>NW_026294739.1:28918826-30118826 GCF_026119805.1 Tympanuchus pallidicinctus
GCCAATTGGCAGGAAGATGTAACAGGATCATGGCACCATGCTTGACCTTTGCATGGTAGGTGATATGGGGAGGTCTAATGAACTTACCTAATTTAACTATTTCTGCTCTCTGAAAGAGTCGTGTACTTTATGCAGTAAAAAGGGAAGCAGAAGAAAGGAAAAAAGATGGAAAGGAAAGAAAGCTTCTCTGGGCTTATAATTTCATTTATGTAAAGAGACATGCCATAGATCAGAGTCAACAGAAACACAGTATGCTGCTGTCACTATCAAGATTTTAAATAGCAGGCTTTGCAATAACTATGTAAATTATTAATATGTAAATTTAGAGTCAAATTATCTCTTGTGAATCTAAGGACCTTGGAAGAAGCAATGCACAGCTTCTTCAGGGAGCAGACTGAGCATGGGACTTTGCTCCAATTCCCAGCTGAAGGCGTTTGGTGAAACCATCTGGTTCTGGCTCCCCAAACACCCCCGCAGGCTCCATATCACAAAGCCCATCTGCAGGGAGGGAACAGACACTTCTGAGTGCTGTAGAATGGTGCTGCCATGTTGAACCCTCCCCTATGGTTCACTGCACAGCCTTTGCCATGCACATGTGCATGTTTGGGGAAAGGAGGAGTGCAGGATAAGACACCTCCTTATACTTAGAGATGTGTAAGTGGGGAACAAAGAGTTGAAGGGGTATAATAGTGAAAGGAGGCGCCCCGAAGAAGGCAAGGGATGTGCTGGAGAAAGAGCTTGTGGTTACAGAGGGAAGTTCACCATTCCTAGGGGAAAGAAGAGCAGTTTGGGGAATGATGCAGAAACCTACTTTATCTTGGACAGATAGGAGAAGCCTTATTGATGATCCTTTACAGTCCCCAGTGAGTTCTCTGTACACTGTCCTCCTTTGGTTCCCCCTTCCCCCCCTCCCTGTCCTCTCTGTGCCAGGCTGCTTTCTCCACCAAACACAGGTGTTACCTGCATTAGCTTCAAAGAAACTGTAAAGTAAAAAGTGTGGGTAGGGAACAAGGCATCCTGGATACTGTCATACCTGATACCACAGTGTCCCCAGCAGCTGGGAGAGGTAATTACAGGAAAAATCCTACTGACTCTACAGCCATCAGGAATGCACAAGGAGGTACCTCCAAGCGCCCAGCCTGAGCCAGACTTACCACAGAACTGAATATGGGGTGGGAGAGAAAGGAGTGAGGCTCCTCTCCTGCCCAACCCACACCATCACTGTGGGCTGCATGCCAGAGTACATTTCCACATCTGAAACACTTCCCACATGCCAGAACCAAAAAGAGCTACAGGTTTCTAATACCAGCTCACCCTAGCTAAAATCTCAGGCTGTCAAAACTTCCACAGCTAAGGAATAATAAACTGGCACAAGCTGGCTTCAGTCTTCAGAAAATGTAAAGGTTCCTCCTTCATACCACATAGGACAAACTGCAGACCTGATTTATTCAGCAGAAATCAAGCTAGCCAAGTAAGTTGCCAAACAACAGACAAGGCCCCTCCTTTGCTATTAAATGGTCTCCTGGGCTATGGATGTCCAGGGGCACATCTCCCAATTCTCTGTCTTGTAAAGGATGAGCTGGCAACTGGCTCAAGGACTGGGAAGTTCTAAAGCTGGGGACAACAGTTGCTGCCTCTGGATATGGGAATTTATATGGTCCGTGCCTCAAATTCTGACCACATTGTCTTTCTTCTATTACTCCATAGATACGTGAGGTAAGCTTTCCAGAGTCATAATATCTGCAAAAGGCAACAGGTCCCAGGCCCATGTACAGAGGGAAAGAAATTCTGAATTTGCCTCATGGCAAATTACCATATGATATTACTTATTTTTCTCCCCTTCACTATTGTTCACTAAAATTCTATGACATCCATCATCAGCTTTAGAAATGAATGGAAATCTGCTCAGTGCAATGAGCTACAGTTAGCAACAAGAAAGAAAGAGAATTATTTCCCAATGCAAGTGGTCAAGTCCCTCCCACTCCACTTGATTAATCTGAGATGCGCATCATCACAGAGGAGAAACCTTACAAATCTCCTTTCTCACAAAACAAAGGCTGCTCACTGAAGTGTTCAGGTACTCGGTTACATTCAACACAAGCTAATTCACTTATCTTCAACAAGTGGACTATTGATTTTTTGCCTGATTTCTAAGCTGCCTGGGGCTTTCTGAACTACAACAATAGCATCCTGCATTTAAAAAGAAAAAGGAGTGAGGTGGAAACACTGGAAAATATCTCTTTGCTCATCAGTAGTTAGGATGATTTTGTTTGTTTAGTTCCATCACTATGTACAACAAATACGTGATTTAGGAAACTTCCACAATCTTGTTTCACTTGCCTCTGTTATACTTGATATTATACTTGCATATCTTGATACTACAAATTGAATACCACTTACTTCTGGTCTGAAAATATTACAGATCATTCTTGCCTGTCAAGAGAAATTGTACAATTGCTAGGAGTCATTGGCTAACCATGCCACCTACATGCTCTCAGTCACACAGCCAGACTTTCACAGCTCTATGGTTACCACGTATGGTCAAGAGTGAGAAGGCACATGACTCATGCAATTTTGGTAAAAATACTACAATTGAAATATAGATTTAACGCCAGACTTCCTATCTCTTATTGTGATACAAGGATTTGAATTCCACTGCTTTTTAGCAGTGGATAATTCAGCTTTTTAGAAGTTTATACAAAAAGATGTATTATTCTATTTGTCTCTGCTGGTGCATTGAAAAGCTGAAATTTGTATTCATAATTTAAGGGTTTAGACACAAATGAACTACAGGGAAACTCAAAGTTTTTGAGCGTACCAAGTGAACATTTTGCCTCTGAAAGATAAAATATGCTTGTGTGAGTATCTTTGGACCTTTTCCATCTGAGCTTTGAGATAAACATAGCCTATGTTTTACTAAGCTGTTGTCAGTGCAGGTCATGCAGTGTTTATTAGAAAGCTCTTAACAGAAAAAGGATTTAATTTACAGAATAAAGCCTTAATAAATTTGACTGGATATTGTATTGCTGAAAACAGATTTACAGATAAAACTGGTCTTATAAAGCAATATACTGTGATTAGTCTAACTTTCTTTCAAGTAATAATAGCTTTAACAATAGCATAAGATTTTGGGATGGGTACTTAGACAAATTAAACAGTCCTTTTTGCAATTCTAATTATACATATCGAGGAAGAAAACACAACCCTCAGACCAAAACCACAGCAGACTATCACAGAACCAGACTTGCCAGGAACCCTGTCAGGGCTCCTCCTCATGCTCTCACACTGAACAAATAGCTGCTTCCACCATTTCCCCCCCTTTTGTCTGCTACCTGAAGTGTGACTCTAATGGAAATCTATATACAAAAGGGTCCCCACTTAATAGACAGATTAAATTATTTTGCCAGGTTTTATTTCTAACTATGTGCTCCCAGTCTCCAAATTTGGCTCTTATGTTCTCTCTTGTTTTTTCTTTTGTAATTGTAAATTGCGAAACGAACAAATAGAAAAGTAAATAAATAAAAACAACCACTTCCTCATGTCATAGCAGAGATGGATGGTGCGGGACTTTGTCTGACAAAGATGATAGTGACAGCCTTAGAGTGGCATGCAGAAGCTCTGACCTGTGAGAGCTCTGTCAGTACCCTGCGGAGACCTCTCCAGAGCAAAACTGCATGCACCATGCAGGCTGTTTCCACTGCTGTTCTCCAATGCACTCACAGGCTTCTGCAGCAGCATGAAGGGGCATAGAAAGAGGATGAGCTCTTCAGTTGCAGAGGTGTGTTTCTTCCTAGCAAATGCTCTTGCTTGCCAGTATGTTAGCTTAGCTTGCCTGCAGCTCTCTCTAATGCCTCTTAAAATGTGCATTTTCCAACTAAGAAACAAAAAGATCATGGCACAAGTTGACACTCGTGGCCACAAGTAATGCTATGGAAGACAGGCTACAGTTAAAGCAATGCATGATCCCCTGGTACTGTCAATACTTGCAGGCTGGGGGGAGGAATCTGTCAAGTGCAATACAGTTCTAGTAAAGATATATCCTCTGTTCTCTTTGTCAAATTGACACACACAGGTATTTCAATCCATACTTCATGGTTAAAATTGATCCTCGTGAGAGGATATGTGGCTTGATCAAACTTGTGTAGGACTGAATCAGACAGGATTGATGACAAAATATATCTGCTCTAAAAAAGAAGGAAGTTTTCTTGTGGTAATGGGGGAGAGTGAAGTCTGGCTGAGGGACAGATAGGACAAAAAAAAAACAGCTGACATGACTGCTTTGGCACAAATAAGCTCAATACCTCTAAAAACAGAAAATATAAAAATAATAAGAATTAATTAATCAAAAGGAGATATATATAATACAGTGGTCTCAAAAAAGCTGACTTTTTATACTGTTTTCAATTTCTGCCCAACTGAGGCATGTTAGCTCCCAGCACGTTGCCTGTGTAGAAACACGTGTGTGTATGTATGCTGTTATGCATGTCTTTTAAGAACTAATAAGCTGTGCTCATTTAGGATGCATTTGTAAAATAAACAAAACCATAAGCAAAGCTTTGGTGAGGGGATTGAAAATAATTGAGATTCAGTTGCATTCATCCAAGATAAAGAGGTAAAATTCAGTATCGTGCAAATAAGATTAGAAAACTACTGTATTTAGATTAAATTTAATGTAGAAAAATGGCAGTTTTTATTTATCCCTGTGTACTCATAAAGCAATATTAACTGGATCATAATTTTCACATTATAAAGGATCTTACAGGCAACCAGGAGGTTATTAACCTGGCAAACAGTCATAAATTTAGTGAATATTTCGGAGCCAAGCTTCATATGCACCTGTCAGTGAGGACTTAACTTCCCAAAAAGTTTTCTGGCAGCAGATCACAACATTATCACACATCTGAGCATTAAAAAGCAAGTTTAAGAATATATCCTGTACCTAAGGTGCATTCTGAAAATAATTTGAATAATTGCCATAAGGGGAAAACAGAGCTGCCAATCCAGTTTCTGTCTCTCCTCTGCCATAAATTTGCTTGCTTCAGCTTCTTCTCCCGCTAAATTGTACTTGGTTGTTTTCTGATGGTCACTTCGTATTTTCACTCCAAAGAAAACAATTAATTTACATCACAAAAGGACCAAAATGCTGTTGCAAAAAAAGTATTTTCACATCGGTTCTGGAACTAGAATAAGATGTGCTGTTTGGGGTATAATCCCGAGAACAACGCTGGAATATAAGAATCTCAAGCTTATCCAGAGAATTGTGACAAAGAAGATGGAGGAAAATAATAAAACTTTTGTAACAACTGATAGGAGCAAACGGAAAGCAAGCCAAGAAATAAAAAAATGTGTATGATCATTATGATGACATGTAGGTTTAAGAATCGTTTTTGTCTTAGTGATAAAAACAGCTAACATGATCTAAAGATATTCTGAAAGCCTTCCCTTGAAGACAAGGATGGGATGCTCAACTACTGAAAATCTGAATTGATGAAAGCGTTGGGTCTGGTTTGCCATCTCCAAATACATGGAGCTGATGGCCGAGTGGTGACCAGCTCCCATTCCCTTTTAGCAGGATTACAGTTTTGCCTCTGTACACTTCCAGAATTATTAAAATGACTATCCCATTCTAGTCACACTAAGTATTTGGTATAAATACTATAAAGCAATTTATTATTTGACCTTCCATGAAGATTTCTTGATGAGCATCCTTTAAGACCCTGTCCTAGAAATTGAAGTTTATTAATCATCAGCAGGAGTTCTAACGATAGTTATAAAAATATGTCCAAATTAAAAAAAAAACAAAACAACAAAAATATAAAATGCTCTTCAGTCCATTATTGCCCACAAACTCAGGAAAAAAGACATTACTAGTCAACACTTTCCAACCATATAGCATAGATACTTCCTGTAATATATGGAGAAAGAAATACAGTAATTTGTGATTCAATCTCTGTAACCCATTGAAGAAGGCAGTTTTATTAACATCATCAACAGTGTGCTCCCGAAAGATTCAAAACTGGATGAGAAACAATGATCTTTGAGGGACTAAAAATGTAACACAGAGCTCCTTTAGGTCATCATCTAAGAACAAATACTAAAAATGTGAAACCTTAGCACACCCAGCATAATATTTAACAGAAAGCTCCTGCCAACACAATCTCATGCAAAAATATTTACTCCAGTTACATATGCAATAGAATGGAGCAGGTTCCAACATTAGGCAAATAAATTATATGCACAATTTAGCTTCATAAATGATATTTCAATTTTGGAAATCTAGAACAAGGAGTCCCTGTTCTCCCTCCTTGTTGCTCCCCTCAGAGCAAATGCAAGCCCAGGCAAAGAAGTTGCTGTTTGAAAAATGTGTGACTTAGAAGCACATATCTCATTTTTCAAAATTATTCATACACCTGAAGTATAAATACCACTGAAATCTGGTGAGATTCAGGAACTTAATTTTTAAACTAGGAATTGGGCTCCTACCACACTTAGGCTTCAGGCACCACTGACTGTATTTTCAAAGCTATTTAGAAACTTCAAAGGGAAGCTGCGGTCCCACTGGAATTTTCAAAAGTATCTGAGCAGAGCACTGACTTCACTTCCTGGGCTGCTTGAATTTACTTTTAAAATCTTGAGATAACTATTTGCTTCTCCAAAGACCTAAACCATTTACCTAATAATATATTATCCAATAATTTAGGTATATTTGCTATTGCTATATTTCAAGGAATACTGCAAGTCCCATTAAAAAAAAAAAGAAAAGAAATCTAGCAGATGAGTTTTCCATTGTACCTATTAAGTTAATAGCAAGTTTCGCACAATAGAACTTTCATGATACACTGTAAAACTAAAATTCTAAATTTCCCAGCTGTACATTTCCTAAAAGGCCACATATCTCCCCCACGTCCTTCTCAATTCTTGGTTTGTGCTGCAAATTTATATTGCAAAGTGAAACACGAAACGTTTATTTTGTTGTCATCTTTTTTTCCTAATAAAGCAAGTGGATAACATGGCAAAACACAGCACGACATTTTGAACACAGTGGTATACCCAAGGGCTGAGACCTCCATAGTGAAATGCAGTATTAATCTCACCTTTCTCTACTTTTCCACAAAAAAGCAAAAAACAAAAAACACATTTAAGCAGTCCATTAATGAAACCATTAGTATATAGCTGCCTCAATCCTGTGTGCTTTCCAAAGAACTGCTGATGATCGTTATTCTTATTTGCAATTATTAACCACAATCTTTTTCATCCTACTCTTATTAGCGTATTAATACATCCTCATGCTCTATATTAAACTATATGCATAACACACTTTTGTATGATGAAATCTGTGTAATTAGTTGAGGATTTCTATTTACCTCTCTGCTTTTCCCTGCTTTCCAGTTACACAGATGTCAAGGAAGGGCCTGCACTACAACCTTTGGACTTATTTCCAACTACAGCATGAAGAACATCACAACAAAAGGACGAGATGCAATATAAGTCATTCTACCAGCAGCAGCCTTTTTTCATGTATTCTCTTGTTTATTGTTCTCTTTGGCTTTATAGGCAATATGGAAGGATGGGAGCTGTTGTTCAACATTTGGCATAATCTACTCTTGCCTGTCTTATTTCCCTTCTAGGGAATCTGTTACTGTGCTGAACAAGAGCACAAAGCTCCTGTGTGATGCTGTCTGTTACTCTGATCAGAAGAATTACCAATGCAATCAATAATAGCCTGCAAATCTGAAACGTGTATTTCTATGTTTCCTATTATGGTCCTCAAGTGCATAATGCATGGCTAAAAACAATTCTTAAGAGAGAGAATTCACTGAAGATTTTGGAAAAGAACAACATAAAAGCCACTGTTTTAATCTATTCTACTGCTGATCCTAAGGTAATGGTTACACATTACACTGTAGGAGAGATCTGTGCAAACACTGCAAACTTCGCCTTGCACAGCTGCACGAGCCTTGCACAGAAAAGTTATGAAACTAATACTGCCTTGATGCTTCCCTTTCTCTTGAAATAAGAAATCAATATTAGAATCAGGCTGTGTAGCATGCCAACAGGTGACATTTCCCAGTATGGTGAATACTGTTTATAGGTCTTTCAAGTCTGAGTGACTGCTTACAGGTCATCCTCAAGATGAATAGCTCGTGAACCATCTTCGAGTCTTTGTTCCACAAAAAATCAAGATGATGACTCTTACCGAGAAACAAAAGATACTTAAGGTCACAAGCAAACACCCATGGGTCAGACTGGATGGCATTATGAATGTTAATTTTGTGGATTTTTTGTTACACTTTGCTTTACTTGGACTTAACCTTCAGTGAAAGCGAAAGCAGCTGGAGAGAATTTCAACTCTTATTTCCATGTTCCAGCTGACAGCACCCCTCTCTTCCTGTCAGACCTCACAACGGCAGAATTTGCCACATGTGAGAGGTACACAGGTAAAGCAGATGAACATCCATCAGCAAGTAGGTTAAAACTGCTAAAACTGATTCAACTTTAGCGTGACTTGTTTTTTAACCCACACTTCAGGAGGCGTCTACGTGGTATCTAAAATGTATGAGGCCCTATACACTTTACAGTACTTACAAAGCATTTTAAGAAGCTACTCCTTTTATAAGTTAAAACCTACAGTACATTTTTAACCAGTACTTGAGTATTCTAAAAGAAAATGTTTTCTGTTTCCAAGCCAGAACTGGCCATTTCTTCTACAGAATATGATGTTTGAAAATCAGTTCTTCCTATTATAGATTTCTCCCTTAGCTTGTAGAAAATCCATGATTCCCTAAACATTGGTCTTTGAAAGCACATTGACTAAAATCTTCATGCCTAATTCATGAAGTGTAGTCTGGAGATTAGTGGAGCTGGACATAGACCAGGAATACTTTATCATATTCTAATAAGCAGAGGCTGAAAATTGCATTTCTAAAGCTACAGTATTAAAGGGCACACTGCAAAACATGACCCAAACGTAACTCAGTACTTCTACACTGTCTGTAAAGGCTTTGATATGATAAAGTATGCTGACGAGGGGAATAAACATAACTGGAAATTTCTATATTTAAGAAGAGGGGGGAAAACAGCAAACACTCTATGTATACATCAAAGCTTATATTGTATATTATAAACTCATATACTGTGATCCCAATGGAACAGCCCTTGTACTCTTATCGATTATTTGAACACACCAAGAAACATCATTGCAGTAACATAAAATTAGGTTTATGTAGCAAACGTAAGAAAAAAAAAAAAAGAAAAAAAAAGCTAGTAAAAATAGTCTGTAAGCCTAATGTAATCATAACCATAAAACTCTTAATGACTTATTGCCATATAGAACACCAGAAAAATGTGAAAATTAAAATCACCAGAGGAGAAACTTAAGCATATTTGACTTACAATGTTTGTGCTATTTAAAAGTAAATAACTCACGACTCTTTTGTTTGTTTTTGTTGTGTTTTTCCCTACAACACAACTAGATTAAAAGAGGAAAAAAGGAATAATGTATGATGGGGTTTCTGGTTTCTCTACTGCAGGATATGTGGGTGGTAGAAGATGTAAGAAAAGGATTTTTTAGCATAATATATTTTTCTTCTCATGTATAAGGAAGAAAGCAGGCATCTTTCCTGTCTTCTCTCACCATGGGAGTGAATTACAGTGTCCGGACCTGTTTCTGTAATGTTTCCTGGCTGTTTATCTCTGTGTTTAAGATGGGATTTCAGTAAGTGAGCTGTTGAATTCGTCCAGGAATTAAGATCAACTTTTTTTTCAAACATATCCACCTCTAGAGTGTACAGCATCACTGCTAGGCTGTTATTCTCCACATTCGTGGTGGCCATGGTGCACACAAAACCTGGGGGGGCAAGGTGGTTATATGAACTAAAAATAGAGAGAACAAAAGGCTAGATAGTCAGAGCTGCAAGACTTTGAATGAGTGAAAACCATCAGTCACAGCAACCAACAGACCCTGGCAGTATAAACAAGGTAGAAATGATAGTCAATAAAATCACAATTAAGTACACTGAATGTTAGTGTTCCTGTATGCTCACAATCAAGGGAATCAATACTTAACACTAGAAGTTCTCTACTACTTGCTTTCGTTTTATATTTTCCTTTCTTTTTTTTAGTTTGGCTTCTTGAGCTGATTCTGCTAAGAGCATCCTTCATAAAATGCAATTCCAGTTACTGACTGCAGCAGCAGGAACCAGATGCCAGACAGCAGGACAGCCGACTAGCTGCTTCTGGAATTGAAGTGGAAGGAGCGAAAACAACAGGTTTACAAACAAGAGATAGGAATCCGTTCTTCACACCAAGTCAACTTATAGAATGGATGCTGCATAAGATAGCTGCTTTTTGTATTCCAATTCTCTTTCCCAAAAAATAATCCTTAGCGTCGGAAACGTACGAAGAACATAACAGCAGATTTAGAAGCTACAATCAAAGTCTTGGTTTTCTAAGTTTCACATAAAACTATTGAGACAACTGTCTCTTTCCAGTCTACCTTCACATTTTCACTCCATCATCCTTGCCTTTACAGCTTTTCTGGACATTCCACAACTTTCCTTCAGTCCTCGGGGTTTCATAGTTTTTACCCAAGCTGGGTACTACTTTGGGCTTTCATTATTATTATACCATTTATGCAATCACAGAAAGTAAAGAGAAATGGGTGAAGTGGCAAAGAGCTCACTCTCTGAAAGACAGCACTACCTACCTAACGCCTGAAATCACAGCAACAAAAATGCTGCCACTTCACTGGCATTGATATTAAATCTCGTAATTTGCTTTGGAGCACGGGCCAAGTTAATAATCAGAGTTTAGGTTCAGAAGGGCACCTTTACTGTTCAGCACTCCACCAGTCAAGCCTTGCCTCATAACAATGGACATTAGAAATGCACATTAAAACAACAACTGTTGCCACTTCCAGGAAACCATTTCTTATTTGGCTTAGTGCAGGGCAGCATACCACTTCTTTCTGAATGCTTTCCAAACATAACCAAAGGAATTCAAGCATCTTTGCAGTTTGCCAAGAATGTGTACAACTGTATTGGATGGTTTATTGAAAAATGGCTCTTTTAATAATTCCTCAATACGAACTCTGGGAATTTTCATGTACACCTCCACACAAATCACACTGATGATTTAGAGCAGCAGTTTGCCAACAAATACAAGCTTTCTTATGGTATCTTTTAAATTTACTGGTTTCACTCCTGTAGTGATATAGAGCACCAACTTCTCTAGGCTTTTTAATTCTGAGCATCCATCATTCAGAGCCGTACCAAAGAAACTCTCCAAGTGCCCTACGGTTCAAATGTTGAAAATGGATGGCTGTAGAACGAGCCCTTCACAATCAAATAAGTAGAAAATGCTTCTTTGGCACTTATTCAGGTACATTTTTATTAACAGTGCATATGTACCACTCACACCCACAAGCCTGGTTCCTATTTTTGACATTCACAGACAGGAACTGTACCTTATTATAAGAAAATGCAAGTAAATGCACATAAAATACAGAAAATGAACGGTCTGAGTGGATTCTGAGAGAAGTGGGTTCCTATATTTTAGAATGAAAAGGGCTTTGGCAGAAATTTTGTAACATGGTACAGATCAAATGCCCTGCGTTTTGTATAGATATAAAAACTTCAATCTTAAGCTGTATGAACACAAGATATCATATGTGATAAACATCTTTCTCTACCTGTGACATTTTTCTCATGCTGTTTTTCATGCACACCAGGTACAAAGCGCAAATATATGAAAAGAAAAAAACAGTATTTTGCCTGATCAGTGTCTGTTTACAGTAATCAGAGGAAAAAATGAATGGCTCTTACAATGACATTTTATGGCTTCCTTTCAATCAATAAGACAGTTATTTTGAAAGAGTCACGTTAGTTTAGAATCAATTACAAATGGAAAGGAAAATTCCCGAATATTACTGGCCTGAGATTTGTTCATTTGAGAGTTGTATTTTTTCCATCTTGCCAAACACTGCTGCATGTGATGCAGCATGGTTGAGCTGTGTAATAAATGCTTCATCATTCATCACCATCCTCATGATTCAGGCTGGTGACAAAGTTGAGCATACTTACTTCTAAAAGCCATCTGTTGCATTTTTTGTGAATATTAGATGCTTAGGACATTATTTCTTAGCTGCTTTATATATACACTATACTACACTACTGTGAAATATAGTTTTTGCTATGAGAAACTTTTCTTCTTTTATTTTGTGCTCCTGAAAAATAAATCATTTAAACATTTAGCACACAATATTAAAGGAGAAAAGTACTGAAGGAGATAAAAACTTAGCAGAAATAATAATTGAAACTCAAAAAAAAAGATCAAAATAAAGAAATCTTAATTTTAGAAACACATCCTCAGTCCGTGGGTAAACTGTGGTAGTGGAAGAGGGGGACAATGAGCTCATGGTAAGGGGACTGTAAATGATGGAGATGTTATTAAAAGGTTTCTAAATGGCAGAATGTCCCTGCGGTCACTGGGGGTCTAGGGAGAGACAAAGGGAGAATATGAGTTAGTTTATGAGGTTTTCAGCTCTAGAGTTCTGCCTTTATAGTCAGATCTTCTTTCCTTTTAAAACAATGAAGGAAGAGTTGGTATAAAGTGGATACAAATCAAACCATCGAGAAACAAAATCTCTATTTCAAGTTACCACAATTCTTTTGCAATAAATACTCCAACACAGCTCTCCTACCAGTCACCATTTGGCCACATAAGCTCACATTTTCTTTTAATTACATAGCAGAGATAATCAGACTTCTTCACTGACACTATTCCAACAGTACAGTAAAACAACTAACAGCATGCTATGGAGCACCATTACCTTTCCTATGAATATCCACAACAAAACCAAGATGGTTCCTAGTCCAGCACTATGTCTGAACTTCCAACACTGCTCCTGCTAATCCAGGTCAGCTCTTAACAGAACATACAGATAGGCTTAGATCAATATAATGAATACTTACGGTCTAATTTCATCATATCAAAATAGTAAAATGTTGATTTTTATTTTTTTATTATTTCCAATCTCCTAAACAGCAATTAAGTATTCTGTGGATGAAAAAAATTATCTACTGTGTCAGTAAAGTCTGTTTTAACAAGATGCATGCATGATTGTCAAGAGGATTGCTTAAGGATGGTCATTAAGAAAAAAATGTAAATTAAAAGGACCATATGATAATGCCTTCATCTGCCAGTATGCTTAACAATACAAGTAAATACTACAGCTTAGAATATAGTCTCCATATATCTTCTGAATCCCTACTATTTGAATAGGGTCCCTGGGCCTGCTCCCTGTTCAAAATAGTATCCACATTCACAAGTGAGAGGACCTTCACTCGCAGTGAGAATTAACTGTAACTGCATGCCTACAGGAGCTGCTGTTTATTAAAATATCAAATATCAAATACCCAAGATGCAACTTTAAGACTTAGCAAAATCAGTCATAAAACCGTCTGCTCCACAGATATTTGAACACACTGTTTATGCTCAGACTTCATCTTCTGCACAGCTCTTTTCAACCCCAGAAACAGATTGTGATAGCAAACTTCTGGCCATTGGGTCTCCTGATACATGTCTTTTTACTAAATTATCTTTGCATACCTCTTAAAGGAACATACAATCTATAATTCTAGTCTGAATGGAAGCATTTCTGTATTTTACCATGCGATTTATATCACATTAACAACATAAACATGCAATATTTATTCCTTTCCTGGCTCCTTCTTATGCAACTTTTCACAATCCCTTAACTGCTTTGGCATTAACTAGCAGAATGCTAAAATGATAACCACACCATGAAGCAACTCCGACATGTAGAATTTATACTACATTGTGCAAATGCATCCCTGACAGAATTTCCATTGTGAACCTGAAAGGACTTTCTACAATGTCAAAAGAGCACTTGTGCAGAGAAGATGTGCTGCACCTCCCTGTTTGGTGATGAGACACTAACCAGCTTTACTTCTGATAAGATGCTTTACCTGAGGTATTCAATTACATCCCTACTAGACTGTGCTGAAGGAATATTTAAAGTCTGCTTTGCCCTTGACTCTTGATTCTGCATGTCAAAAGCACTTAACTCAAACCCTTTTGGATTACCAATATTGCATTAAGTTCATTGACTCCTGTACCAGATTATCCAGGACCAGATGAACTGATATCACAAACAGAGATATTGATGTTCTTTTAATATTAGACAAAACTAGCATGGCATTATAAATGTTTTAATTATTTTGAGGAGCTGATTTAGCAGAGAATAAACAGCTCACTCGTGTAATCTGCATTCACATATTCTATGGAACCCTCCCTTGAAATTGTTGTGAAAATTCAGAAATTCAGTGACAGAGACCCCCAAGAAAATGCTTTTGAGAATTTCTGGTTTATGAAACCACAAAACTGTCCACACTAATCTACAGCTCCCCTTGCTGGGTCAGTTGCTGAACTGCATTCAAGCAGAGGCAAAAAAAGTATTTGATACACATAGACTTACAAAATATGTGTCACACAAGACTGTTGTGTGCAATAAGCCTTTGTGCTGCACACACTGCCTAGAGATGGAGCTTCACCAGCACAAGACAAATTTCAGACCACATTCAGCGCTGTAACCGAAGAGATGACAGAACCAAAAAACAAAACCACATACCAGCTCCCATCTGCCTTCCACGTTTCTACAGACCTCCTTGATTCAGTCCTCACTTCCTTTACCCTCGCACTCTGAAAGATGCCAATGAGCAGACTGTTACTCAGAATGGTGATGAATGAATAACCTCAAAATCCTCTAACAGCTTTACTCAAGAGCATAACTGGTCTTTGTTCCCTTATTAGAAAAGATGAGGCCACAGCATATCTTGTTCAGGTTGTTCAAAGTCGGTGTTCTGTGCTCTTTAAAAGAACCAGTTACTGCTACTGTTTGCCAGCCCAATGGGCTTCTCCACTTCAAAAAAAAAAACCTTAAATGTCTCAGTAACTCTCACATTTTTTGAGAATATGAGAATGTGTCTCTTACCAGTTATTCAGATATGCCCATAAAAATGACAGAAGGTTGGTTGTTTTTTTTTTTATATGTCTTAAGAGTTTTCATAACAAATAGTAAAATGTGCACCACATCCTATCTATCAATCTCTAAAGCAACAACAACTCCTTGGATGAATGACTCAACATAGTTTCTCATTCCAAATACAAGGTACAATGAAGCTTGGATGGAATTCCCTTGTTCTTTCTGGTTGCAAGGCACATTTTTAGGTAATTCAGAGCATCTACTACACTTTTGCCTTGACAAGTTTATCTACATTAGCTTTCTTTACACCACTGTGGCAATGTAACAGAGAATTATATGGTTGAACTGTAAATCCTATGGCAATGGGTATCACACAAACACGACACTCTCACATTGCTAGGGATACACAAGAAAGTGTACAACACATGTTGCTGTAGAAGTTCTGTTAAATAAAGTAAAAGTTCTTATCCAGAGAAAGTATTAACAGAGGCATCCATAACTTCCATTAATGATTTTCACACAAACCTAATGCAAATTTGGAAATATGATGCATTTTTCTGGTTAAAACCGGCAGGTACAGACAATTAGTTGTCTGGATAAGAAAGATTTTTGTATTCCTTTCTCCTCCATCACTTTGTGTCTTTTATCAGTAACATAATTGTTAAAACTGACTATGAAAAAAATAGAAGAGAAAAAAAAAAAGCAAGCACATGTAAGTCAACTAGGATCCAAATAAAAATTATAGATCTATTTTTTAATATGCCTCTGACACCTTTTTGACCATGTATTGACCATTTGTGACCATTTCGCACAGACTAAATCAATCGATAGGTTGCTCATCCAGAATGTAAAACTGAATTTTTATCTCTTATAAAATTGATAATTCAGAATACAAGATCTGATGTGAAGAAGGGATTGCTATAAGCTCACAGTACGCCCTTCAAGGGAGCTGTTTGTCCCAGTCAGACTGGAACGATAACTTAACTTAAGGATTATTATTACGTTTAGCAATTGAAAGATTTTAAAAATGTTTTCATACTCAAAGGTAAATTTGACGTATTTGTCAATTTTCAAAGGAGTCTGGAGTGATAAGATTTAGGGGTCTGTCACTTAAAGGTCATGTGAGACCTGAGATTTTACTTTTAAATTATGAGCAAGAACCATCACAACCAAAACTACACACGTACACACAAAAAGTGAATACTTGGGAGAGGGATTTGTAAAATTAGACAGTCTGCCACCCATTGAAACAGACTCCCCCACTCAAGAGACATAATTCTCCTGACAAATAACCTTGATAGGTAAAGGTAAAGCATGTAGATGATTTACTGCTTTTAGAAACTTACTCAAACTGTGTGCCACCACTCGTCTTCTTCAAAATAAACTCATGTCTCATGTTACAAAGCATCTACAATTACAGAATGCTTTCCAAAATGCTAACAATAAATCTAAAACAAAAATCAATACTATTAATTTGTGAGATGGATGCTAAAAAAATCAAAGCTGCCATCGTTCAGAAGTGTTAAAACAAACACAATGGAAATCATAAATGTGTTTTAAAACTCAATTTAAAAATACCAGTTACAAGTTTATCTAATCCAAATTTAAGACCCCCATTGCTTATTTACTCCTACGAAAAAGGATTCAGCAGATGAATTGTGAATTGTTAACAGACATTTTCCCAACCACAGAAATTGCTGGCTAACTGCCCACTGAATACAATAGCCACATGTTCACAATCTTTAATTATCCAATTAATGTAGTGTCATTTTAGCAATTAGTTCAGATGACCATATGTAACTTTTTACAAATAGCTCTTTCTTACTATGACCAGAATGCCAAATGTACCAAAATGTGTTTATATTAAATGCCCAACTCGAGCATTAAACGGACTTAGATAATTACCTTTGTTTAACATACTGTGACTTGTACTACTAAATGCTTCCTAAAGCATCCTAAGAAAGGTTGATTTTTGCAGAATTATTCTGTCCTACAATCCAAACTCCGGATCTTGTTATCTCCCATGATACTAAAACAAGGTCCTGATGAGGTCACGGCACAGCTGTCGAAAAGCAGCTTTTGTTCTTATTTCGTGAGTTTTTTGAGATAAAAACTGAAAGCCAGCCTGATATAACCTACACATGGACACTACAAAACCTTCATCCCCTCACTTCTTACAAAGCTCTACAAGATCCCCTCCATCAGCTGCAATGCCACGGCATCGGTGTGAAGGAAAGGGAGACGGATGTCCAGCACCCCCACACCTTGCTGCATGCATCACAACTCAGGCTGGTTTGGAGCCAGCAGATGCTGCCTGCAGTGCCAGGTGGCTGCCAGGTTGGCTCTGCAAAAGCAGCACCGCATCCCTGCAGTGACCCAGAGAGGGCTGCAGAAATGGGAAGGATCTGACAGCACAGGGAAACCTCAAGAGACACCGTGTCTCCTTCCAGTAAGGTCATCATGCTTATCGAACATGGCTTAAGTCAACAGATCCAATCCTCATATTTGGCTTTATCTCTAACTTTACAGCTGCAATTACACTACAGGAGATACAATGACAAGGATGCAGATTACGTTATGTTAACTTTTTTTTGAAGCGTATGGTACTGGGTATGGCTGGAGAGAAGAAATTGGCTTATATTAAACCTACATGAAAATTGGCTTCCCTAGAAAGGTTTGATTCAACGTATAAAAGCTTTCATTCCTCATATCAGGAATGTTGCCATTTTTCCTACAGTTGGAATTTCTGTATATTCTAATGGATTGAGTGTCTGGTCCCAAATACAACTTCTAGGTGCCCTGAAGGGAGAAATACAAAGTACTACTGAGGAACAGAGACTGGCAGAACTGATTTCCAAATTTAGGAAAACAGGATACAATAAAAAGCAGAAGACAAAAGCAGAATGTCCATTCAAAATCAACACAAAACTACCTGGCAACCAATCTATTGGGCATTAAACACCCTCGGAGAAAACTGCTCTGTCACAGAACAAAAAGATAAGTTATTTTCTCCTTAAGACACCTAGATTATAATTACTCGTGTACAGGTAATTGTTGAAGAAGGAAAAAGCAATTGCTGTATAAACGCCTCACATTTTTATTGTTTATAAGCTGTGTTTAGATGAAGGTATACATACATAAAGACATACGGGTCTTTATTTCTCCTTAATTGGCTTCAATTCTCTCTAAGGACTCTTAATATATAACAACTGTATGCATTGTAATGTAAAATTCATATCAACCTAAGTGAATAGGTTAGCATTACATTACCTTTTCCGTCCTACAATTTATGAATACCAAAACTGTTGAATTATAAGACATACTATCACAGCTAATTCTATTTGTAATAAGGACAATTTTTTTTGCATCCTTTGTTCTGTCTTTTGCTTTCACTACTTGCTCATATCTCACAGAGCCTGTTTTTCACTGGGGCTTTCAGGAAAACAAATGCAACCAGCTGACCTCCGATCTCCAATGCAAACTACAGCTTCTAAGATAAGTTTCTAATCAATCACACATCTGCAATGACAGTTGGACAAAGTATTTAACAGCACTGGTTATGGCTCCTTCAGATTATTACCTACTTGAAACACTGGAGGCATTCAGTAGCTATTAAGATAACTTCCTCTGAAAAACACAGAAGCTAGCCCTGATCGCAGACAGTGGGATCCTGAGGGATGTAAATATTTTGGGGGGTGAAACAGTTTTTTAACTTAACTTGGACCATACATTCTCAAATTGTAATAAACCCTTCCAGCTCAGACCCATTTACAAACAGACTGACAGGGCAGAGCTCTGTTAAAATCCAGCTTTCTATACTGATCATGTTTGAACATAGCCCTTAGGAGAAAGAAAAGCACAACAGGGATGAGAGATTCGGTGTGTGCTTTGGCCACAGCAACAACCTCCTGCATGTGGATAAGAACTGGGACAATTAAACAATACCTGGACGTGTCCCTTGACATAAAACTTGCTGTAGCCTGGGCTTTTCTGCAGAAGTTTGTTTGAAGAGCAAGGAAATAGAGGAGGTGCATTTATAAGATTCTTCAAGATTACTCTGATTACTTCCTCCCTTTCAAACGCAGAGTATATTGAAGCCTCTTTAAAAAATTCATACAGTAGAATGAATCATTCTATGCAACTGTAAGAAGAAAACTGTCAGACAACATTCCCAATTCAATATTACACTGTGCTTCAAGAAAAGATTTCCATATATTCTAGATTAAAAAAGTCTCATAAATAAATGATAATCCACTGCTTGCACTCAAAAATGAAAAATAATTTTCTGTTTGCATTTTACACTGCAGAGTAAAATGTAAAATTTAATCTCTCTTTTAATATAATCTTTGTATATACAGAGAAGTAAAAAAGACATAACCTTATGAAAGTTGATTTTTTACATGGTTAAAAACATTTCTATCAGTGTTTATCTAGAAATCTTATTTTATGAGTGCTGGAATATATCACATATTGATAACTTAAATTATTCCAAACAAATTATGGTAATGATTTGTTGTTGTTGTTTGTTTGTTTTTTGAAGAGAAGGGAGAAAACCAGGTTTCCAACTATAAGCTGGATAAAGACAATGATGAAGAAATGAGAAACTGCCAGGAGGTTGCTGCATCTGGATACAGTTCAACAGAAATCTGTTAGCAATTTTTAAGAATTTATTGTAACAAGACTTCAATATATTTTATACCGATAGTAAAGTATAGCATATACTATTATAAACATATAGTATGCATGTGTGCATATTTATACGTTTGCCTTTTAAGTAATGTGATTTGCTAGTGCTACACAGAACATAAATTATGTAGTACAAACTATCTATGCCTAAATTCATAGGCAAGATTAGAAGCACACCACAATTCTTTTGGCTGCTGAAAGAAAATCAAATATAACATTGGTTCTCATTAAACAACTTTTCTAAAAACTTCCACTTTTTTTCTTTTTTTAATAATATTTTTTTCCCGACGTTTAATTTGTTAGAGAAAAAATACTTCAAAATTCACATTCTGGTTTAAGCTCTTGTATAGAAAAACAGCAAAAAGAAAAAGTTAAGTTCATAGTTCTGTCAGAGGTGCCTTCCTCTGCTCATGACGTGGGAGTAACCTGGTTTAATTCCCTTCTGCCTGGGGGGACTGGAGCGCATCGCCTATCTCTGGCTGATAGCTATGGGTGGTTGAAGGCTTGCTTACCTCCTTGATACAATTCTACTTTCAGTAAGTAATTAAACTGAAGCAGGTACTGAAACCCCAGTGGCCCACTTCCCAGGTAAAAGCCACAATCACCAGCCAAAAGGGTCATTCTCGCTTACTTTATTTCTCAATTAGTTGTAACTCCCTACAAGATAAAACAGGACAAAATGCAGCCCTGTTGCTACAAAAACCTACTCTGGCATAGCCATTTAAGGACTTCTCTGGGAGAGGTAGGGCACAAGGCAGCAAGCTGCTAAGTTGTCATTTTGTGTTCAGTTTTGTAGGGAATAGCTGAATAGTCAGAGTGATGAAATTGCAATGAACAATCTTTCAGCCTGAGAGTTGGCCCTAATAAAGGCTTACAGCAAGACACAGATAGGTGTGCATACCTTTGCACTGTGATGGAACTGCATCAGCATCATCTAACCTGGAACCACAATGGGAACATACAGAAAAAAGCACATTACCATCTCCTAACAGTATGCAGCCAGTATGCACGCCTAACAGCAGTGTGCTTAGGTGACTTGAATGCAGCTACAGGAGCATTTTCAGAAGTGTGAAACTTATTTTGAAAATGGCACAAAAGTATCACATTTTAAATGGGAATTCTCACTAATGGAATTACTCTCATTACTGTGGGAAGCACCAATTTTCCTGCTCACTGGAAGCTTAATGAAAGTTTTGTATGTTGCCCCTAATTGTGATGAATCAGTGTAGCGCTGTGAATGGCAGCCATTCCTTTTGAAACATGGCAATTTTCAAAATTTGGCAAAGTGTCCACGTTATGCAAATCACCTTGCAATTGTGCTGCACGCTAAAAGAAAGCAACAGAACTCCAGGCAGGAAAAAACACTATGATCCTGTAGGAGAGGCAGCATTCTGGCTAGCTCCAAGCATAGGCAGTCAGCACCACCACCTGTGGCAGCAGACAGCTAGGGACAGTCACACCTGGCTTCTGCCACCTATGTGCAGCACTCAAAAGCACATCCCTGCTACTGCATGAGGGTACATGGGGCCGGGCATCCTGGTGTGCTGCTGGTCACTGGTTGGGGCAGTGAGGCTAGGTGCAGGTCCCAGCATTGCTCCTCTCCCATCCCAAATCCAAATCTGCAGCAGCAAGCAAGCCCAGTACTCTGCAGCCCTCATCTCAGCCCAAATCCATCTCTGTTCTCATCCTTTGTTGGAGCAGAAGCAGAGTTTTATCTCAGCCTCGTTTTCTGCCTGCAGCACTGGGAGCCTTAAAGAGGCTCTAATCAAATCTACACAACCCTGGAAACATTTGAAAACTACTGCTGCACTGTCTCCACATGGCTAATTCTTTATGAAACCTGTAGCAACACATACACTGCTGATAAACAAAGTCTGCTGTAAAATAAAAAGCCAAAACAGAGAAAAACTGTTGCTTACATAATGAATATACCAAAGGCAAATATTTCCACTGCTTCTAACAAACACACAATATTTCTGTTCAATCTTACAAAGCTCCAAAGTTGCACGAAATGAAAAAAAATTGCAATGCCACTGGGCTATTAATTCTTTGAAAATTATTTTTATTGCTATTAAAATATAGAACAGCATTGAGAGATGTGATGCTTTCTTTCAGAAATACCATTTTGCAATGCTTCGTGGCCCCCCTTGTGAAACTCAGTCTGTACAGAGCTCCTGGTGAGCATAATGGGCCATACGTGCTGAAAATAAGGCACAATAATCCCATTGCTAGATGTTGTCCAACCCAGAATTCACAGGAGCCAGTTTATTTACCTAACTGTAGGAATAACAGCTTCCCAACTCTTTTCTCGCTGACGGAATAACAATAATCTGATCTGAAGTGTAAACACAATTATTTTTTTTTTGCCGCAGCATAAACAAAACTGGAGCTTATCTTAACAAAAAATGAAAGTAATAGAGAAGGTTTATGATGTACTAATTGAATTCAGTATCAGATAGCAATGCCATTCATCCATGGATTTCCTACCTTCTCTTTTTGAGTCTGAAGGTTCTCTTTCTGCTGTACTTGCACTAAGAATGTAAACAAGGCAATCTAGTAGATAAACAACTAATTTTTGGACAGAATTGCAAGTTTGAGAGCTAATTTCAAGAGTTAAAAGATGCGGAATCACACATTTTTGGGGTGCACTAAAATAAAGTCATCAAGCAACTTCTACTTAGAGTTTTTCCCAACAGAAAATTTCCAAAGTCTGGACTGTATGCTGTCAGTTTGTCCAATCTCTGATCGTTACTGCAGGCTGCAGTGACCTACCATGCAGCCATCTGGCCCCAGGCATTAGAACACACTTCAGAAACCCACATTTTCTAGCTGCACTCTCCACTGTGCTCTAAGTGCAGCTCTGGTAGCACGCACTCAAACACAGTATGTAAATAAGACAAAGACTAATAATGCCTTCAATCTTCTGAGCGCAAAGGCTGCTGTAGTTTGTAACATAGCAACACATTTTCCATTACACCCAAAGATTAATAAGCCTCATGGAGACCTAGAAAATCTGACAGAAAACAAGGGCAATATGATGTTCATTTCTGTTTCATTAAACACAGGATGAGCTGATGGATCTCTCCACACTTTGTCACTCCGCACCGTTAATGGCTCTTTGACATTATTATTCACCAAGGGTGAGATTGTGTAACCTCTGCTCACATTGGTGAGCGTTTACAGAAGTAGTCCCACTGGCAACTGCTGCAGAGAGGTTACCTGGAGCATATGGTACTTCTCAGCTCAAGTAAGAGTGGCTGCATCTGACCATAAAAAAGTGTTTGTGAAGGGTTTTAGTGACGTGCAAGCAGTCGGTGAAGGGCAATTCAGTGGATACAGAGGTTTAATGTAGCAGCTAGAAGCTCTGCTTACGAGCAGGCTAGATAGTTGAGTGATGGTTCTTCAGCCCTTTTACCTGCATATTTTTAGCTCTGATTTAAGAAGAGGATAGCTGGCCCGTTTGCATACAAACAGGATGTTTCATTACATCACACTGCCAAAAAGAAAAAGCATGATGCAAGCCCACCTGTCTTCTCTCTGCATATGTATGAAGCCATTTTACAGACATGCACTTACACATCTATCTTTGTCATCTGTCCTTGCAAATAAATTCCCTACAGAGTATGAACAAGACTGTTCTCAGGTCCTAATTTTCCCCATCCCCCCAAAAAAATCTTTTACAAGTGTATTTATTAATAATGCTACTTAAACACTAATTTCTGTATCACTAACTTCTCTGAACAATAGCAAACTTCTGAGAAGAAAGTAATATAAAAAATGTAGATTCAGGTGACAGCTGAAGAATTGGGTTGATCTGCAAGAAACAGCACAAACTGAGCAAAAAGAAAAGTGGGTGGATTAGTACCGTGCTCCTGTATGCTTGGGGTCACTAAGATGAATGTACACGAGATTCTTTTGTCCATTTGTGCTACAATTTCACACACTGAGAACAAAATTGTGCTTTCTGATATGCTCATAGAAGTCCCTCTGGAATCAGTGGGAATTACATGCCTGCATCTAAGGGCAGAATTTGGCCCTAAGTCATTAGTTAGAAATCTCTGCTGAAACCCTTCAGAGAACAGGGGGTTTCAGAGGACGATGAGGATCAAACTGATGTAGCACACTTGGAGATTTACTCTCACAGGACACCATCAAATACTCCAACATCCCAAAAACCCCATTTGTAAAGAGAAAATCTTTACAAGTCTAGTGCACCATTGTCACAGAGGCTGCTTGCAGTTAAAACAGACCTTAAGAAGCATTAAAACCAACAGCAATGTAACCCAATGAAAATCTAGAGCAGAAGAATAGCCAAACGTTTCAGACCTATGCAGAAGAGCATGTCAACTAACAGACTTATCTTTGTAGGGAAGAAAAACAGACTTGAAAAGAATCTGAAAGAAATAACTTTAGCATGGCTATTGCATGTACGTTTCCTATGAGCAGAGGTGGCTTTAAATCTGCTGAAGGGATGTTGCCACATAAAAAGGAAAAAAGAAACAAAACCTAGCACTTTTTCTAGACTACATTAACACAAATTCTATCCTTAGCTAAAGCTGCTAAGCTATTTTACCCTAAACTCCTGCTACTTTGGAAGAGTTCTGGGGTATGTATACAAGGATACAATACAAGTGTATGTCTCTGTATTTAACATGTGCTTATGTATTTTAGTTTTACTTTCTACTTTCTGTACTGAAAGAACTGATTGTGCATTAATGAATGCAACTGTATTTGCCTACATCAAGATCTCCTATCTACAATTTATCCTGTGCTTTAAGCAAACAGTTGATGCAAAAATAATTAGAAACAGAATTTTTCTTCAAATGCATTTAGATTTTTAACAGTACTATTTAGCAACATGATTTGTGTCTGATCCCATCTTCAGAGAAATAATCCACTTCTGTGGTAAGTACAGACTGTTCCACCCTAGGTATTTCTTAGTCACTTGCAGTAGTCTGACCTAAAAACAAATCTGTGCCTCTCATCAATTGCAGTGATAAATTTTTCTTTTGTTTTAATCAAGGGCTGATAATACTCCAATCCATACTGGCTGCAAAGCAACAGCTTAAAAAAAAAAAACAACACTAAAAATCCCCACACTATTTAATTCTAAACTCCACTGTATATGTTGCAATATAGGATAGCATTTGCTGTTAAAGCAGAAAATTACAAGGAGGGCCTAATTGACCCTCCTGTGTCTTTGAAAAATCCTGTCTGTTGTCTCTAATTGACCCTCTAGATACCTTTATGGAACAATGAATGAATCCTCGGTAAATAATGGACGGTGATGATTAATAGCCATGGTTTAGCTGGACCTCTGGCTCATGGAGTTCTGCTGTTTAATATTTTTCTGCTTTTTTTGCAATCACAGTTTTTCGTACTCTATAAACAATTTCCAAATATAGCATAACCTTCTGCATATAACATGAGAAATAAGGTACAACTCAATGCTACCTCATACAGAGAATGAAAAATAAAAATTAGTGGCACTATTCAAAATGACTTCTAATTGCCACCTTTTTTCATGTTCCACTTCAACATACTGTAATATGTCCTCATATATTCATACTCTTCACTTAGAATGGAAAAAAAGGACCATAATGGGTTCCCTCGTAAGACATTACTTATTATTTTCCTATTCATTTTACTCAATAATAACAGAATGTCATATTTCTCTTTCTTGATTCTTCATTGCAATGAAAATCTGTAATACTAAGATACTTCTAGATTTGGCTGGATTATAATGCTGTCAGGAAATATGAGAACATTTTCAACTGTCTCTTCCCTTATTTAATATCACTAATGCCTAATGTTTTCAGGGTTGTCAAATTATAAATACAAATATGTTGAGTTGCGCCATTTCTCTGAAAGATCACTGAGAAATGTGTTTTGAAAACAATATTTGCAGTGCTGTAAAAAAAGAAAAAAAAAAAGACTGGTTCAGCACCAATGCAAGCAATCACACAAAGCACTGAGTGGTCACATACAGCATCTTCCCTACAGCAGGACGGCGTTGTGCCACGGCACTTCTAAAAATCAAGGCACTTTCTAAAATTCAATACTGCATACTGAATACGACAAGAAAATGAAGATCAGAATGTTGTAATATACGTAACAAGAGAAAAACAAAATTAAAAAACCCCAAAAACTGGAAGTTAGAACAATCCACTTCGTCAAGTTTTAGAAATATACCAGAGATGAGCGCTGTTCTCTAAGTGTGGAACTTGACTACAGAACGTGTAGGTTTAGCTGACAGCTGATCCTGACAAGGCAGTTGACCTTTCAGAAATAGCAACTGAAAAGTTCCCCAAGATCTGGAACTAAAAGCGGCATTGCAGGTCTCCCAGTGAAGAAACACACTGAATTTATCTAGCATCTTATATCCTGAATTCTCTTGCATACAGTCTGGGATTCGTTGGTCTATTTATAAATCTTTTCTGAAACTGAACATAAGTGATGGAGTTCAGGTTCACTGAGCATCTTTGAACTGTTCTTAACAACACTAAGAGAACTTAAGTAAATAACAACATAATTTTTTCCTGGCAAAACTGACTCAATTAAGGTCACAGATAATATCTGTAAATGTAGCCTTCAGCTAAACCGAAATTATATAAAATAGATGGTTATTTAAAATCCAATAGCACTGGTTTCCACAACCGATATTTCAATTTATTGCAATTAAATTCAAAGATATGGAATGTTTCTTTTGAGGCAAAAATTAATATAACACACATTTAATCATGAAAAGAAATGCTTGGTTAGTGCAGCCTGCACTTCTCTTTAATGCATTGTTTCTTACAGGTGTTATCCTGATCTCACAGGTGAAGATATCTGCCACTGCTGACTCACCACTACTTGCCCCCAATCAGGAAGTGAATGCTTTTAAGAAATATTGTACCACTTGAGCCAGCATAGTTGGTTGATGACTGCACTAAGCTGCCTGTAATTAAGCAATACCTGTAAGGTGCAGTTAACTGGGAAGAATAATATTTCATAAGTTCATTGATTTAGCATAGAAGCAGCATTCTTTGGAGGATGATCTAACTAAGCTGTTCAAGTCAACCTGTAATTGGTGTTGCCACAGGCAGTAACACGATAGAGCATTTAGCACGTTTGTAAATGCTATAATCACAGCATCACAAAAAGCTGCAGTTAGAAGAGACCTCTGAAGATCTGAAGGTGCCCAGCGCTCAGAGCAGAGCCAGCTGGAGGGGATGCTCAGAGCCGTGGCCAGGTGGGCTGCAGATATCTCCTGAGACTCCACAACCAGCCTAGAAAACTCCCTCCAGTGTCTGACTGCTCTCAGAGTAAAACAGGTTTTTCTTTCATTTTTAAGTTAAGTGGAATTTCCAGTTACTTTAATTTTTGCCCATTTCTTCTCATCCTGACAGCAGACACCACAGACAGGAGTCAGGCTCTGTCCTCTTCATTATCCCATCAGATTTCACACAACATAGATTACACCCAATATAGACATAAACATAACTTAAAGATGTAATATATGGCCTTATATCCAAACAGAAGTCACTTACACACAATTGTCCAATTTCCAGATTAAAGTGTGGCCATCAGTAATGCAAATAAAATTTTTCCACACCAATTTGCTACAAACTTGCTCCCAGCCCAGAAACCTGCGTTCCAAAACACTCTGAGCTCTGTTACTGAGCTTGAGCAAACAGCAAAATGTGATCGTGTGTGTTCAGTGCCTACAGCCAAATACAAGCTCTGTGTCTGCATGTGCCACCCATTATAAATTAGCCACTTACAGCAGGTGTACTTTGGAATTGTGTTGCTGGTCCATAGGCTTGGTATCCCAGGGTGCTATTTTGTGGGTACAATTAATGAAACAAAAACCACATGAAGAAGCTAATTCTCTCGTTTGATTTATAGTAAATATTTGATAGGAATTTATGCAGTAATAAACTTTGTCAAAGATATAAACATGCTGCCATATTTGCAACCATTTTAAAAGTTCTTATTATAATTGAGAGTATTTAGAAGATGTGTATTCTTCTGGAGGAACCTTTATGACAGCAAGTAGATTCACATAAATCACATTACAATTTACAGTAGGAAGCTGTCTAAATAGTAGAAAACTGTAACCTTTGTACAACTGGGGTTAAACTACTTTTGGTTGAATGAAAAGCAAAATTTACATACAGCTTTGTTACCAAAATAACTAGGCTCTTAGTTTCTTTCACAGTCATTCCCATCATGCTTCTGTGGCCTCATCTGCTTTCACTAAAATCATGGTAAAAAGCACATTTTTCATTTAATATCAGGAATAATACAGCAATTCAGCTATTAAGTCTGTTCTACAGCATAAAGATCACAGAGTATGATAGATGGTTATATTTCAAGTAATTTTTTTTGTCCTTGGTGGTATAAACTAAGCCCAAACATTACAAATTTCAGTTGAATTAGAAATTGGACTGCTAAAATACTACATATTGCTTTAGTTAAAGGCCTGAACACAGAAGTGAAAATGGTTATTTCACTTCAGCTTCTAAGAATATATATTCAGCTATTCTCTCAGAACAGTAACAGGGCACGTGCACAAATGTTTTCACAGTCAGGAACCGAGAACAGAGACTTGCAGGACTGAAGATATGATAGTATAATTTATATCCATCTCCGGAATTAAAAGCTGTTACTAATGGCGATGATGGTGAGACAAGTCTCCATTTCAGCATGTTTGACATTTCCCATTCAAGGTTTCAGCATAGATACTCGTAACTTTTGCAAGCTCCAGTTTTTTCTCACTGAAGTTTCCTACTACAGCTGCCCATGAGGCACAACTTATGTGGGAAAGTTTCAGCAATATGCTTTCATAACTTCCAAAGAGCCAACCTGGGAAAAATACATTATTTTCAGAAGTTTAAAAATATTTGTACAAGTCCTTTCTGAGAAACTTCAAGTCCCTAAGGCAGACCTCAGCAATCACCCAATTGCAATGTAGATTTGCAGGAACAAAACATCTAGCTACATGATGAAGTTTGCTTTTTAGTGACTGCACGGCAGGTATGGGAAAGCCCTCTCTCACTCTTCACATATCAAATGCAGGAAATTAGAGCTGTGGCTAGGCCAAGGAAGAGATCAAATAAAAGAAAAGCAGAGCAAAGTTTAATGGGAAAGAAGAATGGAACAAAGGCTGTAAAAGATTGATGCTGAAAGGGATGGAAAATAGGAGTTGAGAGAGGATGGGATAAAAGATGAGAAAGCTCAGAGGGGTCCTAGGAAAAAAAAAGTCAGACATTAGGGAGGGAATAAAAGAAATAAAAAAAAATACTCTATTTCGAAATCTGGATAGAATGCACAAATCACTTTCAGTGCCATTCTAATTTCACAAATATTTACAAAATAAATTTAAATATGTCACTAATCACTCTTCAGTGATACGCTGAGAAAGAAGCAATCCATGTCAGAGGTGATTAGCTCAGCTCAAAGGATAGCGTTAGTACTTCAAAGGAACGGCTCCAAAATCTACTAACAACTCTGTAAGGTCTTCAGCCCTTCCCTACATCTTCCCAGCATCCTTTAAATAATACAAGAATAAAATAAACTCCTTAAACTTTAGAAAATATCAAATCTAGATTGTTTATGAAACCTTAATTCAGTCCCATGGTAAATGCAAATTCATAGAAAAATTTTAATTGCAATAGAATATTTATGTAGATCATTTTGACTCATGTCGTGTTTTTTTTTTTATTATTAGCCTAGGTGTTTTCAGCTAATTATTCTACTAAGCATTTGTCATCATTCAATATACTTATCCACGCCTATGTTTCCAGCAGTAATACTAAAAGGATCATATTTGGTGATTATGCTAATATTTCTATCACTTTCTTTTCAGCATACTACACACATAAATCCAGACATACCCTCGCAGAAAACAAGTTTAATAAGTAAGGCCTTTACATCCAAACCTCTTGGACAGTCCTCAGATCTCTGCTGCTGCCAAGTGATTGATTTAAGAGATGGACAAACATAGACACATAAAAGTACAGATGCTATGATTAATGGATGATTCAGATTCCCCTGAACTGCATATCATGACTTAATGTGAAACCCTGAAAAGATTAAAGGCACGAATTACATTATCATGAATAACATTAAAAAGTGATATTCTGTTTAAAATCTTTTGAGAGCAAGTAAGTTGAACAAATATATTAACACAGCTTCCAAAGATTCAATCAGGTTGAGTGCTACCCAGAATTTATTTTGAAATAAGCTTTATATATCTCACATGTAATGTACTTGTCTACTTGTGACTAGCACTAAAGCTATCAGCATGTAGGTTTTAATTCTTTCTTCAGCTGTATAGAGCTTACACAGTCTCTGCATTTTCCTTTTTTTTAACAACAGAACCTTTTTTTCCCCAATTACAAAGGAAGTACTTCCCAGTGCTATAGGTAGAAGACATACACATTTACACCTAGGTCGTTACTCTTTCCTTTTATTACAATATGAAAAACTGTCTCCTTGTTATAGGGGCACAGTAATGTGGCTGTTGCATTTTATGTTTCAGCACTGAATTCATAAACAGGGGCTTAGAGGGCACTTACTGTTTCTTATTATTTGAATCATATCAGTTGAAAATTTGTATTTAAATTATTCAGGCAGTACGCAGAGCTCTTCTATAAAAGATAGCTGTGCATTAACTTACAATTAAATGATGGTTTTAATGAAATTATAGTGTGTGACAGGTTAACGGACTGATGCTGAAAGGCAAATGTCGAAATGAAGCCAAGATGTTTATTTTCAAACTGACAAATTTTAACTCAACCATAACGTATAGTTCCATTAACATTATAGTTATTACACAAAATAATTTGGTTGAAAAAAAGACATAATAGACTGCGAGCTGTGAGACCACCAGGAGAGTCCGTACCCTCACCATGTTCCATGACAGGCAAACCAAGCCAATGCCTCAGCAACACACAGATTTTGTCTGCAGACATGGAGAAAGGGCTGTAAGCATCAAAGCAACAGTCAGCAAACAGCTTTCTCCTGAACAGTGCCTCTAACCATTACTTTTTTTGTTCTTTTCAGAACTGAAGTCAACCCAACAGGCAATGCAAGGTTTAAACGCATCAAAACTTCGTAATGGGATCCTCAGCTCTACCTTCTACTTATTTTGTACCAATTTCAATGGCACAAAGTGGCAGAAAAATGCTAACAATTTGAGTGACAGATTTCTCATTTGAACAGCATTTCTGGATGGCATTAAAGACATCATTCCCATAGCTTCCATTAAGTTAGTCTTTGTAGACTGTGTAGATGCGATTTTGGCACTGTATACAATTTCACATATGGGATTGATATGTTTAAAGAGCAAAACCCTTCCCTCTCTGAAAAAACCCTTCTGTTCAAACTGTTAAAGCATTGTTTAAACACCAGCGAAACAGAACGTGACAGAATGACCACCAGAATATTCAGAGGTGAAACTCTGGATCCTACCTGAGAAATAAGTAACAGCAGGGCCAGACAGACTGATCTTTAGTAGGGCCAGGAAAATACAAAAAAAAAAAAAAAAACAACCAACAAAATCACAAGAATGCACCTGTAGCAATTGGAGCTTTTCAGTAACTAGAAACAAGAGAACACTGTAAGAAATGAAATACTGCAAATTCTGCCTACATCCATCATTTCAATATAATATAAATGAACAAACAGAGCACACAGCTCATGGGGCCAGACAAAGACCTCCTCCTCCACGTTATTAGCTTGAATACACTATGAGTGGTTAGTGGCCAAAAGTAATTATCATACAGCAGCTATAATTTGGCTTCCATGAAATGAGCTGTGCTCTCAGCCCAGTTCCTAGCAGTCAGCCTTTCACAGCTCAGAAGCCAGGCAGGCCCAGGCTGATAGGGAGCAGTGAATGGGTATGGAGACTTCACCCCAGCAGGTCAGAATGAAAATGCCTGCACTACGCTTCCCGAATTTATAGCTGTTAAGGCCCAAAGGGGCTCTTTGCAACCATCTGAGTGACCTGCAGAGTAACTCAGACCACACAGTTTGAGCTAATTACTCCCCTCCGCACTGCACTTTCTTATTTTCCTCTCTTTCTTGTTTTCTTTTTTCACATGGGGGGCCTTGCTGCCCCCCAAAAGGAAGGTCAGTAGCAGTTCCCAGGGCTCACTCCCAATCCTGCAAGAGGTAGCCCTGGGAGTGGTGCTAGGCTGGCACCCCACTACTGGCCAGATCACAGCAAACATCGGCCTCTCAGTCTGGTTCTGAAAGAAAATAAAATCTAAAAATAGAAAAAGTCTCAATATTATTGATAGTTAATTCTCCCATGTAAATAAGCAAAAACAGGTACGGATTGGGCTACTTGGAAGGATTCAACCAGTCATCTATTGTACAGTACATAGTATTTTCTCTGGAAATGGCCAGTTCTTGAAGCTCTACGACTCTTGTAATATTCAGCTAAAGAACTATTCATTAAAAAGATGCTCTTATATACATCTTACGTTGTTTGGCATATTTTTGTTATAAGTAATATAATTTCTCTAAATGCTTGGCCTTATCTATGGCCAAGAAATCCAAAATCAAATAGATCTTTTGGGCTTTTTTTCCTGTTAACATCTTTAAATCTGCATTTCTCACAGGTAAAAATATAGACCAAAGATTTCAAACTATAGTCTCTCCGCCATTTATTGTTTTGGATATCATCTTCATATCCCAACCTGATGGCTCTTCACAGATAAGCAATTCTACTGTTTTCAGTCCTCCTTTGTACAGTAATATTTCCTCTTCCATACAGGTTTGGTATATTCACTTATCCTCCACACAGTAAACCTACACTTATTAAGTGCTGGCAAAAATTTATGGTCATTTAAAAATGAAGTATATAACATATCAGCAAGTAATATCTCTCTATACCTTAACAGAGCATCAAATAGGCAGAAAGACAAAGTGCCATGGTCATCTCCCTGCACAGTTCCCTGTTGGAAGTACCAGCCTAAAACAGAGGCAGAAATGGCTTCTGATATACATGGGACATTTTCTTCATCTAGGTGGAATTATTTGTTCTCTGATTCACAGATTTCCTAAAGCAAGCCTACGCTTTTTTAATTTTTTTTCTTAATAATGATGCATTATTGAAATTTTAATCTTTGTGATGTGAAGTTGAACAACTTATATTTAAAAAATTTTGCATTAATGTGGGAAACACAGAAATAATCCATAAATAAATCAATAAACCAGAAAAAAATAAACAGAACAATGGTCAAATATAACTAAAATTGTTCCAAACATTTCACTAGAAGTCTCATCCTTTGTTTACAACACTAGCTGACATTAACTACACTTGAATGAAAAGAAATAATGAAATGCCCGCAATAGTCTGTGGAGTTTTATGACACTGGGATGAAGAATTGCCTCTCACCATTCTCAGTGACAGAGTTCAAGTCATTGATGGAGTTTAGGGACAAAGAGGTCATAAATGAGGTCAAGGAACTCCTCCAGATTTTACATCTTCTATAACCAGTTTGACAATTCTGGACTTTTGGAGAAAGAAGGCTAAAAATGTTTATTTCTTTAATAAATGAATGTGTGTTGCCTAAGGATAAGCATTACGTTTAAGTAATACATAATTTTATCGTAAGTAATGCCTTGCATTTTGCTTTCTACATCTTTTGAACTGGCTTTAACACCAGAACTAACGAATATTTTATTACTGAAGGCATTTTGAGGAGTTTGCTGGCACTAACTTATTGAAAATCAACTCATTATCTTCATTATATCCTGCTATTATTATATTCTGTTTCAATTATTTTATATTTTTAGTTATCACAGTTTAAACCATACAACTTTATTTCTCCTGCAACCGATTAAATATAAGAAAAAAAAATTACCAGTTACCTTACTACTAGACAACAAAAAACTCCAAAGCACTGGTGCTATGTCTCCTTCCTTCCGTTTTTAAAACAAGATGTTAATTGGCTAATAAGAAGTACACAAAATTGTTGGGATTTTTACCTCATGATAGGGAAAGGAAAAACTAAGATATGACTCACACACCATAACCATTTTCTGCAAGTTGTAACTCATTTTTTCCTATTTCTCTTCCCAATGGAACAAGAAAAGTACATACTCTTCTACAGCCTATTCACCAATACATTCCTTATCTGATGATGCACTGCTTTGGGTCATTTTCAGAAGCTGCTATTTAGATAGAAAGGAAGAAATAGTAATATGGGAAAAACATGACAAAACAACTTTTCAAGTGTACCTCCTAGGTACAATTCACTTCAGAATGAGCAGAAGTAAATAATTCCAGCAATACAGTATCCTACAGCACAGAGGTTTTTTCCATTCTTGCAGATTGGAGAGTAACAAATAAAGAAACTCCTCTAAATTAGGGCTTTAAAAATCTGAGGCTACTATAAAGAAACAAGATTAACTTAATCCCCTAACAATCCAATTTATGACTAGTAAAGGGTTATGAAAAATTCCATCTAGATGTCAAATATAAGGAAACACAAAGTCTTTGGAGACACATAATGATAAACTGCAGATTGAGCAATAAGCTCAGTGAACAGAATGAACAGTTCAAGAGTTCAGAACGCGTTCATTTGAAAGGTGTTCAGTTAAAGAGAAGGGCATGGTATAGACAAAGGCACAGAAAGGTCATAATTACAGTCATTTCATCTTCATTACAATGGTGCAGTCACAGCACTGGTGCACACACTTAAGTCCACACTTGCAAGGCAATGCACTGTTCTGGAGATGAAATGAAAATATTTTTTAATAGATTAATGAATCCTGCCAAGGTAGGTGCGTATAAAAGAACTCATGCGTTTTTATTCAGATTTGAAAAATAAAGAAGACCTGAAATATCTCTATTTTCTCATCATGTGAGATGAATTAAAAATTAAAATCAAGAATCATCCTGTTCTTCAAACAAGCATAGAGCACAGCCTGAATTGAGAGCTTCTCTACCTGACAGACTGCAGCCCAGAGCTCACTTCTTCACCCAGTTGTTATCTCAAATGCAGTAGTTTGTGATGAGCAGAAGCAAGCAGGCCATTTCAAAAGTTTCAGTAAAATAACGGAGCCTGGTGTTTGTAACCAAGTATATCTACTCCAGCTGAAACACTGGGGGAAAAGCTGGCAGATTACATTCAGTAAACAAAAATAATTGTTAGGCTGGAATGTGGAGCTGGTCACCCTGCTCTTGAAAACACACAGCTAATGACCCACGCAGGAAGCCAAAAACATTGGTTTTTACGTAAGTTGTCTTTCAGGTCCTGGCATTATGTCATGGCACCGGAATGGAAATAAATCCAGATAGCATCAAACAATAAATGTCCGGGTCACCATGGGAGGACTCTAAAGCAAGTACTGAGCCAAATGAATCTGCCTGTAAGTGGCAGGCAACATCAGCCATTGCCAGTCTAGCCGCAGGGTAGGTATAAAACACTAAAACTTTTTTTGCTTTGGTATTTGCATAATACTTTCCATTAATAATTAACAGAAGTAGGAGCGCTGGCACTATCTAATCTCTGATTTATTTTTTTTTTTTAATCTAGAATGCAAACAGGACTTTTTTTCTCTCAAAACAATATAAATCTACACTAAAATATATAACAAATATATTTAAAATTTTATATTTGTTTACATATTTTTAAATAAAGTGATCTAAGATCATAGGATGCATGCACATACTTATACAGATGCTATAGACAGATAGACATATTTACAAAAAAATTAATGTCAGAATCTCAATTTCAGATAGTGGCACTGGAGAGGGAGAGCCATTCTGTATGACAATGGTGTTAGAGGTTGGTTCACAGTAACCTGTAACTGCTTTCAAGAGCATTTTCCAATCAAGATTAATTCCCAGAGACTTCAGTATCAATTATAAATGATCTGAAATCTTCCAAATCTGAGCCAAATCTCATCTGAAGTAAACCAGCTGTTCAGACAGCATCAAGAAGTACAGTCATCCTGCCAGACTGATGCCCAAACACTAGCTCACAGACAAATTCTTTTAACACCTTTTGGACACACAAGCAAATCCTAACATTACCCACCTACAACAGAGATTGAGGAAATTATATTTATAATATCATTTATTTCATGAAATCTAAAATATATAATGACATGGCAATGAAAGTAAACGCTTATGTATTTCATTGTAAAATGATATTCAATTAAAAGAAAAGATTTTGAAACTGTTAATGGGAAAGAAGAAAGTCTCTGCAACACACTGCTTAAATAACACATGGAGACCTGACAATGGGGGTAGTGTGTGCACAGCCCCATAAGGCTCTTCCATGGGGTGGAATAGTTACCACGCAAGAAACACACTAATTAACTGCAACTAATCAATTATCTCTCATAACAATGAGAAGTATAATTATTTTCTGATTTCGTGTTCTTGCTAATTCTCCTTACTGCAATTGTTACAAACACAATGGCCGAGCTGTAATCAAAACAAACAAACAACAGATAAAGAAAAGTAGCACCAACATTAAACTACTGAGTTATCTCAATTCGTTCTCTTCATCATACCCAGTTCACGGCTGCAAAAGATCATGTTGTGTTCAAACATATAAATAAACCCAAAACTAAATCTAGATGTATCTAGATTAAGACACACTGGGGAGAAAACAGAGGAGGTCATGAAATCTGAGACTGCTGTTTCTTCTCATAATGTAATTACACTTTTGACTAATGAAATTATAGCAGTCTCAGAGTAAGGGCTTGCAAGTCAGAGCTCTCACACTGCCTGTGAGAGATGGGGGAAAGAAACACTGTCTGCCATTTAGATCTGAGGGATGCACACTAATCCCCAAGATCCAAGCACAACTTGTTTAGTTTCTGATCTCTGAGCAGGTCTGAATTTGTGATCAAAGCCCTTTTCTAATTATGACAATTAAAGGAAAATTAGCTTAGTAAGGAAGAAAGTTTGGTAGAGAGTGAAAGAGCACATAATTCTGCCAGTACCCTTCCAACAGCTGAGAATAAATACAGCTTAGCTCAGGTAAAGATAAGCAGCAATGGAGCAAAGTGACATAAAAGGATGGGCTGAGCACTCAAGGCCTCCATTCACATTATTTAGATACTCCAAACCTATTTCAATCTGCACATATGATCCTATGATCAAGGGAGTCGTTCAGGTAGAAATCTTAAAGCTTGTAAGGAACACGTAGTTGAGAGTCTCAATGAACAAAGTTGAGTGCATTCCAGTCAGCATTACAAACTTGTACACCTGATCCCACAGGAGCATTCTGAACCACTGGGCTAACATCCTAGTGATCCCCCTCAGCACTGACTAATGTCTTCCAATGCACCAAGGAAGCTGGTTTTCCTTTTAGGCCAAATTAAGTGTTGGGAAGTGAGGATTTTGCCCTATGAACACTGGCACTCAGGTGCACCAGTGCAATACAAAGTATGGCTTATCCATAGGAAATGAATGGAAAACCAAGATTCTCATTCACATAAATCCATCATCCTTTCATTTCCTATTAGCCATTAGGAGAAAAGATATTATCTAGTTGATGTTACTTGCCACTGGAATAACAGCTTCTAGCTCTTGGTGGTAAACAGCACATAGCTGGCAAATTCCACGGGACAGAAAGAAACTACACTGACTGCATCTAAACTAGACACTGTATGGGAAAACTAAATGATTTCTCTATTTGGCCAAACATTTAGGGGAAAAAGAAAAAAAACATTTTAGGAGGGCTTAAAGAGTAAGGTGTTAATATCTAAATTAATTTGAATTAATCAACCTGATAAATAATCAATAAAAAACTCTGCAGTAGTCTGATTTCCTGCTTTGAAGCCAGCTCTAGGAGACAGTCTGATAGCTGAACTCACACATGGAATCTGAAACATAGCTGATTCCTGGCTTCCAAGCAGTGAAATCGTATGATGATTAACTTAATATGACTGTGTTTGAATAAAATGTACATCCCATTAATATATCAAACATGTGGAAGAAAATGAAAAACAGACCCTCTACAATAGTTGTCCAAGTTCTTCTCCAAAGCTCTCAGCATGAATGTTAAACCCAGCGAGCTTAGGCAAATGTGACCAACTTAAAAGCAAGAGAGCCATTAACACTCATCACATTAAATGAACTCATTTCATTTTCAAATCTAGTTGGAAAATTAGTTCTTGACTATTAAATTATATTAAACAATTCTCAAGGAATTAATGGCAGTAGGTTTTGCTTTGACTGTCATAAAGATCACCAAAAACACTTGTGTTTAAGATGCTAATTACAGAGGCTCAATGCCAAAAAAATAATTATGGTAAAATAAATCCCATGATTAATTCATCAAGTCCATTTAAGCATTAATCCTAGCATTAAGATACAGAGTAGTCCCCCCACACACAAACATACTCGTATCTCTCTCACCTTAAGGAACAAAGTAATAGTAACTCCTCGTTTTATTTTAAAACTCTTCATGTTGTATGTTGCTTAATTAATACTAGATAGTAAATGTTTTACTTTATATTTCCTATTTGTGATTTCAATTCAATCCTGTAGATTTAAAAATTAAAAATAACTAAATTCATATGCATCATTTAGGCAGAAGTGTTCATGAAACCACAAGGTTTGCTGCATTTACTGTTGTGCATCACACTGCCCTCCTCTGCTGTTTTGGGGACAGCAAAAATAGTCCCTGGTTTATACTTTAACCTTTGCTGTACCCAGTTACGAATATCCACAGGACTTCACCAATAGCATATAAAGACAATAACATCACATACCTGGAAAATTCCTGTCCTGATATCAATGCCTAAATTTTTAATTAAATATTTTATTAAATTAACCCATGATATCAAAGATGGATGCTGGAGTAGAAGTCTGCCAATATTCCATTAGATTTTGTTGCTGTGTGACAGATGGAAGCTGAGGGGCAGTCTGACAAAATGGTGTCTGACATGGAAGTACAGATGAAACAAAGGTGTGAAACTGAATTATTCCATGTATAAAAAAAATGCATCCATGGACATTAATCAACACTTGCTAAATATTTATGGAGATCAAACAGTGGTTTGAGCACAGTGGGTGGTGTGTTTCAGCAGGGATAACAGCAATGTGAGACAATGTGACAAGCCATGTTCCAGATAGACATGAAGATTTTTATAAATACAGCGTGCAGGCTCTTGTTCATGGATGGCAAAAATATATGCATAGCTAGTGGTGGCAACTGTGTTGAAAAATAGCATTTTATAGTTGATAATTTGCTCTATCAGTGTTACTGTGTTCTTGGTGAAATAAATAGGAGGCATTACTTTTGGAGCAACCTACATTGTTTCAAAAGAAAGTAATCAGTATATGACAAAGATCTTCATCACTCCACCAACATCACAACTACACCACTGCTAACACTCTCTGTGATATCCTTTCCACTGCAAGCATAAGGGCTCTTTCTCACTCCACCCACCCTGGTTTAACACAATTCATCACAAGCACATGTGCTTCTTCCTAAGCATATTGGTTAATAGAACTTATATGAGTCAATGATGTGAGTGAGCCTCCCAGATTTAGCTTTTCCATTGATGAAAAAGTGACTCAGGAAAATAGTGTAAAATTAAACAGAACATTAAAAGATGCCTTTTCTGTCTGAAGCAGCAATACAGACAGGCATGCCAAGAGAACTGTCAAGTGCATTATTTACTGAAAAAAACTGTTTGCTTCAGTTCATAACATATAAATCTGGAGTAGCTAATAAGCATTTTAAATGCTTGTTCTAAATATTTGTTGATAGCTAAATCACTGATGTTTTCAACTAGCATCTGAACAAGTCTTTAAATCATTTCTTTATTTAGCAACCAAACGTTTTCACTGCCTATTGTATGAGGTTTCCATTGACTCTCTTTGAAATGTATTTAAAGTCAACGAATCAATCACTTTCACAAAAATTTATTTTGAACAGCAATTTGAATAAGATACAATTTTACCTTCTTTTTTTGTTTTTGCAACCTATTGCTAACAATGACATGTTTAGTATTCATTTTCTGCTGAGAGTATTGCTGTTTCTTCACTGCAGACAGAACCTCCTGGGCTTGGTCTTTTTTTAACATCTATTATCTTCAGTCATATTTAAAGCTATTCTTTTACAGCCTCTACATACTGCTTTTTCAAAGCAGGGGCATCTCATCTGCTCAATTACTTATTAGTGTTGCTAAAGAATACCATTTCCTCTCGTGGCTGATAAAATATTAATCAAAAACAGGAAAGGAGTGATTTCCCAGTGTGGGTGTCTTCTAATGGTAATACATGGAGTCTAACCAAGATGTGCAGGTCATGTAATAGCTTCTGAAGGAAGGGAGGGGCTCAAAGATAGTAATGACATTGCATACTGAGTAATGAGATTGTATTAAAAGAGCACTGGACAGCTTAATTATTGGTTTTCTCAAGAAAAAAAGAATCACAAGTGTGGTTACAAGGATGCATTCAAAGATGCATTGGGTATAAGAGCATTTAATTGAAAACTATATGCATTTTGTAAAATCTTCAATGCAAACACGCAAAACCAACTTACCAGTACTTAGTATGTGATGTAAGAACATATAAAGGTGAACTTTCCAAATTTTTATCAATGGCTTTCATGTCCATGGATAAGTTAACCACAGTAATAAAACAGTCAATAATTATCTGTTCATTCTGGCAGATTATTAAACATCCATCCCATCCTGTCTGAGATATTTTTGATTCTATTTGTTCATAAGATTTGAAAGGGGAGGGAAGAACTGGAATGAAGAACAGAGACAAATGGTACACACATGGGAAAGCTCTGATAAGTAGCAATTGGGATCAGCAGACTTAACACTGGAAGTACACAAGATACTTTCATGAGGTTCTATGAGCAATCCCTACATGGCTGTATAACACAAACTTTAAGACCAGAGGATAATATTGTGATCTTTCAATTTGACCTGCTTCATACTACTCTCTCATGATAGAGTTTGATACATTGCACCATGAGATGCTCCAACAGTACATTATATTTCGTGCTAAGACAATGGAAGTTACTTCTAACTTGAATTTGTCCAACTGAGATTTCACCACTTGATCTTGTTCTATTTAAAATATATTTACACACAAACACATCTATATTTATATATACACATGTATATATCTATCAGGCTACGAGGAACTTCTGCACCTCTACACCACCATCTGCAGGCAGACTTTTTCTTTCTATTTAGGCATCGATTTAGCTCATTCACAGCATACTTCGGTCTGCATCGTCCCATCTGTTCTGTTTTTTCCTCATTTTCAGGGGTTTCCCCTTAAAGTGATGAAGTGATGAATAAATTCCATCAATCTTTAAAAAGAGTATGCTTTTGATGTCAATGTATGCAGTGCTAAATTTAAATTATCATCATTCTATGATTCTGTTGAAGGGCAGAACTTGTGAACAGGTAAAGAAGGAAAAAACATCCATACCTTGCCCTACTTAGCAAATACACAGTTACTCCTTATATATACAGGTAGAATTGAGAAACTACGACAGTCTGACTGTACAAGGTGGCTCAAAAAGGCCTTGGTTAGAAACAGAATAAAGATCGCTTGACACTTATTCCACTTTAGCACCCATTTTCCCTCTACTTTGCATGTCACACAAGGCAATTCATGATTCAGAGAAAAGACTAAAAACACGTGCAGGAAAGATATACCAGTAGATGTAACAACGAAGACATTTCAAAATACAATGTCAATATACAAAAGTTCGATTTCTTATTTATTCTATTAGATATATATTGAAAATTAGTTTTGTATGGGACTTGTTTACTGTTCATTTAAATGAAATTCCCTGCAAGAAAATTTAAGGAACACTTTTTCAATTAAAAATTCAACAGTGTGTCTGTGTGTTCTCGGGATTCAGTTCTGTTACAAACATGACATCTCCACGAAGGTTTATGAGAATCCTCACTTAACATCAATAAGACTTGAGTCTGCTCAGCACCCAGAAGCAATAGTCCTTAATGAGAAGTGTGGGTGGTGAGCTGGTTTTGATAAGGAGTAATAGGAAGAGCAAAAAGTAATACACCAACAGTTGATATATTACTTGACATGTCAATTGTTGGAGAGTTGCGGTATTGAATTTGTACCTACGGCAAACACAATACACAAGATTCTAATATACTGCAGTGTTTGCTACATATTTTCCAAGTGATTGTATTGACTTTGTAAACAAAGATTATATGAAAAAATAAAGACTCCTGTACCGTATAATATTTACCAAGTGAACAAATCTATCATAGCTGAAAATAAAAACACAATTTCACCAGTGTCAGGAAAGGAAGAAATAAATTGACCATTTGAAATGAGATCAGATACTTCAGTTTGGTTCTCAGGCACCTGAGAGAGTTTCACTGCAGTGCAATAGTTGATTATTATTGTAGTTCTAAATATTGCAAGGAGAAGAAGAGGAAGAACAGTACTGAATGCTTAGTGAGCAGTTCAGGTACAACGTAAAACATTTTAGAGCACTTGAGCATTGGTCCACATGCAAGCACAATAACTGCTTTTGTGGATGGACTATGGGCTGTACCGAAGCTTAAATGATCCCTTTACTGCTTGCTGGTTTGTTTTTGAATAATGAAAATTTAAGCAAATCGAGCTAATATAAGATCCCTGAGAGCCTGCCACATTGTTGTTCGTTTTAAACATAAAAATACCAGAATTACTTCAGGAGCAGTGCTAATGAAACAAAGTTGCATTCCCAAAACACAGTACCCATTCCATACAAAAAAATCCTTAATTTACAGGGTATTAACTGATGTCCTATTTTGTAAAATACTTTAGGTCTTCTTTGTGAGATTGTTTCTAATACCTACTACTGGAGCAGAAGGTTAATGATAAGAACAGACCTTCAAAAACAAAGTGTACTGTATTTCAGTAACAGCATAAAAGGCATTTTATATTTGCTCCAAAAATCCTTTATTTATAAATTAAACTAGATCTGACAAAGTAAATTCTTTCTTTTAAATAGCTTCCCTTATTTACTTCTATCATCACTTAGAAAAATTTCACTTACAACCTTAGCCAAATGTATAAAATTTAGAAGTTTTGAAGCAGCATGCTTGGGCTTGATATTGGTTAGCTGAAATTCTACGTCTGCTTTCTCGTATGCCAAAATATTTTGCTTAAGTAAAACAGAATGATACCATCGTAGGCATTCCCCATACAGCAAAAATGCATTAAAGAGCAAAGAAAAAAGAAAAGAAAAAAAAAAGGAACATGTTAGCAGAAAGTAAACTGTCATAAGTGGAGCCCTGTGTTTAATATTCAGATCGAGGCATCTCTGTCTCATCCCAGCAAACCCTTTTGACAAAAGCCATCCAATGTCTGCCAGCACTATTGAGTCCAGCTGAGGACAAATTTCAAGATGAACCTGAAATCAATTTGCCATCAAATTTTCATGCTTCTCCCAGACTATCTGTGGCATTTTAATTACAAGCTCCCTAGGCGGGGGGTACTACAGATATTGACACTTAGCTCCTACAATAAACTTTATTGGCAACCTCTGTCTGAACGCAGTACTCAACTAGAATAACAAGAAATATATGAGGATATCTAAGCAATAAGGTGGCACAATCACTTTGGGGTCCTTTTGTTCCAAGTGGTGGACATCTTTACTACAGAAACTTTTCTGGATTAAAATAAACATCTGTTTGATGGAAAATTCACTTTAGTAGAGAAATTGTACAAGTTCTCAAGTCTTTAAAAAAAAAAAAAAAAAAAAAAAGCAGTTGCCTTTACAATTTAATTTGGTGGTGTTTTCATCTAACATTTATAAATTCCTGAAGCAGTTCATGTTAGCAGCTGCATTCAAACTAGATCAGTGACAGGCTAAACAGCAAGGGAATGACTTTTAATGTATTTCCACTTTTACTTCTCAAGGTTTTTTTGCACAGGTTATGCAGCCCTCATATTTTAGCAATTAAAGATCTAAACTAGAGAAGAACCCGGTGATGTGCAAGTTCTGCAGTACAAGATTTGGAGCTCTTTTTAGAAAAGACTTTCAAGAGCAGTATGCATACGTGCAGCGTCTTACTGAGCACAGTGAGGGCAAGGTTGCTTGCAAGCCAATTTTCCTCACTATGAAACGTTTAGGAGAATGAAAGATTTATAAAAGAGACATTTAGAGAGGTTAGCATGCCAATAGGAGGGTGGTTTGCTATACATGGCTACAGGAGATGCAGAGAGAAGAAAAAGAAGACAAGGTCACTCCAGACCGATTACAGATTTTAAATTCATAAAAGCAGCCTATAGGAGCAACAAGACAGCGAATACAAAAAATACACAAGAGGAGAAAGAATTGAACATTATCCCCATAGTGTTACATCCTAATAGGAAGAGATAGAAGGTATGCAGCAGATGTAAAAGACTGTGACAGCTGAAAAAGATTCAGTAACTGAAGACTGTAGGGTGTTTTACTGGAGAGTGATTGGATATTTCCTAAGATTACAGACAGGAGATGCCAGCAGGTGCCTGCATTACTGGTTATGCTGGAATCCCAGCACAAAATGCACAAAGAACAAAGGCTTGTAATATTAGGAAACTTTACATATTAAAAAATAGAACTACAAGAAATCCTATTTATTCAATTGAAGTAATATTTCCTACTTATGCCCACTGTTAATATATGAAATTCAGGGTCTAACTGAAACTGATTCAGTTTAAAAGTGGTGAAATCTGGGTACATCTCTTAGGCAAGAGGGAAATTCCTTCACCTCTGCACTTTGGTACAATACTAGGGCCTCCATCAAAGAACAGTTCATCAAGCCTAAATACAGACTCTTTTAAAAGGTGTTACTTGAAGTGCTACCATTTATTATACTCTTATAATGCACTTCAGTTGTTATTTTTTTACAGTGACTGATGTGGAGTCTGTTAAATTCTTCCACATATTTCAGTCAATGCAAAATTTTCCTTAAAAACTTGAGAATGCAATTGCCTCAAATCTTGAAGCATTGCCAGCCAAGTATCACCTATACCTAATTCCACCTGATAGGCTGTGCACATAGCTCACCTGTGCTGCATTTCCTCACTCTGTTCATGAGATGACCTACAGGAGATGCCCAGGAATACCCCTGCTCAGCACTGTGTCAGGGCATGTTACCTGCAGGCTGTGTGCACACAGCTGGGCGGAGAGAGGCTTCCTATTTCTACATGCATTCTCACTAAACCAATTTAGTTTTTATTACTGACCATATGAAACTGGTCATATGGAGAGGTCATTTTTTATTCTACTCCTGGCAGTTGATACAGACTGAAATGTTTACTTCATTTATATAACCTGATGATAATCATAGGAACAAAAGTCAAAGCTGGCTGCTAACTCCCTACAGAGAAGTTCTACACAGAAAAATCCTCAAGATTTACTTCATGCATTCTTAAATGAAGCGTTAGCTTGACCCAGAAAGTACAAACAAGGATTCTGAGGATGATTTTAAACTGCCTTGGGATGTACACTCCTTCGATAACTGAACTAATAGATTTCAAATGTGAACATGGTTTAGCCAATGCATTCTTTAAATTAATTCTATTTTAGTATAAATATGAAAGCAATGTGGAATCTAATGTTGTACCAGGAATTTCCTGAAAAAGGTACCACTGCTTTTATAGGTGTCTGACTCCAGCTTTTAGCCACAGTTCTGCACACAGAGCAATGTATGTTCATTCTGCTCTTTATGGTTTTACTTCCACAAAATATTTGGCTTAATAAACTGGCCTGTCATAACACACACTAGATATATAATTTGATAGTTAATAACAGAGCAGCTTCAAATTCCATTTTCCCTTGTGTATTTGACATCTCCAGTCATGCAATATCTTGTACTATGTTGTCACACTTGTTTCGTAAGTTCAGTAAGGACTAAAATGAATTTTCCATGGAAGGCTATATATTTTCATTGTCATCAAGAAAAGTTAATTACTGAATAAATTGCAAATTCAGAAATATAATGCATTAGGACAGAACCTCTCCTTCTTGCCTGAAGAAGCTATTAAACTTCATCTCTTCGTTAGCAGACGAAAAATTTTCATTAGCATTTTATTTTGGATAAATCCTTGCCAAGCTTGCAGTGTGTGGTGCAAATACAAAAGGAGAGAGACTCAGCAGAAGAGGGCTTACATGTGAATATAGCATCATTCTGAGTATTCCATAAAATCTGACAATATAATCTCAGACTTAAGAAACCAGTAACTGAGGGCAGTTTTTCTGCTTGTCTGTATTCCCCTCAATGCTGAATTCCTTTTCATTTCTCAGCCCATGAGCTGTTTAAAAAGCTACATATAGTTAAAGCCTTTTAGCCGTGCACAGAAAAGTGGAACAAAAAACCAAAAACAAACAAACAAAAAAAGTAGTTTTGTCTTTTCTTTGATAAATGCACAATTTCCATTAAAAGCCATAGATTTCCCAGTAAGACTGTCGTGAAATATACAAAATACGATATTGAAAACAATCCATCAATTAATAAAGTTTTAATTTGATAATTTTTCGAGTGAGTTTGTCAGCTTTTTTTTATGTTATTATTGAAACATAGGGTGCTGTGCAGCCCTGAGCTCACACAGACTCAGGCCTCTCCCCTAGTCCCTTTGTCACCAAGCCATCCATTCCATTACTCTACTCCCTGATCACACCTCACTCCTGCAGTGAGTTCCTGCCCAGTGGGGCTGTGTGCTCTTCTACAAATATGCTGACCTTTGGATCACAGGAAATTCTGACACAGACATACATCCTCAGCTTCCTTATTTTTCTGTCTCTAATGAACAGCAGAAATAACCATTCTTGGAAGCTTCCACTTTGCAGGCACTCATACAGAAGGTTTGTTACACTGACCCACAGGGAAAGCTATTTGATTTCCCACCTAAGACTGTTCCTATCTGACAAGCCCAAGTGCCACCACCTCCGCTAAAGCAATGCAACAGAAGAAAGAGAGCTGACAGTGAGAAAGAACACTCTATAGAGATCACAGCATTTTAGAAGTAGAGGGACAGAATTAGCCTAGCCAAAACATCTCCTTGTCAAATAGAAAAGGGTGGGGGAAAAAAAAATATTTTATTAACACCACGACTCTCCTGGATCCTCTTAATAAACAGTCAGGCAAACAGGCAGCTCCTCCCTGCCAGGCCTCAAGAGATTCATAGGATCTGAAGGAACAGCAAAGGATCCATTCACTAGCTTCCCACCAAACAAGGCATGCAAGCAGAAAAGCTATACAGCACAAATGTTTTTTCAGGACATCCAATGAACGCTTGCAGAAATTCAAGAGATGATGAAAGTACAAAGGAAGTACAGAAAAGCTTTGAAACAACACTAAAAGCAGCATACCTTTCAAAGACAAAATGAATAACTGAATAGTCATGCCACCCAGCGTGTGCACAACACACAAAGCCGCCCAGCAGCGCAGGGAAGGCACCGCACTGATGTCAGATTGCTGTCACTCCATTTGTCACAGAGCTGCAGAGCAGGTGAGTAGAGCTTCTTATCTCAAAAGGCAAACAGACCAGAGTGACCGAATGTCCTCTGCTGAACAGTTTGGCATGAGCTCCTTCAGTGAAAAAGCCCTCAGCTTTTTTCTTTGCCTTCATATTTTGTAGTTTTGAATAGGTTTCAAGATAGAAGATAATAACAATAACAGTAATGATAATAAGAACAGAATAAAAGACTGTGAGAAGGCAATTGCAATGTTCTCAGAGTTAACCGATCATCAGCTTTTTTCACCTTAAATCTTTAGAATCTAGGACAAGTGTGCAAAGAGACAGCAGCACAAAACAAGAGCCAGCAGTCTTAGGTGTCTTATGAAACTCACTGGAAAAATTATCAAAAGTGTCCTTAGTAAGTTCAAAAGCAAGAGAAAGACCAAAGAACGACTGCAATAAGAGAGCATCTGAAGATCTTGGTAAGAATGTTTTGAAGGTGTAAAAGGAGTAGAAGGTGTGTGGAATGCAATACAAGACTGAGGCTGACAGCAGGTGAGGATCTGCTAAGTAGCAGCTGATTTCTGCTCAGTTTTCAGGATGAGAAAGAATAAAAAGAGGCAGCTAGTGAAAAAGAACAATTCAGCAGAGTGCACAGTGGTAAGAAAGAGAGGTTGACTAAACTAACACTTCTTTTAACATTACAGGTTCAGCACAGTTAGGACTTCTCATTGCCAGAAAGGTTGGGACTTGGGGCAGGGGATCAGTTGGTCTCAATGCATTCTTGTCCTCAGCGTCCCCTCAGCACGAGTAAATGAAAGCTGTAATGACCCACTGCATAAATTAAATCTCCTAGAGATGAAATACGATGCAAGATTGAAGCATAAAGACAGAACTGGGAGTAAAATAGCAGGATAACTGCAAGGCAGTAACTACATCTTGATAGGAGATTACAGACCTGGGGAGGTTAACATCTTGTTTCAAAGATATTGCTCAAGGAAAGACTTTTAAACCTGTATATTAAAACTAATGAGCTGAATAGGCCATGCATTAAAAAACTAAAATCTGGTGTCATTCTTGGAAGAGTGAAGACAAGCACGATCATTTTTTGCTCCCTTGAATGTTGAATTACAGTGATTAGATTCCTCTACAAGCTGCATTAATTTGTTATTTGCATGGAGACAGTGTAATAGAAAAACATCTTCCACATTAGTGCAACAGACAACTTTAATGCCTGAGCTCCATAAAGAATGAATTTGCAATTTTCCAGAAAGAAATAAGGTAATGAATAACTGGAATTCCAGGGTGGGAAATATTACTTCTCTGTATAGTAGCCATTTCAATGGAACATACAAGGTTTGAGACTACCACACATTCTCACTGCTAAACACAAAGAAGCAGTGCTTTGCCTGTGCTGTGTGGTCATGTATTTTCATATCATGTACAAAAAAAAGTTAAATTTTAATCATTAGTAGAGATGAGAATGATCTAAAAGAAGACTTATTAAAAACTGACTGACAGACAGAAATCTGGAGCTACTTTAGATGATGGAACTTAAAACACAATGATTTCTTCAGATTTTCTTAATGGCAGATGTTGCTCTAGGCTTACTTCAGATCCCCATGTAGAAACTTTTGTTTTCTTCAAATAAATCTTAATAACTTCAACGTAAAGCAATGCTTTATGTGTAGCACAGCAGTTCAAAATTGAGATGCAAACAGCTTTCCACAAATGCAGGCTGTTTTTTTGAAAAACACATCACCTGTGCCACAGCACCTTCACTTTTTCTATTAACATTGGTGGGCTACAGCAAATAATCATACTGTTTTAGTTCAGATATTTACTCTCAACGTAGAATTCCATACTAAATGCAAAATGTTAGTAAAAAAGCAAAAAAAAAATAAATTCAATTTTAAAATGTTACTGAACACTCAGGATAAAGCAGAATAGAAATGGCTGCTAGAAAACTAATATTTGCATCCCTATAGTGTTAATTATGCCCTGGGTTTTAGGGAGATGTTAAATTGCCACTTTCAACAGCTGTTCTCTTAAAAGAATGGCTTATTTATGAAATGACAGGCCTTTGTCAAAGTTCACCCAGTGGAATACAAAAATTACTATTAACTAACTATAGCCCCAAGTAGTGCAAACTCTTCATTCTCAACAACAATATGCTACCACTGTCAGCAGCGAGGTTACTAATTGTACCTAAGATACTTTGAGCCACTACAGAGGGTGAGCAGTTCAGCTCCACCAGCACAGATGACACACTTCCCTCGTCAGAGACAGGAGCAGTGAAACCAGACAGATGCACAAAGAGGTTTCAGTGCCCCAGGTAAGGCACGGGGTTTGCTGAGCACTGCAAAGCAGCTGCACGCAGCTCAGCCCGTCTGCGCTCCCTGCTTCACAGGTCTCCCTGACTCCCTCTGCCTGGGTTATCTTATTTTCACTTGAAACTTACAAGGCACGGAAATACACACTGCAGCATAGGAAATCATACCGGAGCTGTTTAAAATACAGCCCTGGTTTTATACTGGAGGTTTGGTTTCACACAGTTAGTTTATTCGGATAACAAAATAGCAAAAACCCGTCATCCAATCCTTGAAAGATGCACCAACGTCTGCCCCAAGGCTGCCTCTTAATTTCCTTCATCATCCAGACAAGAGGACAAATTACCAAACATGATCAATGATCAAAATGCTTCTGATAGCTATGGGTATCATTTTGGTGAAAATAAAGCCTCACAATAAAGTGAAATAAAGAATCCAAGTTCTATCTATAGCTTTTTAGGCAACACCATATTTTGAATGTTTTAAGCAATAATAGAAAATTTCCCTCAAAGCAGATTTCAGACAAGATAATATTCAAATGTGAATATTATCAAATCAAATTCGGATTAATAGAGTTAGACACAGGAATGAGAAATTTACCATTCTGCCATAAACCAAATTTAATCAAAACAATGAGAACTTTGGATATCAATTTTCACACTTCATTTCTCATACTGAGGATTAAACCCAGAATTTATCTAGCAGATAAATTTGAGCAGTCTTTTCTCGTTTCACTGTAAGGGAGCCTACCTTCAATTAAGTCAAACTGCTGCTCCTACAGAGCGCAACACTTTGTACTTTTCATTCCTTACTATTTTCACATTAAAATAAGTCAACAAGTCACAATAAAATAAGTACCAAGAAACCATAACATCTTGGCAAAATGAAAGCCATTCCCCATCAGTAGCCTATGCATTCACTTCTATGGTTATGCAAAATGTCAAACGTCCATAATAATAAAATCCAAAATGGAAAACAAATTGGGATTAGTATTAAAATGAACACTTTCTGGCAAAATTATTCCGTAAAAAACTGAGATTTTGAACTGCAGTTTCAAAAAGCTACATATCTGCTGTTCTACTGCACCAGCAGTAGAGCCTCCTGAACCTTACAGGAGTCAGGATTTCAGCCTATCCTTAGGCTCGTATGCCTCTGGGTTATTTTAGTTCAGTGAATTAAAACTCTTGGATTTGTCTGCTTCTTATTAGATAATAACAGTCACTTCCTACCTATTTGGCATGTATCCTTAGAATATAATAGGTTTGGTACTGCCTCTTTCATTTTCAAATTCATGCTTGCTTGATGGTCTTAATTTTCTGAAAGTATTCAAAGATGACAGATTAATAAGTGGTTCCTTGGAACTATGTGGGCAGATCTTCTACCGAGCTCATTAGTTTACATTAGCAAACAGCACACACAGAAAGGAAAGTTGTTCCTAGTGGACAACATCTACACTTCTACATATATAATATTAAAAAAAATCAAATTAACAAAAATTAAAATTCTCCATTCTATGATTCACTAATTAAGTCAATTTACATGCAAAAACAAAGAAAGTCCATTATTTATTCAGCATAAATAAAAACAAAGAAAATTCCAAAATGTATTTTGGTGCTACGAAGCCATCTATGTATAATTTCTGACAGAATTCAGCTGTCCTTAACACCAATGAATGAGAATCTTCTGAGGTTTACCAAGCATACCTTGTACATCTGTTTACTGTCTAGGACACTTAGTGCTGCGACACGCTGCTGCTCAACCCAGCAGAGCATTCTGAGGGATCTCCTATCACAAAAAGCCTTGAGCTAGGAATGGATTATAAAAAAAATAATCGCTACATCAAATGCAAGTCGAGCTCGGCACGGAACCAAAACACCCTGGACATTTATATTAACATGGCACACATAAAAGGATTTCATTTTACACAAAACATTTTTTACTTCACTTTATTGGACTCTTTTCTAGCACCTGCTTAGGTTTCCAGGTAACCATAAAGTTTAATAAACCTGTACAATGATAATTAAACACTGTAAATAATTTATCTGCTTAATCTTCCTAACTGGCCTTTTCTTCCTTTGTAGAAAAGCCATCCTCGCTGACGTTCTGAATAAGGCTGGCAAAATAAGTGCAGTGAGGAGTGGTAGCATAAAGTGGATTTGCTCTCAATAATGTATGAAGCCACATGCTGGGTAGAGGAATCCTCACAAAAGCGGCACCACAGCAATCTGTTCCTTTCATCTGTAGCCAGCATTTAAAGTGAAGGTGCTGCTCCGAATCAAAAGCACAATCATTCATTTGTGAGCAGATGTCCTTCACACGGCAGGCAGCGCTTTTTCAAAACAGATCTGAACAAATGCACTGCTGTGAGACAAGTTCCCCTACCCATTAAAGAAAGAACACAGTATATATTAATTTAGCAGGTTGTTGAATGTTTTAAAGTAGAATTTATGAAGCAGAAAAAGCATGTGGTGAGGCAAAATGGCTTTCAAACTAAAATATGAAAAAGTTCCCCAGTTATTCATTTGCAAAATGCAAGGTTCCAAGGCTTGTGACAATAGTTTATGCAGGAAATAAGTTGAAATGTGAGGTGTGTGAATTTCCACGGTGCACTCAGATTATTAACTAAAGGAGGCCATTGACTTGAGAATATCGGTATGACGGGAAGATTGCATGCAGATGCATTCTGCATTCAGAATTTTCTCATAGAATTTAGGATTAAATCAAAGTAAGAGTTGTTTAAAGCGGTTGGGAGTCTGCGCCGTTCAGCAAAGTAAACCCGAGAGCAGCTAAGAAAGTGAGTTCTGATACTTTCTGTTATACAGACTATTATAGCTCCCTCTGCACAAACAAACCCTTTTAGGATGGTATTTCTTTTTCTAATAAAAGCACTTGGATGTGGTCCATCCACATGGAGGTAGACAAAGATTCACAGCGGCTGGTGTGTGAGTCTGCCTACGACCTTTGTTATGAAAATCACTCTGGTTGCTCTTTCAATTTTTGGAGCACATTCCTATTACAAACATTAAAATACACATTATGGAGTAACACACAAACTTTCCTCGCTCACAGTGATTTGAAATATCTCCCACAGTTACAGCAGTTGTATATGCTGAACATATAGTAATAGCAACAGAGATACTTTGAAGGCACGGTGTTATCCACTGAAGGCATGTGGTCCAAACCCATCTGCCATGACTGCAAGGAAGAGGAAGCTGCACTGCTGCGTGTGTGCGCTGTTCTATCCATACCCATTGGTTAGGCACTTTCTCTGAGTTCTTCTGTCACCCTCTCTCAGGAAGGAGGAGCAAGCAGAGCTAGTGATGTGTATGCAGGTGATGAGATTGGGACGGTAATTGGAGCCACATTCCCACAGCCCAGCAGCCAGATGGGCCTTGGTTCCTGCAGGTCCTGCTCATACCCACACACACAGAGCAAGCAGCCTCCTGCCAGCAACAGCCACATCCTCCTTCCTTGTTCCCTTAGCCCATAACCTGCCTTAAATGCACATCAATAGTTACAATTATTTCATCCACATTAAATAAATACGAGCTTTGCTGCCCACACAGAAAAGAGGTTGATTCCTTCTTGCAGAAATATACCATTACTAGCAATGTAATTATTAGAAGGCATACTGCAATTTAAAACAGAATTTCTGTTTATATATGCATGATTATTATACTAGAAGTCATTTGTGGATAGCACACAGATAAAAATGCGGCTAATAACTCTTACTGTAATGCTTAATCAATTTATGAATATATTATTTAAACTAATAGTTCAGGTAGGCTATCTTAAACAAGTTACAGAGTACATCGACCAATTCAAATACCAGCTACCAGATCAATAAGAAACTATAAGGAACTCCAGGGAATAGGCAAACTTGCATAAGAAACCGTGAATTTTTAAAAACCCCCTACTGGGAGAACAAACACATCAAAAATAATTGCTTCAGGCCATTATGTTTGAATTTGGCAAACTGTATGGTAAACTAGAAATTGAAAAAAGAATTTTACACTGCTTAACAAACTATTTTTATATCGTTAATATGCATTAAAATATTTTTGAACTACTGGAAGGGAACACAATACCTGGTGCTTTTTTCCTCCTACTCTTTCCAAGAGAGAAATCAAAAAAACAATTTTTAAACCAAGGAATTTTATGGCAAAAATTAAGCAGCAAACCAAAAGGGAAATCTTAATTTCTCATAACATATTACAGTAATTGTTAATCTTGGTACAAAAGAAAATAGTGTAACACAATAACAAACAGACACTTATCTAAATGTCACCAAAAATAAGTTCCTTATATGCATACTTCACATCTAAGCACACCGAGTGAAAAGTCCAATTGGGCCAGCACAGGGCCCACAGGGCACTGTGAGGCATCTAGTTAAGCCTGACAATTTAGCTTGCTGGCAACCATCAAGAAGTGTCTCTGTGCTTGATTTAATACTTCTTAAAATCTAAATGTGTAACTTTAATCTTTCTAAGCAGGATCTTTAATTAAAGGTACCAAGTGCAAAGTCACTATGTAAGCCACAAAGCCTTCCACCCACCCTAATGCAAAAGGTGTGCTTTATCTCAGTTTCAAGTGAGACTGCATTTTAAAAATTAATTAGTAGCTTGCGAGAACAGCCACACATTATTGAGTAAGTAACAGCATTTAAGTGAAACAGATGAAATATTGGTAAGCAATGCAGACCACAGTATAAGTATGTGAAGGGGGTCATAGGCTAATCCCTATTGATTTTCCAAGTACGCGTACAGCACCGCTGGGAAAGCCCAGTTCTGTTGGCAATCAGCTAGCACAAATACATTATAAATCTTACTGTCTACCTTCACTGATCAGCGTCACTTACTTCCTCCACTAAAGACCATTAGGAAACTGCAACAAATCCACTGACAAACAACCAGGAAAGAATTTCAAAAACTTTTCCCTAAAGCACAATTTCAGAATGCCTGTGATCTTCTGAAGGTAAAACAGAAACAGGATTCAAGGAGCAAAATGCTACTTGTAATAACAGTTCAGAGAATAATTCACCAAGAACAATCCAGAAGAAACAAGCTGTATTCGTTAATTCATTTGAATCTCACAAAATAACACGTAAATTTGGAGCACTTTGCTTTGTCAGTGTGGTACCTGTTGGTACACAGAGCCAAAACCATGCATTAACCAAACCTGAAGAGCTCCCCAGCATGCAGGCAGCAGCAGGCAGCCTGCAGCCATGCGACCACAGCACGGCCCAAGGCACAGCAGGTTGGCTGCAGCTCCTGTTGCATTCCCTCACTGTGATGGGATCCTTCCATTTGCCACTTATTTTTGCCCTTTTCAGCAAACACTGATGCAGGCAGGGTATTTTTTGAAGAAGCAATCAGCTGCCCCCACAAAGGATTATATTCCAGTGGCTGGCTACTTCCAGCCACTGGTGCATGGCCAGGAACGCTCATGAGCTCAGTGTTTTACTGATACAGATTCAAAGACTGAGAGCCACGACAGCCCACTTCCACAAGGCACTGAACAAAACCATTCAAGCCACCCCCTTAAAAACCCATGTTCATCTCCTTTCTTTGTTGTACCCAGATGAAATTTCTGCTATAGCAATGGCAACAGTACTGACAAACAAACACAAAGGTATCCAGGTTTTCCATTTGGTATCAAAATGCTTGTGGAACTGTACTCAGACATGTAATAGGAAAATTTATCCCAGTAATGACTCTTATTATATTCAATTCTTTATAACAGTCTATGCAAATTGCACAGATTTAAGAATTTTAGAGTTTAGGGATTCTCCTCTGGTTGTTTTGTTGTGGCTCTTTGCTTTTTTTAAAGAGTTGCTGCTCTATAAGATGCCACCTTTAAGTGCCATCTGAAAGACAAAATGATGACTCAGTCCAGACAGGTCCTGGCAGCAGCAGCAAGGACTTCAGCAGTTAGCAAGGGAACTCCCAAACAGAGCATTAACAAACACACACGGAGGTACTGAATAAAAGACTAAAATACAGCTTACTTCATATCAATGCTATCAACTATATGAAATGAGCAAGTAGAATCACTTCCTGTCACACCGATGGCTTCATTTTCAAATAAGTAGCCCTTACATAAAAGCAATATTGGAGCTTTAAAGCAAATACATAATCCATTTTAGTAGGTAATACAGTTAAACACAATTTAGTTAGCTATAGATGAGTGGGGAAGTATTTCAACTGGTTCTGCATTAACCAAGCAAACTGCAAAAACCAGGTGGCACTAATTAATCTATAGAAGAAATGCTCTGAAACACACACTTGAATTGTGGAAAGAAGTTTGCTGCTATTGACAATACCAGCCTCGTTTCATATAATATATCACAGGCAATACAACGTGCTATTCACTGCTTTCTTGAACACAGCACATTTAGCAGATCATTGCTGAAAGTGGAAGAACCCACTAACTCACCCTACAAATCTGAAACACTCCAGCATAAAACTTCTACGGCGCTGGCTGCTGGAAATCCAGCCTTCAGCACAGCATGGCTTTGTAGGAGAAACACACGGGTAAAATGCGTTCCGAATTTCCACTGAAAAATTATCACTTAATGGAATTTTAAACTGTCCAAAAAAAGATGGATACACCGCGTTTGTTTCCTACATTAATGATCTGTAAAAAGAAGGGAATAGACCATAAATACAGTATTTTTTTGCAAAAGCCTTTAGTAAAAATGCTACTACTCGTGTTTATCATTTATATCCCCATATGCAACCACAAAATTGATTACACTTTAAACCATACATAACTTGCAGTGTTTTTCATTTTGAGTCACGTTATAAACATTTTTATAACTCCGTTAATATATTCCACACATTCTATTCTTATTGATTGTGAATATTTCTTTAGGAGAGTTTATTGCTTTTTAAAAAAAACAACTGTTAACTGTTTTAAAAACTTGAAACTAATATTGCAGCTTGTATGCTTTTCTTTCTCATAAGCCTAATACTAAAAATTGGTAGCATGAATATTTGCAGACTGTCATTTTTCAAGTTTTAAAATGAAGAGATAAAATGGAACGAGCTATTAATGTTAAGATACAGCTAAAATCTCTATTTAAACTGTTGGGTTGAATCCATAATCATTTTAATATACTGAAGGAGGGTCCATATACAACATCCTGATTTTATATCAGGTATACATTATCTTTCCTAATTACAGCTGCAGTTTGCAGACTGAAATAAGATTTATATTTAGGATGTGATTTTGCTATTAATTATCAAATTGAAAAAATAAAATAAAATCTCACATTATAAATTCTGTCTTGGAAATTAATGTTATTCTTTTCTCCATAATCCTATCACACAAGCAATAAGTGCATTGCAGCATGAACACTTTAATTTTTCCAGTTAGTTTTGAGCAAGCCCAGAGGTGAGGTTTAATAAGGATCAATGGCACTTTATCTGGGACAGGGCCACTTCACAGCATGCAAATTACACAGTAACACTTAAAAAAAGAAATAGATTTAATTAAAAAAAAAAAAAAAGAGAGAGAGAGAACCACAGGCTCTGGAAATTCAATTAAAGGATTTATGCAAAGGTTTGCTAGGTTTTTATATGCAGTTACTGCTTATATAATGAGCTTTTCATATTAAAAATCAATAGGTAATCTAGAGTAGAAGATCATCCCCTTAAATACATTTTTGAAATCAATTTGAAAAATAGTCCATCAACTGCTGTGACTACTCTTGCTGCTTCGATTAGACTAAGAGCAATATTTAGATTGTAAGACGTGCTATGGAATACCTATGCGTGGATTTTGCTTTCAAGTGTTCTTATACTTTTAAGTGCCCAAGCTAATCATACAGTAATTCAGGACTGTGTACAATGGATAAATAATTAATTTAATTACTGGCAAGGGCATGAAAGTCCTGAAATACATCAAAAAACGTATTTCTAACCTTCTGACAGCACAACCTAACACTATTTTGAATATATGCAAAACCCTACTTCTGTGAATGTCCTTGCTATCTTTCTTTTCAGCTATTTAGCGCACTGAGATAAATATTTCTGTTTATAACTTATTAAAGTCACCAGCTAAGTAAGCAATTAGCTTAACACTTGTCTGAAGTGCAACTTTCACACATCATGAATTTAAAGATGGATCAGGCCCCGCATCCTTCAGGTTTAATCTAATCTGCCAAGATGTTGTGGTGATATAAGATCATTATTTTAAAGTCCAAATGTCCTAGTTAATATTCAGCACTTATCACAGATTCACAGCTCACGCAAGTGGGTAAACCTTCGAGACAAATGGAGATGGACCACTGCATCAGCGCTTCCTCTGCACCTCTCTAACCAACTGCACAGTTTGTAAATATTCTGAGGTGCTATAAAGCAGTCACCCAACTGTCCTTTTTGTCCATCAACGTGAGAAAGCAGCGAGAGCAATCCAACACCAAGAACCCAAGGGATTCGCTCACAGCACAGGCTGTTGCTGTTACTGCAGCATGACAGTCTGAGCACATCAGAAGGTAAACACAACGCTCCTTTGCCCAGGTAGATGTTTTCCATCTCTTTCCATTCACTCACACATCTTGCCATTTCACTCCTTAATCAGAACCACACTGCTGAACAGTTTAACCACTTAGAATCACTTGGACTAGAATATTCTCCTCTAATGTGCTTGCATCGTTGCCCAGGCACGATGCTTTGTTAGTTTTGTACGTTCATGAAGAATAGATTCCAAATAACATAAAGCAGAGGGAAAAACAGCACTCTTTCTACTATTTCATATGCTCGTATGATAGGGAGGAAAAAAAGTTTGTTTCTGTTGTGCAGAAAATGGTTATCTTCCACCAGCAGCAACCAGCCAATCGTACACTCATATATGTATTCCTCATGTATGTTTTGTTATCTTAATTCAGTACTTCAGAGAAAATATAATTCCTTTATAAGAGGTTTGGAAAATGGTGCTGGCATACTGCTTCTGTGCATGAAACAAAGCAAAATGACAACCATGAGAGTCAGGGATTAGACAAAATTTTCTCTATCTGCCATGTGCTCTGCCAAGGCAAAGCATTTCAGCTACGAAACATCCTCAGAGACAAAGACGTTATGGGGAAGTTTCAGAGTAAGAAGAAAAATAAATAGTAGTTGAGAACTAAATAACAGTCAGTTTTCAATGAAAATTATGACATTTAACAATAAAACTATACTGTTTAGGAGAAGAATCTATCAAGATTGCTGTTAAAAGTTGGTATTGTTTAAAGCTGCATCACCGATCATGCTGAAAATTTCTGCTTTGGCACTTTACTCTTCACAGCCATTCTGCATCCATCACTGCAGAAAATGATGAAGTACAGACTGCAAGAACAAAGATCCATGCTGTCATTTCTCTATTAAGCCAGTTAAATATCTTCATAACTGTTCACTGAAGTACATTTCTTTATTGGATTTCAATTGTTTCTTAAAACAAAAATCTCAAAGGAATCAAAGAAAGATGCTTGCTTACTTTTTTTTTCAAAAGAAGTGTTGATACAGATGAATGCTATCTTTTCCAATGGATTTGAAACAAAGATGCTAATGAACAGTAGCTTTATTTTAATCTTTCTCCCAACTAACTGGATTTCTCATGCACACCATATTTTTCCACACCGTTGCATTTTAAATGCAGTGTAAGTACATGAGGGGGATCAAAGAGTTTCAGATGAATCTGAGCAGTTTTAGCAAGGGTAACGAGGGTCCTTAGTTTCTAATGACAGAAGCATATGCTCTCAACTTTCTAAACTGCATCCAACTGAGCCATTTATCAAGGCCTGAAACTTTTTCATTATTTAAAGCACTACGACAGCTTTCCACTTGATGCCTTGGAAGTACACAATAATAGAGACTCTATAGTCATTAATTATAATATCAGCTGGTTGATGAAGTTACTGTACTTGCTGCTTGGTGATTTCATTTTTTAATTGCAGCAGGTGGTGTGGAAATAAAGTGATATACTGACACACACGGTCACCTCAATAGTATTTTCTTTTTTTTATCTATAGATAAATGCAACTCAGTTTTTTGAATCTTCCTTCTGTCTTATGTCCCAGTGCACACAGTAGCTGGAAGGAAAAATGAGTGCAAAGAACACACTGAAGATTCGATGTTTATGCACTGAATGATGGAAGAAACACATTTGCCAAGTTTTTCCTTTCAAAACATTTTAGATGCTGGTTGCTTTTATTTTTCCCAGGCAAAGATTCGGTGTCCAAACAGTTGTCATAAGTAACAGTCACAGCTACATGCAATTCTTCTTTTTATTCTTACTGAAATATTTGAATAGGTAGCCATTTTTTAACTCTACAAGTCTGAAAACAGCAATTAAACTGTACTGATATTCTAAATACCCTGTTCAATGTTTTTCTATTTTGGGATCAGTCTTATATGCTCCACTGCTCTATTAGTTTACGAACCAATATATTCATACATGTTTTCATCATTTAAAACCCATAAACAGTTCTGAAAGCAAAAACAGTGGATTAAGATGAGAATTGTGTGTACTGAATTATTTTTTTTCCACTCTTCATAATGCTCTTGTAAACTTTTCAGTACTCTATATTGTTCTTCTAGCACTGTCTACTTCGTAAAAGCATTTTCTCATTCTTCTTTAATGTCTTCATTTCATTAATCTCTAATTTAACAGATTAGATATCTATTACAGGAGATTTTGCTGCCATAGGTTTTCTAAGAGATTGATAGGTAATAAAAACTGGTGTTTCCTAATGGCCAAAGACATCCGTCTTCTACATCAATCAGCAAACTCCCTTAAGAATCCCCTACATGCAAGTCATGGATCGATTGTACTCAAGCCTCATTACAACACACACACACACACACACACACACACACACACACACACACACACACACTCCTCTGAAATAAGGCTGTGCTACCTTAGCTCAAAACTGCATTAAATGTAATTAATACAACAGTGATGTAAATGGACACAGTATTAAAATGTATGTCCCCAGGGAGGACATAGCGGGCAGCTATGTGCACTCTCACATGTGGCACACATGGCTAGGGAAAATTTTAACTATCTCTCTTACTTAGAATTTGAGAAACTGCAGGAGCAGGAAGCCAGTATATTCCTACGTTGTCTCCTTCCCAAAAGCAGACACTGCCTTTGCAAATCCTCCCTAAGGTGACATTAACCTCAGCCTTCGAAAGAGTGACACAAACATCATTAGGACTCCAAAACTAAATGGAAAGGATATTAACTGTACATAGGAATGTAAAGAAAAATCTGAGGTGATGTGAACTGATTGTCTGTAACTTAGGAAAAGTTATGTGCTTCTAAAAAACAGAGAGGTTTGCTTGCCTAGAACTAGTACACCTCATCTGGAAGAAAATTCTGTAGAAAGAGGGAATCAATGGACATAAAAAGACAGCGTGGAAGTGCCCCAAGGTGTCCAAACCAGGCAAACAAAAAAGCATGTCTTCAGTGTTTTAGAAGTTATGCTAAAAACAAACAAAAAATAACAACAAATAAACAAAAGTAGCCAGCACTTCCATCTTTCATTAACATATTGTATTGCTCAGGTTGGAAGGTTTTTCAGACTCTGAGCACAGCCCAACTACAAACAGGACTGTATCAGTGTACTATGGGTTTTCCTTTAGACCTTTTAATCCACTTTTTACATTACTACTGAAATGGTCCTTCTGCATGTACAAGGCAGGAAAAAAAAACTGGCTTGCCCAATGATAATATAATCAAAGCATTCAAATATACAATCAAACTCTTGGACCAGACTCAGCACTCATGAACACCAAGATGTGTAGCACTGAAAAGGGACAAAGTTCAGCTCTTTTTGCTCATGAAGCCCAGACGTTGGCTCTCTAATTTCAAAGGATTAACATCTCTGTATCCTTGGTGCCAACTGTTATCTAGTTCAAGTAGATTTAAAAATAGAAAATGCATAGCAACCTTGTTTCCCACATTGTAGGAACACTGCACATGCCTTAATGCAAAACAAAAGCAACAATAATTACAATAAGGTCAGCACTTGCTCACATCATTCTTTCATCATTTGACTTCATTGTTGCTTTTTCTCTCCTTTTATCTGTAACGTTGGTTACATTGTTATAGAGAAATCTTAGCCCTTCACATGTCCATGCTGCAGATGTGCAATGCAGCCTGCACAGCATCAACCATATAAGCATCAAAATGTTAACAGTCTTCACACTAACTACTACTTGCATATCATACCACTTGCTACCAGCATATTTGTTACGTCCTTTGTCCTGGGTTTTCAGCCATTCTTCTACTATGGTACCAGAATAAATGTTGGATTTTCAAAGGCTTACATTTGCTCATGTAGGCTGCACAGGTTTAAGAATTATCAACAGTGCGCTGAGACCCACTAAGTCATAGGATCCAAAAGCAAATCCTGCAGGACATTTGTCACCTTTGTTTAAGCCTTTTAGCGATCCATGAAGATTTCACTTCTAAAAACAGTTAATCAATCTGCCATAGAAAAGTTCATATTCCATTTTTGGTTTGAATCTGTGAATATGAAACCTGATACTCTACAAGACAGAAGTGCTGTATACTGAAGCACCAAATCCAAAAGGTGTTTACTGACACCAGAATAAAGTAAGCAAAAACTACAAATCCTTCTGTGAGTAAAAATGCCATTAGCCAGTCTCAAAACCGAGTGCTGCCTTTGGACTCACATGGCAGTAAAGATGATGACCTCCTTTCCAGTGTCTCCTTTTTGTACTGGACATTTGGACATGATATTCCTAACATGTACACCAGAGTTGAGAGACAGTAAAAATAAATCAAGCATAAGAGAGCTTTGCTGCTTTGTCCCTAGCCACAAATGAAAGCAAGGGGATACAAGTGTAATATTGGCTTTCCTTTTGAAGAAAAACAATCTCCTTTAAAGCTGAAGCAAGGTTAAGCATTTTTCCCAGTTCAGAAAACATGCAATACACATTTCTCATAAAACAAAACAAAACAAAACAAACAAACAAAAAAAACACCTCTGGAAATTCAGTTATCACATTAAAAGGCGTTCTTGCTTCACACTCTCTTTTTTACTTATTTTTTTAATACATAAAAAGGTCTTGCAAACAACTTGTGCAGACTGCAAGCCAGAGTCTTTTGATCCTCAATAAAAGGCAGGTTGCCTGACATTTTCATGCATCTTCTGGGAGCAGGCAGAATGGGAAGGACATCACTCTTAAAATTACCACCACAACCCATCAGCTAGCACTCCAAGAGTAATAAACAATTGATCTCATTAAAAAAAATGCATTATAAATATATAAAACTAAGTTTATATTATGAAACAACAACAGAAAACTTAGGAACCAACTGAAAAATGGACATATCTCAATCAACACTAGCAAACACAATCAAAAGAAAGCAGGCACTTCACCTACATTACGCAACGTGTTCACACAATCAGGAATCATTGAGCTTGCTACACATACAGTTTCTTAAGAAGATGGCATACATTCTTCATGAAACCCAGAAAAATCCTCTTTGCATTTAAACATGGAATGAACTGAGTCTCCTATCAGCATACTCAAAAGATGAACTGGGACAGAGTGCAGAGGCCAAGGTAATTTTCCTCCTGAAGTGCATTTTCAGACCTCCAAGTATTGGGCAAAATACACAACACTCCACAGAGAAATCTGTGCAAAGGACCTTTTCTTAATTATTCAGCATAGTATCCTTAGTCTATCAGTTCAGCTCCATACATTAATGATCTTTATCTTCATCAAGTCATCAGGAGGTTGGGAAGAAAAGCACAGATATTTGGGAACAGAATGTGAGCAGAAAGTCTCCAAATTAACCTTCCCAACAAAGCAAAAAAGTGCACTTTATTTTAGAATGAACACAATTTGGACATGATTTGGGATTTTTCTTTTGTTTCCTAAAGTAGCTACTATAGACCAGGCAACATCCTGATTAACTGACTGCCAAATACAGATGAACAGCTCACATTACTGTATTTCTCTTGAAAACTAAGAGTTTCAGTTTAGCAGTGTCTACTTCAGGCTTTTATCAGCACTAATTTCAACGAAAAAAAATGGTCGTAAAATTCAGAACAGAGGGAAAACAGACCTTAATTAAGCAAAATGTTATCTCTTTCTATTATAATGAAAGCAAAGTTACAGTTATATTTTTACCAAGATTTTTCCCCACTTAATGAAGACATTATCCACGAGTTTTCAAAGTCACTTTACAAAAGAGCATTCAAGAGACATTAAAGTCAGCTTAAACTAAAAAGTCTTTTTGAAGTCAATAAACAATAAAAAGAACAATGAAAAGACAGCCTTTGATCTCTTCTTACTCCAAAGTCTTTAATTTCTGTTTTAATCTACTAGATGCATTAAGTCTTGTTTTCAAATATTTTTCATCTACAGAGTACAGAGTACGCTTGCCTTGATTTTTTTATTCATATATATTCTTACTGTATGAATGTACAGCTCTCATTACCAAGGATAGGTGTCAACTGTAAGCTCTCCAAAAAAAAAAAAAAGAAAGAAAAAAAGAAAAAAAAAAAGTTTTAAAATGATTTTTCAGCCTCTTTTCTTTTAAAATTTGTTTTAGAAGAAAGAAAATATGTAAAAGGGAAAAGAAAATACCATCTTCAGCTTTGAAATTTGTGAGATCAAAGACTATAATGCACATAGATTTTTCAAAGGATAAATTATTAACAACAAGGGCAAACACATACTGGTCAATAACATGGTCAAAGATTATAAGTTAAGAGCATCTCTCTACAGCAAATTACAGTTAATCTGACTTTATTGTTTGCAAGAAATTCCAAGCTATTCATTGGATTTTGAATAGAGATTTTCAAAACACTCATTAGAGAAGCTGTGAATTGTGACAAGATCTCACTCAGGTTCAGCAGCTTGGCATTTTAGCATTTGTTCACTACTGTTTATCCTTTCTGTGGCTACAGATGTGCAGGATGTAAATAGAAAAATGCAAAATTGCAATGAAAAAGGGTGTGGAATGTCTGAAGGCAGAAACAGCCATTATTTCACACTGTGCTACTGATATTTTTTTTTGGAGTATCTAATACCACTCAGCTAGGATGGGCAAAAAAACTCTCCACACCTGCTATGTAGAAGATGTATGTGCTGTACTGCTGTTTCTTGTCAAAAGCACAATTGTTGTCTGATGCTTGCGAAGATACTTCCCAGATGTGAGGGACAGGTAAAAGCCACATCACCAGTGGAGCAACCTTCCCCTTTCACCACTATGCAGTGTTAACATACAAAACCTTCAGATAACACTGTAAGTGGTATTACTGCCTTAGTTTCTGTTGTTATGTCACAGACCAGCCACCAACTCAAAAAAAAGTATGTTTGAAGGATTAATGGTGAATGCTGGACCTGTACTAACCACTATTAGAATGTCACCCCTTTTTGTATCATCCATTTTGTCCTCAAAACATTTTCCATAATTCTACTAAATGAAATTATTTTCCACTTCCACTTGTTGCTGAAGTTGCCAGGTTTTGGTAATCTGGACTTATCTACTTTTTCAAGAACAGCATTTATTTCACAAAGATGACTGATAATTCATCAAATGAATTTTTAGTTTTCAACTTCTTAAGTGGGATATAAATGGGAATGCCCCATTAGGATCTAAACTTTATCATTTTTCATACAATTTATTTCATTTTGATATAAATAAAAAAAATACTATGGGAAGATCTTCATAACAAAAGGAAATTGCTATGCAGAAACTTAAGGAATGACTCTTTGACATGAAACTAAGCAAAAAGGACTAAAAACTTTCACTTTTCTCATGGCAGATATACTTAATAAAAAGAATCAGACCGAGAGCACTTTACTACGTTCAGACTAGCCTTTTATTGATTTGGATGTGCTATGAACCACATTATCTCATCTACAATAAGCCATTTACCAAGTGCAATGATCTATGGGCTAAAAGGCTTAGATTTTTAGTTCTATTGTAGACTTTTTGATGAAATGGTAGATCAGCAGAGAGTAATGCTATAATAAGATTGTGAAGGACACAAGTGTCAATATTAGGGAAAGTTTGGCTTGCTATTTTAAAACCTCTTGCAGTTCATTTAAAAGCCTGGTACCTCTTTTTCTAGACTAATTGCATCTGTATATTTAAGAGAGGGCCCAGGTGACATCCCACAGTTTGCCAGGTTCTCAGGGGCTCAAGGGCCCATCCAAGAGGAAATACGTTTATTTTGCAAAAGACAAAATCTGAGCACGTGACAAACAATTGGTGATGCCCACACTGTAATTACATGAGGGTACAAATTATCATTCTACTGCTTTGCCATTACTGTTTGACAATGCAAGTTTCCCCTGCTGCACTGGGGATTTTAGCAGTTCACTTTAAATCAGATTCAATACATTTTGCATCAGAAACACTTTCTCTCCTTATATTCACACAGACTGGAATACAAAGTTGTGATCCCAGCCAGGCTTGTGACACACAAGACACATTTGGACAAACACTCCCACACTCTCATGTGGGATTGCCTCCCCTCTAATTGTCAGATTTGACCACTTTTGCACATGGAGTTCTCTCCATCTGCTACCAGGAAACACCACAGAAGTCTCAAGATGATCATTTATCTACTGTTCTGTGTTCATCTAGAGAAGAACCACACGTGAAATCTGCTTCCTTGTTATTCTATATTGCATTTTGATTGAAATGGGGAACTTCCTGGAAATGTATTCGATAGTTCTCCTACTTCTCAAATTATTAAACAATTCATGCCAAGATCATTTCTTCCTGAAACTGGTCACTTTTGGCTAGCGTGGACTCAGAGGTATGTGAAAAAACGTTACAGTGCAAAAGAGATTTGCTATCCCATAGGCATCAAAATAATCTCTCTTGTTAGCAAAGACATACAGAACAAAATGTCAGTGGCCTGCAGTAAACAGAAATAAAAGCCACCATTTAGTGAAAATTAGGTGAAAAACAAAGCGTATTTATGAGATTCTTTTATCTATAGTCCTATGGCAAATTTTACCACATCATCTCTGAGTAAGACTGACAGGTTACATGCCCAAGTAAATGTACTAAAGACATTAGTGTCACTTTAAAGCAGCTCAAGTTTTGATGTCCTTTTATTTTTGTTGTACTGCTGCTGTTAGGATGCAGCGCCTCATTTTTATTTTTTTAAAGGAAAAAAAGAAACGTAACTAGTTCAGGCTACCATGCAACTTTACAACAACTGACACCAACTATAAAATACGCCAGTTTGTATTAAGATGTTATTGCACCTTTCCAGTTCTAATCGCCAATTATGACTCTATTAGTCCTACTTGGCAGTTCATCTGCTCCTGCATCAGCTGAGGGGGACTTGGAGACGGACCTCTGATCTTCTTGTTTCCGCTCCAGCGAGTGCTCAGCACAGCGGCTGTCATCCTGAGACATTGAGGAGGTAAGGCATTGCCTTTCCTAAGATAACTACACCTGACCTTACAACAATTTACTGAGGAAATACCTGCCTAATGGCAGCGTGAGCGCAGTTTCTTTTACACTCACTACGGCGCTGCAAATTAGAGACAACAGGATAAATCTATGACCAGCTCACTAGACACTTCATTAAATCACTGTTCCCTTGCCTTGTAGAGCACTAATAGAATCACAGCCCTCGTTAGCTACTGAATAAAAGATCAATCACATTCTTTGAGAGCTCTTGCTACCAGCTTCCAGAGGAAACAAGGAAAAAAAGAGACATATTTAGGATCATCAGTAAGATTCTGAATGGCCTCACTGCAAGTTGGTTAAATTACCTTTTCCACAACTGACTCCGAGTGTAATACTCTGAGGAACTTGTTAAGGCTGCTTTCAAAAGCTTCTATCTAATATATGACTACCAGGCCCTGGTCAAAAGTTCATAATGTGCATATGTAAAAAGGTACTAAATTGCCTGAGGGCTAAAACCAGAGGAGTTTAATTGCAGCAAAATGCTGAAAATGGTCTGTTGAGGGTCTTTCTATTGGGATGCTGCTGGCACTAGCTGATTGAAGTACAGCACATAAAAGCCTCGCAACAATATTTCCTTAAATGCAGCTGAAACTACCTGCACTTCCTAGTGCATATGTGGAGTGCCAAGAGGAAAAAAAGAACCTTCCCTAAACAAACAAAGGTTTAAGGATTGATCCAATTCATAATTCAGAAGTGCGTGGATAAAAGGAAGAATTGAACAACAGTGAATAGGTGTCAATATAAATCCTGCCGTGTGTTCCCAGTGTTGTTATGGGGGGAAATAGAAGTACATATGTAAACACACCTAATTGGCAGCCATCAAGATCTGCTGCTTTGAAAACCGAAAGCAGCCTGCACCAATGGAGTTATGACCACACTTGGAAATTCTGGAAATAGTTACCTGTGAGGTTAAAGATTGCTATCCTGAGCCTGAAATCCAACAACTTGTCCTTTGTAGTAATTTGAAAATCATTTCTCTAGCTATTTACATGATGAAGAAAATACAATGGGGGGGGACGGGAAGGACAATATTTTTCACTGAAAACATATTTTTTCTACTGAAAAAAAATCCCAACAATATTAATTTACAGGAAAAAACAGACATCGTTATCAGGAGGAAACAGCAGTTTCTTCATTTAAGTCTATTACATTTACCTCCAAAAAAAAAAAAAAAAAAGTACATTTTTTAATTTCACAAACCACGAGCTTTTAAGCTCCACACAATAAGGAAGACTCATAAGGGAAAAATGAAAAGCAATTGCCTTGAAATTTTGTTCTTTCTGTAGAAATTCTTATGGCAAAATATTTTCCCTAACTTAAAAAAATATATTATTTAGCATTTACAGGAATCCTTACTACTGACAGTGACAAAGTTTTCTGTTCCATCCTAGCAACAGAAAAAGCATTCAACTGTGTCCAGCTTTGCAAACCTTAGGTGTACTTGCACAGTTTTTGATTTTACGAGACAAGCAAAGTCTGTGTTGTACACTAAAGAGCACAATTAGCCTTCAACAAAGGCAATTTAAAATATCACATTATTGTCCAGTGAATAAACATTCACCTAGACATCAAAAATGAGGTTAGATGCTTCATCAGATGATATTTTATATTTAAATACTTTGTTGGCAATAAAGTCAAAAGAAGACAAAAAAAATACTACAAGTGGAACTGTCAGCTTCGTTGATATTTTCTGCTATTGTTACCTTAAAAGTTAGAAAATCACATACATTTCTCATCAAAGAAATGAAGAATTCAAGCTGTACATTTTTCTTACAAATACAAAACCACTACCTTCAGTGCAAGAGCTGGGAAAGATACTCACTTTTTACACACCAGCTCAGAAAACGGCATCAGCGTAACTCTAAAATCACACAACTCAAAGTAATATCTTTCCTCTAGGCAAAACAAGTTAACTCACTTTCAGTTTACATGATATACGACTTTAGTGGAGAAATTCCTTTCCTGGAAGGCACAGGATGACCAGTAATCCTTTGCAGATCTTCCCTCTGCTCCTTTAATTAAGACTGCTAGATCGACGCTGTACCAGGTGAGCAGATGAGATGAACTATTTGACATAAGGAGACAATCAGATTCTAAATGACACTGTTACAAAGTCATTACCATAAAAACCTGCCAAGACAGTTGTTTTATTTGAAGTGCTAAATGAGTTTTCTTGTACTGGTAGTATTCATCATAAAGCAAGTTTGACATTTCAGGACAACATTTTAATTGTAGTGCTGTTCAGTGTAAAGAAATATTCTTTACAATATTCTGGCAAAATGAAGAAAAAACTAATTACATTCATTAATAGATTATGGTGGCAGACAAGGTAACCCCAAGAAAAAAAAAATACCCACATTCAAAAGTATTAAATCAAAGCGAAAAAAACTAATCTTAACATTTCCAAGTACTAAAATGCTTTAGCCTGTAATCTTGCAACGTTCTACAATAACCTTCCATAATGGCAGTTATAACATTCAGTCAGAAAATTCTAACAGTGCACTATTTCAGTAGGATTTTTAAATGCGTTCCTTTTATGGAAAGTATGGCACCCAACACGTGAGTAGATACTTTCATGTCCAATTAAGCACCCACCAGCTAATTGTATGCACAGTCATCTATTAGAAGCGTAAGAGTCGAACAGTGGTGGGATCCAACATGAACAAGCTCATGGTAAGGTGGAACTTATATGCTTGAATTGAAATTCTTCTGAATTAAGAGCAATATCCATTTCATATAAATTAAAGTGCTGTCCTCAGAGGCAGAACATTTATTAGAAGTCTTTCTAGACATGTCAGCCCCAGTACTGCTATAAAAGATGGACCCTGCAGCACTGTCAAATCAGCCCTGTGTATTAAGGACAAGTAGATCTTGTTTTCCAAGATAAATAATTGTCTATGTATCTCAAAAACGCGTATACTTTTATATAGGATTCATCATCCAACATTGCTATCTTTATCTCATTTCAATGTGACACTTTTGAAATTAATAAAATCCTTAAATACCTTCTATAGATTTTTTTGGCATGCATAGAAGATTATGCTATACCCATAGTGATATTTAGTAATTGCAAAAATATGTTGTCACTAAAATAATGGATGGAATTTGACTATGATGTTTATATTTACTGTCATCCTCCTTACTAAAAAAAACCAACATGGATGCTACCATTCTAACAACTAGAGACAGTAAAATAGAGAAACTGGAAAATATAAATGCTGCAATATTACAAGGAAACTTGAACAGCTAAGTAAATTCTGAAACTCGCTAATTACAAATCCTCATACAGATTATAGCTAAATTAATGTGCATTGGATCATTTGCTTTGCGTATCTACACTGAACTAAGTATGATGTTCACTTTTCTCTACAAACACATGCATGCTTTTTTACCTAGGAAAAAGTAAAAAACATTTGTACTAATCCTGAACACATTCAGGATTTGAACTGGATTAACTATCTATCTTCTTCAACAAATCTCAGAGAATGATATACATTGAAAGGTAGAGAACTACAAAACACGAGTGAACGCCCAGTGGAAAAAGTAAAAACACTCTTCCTACAACAGTCTCAACAACCACAGACCATTTCCCTCCACGTGGGAATCTTGCCAATGCTCCAAGCTGGCCAAGGAACATCCTGCTTTTTAAGTCTTGCCCTTAGAACCATGAAAATTATTACACTCATGTTTGTAACACACACAAATAAGCTACGCGCTTCCCCTCACATCTACATCAGGAAAAAAATATACACACTCTATATATGTATCCAAACACAAATATACTGGAATAAACTCTTGAACTGTCACCAATAAGAAACACTACTCGTTTCACAGCAAGAAGCCTCCCAAAAACCTTGATGGACAAATTTTACAGACTCACACGTATATTTCTACATTTTCAATAGCTTTCTTGCCAGTACGTTTTCAGGAACGTTAATTCACTTATGCAGCTATTATGTCCAGGGCATGCCAACATGATGATGAGTGACACATCACACAGAAATTAAAAAAAAAACACAAATAGATGAATCCATTTTTCAGGAAAACAGACTCCGTACTCACTGATTCAGGAATATTAAACATATTAAAAACCCATGTATTTCTCATGTATATAGATACATACCTACATACACATACACACATATATATGTAAAAATAGTGAGAAAATACCGAAAAAACATCATGTAGTACACTGTGTTTGATATACTGTATTATTTTTGGACCTTGAAAATATACTTTTTAAATGACTTTGCTCTAAAACACGGAACTTTCTAGCTCAGATTACTTGGGCACTCTTACTGTTTACTCTTCCATCTTTTTTCTCAAGTCAGAAGAGACTTCCATGGGAAATTCAAATAAATAAAATATCCAGCTGCACAAACACTATACATTCTGTTAGATTACTTTGGCTTCCTAAGGAATATTTAACTTTCTCTGAATGTAAATGATTAAAGAGAAACCATCATACAAAAGTGATTGGTGAACTGTTTAAAGCGGTATGGCACCTCTTCAAAGGTGATAGAGAGAGAAATGAAAAGACCATGTTATGGTAAAGCATCTCAGGTATCCAAGGAGTTCTAGAGAAATGGTCATGTCACTAAGCACTGCATCCTCCAATTAAAGAACATTATTTAAATGATAGCTCTGTAAAATAGGATCTACGTTTTGTTTTTTTTTTAAACAACTTGGTAGTTCATCTGTTCTAAACACAGCCAATAAAAGCTTGGGGTTTCCTGAACATCTGTCCATTCATAAATAACTTCAACAAATGTAGGGAAAGATAAACCATGTTCTAGAATCCACAGATTTATACTGCTCTGAGAGTTACACTTCCAAAACGATACAGGCTAACAATGCACAATTATAGAATTTAATGAGTTTTACGTATCATTTACCATTCAAATTGAGGCACGTGAGTCTAACTTTCAGTGTTCAAAGAGACAAAAATTAATCTTTGCTCAAAAACTTTGTTTTTTCTGAATAGTAGATACATAGATCAGCAGTTTTGCTTTGCTTTTTTTTATAAGAGCTATCCAGAAGTTTTTGTACCAGGGAGAAATAAAAGATGACTGTTGCCTAGTTGTATAAGAAGTCAAGATCTGGACAAGAAGGCCCCAAGTTCAAAGCTTAGGGATACAGGAGGAGTCTGAATGCAATTTGTCATTTTTGCAACAAACTGAAGATTTATATTGGGAAAACAACAGCAACAAAACACTAGTGAAAAAGCTTTTGGAACAAACATCAATAAGAAACCTGATTTAGCAGATGAAAATTGAGCAATTGAAAAGCTCACTAATGAAGCAAAACTACTGATTCAAGCTATCAGCTCATAATAGTCCCCAACTCTCCATCACTAAGCCATTCTCCTACAATATGGTGGATAGTAACAGTTTTAAATGGAACACAGATTTGCCATTTTACATCTTAACTCATATTAACTTTTTTTTTTTTTTCTTTTTACATGTCACGAGATTCACAGCACTGCAGTTTCAACAGGTGAATCACAGAATCACCAAGGTTGGAAAAGACCTTCAGGAACATGCAGTCCAACCATCCACCTATCACTCACTAAACCATGTCCCTCAACACAAAATCCAAACATTCCTTGAACACCTCCAGGGTCAGGGACTCCACCACCTCCCTGGGCAATGAATGTAGCAGTTTAACCTGCCATGTGGCTACGACCTCACACCCCTGCTTCCCTGGATCTTATGGTGTTATTTACAACAAACTGTCTAAGTGACCTTGCTAAGGCACACGAATAAGAAACCCTGGGGCAACAAACAGGATTGAGTCTCTTCATCTGCAGTAACTGCACAGACTGCAACTGAAGGGCTTGGGAGTGCAGCAAGGGTTCTGAAGAACACCACTCCAAGGATGAGGCAAATTTCTAATAGCTTCTATAGTAATGACATACAAAACTAAAGGGGGGAAAGAAAGACTAAATGTCCAGTTCAGCTGTTTCTGCCAAACTGCAACATTTTACCTGTCACCCAAACACTTCTGCTCACATAGAACTGAAATTTCCTTCCTTATGGTTTCTCAAATATACTGAGTAGATTGATGCTGGATAACAGCTCAGAGACTGCATGGGACCTCAGCTGCAGCATGCTCTACAAGTTATGGTGAGTAAAAGAGAAGGAGTAAGGAAAAATAGGAACTTGAATTCTTTGGTGCACTACAAAACAGCATAGCCAAAAATTTACAGTGAAGGAAAGTCTGGGAATTTCATATGAGAAAGTAATTATGGACAAATCATACCAGAGCAGGAAAATAAAATGAATTTTAAGGGTCTTTTGTTAAGAACCTGAAATTGTGTTTGTAAAGTAGATCACACACACAGATCTGACACCCTCCATTTTCAGAAAGGAAGTTTGTTTCTAGGAAGTGTTACAATCTAAATCAATAAATGAAAATAACTACCTGAATATGACTGACTTTCTATAGATTTCAGAAAGAGAGGTTCTGTTCTGTGTTTCTGACTACCTATGAGGCCAATCTTTTCCAGATTTCAAGCCAGAGAGCAGACTGGGGTTGGATGTGAGGTTGCACAGATTCGTATTTGTGGGCAATACAAACCTGCATGCAGACATTCCACAAGGTGTATATATAGCTTTCTAATTCAAGAAAGTTTTTTCATGCCGAAAATAGGAAAATATGCTTTTTAATTTCAAATTATAATTTAATTACTAGTAACATAAAACGTTATGGACCAATCTTATGCTTGCCTTACAGCCCACATACTTGGCAGAACATTCTGAAATTCTGCAAGGATCTGAGGAGAGAGGAAGAAATTCCTTATTTCCCCCACAAAACTCTGGGACGTAACAGAGCTGCTCCACAAAGAGCTTTGAGGGTGTGAAGGACGGAGCAAATTCCTCGGCCACCACTCTCCCTGAGAGCTGCTCTGCACACAGAGACCCTCAGCTGGTCTGTTTGGCCCGAGGATAGGCTTTCATAATGACTTTCCATTCCTGTGGTGATAGTTACGGGGGACCGGTTTAATTTACCCTCATATTTCTTGCCACACTTATTTTAGCAGGAAGTTAAAATACGTAGGTTTGATAATAAGCTAGTTTATATGATATTTTATTACTAGATAGGATACAAATTCTAAGTGCATGGAAGAATTTTTTCTGTCCTTTCAAAATGATTAACAACTGCTTTGGGGTATTACTTTACCATCCTATTGCAATCAATCAAATTATTCTTCCACACTTGCCTTCTCTCCTTTTACCCTATCCAGCCGATTTTATACATTCAATTTATACAACATTCTGCAAAGAGGCATATGCTGTCAAGGTTTGGCAAAGTATCTGTCCCTCCATGTCAGTAGAGCTACACTCCACAAAGTTGTGTGTTAAAAAAGAGAGCTGTTGCTTAGAATCAATCAGTTGAAAATTTACTCTAGATAGACATCAATACAAGAAAACAGGAGAATTCCATATGTGATTTATAATGCTTTCAAAATAAATAATACACTCCACACAGATGCTAATATTCAGTAGTTAGACCCCTTCACTCTTCCTTTCTCTTTCACCTTTTGCCCAAACTTCCATTTGGGAAAAGAAACTGCCATTTAGATCAAATGTACACTGTGAGGGTCTTCTCAAAATGAACTGCCCGTTGCTTTGCAAGAAACCCCAATGAATTTTCAGGTAAGTCCTACAAAGGAAATGATTGCCAAATTCTAGTCTGAAACACCCTGCCCAAGACTGCTTCTGAAGTCGCACATGCACGGCTGAGGGCAGAATTTGGCCTGGGCTGTGATTTCAGTAACAGAAGCCAAGATCAATTCAACAAAGCTCACACAGATCTTTAGACAGCAAAAATTCTTACTTAAAGCAAGAAAACTTAAGGGTTATTCCAGCTTCTTAGGGAAGAATGGAGGAGAAAGAAAAGTGACAATGAGACAGAAGACCTTTTTTGGGCTTCTATCAAAGCTAACAGATGTGAGTGACCATTAAGAAGAAGCAAGACATCTCTGTAGGTGAAGATTCATTTCTTGTCACTGAACCAGCGGTAGGCACAGGGGGCTTCCTCCTGCCCACATGAGCACTGAAATACTTGTCAATTGCCTAAAACACTCCTGGGATAACACCAAACACCAAGAACTCATCATTTTACATCAACTAAGACATGCAGAGGAATTTGGGACCCTTAATATTCTCTCCCTTATAATTAATTCTCAATAGCAAATATTTTAAATACAAACTCTAACTCTGAAAAGCTACTGTCTTTGGGAGAGGAGATGGAAATCAAAGTATAGATCAAGTATCAGCCTCGTACACACTGAAAAATTAAGAGCAGAATGGTCTTACTGTGGCTAACTGGAGGGTTATGGGTGACAGGTTGAGCTCTTCTAGTTGTAATTTATCTCTCAGCAACAGAACCAATGTTTTATTCCCAACCATTAAAAGGATGTAACACATCTGCTAAAATTCTAGTACAACGGCTGGCTTTGCACTGCAACAGGAAATGTAACCCAAGAGCCTCAGCACTTCTACAAACCCCAGCCATTTCTTAATGTAAAAGGATTTGAAAATTTAGTTCACTGAAACATCTGTTAAGCTCTTGCTACTCCAGCACAAGATACTCTTTCTGCTCTGTTACCTGCCAACAAAAATATTTTGTTCTACATAACACTATCACAAGTGTGTGATAATGGCAATCTGCTTATTTTACATGCTATTGTACACTCACAAAATTATCTGCAGGTGACATTAGATAACACTGAGCTTAAGCTGAAAGCTGATACGTTTATTTAATTTTATTCTTCTCTGTAACTAGTGAAAAAAAACCATCAAATGGACTCTGAATGACTAACATTAATTTAAAACAAATGAAGTTACCTAGTTGTTGAATAGAAGTGAAAGAAAAAGGGGAAAAGGGAAAGAGAGGCTGAGGAGAGAAGAAAAAAGAAAGAAAAAACCACACAAGAAAACAAAATCCAAATCTTAGATCAAACCAACTAAGCACCCGCATGGCCTGTGAGTATGTTCCTTTCAGAGTTTCTCTTTCAATTTGTTATTTACAGTGGGTGCTTGTTTCAATTTACATTTAATTATATGGTAAGCTTCTCCAATTTACCGAGTAACTATAAAGAGGTAAGTAAAAGACAGATCCTTTCAACATTAGTAGAGCTGCAGTTGCTATAGTAATAAAACAGCAATTTATTCACAATTATTGCTTTCTACAAAAAATACTTGTTCTCCAGTTCTAACAAATCCTTGTATATTTTAGGTCTTGAAAGTGGGGGGAGGGAAAAGGAAGGATGAAGAGTCTTTCAGTTTCCAGTGCTCTACTTAATATAAGTACTTCCTTTACACCTATATGCATCAGTAATATAAATATTGTATTATGTTTCAAAAGTTCCCAGACAGCATTCTGTGATTCAACAGAAAAGTTATTTATAAGCAGCACAAACAAACCATAATTTTTAAACTATAAGCATTCAAACAGTTTTAGAAATATAAAGTTGCATTTCTTTTAATAAGATATGAACCACTAACAGAACCAACTAAAATTATATACCTAAAAGCCTCATACTTGAGAGAAAGACCAATCATATCACAGAATCATTGGAAGGACACGTAGTCCAACTCCCCACAACAGCTACATCAGATTGTCCAGAGCCTGGTTCAGCCTGACCTTGAATGTCTCCAGGGAGCAGGCATCTACCACCTCTGTGGATAACATGTTTCAATGCTTCATTATCCTTAATGCAAAGAAGTTTTTCCTTGTATCCAACTTAAATCTTTCCTCTTTGCAATTGAAATCATTTCCCATTGTCCTATCACAACAGACCCTGATAAAGAGTCTGTCCCCCTCCTTCTAATAGCTTCCCTTCAGATAGTGAAAGGCTGTTAGCAGATCTCCCCAGAGCCTTTTCTTCTCCATGCTGAACAGCCCCATCTCTCTCAGCCTGCTCTTGGAGGGGAGGTGTTCCATCCCCATTTTTGTCTCTCCCCTCTGGACACATTCCAGCGGGTCCACATCTTTCCGTACTGTGATCCACATGCAAATGTAGTACTCCAGGTGAGGTCTCACCAACATAGAGTAGAGGGGCTAGGATCACCTCCCTCACCTTGCTGACCATGCTTTCTTTCATGCAGCCCAGGATACGGTTGGCTCTTTGGGCTGGGGGGACACATTCCTGACCCCTGAGGGACACCACTCATCACTGGTTGGTATCTAAGTAATTTGCTCTTTTTAGGAAGTCCAGAGTTAAGAAGGATGATCTTCAGTGCTATTCCTTAAGTGGAGCTTAAACTTACCTGACTTTGTAAAGTGTCCCACTTATTGAAACTGAGTCACCACAGTTGCACTGAGTAACAGCAAACAGATAAAAAGTTTGACAGTAGAATACTTCATCTCAGTGCCTCAGGGTATCAATTAAAGCTGAATAGCTACCAGCAGTACTTCCTAAGCTAAATTCTGCCATACTGAGTATCCCAAGAGCCATGTTACATAGGCTGGATGAGCTCTCCCAAAAATGGAGGTTCATGCTATGTAAAAACACACATTTCTGGAGAAAATATTACATCCCTGGAAACCAACATGGAGCTATTCAACATTCATGAAGGGAACAACTACAATTAAAACAGTGTTCTCAAATATATACAGTATACTTGATCAGCCTTGGAAATAAAACTATTAATTACTGAACTGCTACAATATGTAGTAGAGAAATTTCATACAGAAAATTTTATAAGAGCCATAGAAAATAATGAAAACCAAGTCACAGGCACAAAAATCTAATACTCTCCATAGCAGCTTAGAGCCAGGGCAGAACATAAGAGTTATATTTTCTGAACAAACTAGTAGGGAATCAAATGTGTTTCCTAATTTTCTCTTGTAGTTTCATTTCCAAAAGAGTTGTGACTATGCGCATTAATCTAACAATCCATCACTCTCACAAAATGTAGTAAATCCATCTTTGTAAAATACAAATTAAAGATCTAATTATTTTTTATTAACAACTTTTACTACAAAAATAGTTGTAAAACACCACAGCTAAAATTTGCTACGTGCAACTCCAGTCAGCATGCACATGTGTGTATGTGCATACATTTGCATATATATGTGTGTGAATGTATCTGCACAAAGTCCAGGAGACTATAATTCAAAAAACTTCACACTGGCTCCAGCAGTGTTAGGTCTCCAAATGCCACAATAATGCAGTAAAAGTTATTGGCTGAGAGCACAAAACTGGCACAGATAGACAGTCACACAGTCACCTTCCCTGAGCTGAAAAAACCTTACCTTTTTCACACAGATATGGATCACCCAGTTCCTGGTTTGGACTCAGCTCAGTAGTAACCTCTTTAAATGTTGCTGCATCATTCTGCACTGTGCAATGCAGACATCATTGCAAATCACAAGAACGTACAGTTCGTAACCTCAGGATTGCAGCTTCAAGCTCTAAGATAACTACTCTGACCACAAAGCTCACCTAAACTATGGGGTGAGATGTCTCACAAACACTGAGAGGAAGCCCTCAGCAAAGTTAGCAAGAAAATTAGTGATATAAATTCATATATAGAAATTAACAGCACAAAGACTTACAAGACTGATGCTTACCCTCACCCGTATCTATCATCACAACACTCAAATGGTCTGTGAATTACTTACAAACACAGAGTAGGGGTTGGAAGGGACCTTTAAAGGTCATTGAGTCCAACTTCCCTGCTAAAGCAGGTTCCCTACAGCAGGTCACACAGGTAGGCAGTCAGGTGGGTCTTAATTATCTCCAGAGAAAGAGACTCCTCTCTGGGCAGCCTGTTCCAGTGCTCTGTCACTCCAACAGTAAAAAAGTTCTTCCTAGTGTCAGTATGGAACCTTTTGTGCTCCAGTTTCAGCCCGCTGCCCCTTGTTCTACTGTCATTCACCACCAAAGGACTTACTGAAACAATCAGGCTAAGAGCAGAGTGCACTGATCTTCAGGGTAGGTATCTTTTGCACTGTATTTTGTATTCACTTCTACATACCACTCATAAATAAAAAGACAATATCAAAAAAATCTATCAATGTAAAGACTTCAAAATGAACATTGGTGTTTTATTTTGATCTCTAGAGGATAAGTTTACATAAGCAACAAACACAACAAGTTCCTCCGTGAAAATATGTCAGAGGAAATAAAACTAACAGCTCGTAAAAGCTCCACAGACTGGATGGTTCTCACTGACTGGTAATACCATACATTAATCCGTTCTCAGTAGAACTTAATGAATTTGTTTTATAAACTATCCTTAACTCAGAACATGCTATTGAAAAACATTATTACTTGTCTCAAGATGCCAAAATGCTCACTTACCAAACTCACAGACATAAATAGGTTTTGGATGCATACTGGCTGCAAACTGCAGGTTGAGGATAGAAGTGCGAAGACTCTTCCGACTGCCTCACTGTCAGTACATCCATGCTTGAAAGGGTGTTTATAGTTCTGTTCCATTAGCATTACTGAAAATCCAGTATTGTTCAAAAAGCTGTTCATTTTTGGACACATAACCAGAGTCTTAAATACTCTGTGTTTTCCACTTACGTTAACTCACTAAAATTTAAGATCGCCTGCTCCACTTCTACAGGTAAGATCAAGCAGCAGCAATTGCTTCTGTGCTCTGCTCTCTTTCAAATAAAAGCAATTAATTCGGCCTCTATCGCTAGCTCAGGACATAGTAGACATTACAAAACAACTGCTTGTGTTGGTCATTAAGTCCTCTGTAAAAGGGACTTTATTTGGCCTGACCAAATTGCTATGGCTAGCTACATTCTGCGTAGACGTTAATTTTTTAATTTCCCTGAGTCCTAGAAGCAAATAGTAAGGAAGACTCCTTTCCCCTCATTCCCTTGTTGGGAATACATTCTTTGTCATGAAAATATAAATGGATAAGAAACAGTCAACAATGTCAAAAAGAAGCCAGTTCTCAATGAAGTACAGCTCATTTTTGGACTCCTTAAAAAGTATCCTGTGTCAGAGGATCAAGAGATAAGAGCAACCTTCTCCAAGCACTGCAGATGCTGAAATGTTTTATATAATGAAGCTCCATAATGTTGGGTATGAAAGAGTAGCACAGCCTTTCATCACATTACTGTCCCAATCCAAAGACCAGTGTGAAGACAAAGGAAAAACCCCCACTGCCTTTGGTGCTTTAAAAGAATCATGAAAATCATTGTTGTTATTTTTAAATATGAATGAAGGTGCTTTTACCACTGAAAGCACTTTCCTCAGCCATTAATAATGTCTGTAGTATCTTTTCTAACTAGGACATCTGTTTACATAAAAAATGCAGTCAAGCATATTCCACTTAAAAACCAAAGTAGTTTTTGATGTTTTACAAACACTGAACAGAGAAATGACTCTGAACTATCCCACACCTTATATACACAAATACCTTAATCAGAGCAAGTGAAAATCACATATTCAAACATGGGAGTCACTCAACCTACCCAACACGATACCTTCACAGCAGATTGACAAATTTAATCTAAAATGGTTGAAGTAACCTTTACTAGACCACTCACGATCTCAACATTATGTTTGTCATTAAAATCAAGGTTGCAGTTATAAAAGGCAAAAGGTCGAGGCAAATACATACATCTGGAATTTTATAACTTTACTCCCCTGATTTGAAAATTGAAGATGTGTAAAATACTGTTAAGTCATTCACTTACCATGGATTTGGTGAAAGGTCGAGCCAAGGTAAACAGCAGGGTATACAGCCACCAGTTACGATGAATGGAGGAGTAAATCATATTTCCAGGATGGACTGAGTTAGACGTCACCCCATGGGGAGAAAGGCGTCGGTTCAGCTCGTTGGAAAACAGTATATTGCAAAGTTTGGAACGATTGTAGGCCAACATAGCCCAGTACTCCTTCTTAGATGGAGAAAGCAGGCTGAAATCAAGTTTTCCAGAGGAATCTTTAATCTCTGTAAATCTGAAAAACAGTAAATGTACCTTAGATACCCGAGTTAATTCTGCTCTCATTAAGAACAACATAAAACGTAGATAACTGAGTAGAACTTGGCCAGAACCAAAATAAAATATCAGCATATTTGGCAATTGCAAGTATCTACTGGAAATTGCTCAAGGCCCATGGAATAGCCCCATATATATAGCAGTAAAATTAGTGAATAATTAGCAGACACATATAATAAGTAAAAACAAGTTGAAAAAAAGGCTTTAATGTTTAAAAGCATTTTATGAACTTATGAGTTACATTCTTTTTAATCAAAAAAGGAAAATGTGCCATAGTTCCACAAAAGCACAATTAACGTGCAGGAATTAATGCAGAATAAAATGGAAGCAGAGAAAAACAGCATCCTTTCATTTAATCCGTTCCCCTGATTATTTCATCATATACTGAACACTTTCATTTAAGTGTTGAAGTAACCATGGATGAGTCTCACTACCTCTTAGACTCTTTTTTAGATTAAAAATTGATGAATATAAAGGGGTTATAACCTTGGCAACTTGCCATCAATAGTCTTATATGTTTAAAAGACAAACGTAAACAAAGCCAAAATGAGTTCTGGCAGAGTATAATGTTTTTAAGTATACCCATGGCATGACTGAACACAAATCAAAGTAACTAGTTGATGTTTTTTAATTGGGTCTGACAGAGTCATTAAACACCAGCTGTTTGTTTCTTTCTCTTTTTCTTTCTTTTTTTTTTTTTTTTTTAAATAAAGTAGGGAATGTTGTAAAGACTTTTAGATGAAGAGAAGGAATTTTTCGTATAATATATTTTGCAATTCTTACAATTTTGATATATCAATTTACTAGATTATCTTAGTATCAGAAAATAATACTATATTTAGTTACAGATTCATGGTCCACCCAGAAGAGCTACTAAAAATAAAACAGATTTAGCAAGCTCTTTTTAATACTGGGTTTCAGAATCAGCTAGGGAGAACAGGGATAAACATAATTATAGTACACACTAGAAAAATGTTTTAAAATATCTTTACTAATTTTGCATCTCATATCCAGAAATGAAGAGATCAGCTGGAATTTCTACTTCCATTTTGAGAGCAGGATTATAATACATTTAGAGAAAAGCAACTACAGTATTTGAACTCAAGAGGAACCCAGAATGTCCTATATCTTGCAGAATAGGCCCTTCAATTTAAACAAATAAAAAAAAATCATAATTTTTAGTTAGATAACAGACATCTCTGAAATTAACAGGGCTATTCTGGGAGGAATTTCCTATATTCATCCCTCAAGTAACCACTTAGGACACCAAAAATAATCTATAAATAAAATACTTAATACTTATTGTATACTGTACAATGGAAACACACGGACATAATTTGAGTCCCATCCTTCAAGTGAGTCAATCTTACTTATGTCAGCAATCTCATTGAATTCAGTAGGATAAGGACTGTTCAATCAAATTAACTACAGAAATAAAGACAGAAGGAAAGTCAACCTACTTATTATTCTGATTTTCATATGATGTGCTTAGAGTATGGAAAGCTTAATTTAAACAGATTTCATTTGTGTTGAATCCAGATAAGTGAAAAGAATGAAGAACCAGAGAGGCAAATAAATATCTTGCCTTGGAGCAGTGCAGTATAATATTTTCCACAAACATGGGACTTTATTTTTCCCCTAACAGGGGGTCTTGACTCCAGCTAAAAGATCTAGCCAAGGTTTATGGAAGTAATTAGATACCAACACTTCTGTTTTACAACATAGTTTAAGGCACAGAGTTCTCAAGTAGGTCAGAAAGTACTACTATCCAATAATACCTAATGTCTAAACTAACTCCTTACATCAACTTCTTGCCATTAAACTGATTAGGGGCAAAACCAGAGTTATTTACGACGATCATTTTAAATGCTAAGATATGACATGAATTGGAAGAAGGGGGAAATCAAGTAGATGCATTGATTATTTTACTCAAGCATAGGCTGTTGCTTATTTTTTGACTGGCTTCTACAAACCTTAGTTGACCTAATGAAATTAGCAATGAACACTTCAAAAAATGCTTTTGAAAAAACAGATAAAGATGTTCAGAGCTGTAAGCTCTAGTTATACATAGCACTTAATATAGTGAAAAACAAAGATGTCACTTAAAATACCATCAGATGCAAACTTACAAAGGGGAACAAGCAGCTGACAATTCAACATAATCTCCCATTAAATAACAGCTCATTTATACGTATCCCATTGTGCCATCCACATCTGGCAAGTGATTGGACTTGGCAGATTTATTTCTAGAGCTATCTTGCCTGCCCTGCAGTAGCCTCCCTTACTCCTAACAGGACTCTGCTACTTGCTTTCACAGACCTGGTGTGATTTGCAAAGATAAGGATGTCCAGATTTTGTTACCACCTAATTACTAGACATTTCATGTCTTTTAACACCGGGGAGGATTATTACTGGCGTTTTCTATTGCTTCTTTCATTTCAGCCATCATAAATTTAAAATGGTAAAAGTAAATCTATCTGCAGTGTGTCATTTATACCATAAGCCCCTGTGTTTGGAAGTGATAAAGGTTTCAGCCTGACCCTTGGCTGGTCTCTCTCTACAAGGTCCCTGGGGTTGTATTTTATGGAAACATGATTAAAAAAATAAGCTTCATGCTGGGTCACTAAAACATTTCAGAAATATGAAGGCAGGGAAAGAGGGGAAAAAAAAAGAAAAAAAAAAAAAAAGAAAAAACCCACCGCTCACACATTTTTTCTTTGGGTTTGCTAAAGATGTTACACACGACCAGAAGTGAAACAGAAATCAACAACAATGTTTAAAGCTAGACATTATGGGTCTAATTTTAGAGTTCCAGAACTAAATCAGAAGCCATAAGTTTGCACTCTCTAAAATTCAGAACTGGGGCCTCTATTTTGCACAAGGAACTCTCTAATTCTCTGATTTATATCAAAACCTTCTTCCCAGTTATTAAAACAAGCACTTCCAGCACAATTGAAATAAGGCAAACCTCATCACATCTGTTTTGCACTTCTCATGACAGTAGGAAATACGAGCAACTAATATTTTAATTAAAACTTTCACCAAAAGAGGCATGGCCAGTGTTCTAATGTGTATTAACTATACTATTTCCCAGTTACATTATACAGCTAATGTCTGCATTGAATTCCCTAATTTCTCATTACAAAACAATTGGATTTCATCTAGTAGTTTTTAATTGCATTGTTTCTCCTACTAAAATAACTGCACATTCTTCTTGGTAAGATGTTGAAGTAGTTGAATGACAAATCAATATAGGTCATGCCATTCAGATTTAATCAATTATTATTCCATCTCCTAGCGAAATCAATAAGTGGTCTGATATGCGGTGAAAATCTGCATTCATACAAAGAATGATCAAAAAATACCTACAAACTAGAACACACTTTACATATGGCAATGTAGCAAAATCCAAAGACATTGGCAATGCTGTTTTTAAAGAGATTATTCAAACAACAAATGCTTTAGACAGGGGGCTTTCCTTTTTAAGAACTTACACAGCTCTGCCATCACCATTTCTGCTGTAAGGATGGCAGATCTCAGCTAAACCCAAACCACAGCATAATGTTAACCAACCTGTGTGACTCTGAGGACACGACCACCACCCTGGCAGGGGAGGAGCGGCGCAGGACATCCTCCAGCAGCTGGACGAGATAGAAGTGCCCCAAATGGTTCACCTGGAAGGTGGACTCCAGGCCGTCCTCTGTCAAACTCCATGGAGCACCGAACACGGCGGCATTGCAGACCAGAATGTGAAGAGGCCTTGAACAATTAAAAGTATTACGGGTTAAAACTGTCTAGAGAAAGGCAGCTCAGCAAAATGCACTTAATTGAACTCCTGTGGCAATCAAGTGCACACCGTGGGTGCAGGTTTCTGTTCTGCAGGGCAGAGCTGTGTGAGGAGGGTAGGGCTGCCTGCTGCTGCTTCCACACAGAGCCCACCACAGGGCACTGATGAGGCACTTGGGGCCACTTGCCACCACTGGGATTTAGTGAAGAACTAAGTGCAACTCTAACACCAAAACATTAATATCATTGCATTTGTTTGGGTAGCCTGTTCCAGCTTATTTCATCTTCACTGCAATGGATGAAATCCTCTGACAAACGCAAAATCAATCACCAAACATAAACCCTATGTTTAAAGATAACAAATGAAGCGCAGCTAGGAAAAGCAGCTGCTTGCCCTCAGTTCAAGCACTCCTCACAGCCCTTCATGAAGAAGAGAGGAGATCCAGCATCAGATCTTCTCCTTAATGGCTAAACAGGGCACACACTTCTGCTCCTGAACATCTGCAAAATGAATTGTGGAAAAGATGAAAAACAAAGGCACAGATTGCCAAACAGACCTGACGGAATCTAGGATCCTTCAGGCACGTTTAAAAGCCTTGATTTTGATAGTCCAGATTTCGAAAACATTTCCAGCAGAATCATGCACACCTTATCTGAACGCTGAGATCTGTGCACCATCACTGACAAAAGCAGAAAACCAGAAAACTACATGTCTTTATTAAACCGAATTTCAACTGTGACCTTGTTTGGAAGTTACCATCTGGCTTTAAAAGAAGTTAAGAATCTAATATCTGTACTTGTGCCAATTTCAAAAAAAAAATAACAAAAAGCTTCAGATGCAGGCTGAAACATCTTTGTGTTTTGGGAGCTTGTTTTCTGAAGTGCTGAATTTCTGGTTTTCCTTTTGGGCAATGATACACATGTAATAACTTCCTATACATGCTGCGTCTGCAAAACAAACTGAAGATAAAAGGGGACCGTCCTTTTAAAGGCAAGGTTTTCCCTTTCAGCTCAAACCACTTTGCACAAAGGTGTTGCTTTTGCCGTCTCACTCAACGCTGCGCGATCAGGCCATTTGCTGGGGTACAAAAGACCGCATTTTAAAAAAGATCTCCAACTCTTTGAGGTATATTTTATCAAAATTCTTTAAATTCAAGTTCATCTTGCATGTTCAAGATCCATCTGCCAAGAGGAAAACAAAGCCTCACGAAGGCTGAGAATGTACGTGGGGAAACTTCGGATGATTCATCATCTCTTCTGAAAGTTTATGGAAAGTTCTGGCAAGAATTAATTTACTGATTTGTAAATCTCCCGGGAAAAGGAACAAATTTCTTCAGCATAGATGCTGTTTTTAGTATATGAACTGGGGCATGAGAGTACTGCAGTAATGTAGAAAATATCATCATCATTTCCTAAGAAAGCAAATGTGGCACATTTGGATAGAAAGATTTTAACTTTACGCGATAATCGTACTACACAGAATGAAATAACAGACCACAGTTAGACAGAAAAGACCCACAAATGAAGCAATGGTATATTCCACCTATCCAGATTGTAATACCCTTCATTAATACTAATTACACAGTAACTACCAGAGGCAAAATATGTGCTCTATACCTAAATCTCCCAGCTCAATTAATTAAAAAGAGGATTCTAAAATTATAAAACTATAAAAGGTAGTCACTATTAAACTGTAAGTGCGTTAAATAGGGTTGTATAAAAGAAATAAAATTATGCCTCAGTCGTGAGGTTTTTATTTTCTGAATAATATTTTGTTCTATTTTTTTAATAAAGGTAATGACATTTAAAGAGACTGTAAAGTTAAAAATACCTACACTATCCTATTAAAAATCTGTGAAGAAATTTAAAAATGAATACAGACACATTTTAAATAAGTATGCTAATGAAAAAGTAATACCTATATTCGTAATCAGTGTTAGTGTTTTTAAATGGTTTAAAGTGGTTTCTCTAGTAAACGTCACAGAAAAGAAACCTGAAGGGCTGTACCAGCAGCTACTGCTGCTGTGCATCATCTCTGCTCAGAAAGAACCACCTCTCAGGTCTGGATCCATCTATACAAAGCTATCAGTATCTCACATCTCACTGCTAGCAAAGGTCCAATTACTGAAAATTGTCACCTAAGTTTTTGTGATCTGGACATTCACACACCAGGAATGGAATGAGATTACATAGCTATTTCACATCACCTCTGTAACAGTCATAACATGGTTATGAATTTCAGCCACAGATGACAGATTCTAATCTCAGTGGTGCAGAGCTCTGTATCGCTGAACGTATCATTATGCAGGAACAAAATTCTTAAGATACTTGACAATTCACACCACACATCTGGCACTACAGCTCTGCTTTATGACGGGAGTATTTTTAAGTGATAGCAGAACTGTGACCTTGATTTCACAAGTTCATTAAAAACACTGCTGTGATCTACATTAGGCTTCCTCCTGAGCCCAAAGGAAAAAAAAAACACAAAACAAACAAAAAAACCTCCTTGGTTTCAAGTAGTGCCTTTGATGCAGAATTACAAACAACTAAGACTAACAAAAATATGTCATCAGCAATGGAAAATTTTCTTAGTATTGACATTACCAAGTGCGTTCCCTTTAACCACGACGCCTACTTGATCTTTCTGGAAACTCTGTATAGTTAAAACCTTCCAGAGTGTTTTGCAGATTTACCCCTATGTCTCCTTAAAATGTCTTCAGTCAGTGACTTACATCACACCAAGTGAGCTAATGTGCTCTACCATTACAATTTAAGTATGTACTGGGAGTTGAACATAAGCTGCTCCACCATAGCATGTAGTCACTGTTTCTTCTCATTCACAGCATGACCGAGACTAGAGAATATACTGCTTAAACTGCAAGCTATGCAGCAATTGTAGAAAACTCTCATTGTGTTGGTAATTGTGGCTACAATTTACTGAAAGTTAAAAAGCATGTACAATTAATAAGGACATTTTTAATTGTGAATATCTCAGTTAAAAACTACTGAATATCTTGTGCACTTCACAAGCCTGTGACACGTCACTAAACCTACTATCAGGCAAGTCATCCAGATCTTGCATGCTGTGCTAAATTCACCATTAGAAGCTACAAAGTAATCCAACTGCTCCGCATTATTTTAAAATACAAAAAGTTAATACATTAGAGAGATGCAGAAATGAAGTTGCTGCTATAAATCAGTTAGTTACAAAATGTAATAATCAATTGGGTTAGCACCTGATGTTAAATTATGATCTGCCAGCAGACTCCCAAGCCTGGCTATGTGCAGCAGTAGATATTTCCAAGGGAATTAATTACCAATGATTTGCAAAGGTAAGAATAATATTTTTCAACAAATGCAGCCCATGTACTAGGAGGTTAAACAAACACCGCCAAAATGTCAACAGAGTTCATGGCTTTGGTGTTCTCCCATTGCAAATGCAATGAAATAGTTAACCAGAAATTATGCAAAGGGAATACTTTCAAATCTTCCCATGAAGCAGAATGTCACACCATCTGGGGCACTTCTCAAGTGATTTGAAAAGTTCACACTGTTTGGAATTACACTGAAATTCAACAGAAAAGGTTTTACCATATCCCCCAAGTCCCATAAGCAACTGTAGACCTATGTCACGGCCAGTAAAGAAGGCAGAGAGATGTGACTTCTCTTCCATAAGGAAGCAAAGTCACAGCTCACCACATTTTTCCATCCCATAACTCTGAACACCCAGGTTGCTTCCTCGCAGCGCTAGAAAATTCAAGTACTTCTGTGAGGAAATGTCTGTATTCACAAAAAAGGATAACCAAAATGCAGTCATATGGCTCCCCAGAAAACAAAACAGAACAAAAATGAGTTAAAAAATCATCTCCAGAAATTTCTAGCAATCATACAAGAAGCAACAATGGGAAAATGAGAGACAAGGAAAAGGCTAAAAGTCAAAGGGCAGCAGGAGATCTTGGCACCACGTATGATCTAACGTCCACTCAAAAATATCTACTACTTTGATGAAAATCTAAACACACACAAGAAAGCACGTCTTAACTATATGAATTTTGAAAATGATTGCTTAATGCATTAACTACCTGTTTTCTGAGAGCACTGACTGAAAAGATACCAAAAATAGCTTCTGTTGCCACCTGTCAGCTGACAGAATAGTGGATCCTTGTCAGACAGGCTTCATTTTAAGTCAAGCTACTAACAGAACTTTAGAGCCCTGATGGATGACCTCCAGCTATAAGCAAGTAAAATTCTCTCAAATTCTTCCAACTGGATTTCTTTGCAGGATTTGACACTGTTGATCAGCAAATACATCATAGCCCCATTTCCAAGAGATTAATGGGAATGGACTGAAATTGTTCTGCTTCTCTCTTCATATCTAATACATGGGAATTACGAGCAGCTGCTCCTATATGTTCATAAAATATCATCTACATAGTGCCATATAGGTCAACCATCTCTCAATCATTATTAATTAACTCTATAAAATCTTTAGTGCACAATTTCATAAAAGTTTGGAGAAGGAAAAAGGGTCTCAGTAGATTTAGATCTAAACAGAAAGCATTCATTAGTCCCGGTTTTCCCTGTATTGATTTTGAAAAAGACTTTTAGTGTTAAAGTGATGAGAAAGTTGGAGATGCCCCTACTTTTCCATTCAGTGGAGGTGCAAAAGCAATTTCCACTATTGCAAAAATCTTAATTTGAATTTCTGAAGAGAAATTTAGACCCAGTAAATATATATATGTATATATATATATTTATACCTTTAACATTAACATCTAAAACATTTGTAATATTGCCATCAAGCTGACGTTATGAAAACCTACAACGCCCAAGGTATTTTCCCATAAAAAAAGATCCAAATAGGGATTTTAACATTTTACTGTAGTATAAATTTCACAGATTACACACAAAATAAGAAAAGTAAGGATGAGGTTCAAGTTATTGACATGATCTATCTCCTACATTTTGCTGTTTTATACGCCACAAGCATGGTATGTGACACCGTAAATCTGAGGAATTGGGAACTTTTTAACATACATTGTGTATGTTACTGGTGTATGATGTTATATACACCAGTGAACCACCATCTTTTGATAACAAATTATTTATTTTAAGTGAAGGTCAAGATTAATGGGATTAATACTTACTTTCTAAATGATAACTGCAAGACAGATGCCTTCCTACCACCCCAGGGATTAGCCCAGTCTGTATATATGCTATTGCTCCTCTGTCATTTTCCTCAAGGCATGAAGAAACAAACCTCTGAACAAGGATCAATGAACTCAGTCCATGAGCTTAGAGCCTTCTCTTCCTGCTCAGATATACTTCACCTCTTATTAAGAAGGAAGAATTATATTTCATGAGCACGCGGGGGCTTCCTTCTTCCACTGCATTCATAGCAAGGACACTTTCGCCTTTTTTTTTTGTGGCCCATTATCCACAGCTGTGAATTTCCTTCTGCACAGTTCTAATCTAACCCTAAATTATCTCTGACAGCAAATGCTGCACTCGTGGAATTGGTATGAAAAAGTGCTAAGTCCCTAACCCCAGTGCCTCCTCAGGATTGCATTTCACGCCAAAACCCACCCAAAAGCCCATATTTTCCATTGTCAAAATATTGCATCTTTGCTAGTTCTGCAAATGCCTCAATACATATGGATTTTGAAGTTCCTGGTTACAGGGCAGGGTAGAAAGGGGATCAAACCAGGCTGTGAAACTTCATTTCTGTATCTGTTTAACCTTTCAGTATTTCCATCCTGCACTCTCTTTTCCTTTTCACAGGCTCTGGCACAGTATGAGGAGCCCCTCATTTCACTATTCATCATGTCTTGTAAAGATTTTTTTTATAAATATCAGTGACACTTAAAAGATATGTAGAATCTGGTAATTTTCTTTTCCTTCAGCAATTCACGTAGGGACAACTCTATCTTTTTCAAAATCCCTATAGCAAAGCATCATTTACAAACATACACAAGCAATTACTAATAAACAGAAGCCAGCTCTAAAGGAACATTTATCTTGCAGTAACCACGGAATGATTTGTTATTTTCACATGTACTTCTAAAGATACAAATTTCTTTTGCACACATTGTGTGATTGTGAGGAAAAAAAAAAAAAGGAAGTTACAACTCAGAAGAAAAGCCAGTTTTATTACCTATTACTGGTATTTCCCATCAAAAACAACTACCCCTTTGGAATATGTCTTAGGAACCACAGCTTATCATCTAAACAATAAAACACTTTATGCATTTTGAACATTTCACTTGCCAATGACAACTCTTTCCTCTGTTTTGCCCAGAGAAATATAGAGCTGTAATCAAGCCCACAGCAGCTGTGTGCTGCCATTCAGACTTGAAAGATTCCATGTTGTGATAAAAATTAATGTCCTTTGAAATCCTCTGGGATTTTTGATGCCTTGGGAGCAGCTAATGAAGAAATACAACCTTTGCAGAGTATAACGCAAATTTTTTGGTTCTAAGATTAAGACATGTGCCATATGCATGGTCTGTCTCATGTCAGCAGTAAAGCATTTATACTCAAGTGCCAGAAGACTCTGCCTTCATGTGTTTTAATTATCTCCCATATAAAAACTTTAACTAAATATATTTTAATGCTTAAGCGATTGAATAAATACATTTGCCTTATATTTCAGAAAATTGAGAAGACAACATCACTTAAACACAACTCTTCTTAAAATCCTTTAAGCTATGTCACTGCATATTCCTTGTTTTATTTGCAACAGAATAGATTGTAATTAGGTAGATTAAGTCATATATATTTTACTTCCTTAGATACTCAAAACACCTCTTGCTGCTGATGCGTCTTCTGGAACTTTGTAGAAAGGCAGTGCCTTTGAAGACTTTTAGCAGTGGACTCCAAAACATTTTATGAGCGGCCTTAGACTTGTCTTAGACTTTGGCACGAATGCATGGCTCAAAATGGGAATCAAAACCTCCAGTGTGCTGAGCAGAAGCCACTGGGGTTCATAGTCTTAACACGTACCTGGCTAGAATAAGTCAGAAAAAAAATGAGAAGGAGAAAGCAAATCTTAAATTTTCTCAAGAACTTCTGCTTCAGGTCTGTTTCAAGCTCCTTCCTTTCTTTTGAGATTTTCACGGGCCGCTTTTCAAAACCAAAGGAATTAAGCCATGCTCAGCCTTTTACAAAATGCTGCTGCTGATGGTAGCAGTGCCATCCCCAATGCATAATCACATGCTGCTGTTTGTGACAATACAACAGCCTCCAAACCTTCATCTCCTACCTTTCAGGAGCACTTATTAACCACCAGATTGTGGACTGGGAGGTGGTGGCAAAGGGATATTTTCCATCCCTTTTGCCCAAACCACATCATTTTCCAGAAAATAACAGAACATTTACTGGGCCAGGCTGTGTATAGAAGAAGAAATGACTCTAATAGTTTGGTCTGGGCAGTCAGCAGCGAGCAGGGTTTTGGTTCCAGTTTCCTATTTAAATAAATAATTCTGGGCTCTGTAAGTTCATTCCCTCGTTCCTTCACTGTAATTTGAGTGTTAGAGCATACCTGCAGACTCGTCCCTTTGTTCACCTCCACATCTACAGCTGAATAGAATAAATAACTAACAGGACATCGTTTTGATCTTCTTTCTTAGTTCAGAGCTATACTCCAGATCATGGCGCAGTGACATTTGTGGCACGTCTGTGAGAGTTTTTGTCTGCTCTGTGTCTGAAGATGAACAGTAGCCAAATAGCCTTCCCTGAGACCAACTGAAGGGCAGCACTTCCATCAGCATTACGAATTATGCTGAAATTTGGGGCTGAGATTTTATCAAAAATGGCTTCCAATTTCTTCTTGCCTACACATTAAAGAGGAGTCAAAAAGTACTTCAAAAGCAGTTGGTTTCATTTTCCACTCTCCATTTTTGTTTCCAGTGCTAGAGCTACATGCAGTCTCAGCCAACCAAAACAGCCAATCCAGGTACTGAGTGAAACAGAAACAGCCACACATCTGCAGATGCCAAATGCAGGAGAGAGACTCTTTTCACTGTAGAAAAAACCTGGATAACCCTCCAAAAACAAGTGGCAAGTTCGCAAATTTTAGGCAGTCCAGTTGTAGTCATAAAACTGGGGAAGCACCTATCATTCTTTCTGTTGTCAATGTGCAAAAGCATTTAATTTTTTTTTATTATTATTTTATTTTTTTTGCAGATGTACTTCTAGTTAATGTTATAGTGAATGTCATGTTCTCTGGCCTTCAGTAAAAGTGGGGGAGAATTAAGCTTGAAAGATTCCTAATTAAAAAAAAATACTGGAAATAGTTTTTGGATGCACATGGCTTGACACTGCTACCATAATGGGGTAATTGTGTACAAGAGCTTAAAAACAGAAGGAAAGAAAAACAAAAAAGGAAGGAAAGAAAGAAGATATTTATGCAGAAAGCCAATCCCTAGGCTTTAATAAGGCACAGTACCACCACATAAGGAAAACAAAGCGTTTCACTCTAATATTATTACGAATGTTTCAAATTCAGTCAAACTTTGATCTTATTTAAATTTAAGATACATGCTGTCTGCAACAGTAACTTCCAAGTTATGCATGTTTCCATACTTAATTCAACGTGGATATTTTTGAATATCTCAAAACTTACAACGCTGTCCAGAAGTTTGTGTCTGAGTAGCACTGTTAGAATGCAAGTCGTATTCTGAGTTCAAAAGACAAATTTAATAGCTCAACTGTTTCTAGCTTTAATTCACAAGACATATGTCTATAAATTTCAAAGATCTCTGCAGGTTAGAAAATATATTCACACTTTGAATAACATTATGCAGTGGCAACAATTGTCTCTGACAAAGAGAATTCTGCTACAGAACTGTTAGGCATATTGGCATAAAAGCATCACTAATAATTCATTTAAAACATATATTCTTTTTTTTCTGGACCCTTTAAATTGTCCATGAAACAACTAGCTGAATAGATCACATTTCTCCATCTGTATTTATAGGTACAGATAGAATTTATCATACAACCTTTGTGATTTAATTGTGGTTAACTTAGAATTTAAAAAGAAATAAAGCATGTAATATGTCAGTCATCATACATGAAGATCCAGAAAATACTTTCTGGGGTGAATTTCTATCAGGCTCAGAATCTTAATTGCATCTGCAAGGTTTCATAACACTTCTGGTTGCAGCATGAAAAATGAAAGCACTCATAGAGTCAGCGGCCTCAGTTAAGGAGGCCAAATGAAAATCTGGTCCTCTCCATTTTGGGTCTAGTTGGGGAAATAATAAGAAGCTAAGTTCCAAATGGAGGATCACAATTCATAACTGCTGTCTTTTCTGTATTCCTATATACAGTATAAGTGAATAAACTGTTAGCATATGCCAATTCTTAACACCAAAAAAAAAAAAAATCTATTTTAAAGTATAGAAAAGAAACAGCAGTGAAAATCTACAGACAGAAGTCCTGCATAACTGTGAGTTGCATAACTGTGAACTGCTGCTTCCAATTCAGAAAACTCTCAGTAGTAGCTATTGGCAAATACTATTTTATTTTTTTTTTTAATTTGAAGTAAACCAAGTTTTTTTGTTTTTTTGTTTTTTCAGGAAAATCTCTTTTCCTCCAACACAGAGAACATTAAATTGATGTTTTACTGTTTGGCTGAAGAAAACTTTAATTCAAACCAAGCTGCACTGTGCACCACTAAAAGCTAAGATGCACATAAAATTTAATCTGCAACTTTATCATTTAGTTCTGCTCGCTGTTTTGATCATGTCACAGTTCTTATGCTGAGGATCATGCAAGGAAGCATGATACAATGATTGTAAGTATTGGCCAAAAAAAAGCCCAATACCTGCTCTGGACATTTTAGGGCTGAGATATTACCTCTCCTTCACAATTAAACCATGCAGGCTATAGTCGAATGTGTGATGACCAGAATATCAAATAGAAGTTCCTTTAAAAATTCCAAATCCTGCAGTCCATGAACAGTCAAACACTGACTCTGGCTAGATTTAAATGCTATGTTGCATACAAGCACAGGAGGGCAGTCATTTGTCTAATAAAGTGGGATTAATACCAACCATAATTCCTCAAATTGTGCCCGGTCAATGTAGAGAAGATTCAATTCAATGTTTTTAGTTCCAAAAGCCTAATATGAAAGATTGGATTGTCTGCCTCATCCAACTGCACAAAAAGCAGCTAATGCCAAATCCATCCTAGCCCAGAACATTATTATAAACAGATCATTTATTTGATTTTCCTTAACAGAGACATTCAATCAACTGCCTGAGCTGAAAACTAGCAGAGGGAAAAGATCAGAAACAGATAGTAGAAATAACTTGAGAAATTTAGCTCTTGGGTGCATTGAGCCCTTTCTTCCTGCTCTCATCCTAACCCTACCACTATCTTCATCAGAAGTGGAAGTCACCCATTCCTAGTAGAAACGGCCAGTAAGAAATTGACCTAGAAATACGAGCCAGCGTCCTCAGAGAGTCACAAATGACAGTAAAAAATCACAGAAAGATCAGCACTGCATTTCAAAACCTCGAGAGAACCTAAAATTTGTAACCATTACTGTGCCATAATGAATGCTTTCTCTAAACAATTTGTTTTGCAAACTCTTTGGCCCTTCCTGGCAGTCAGGTCAGCCTACTATTTCACTCCGAAGTCACATCATGTTCAGGTTGTGCTGCAGTCCTGCAGTCTCATGATGAAATCAGAGATAGATCAGCAATATTGTCATATTTTGTCAGAAGACTTTGGGAGATTGAACTGCAATTATTATATTTATCTTGTTCTTCCCACAGAATCTTTTCAACTGAAAGAGAAATTAAAACTGGAAAGCACTGTTCTGGTAAGGTAAGCTTGCATTCAGCTTCAATCACAGAACTGCAAGACCTAGGACAGACTTTTATCCCAAAGTTTCATTTGAGACTGCATGGATAAAGAAAAGTCTCAGAAAAAAGAAGCTGTATCAACTGAAGAGTATAAATAGTGGCAAACAAAAAACTATTTTATAAACAAAAAACTATTTTCTTCCATGAGGCCAAAGGATTTTCTGGAGTATATTTATATGAATACAGCATAATTTACCAGTGTTTATACACTCTAAGCTCAAATTTTATCTGTGGACAAGGCTGCAACACCTAATAAATCCAAAAGGGAATACAAGGTTCCTTTCAAATCTCTTTGAGTTTTCGTGTTTCTAAGATTAATCATCTGATTTTTACTTTTATCTTAGCTCTTACGTACTACTCCAAATTGTATTAAAAGTTCCTTTCCAGAGTAACTCTTTCCTCCCATTTACTACTTATGTTTTTCTCAATGCTTCCTCTCTTGCACTATTTGTTATTTCATGCAGCCAGCCCCTGCTGAGCAGAGGATGATGTTTTTCTCCATTCTTCATGTAGTTTTCAAGATCTCTTTGATTCTCAAACACATTCAAGAAGGCAGCTTTTTCTCCTGGTTTTTTTACTAGTTCAGCATTTTTTCCTTGCAATCCTTGCAATCCTTGCAATCCTCAATCCATCCAACAGAATTTTTGATCTGTTAAGCAGTAGAAGTTTAGGGATACTTTTATCTGAAGTAGTTCCACTTTAGCTTTCTTATTCAGGAAAAGATCTGTGAAACACAGTCCTCCAAGACTCTCTTCCAACAGCTATCAGCCAAGGAAGAACCCATTCCCTGGCTGTGATGTGGCTACGAGTACATCCTTCTATCTGATGACAGGATATAATATCCAGAGCCATAAAATGTTCCAGGAGAGCAGAATCTAAAAAGACAAGCAAATCTATTCTCTGTTTTTAACATTTTCATCTATTAGATCAGATGTCACCAAGACCAACAGTTTCTACAGAATACCAATGTCCCAGAAAGCAATACCAGACTAGAGAAACTATGCAAACAAGAAAACTGCCTGCACCTAGAAGTGTAAGAAGTTCACTACTGAATAATAAAGGCTTCTTTACACAGTGTGCTGAGAGAAATGAAAATGTAAACATTTACAGAGAAAACCGTGTGCGTGTGTTCATATACAATTTGTCCTTCACACTTTAAAAACCACTGTAGCTTTGCCCAAGAAATTGAGAACTATAAAACTCAGAACTCACATGATTATATCCTTCAGAAAACAAAAACACAACTTGCTTTTTCTACTACTTTATTGCTAAAGAATTTGTAGGAGGATTTTGTAAGAAAAACTCTATACTTATCCAATATCTTCTATGTCTGTAAACAAGATTTACAGCTGCTATGTAAAACTGTGAGTGTATCACAGTACACCCTCTCACTCAGGTTCATGAAAGCAGAGATACCAAAGCCTTATGAATGTTAAGCTACCAGCTTATGGACTTGCCAAAGCATAAAGTAAAAGATTCATTCAGCTTGACACTGAAGCCTGTAAGGTTTTCTTCAATTGCTCAAAAAGCTACTAATGCAAAGGAATCACTGATCTGACAAAGGCCTCTGGACATGACTGCAAAACAGAGACAAAAGTAGTTAGTGCACATTAGTGCTGGAAAACACATAGGGCTGGCATTGCAGTAATAAGATGCTATTGCCACATAATTGCTTTTCTGACCATATCTAGATACAGTCATATCACAAAAAAACAGAGCCTGAAAAACCTAGTAGGTCTTTCAGTCCAATCTCCTGCCTGCAGAGGTAACTCTTGTGTATCCATATCAGACAGAAAACCCACTGCGACAGGCAGGGCAGGAGTCTGGTTTCCATCCAGTCTCAAAGTTTAAACAAAATATAGCTGGAAATTCATTTTTGCCTAAACCCACAAGCTTCTCCATAGTTGCAGGGCCTTTGACTTTTCAATAATGCTTAGAGCAGCTCCACCAGACACACACGCATCTGAGCACAGATTCTAGACAGAAATATCTGAAGGGCAAGACACAGCCTGTTGTCTGTGACTAAAATGCTGCAGAATAAAATGAGAGCAAAACATTAATAACCACGATCGGGGGCAACATAGCTAAACACTGGTAAAACAGTGCATGCTAACAGAAGTCAAACAGGTTTTACTGATTCCGAATCTTTTCATTTTCTAATTTCTATAGCAAAATTGCATTTAAGAACATTCACTTCCAAGGATTTATAACATGCAAACCAAATGATGGTATGACCGTACGATATGATTGGCAATGCACAAACCAAGTTAAGAACTGCATTCAAAGGAAGGGTGGTTTTAACTTTTCATAGTACCACATCCTCTTTTAAAATAAATGTAGCATATTTAAAGCATAAAGAAATTAAAGTAAATTTCTTTCTAATCTTTCTGTTCTAAATTAAAATATGTTATGAAACTGAGTTAGTATTAAAGATTCAATACTGCAAGGCTTTGTCTTTATATTTCACAAAAATTTAAAGGCATGAAGATGCTATACAGCACAAAAACACTGTTACAAAGTATTTTGGCAGTGAACAAGTTTGTGTTAGAACTTAGTTTTGATGATTCTTTGAATCTAAGGGACCTGTGAGTCCAAAAATGTGGTCTGTGATTTAGCTTTAGTAGTAATTAAAAAGTGAAAAAACATTCCATTTTGTCAAATACATTTTTTTTAATATATATTTTCAAAACATTCTAAGAAACCATATTCTCTTCAAAAGAGAATTAAGAAATAAGAATTGTATGCATTGTATACATTAAGATGTGCATGCACTATAAAAATATTTGCAGAGAAAAAGAGAAGTTAGAATAGCTCACATCATTTGGAAAATCTGGATAAAAGCACAAAGTGCTGAATTTGTTGTAAAGAGGTGGTACTTATAAAAATTGAGATCATTTATTTAAAGATTTACGTTCAAGCTAAAGCAAGCCAACTGTTCGGAATTCATCCTGAATAAACAAACTGCCCTTTTGTTAGGCTCTGTTATTACCATCAGCTTTATTTTATTTTTTTATTTTTTTATTTTTAAATTTGTCATAGGCTATTTCAGATCTGTGAAACTGAGTTGTTTGGCTCAAAGGGCCATTTTTTGAAAATGCTTTAAAAATAAGGATACAGAAGGTTAGACAAGAAAGCAAGACGATGAGTGTGCTAACTATTCATCCACAAACTTTCAAACCACAGCAAAGTTGATAAAACTTCCCTGATCTGTTTTTTATACAGTTAATCTTCGGCCTTTCTCAATAGCTAGAGAATTATCGATGCCCTCCTTTAGGCTTAAGATGTGGCCACACATTGAATATTGAGATCTGTGATTATTTTCTAGGATGAAAACAGAGTCTCATTTACGTACTGTAATTTCTGATCACTCCAGCTGTGGTGTTCTGCCAATTTTGCTCAGCTGATAAATAACAAGAAATTATTAAATGTAATCTTCTGAGTACTTACATATTCTTGGATTTGAATGCTTCAGCAAAGTTCTGCACACTGCGAAGAGAAGCAAGGTCTAAGGTCATCGCTTCTACCTTGGCTTTATGCTGGAACAAGAAAAGATAAAATAAATAAAAGACAAATAACAGCAAGTTTAGTTCACAGTATCATATTATAGCAAATGTATCACGAAACAAGACTGAGTCTCTTGTTCAACATTACAACCCCAAAGTGAATACAAATCATCAACAGGAATGGACGAGCACAACATTCAGTGCCAAAAATAGTAATTTTATTGTGGTTCTGCTAAAGACCATATAGTGCACAGCTTTAAGTAATGCAATCAATTGACATGAGGTAGTTTTAAGGTTAATCTGGTACGTTTTTTCTTTCCCTTTAGCTGGTGAAACTTCTAAGCAAGTCATGAAATAAAAGGTGCAGTAAGCATTATTCTTAATGCGTGCATTTTAACTAAGTCAATCGAAATACACGTATTTCAAAAATGCTCCATAAAACCAGCTAAATTCAACCTTGTATATTAACCTACAACAATCCGTTACTCATAGCAGGAGACAATTAACTGTAGAAAACAATCTATCCACTTACATAGTTTTTCACTCAGTAAGAGTTTAGCAGGGTAAAATATTTTCTAAACAAATAGCTTACGATCTTAAAGCAACATCAGGAAGAGGACGTACAATCCTGCAAAATGACAGGTTAACCTGAAGGTGCTAACCTTAGGCATCAGCCAAACAACAACTAATATTTTCAATTTCAAGATCCCTGTCCTCATTCCTTTTGAAATCTCAGAACAAAAGCAACACAAAGTCTATTTCCACTACAACCAGTGAAGGAGGAAGCCAGCCCAAGACTATGGCTCTCAGAAGCCACAATTTTGAAAGAGCTTCCACTTGGCTGCAGGAGCACCTTGTGTTCATGCACAACACCCAGCCATTGTCTTTAGTTCTTCCACAAATGTTCTACTATAAGACATCCTCTACGAAGCACCATGACATGCAGTTTGCATAGAACCCCAACGAATGATGCATGTGTGCATTTGTTCTTGCCCTCATTTTTAGGATCAGTGAACGCTTTGGCACCTAAAGGAAGCTGGCAAGGGCCCTGTGTTCCTCTCCAGTCTTCAGTCCAATTTGCTTATCTCAGCCAGCAGAGAAGAAATTAGAGGGACACTTCATGCAATGTCAATGCTATCTATTCCTATATATACAGTCATAGTTTAGACAGAATGTTAGCACTGCTATAAGAGTGAAAAATAATAATATAGAAGAGTGAAAAAAGGATGAGAACAGTGGCCCTATAGAACCAAAGCATTTGAGTGGAGAGGCAGTAGATTTGATAAGAGCATGATGCAATGAGATCTACTCTGGCCACAGAATAACACAACGAGCACTTCAGGAGGAATACAAAGGCAGTGGTAGGCCTTCAAGCACAAAACGAAGCCTGGAAGAGCAATCTCATTGTATCCAAAGTTCAAGCAATTCACCTGATCCCTGTGTTTCATTGCACCTGGTGCTTTTTGTTGTTGTTGCTGCTTTTATTTATTTATTTTGCTAGCACCCATTCTGCCTGCTGCAATTACCTTGCAGGTTGGCTTTAAACAGAATGTCACTCAAATTCCTTTTGTCCTACTGCCAAACCTAATAAAATATAGCCAAATTTTGACAGTTCAGCATTAGGAAGTATCCATCAATGGGAGTACGAAGGTGCTAAATGCAACTTTCCTAAGAAGATTCTTTGCACCCTCACAAGACACGTGTCATTAGGGCACCGGGATTCATTTGGCCCCACTGGGTAAATGTTTACTCCCGTTTGAAAAAGAAAGTCAGTGCTGCCCTGTGTTACACAACAGAGCTGCAGAAAAATCTCTTCAACTTTGCAGTCTAAAGCTGTTTACTTAATAGATAAGTAGTGTACAGAGTTGGGTTTATTTTATTTCTGCTTCCCTCAGTTGAAAAATTCTCCTGCCTCTAGCAAAGAGAAAAGGACAAGAATGCTATAAATACAGGGGCATAAGAGGGGTAATAAATTTATTTTTTTTTTAAATCAAGCAGTTCAGTAGATACCACAAGCTGCTAGTTACTATCTTCTTGTTAAGAAATTTAAGAAACTATATATTTTTTTTTATTTTTTTTTTTTAGGGTAAGGATGGCTTCATTAACTTTTCCCATTGAATAGGTCGCAGAAAAATGGCAAAATATTTCTTTTTTCAGCATTCCCCCTGCTTTTGCTTTACAAAAAAAAAAAAAAAAAAAAAAAAAAAGCTAACAGACTGTAGTTCCTTTGAATAGGTGTGCATGAAGCACAGAAGACACTCAGCTGCTCTATCTGCCTCACAGAAGAAAATTGAGCATGTGAAGCCCACAGCACTCTCAGCAGAAAGTGCCTCTGAAGTTTGTGACAGCATGCAGAAGGCCAGGCTGTTTTGAGTATTTTCCCAAAACAGCAACTGGGGAAAGACCTGTGGGCTTAGGTAAGTTTCTCAACTTTCCTGCTTCAGATTCTTCCTTGCAAACTCAGATTCAAGCACTTCTCACAGTTCCTCCTAAAGGACAGAAACACTAAGCCTTTATTTTCAACACACTTTCACTCCTGATTTTTCTACTCGCTTTCATGTTACAACTGAAAAAAATAATATTAAAAGAAATAAAGAAAGCTATGAATAAAGCAAGGTACTTGAAATCCAAATCGCTAAAAATGTCAGAATAATTCCAATCAGTGACAGGAATGAGGATTTTGGTTGTGGGTTTTTTTTTATTTGTTTGATTGGGGTTTTTGTGTTTGGTTTTTTTTGCTCGTTTCTTTTACAGCTTTATCTTTAATGTTTTCCCTCTTTCTCTGTATGCCTAGGCAGCAGATATCACAGCATTTATTAAAACAGAAAACATACAATTTTTATTAAAAAAGATAATAAAAAAGAAAAGAGATTTCTAAAAGGCATGAAAACCGTAATTGTAATCCACAGTCAGAACTGATTGCTAATGGTATGCTGCAAATCTTGATCTAATGTGTCATAATTTTATTATGCTGATGTCTCTCACCATTTTACTCCACATATTTTCAGTACCAAATTATGCCTCGTTTTATGTTGTGAAGTCTTAAATGGACTTGTCACTTTCCCAAATACAAAAGACAGTCAAGCTTAGAACTGACATCATAATATTCAACACACTAAGACAGCAACCTCTAGAATTTTTTAAATTAAGTTGATAAAATACATCAATCTTCCTTCTACTTCTTTCATTTCTATTACACCATCTAAGGGACGATTAAACAACAGAATGGGTGTAGAATAATTTAGGTAGCTCACGGACCATTACTACACAGTGCCCATCTACAGCCTGTGCCAAACGAGCTGCTGCCCTTGCAGCAGATTCCCAAGAGAAACACCCTGACAGCACCTAAAGCTACCCTCAAACCAGACCCACACCAATTCTGCATATCAGCCAAAAGGAGAACACACACAGCAGAAACGTGGTTGCACTCTTTGAATGAGAAGGGGCTCTGGGGGGGACTTGCATTCCGTGCAGCCCAAAGAGCGGCTCAAGGCTAACAAGATGTAGACACCAGCATCGTGTCTTTGAAGAAGCAGCCAAAGACATATCACTCTGTAGCTCCTAACAAGGCCCCCTCCAACAACACTGGAACGTTTTGAAAAATGCAGAGTAAGAATTTTATCTCATATTTGATGGTTTTATGCTCAGATCTGAAAGCATTTTATCAATATTTCCAGATAAGTTTCATTGCTCTGGATAGAAATAACACCAGAAAACACTGTATTTAGTTTTGTATGCAAGTTGCTCCCCATTGAAGCAAAAATATTAAAAATACTTATGTGCAATTGGCTATATTTTGCACTCACACTAGAAAAATGCTTATTGAGGCAGAAACTAACAAGAAAGTGAAAACATCCAGAAAGCAAGCAATTTCACTATATGCAATGTACTCACTTTACAGCTTAAAAACTGTTTAAAAATGAACACTGCATGGTAGAGTAGCTTGGCAGTAAACATGATTGTGCATTTGTGTCTTGGTATTGAAGAAGGAGCTCTTTTTCATAGTGAATTTTTCATTCAAATGTAAGTGATGATTTACGTTAAATATAGGTAAAGCATAGCTACATTTTCCTGAAGGATTGCAAGGAAGTGAAGAGCAGTACAATAAGTTGAAGCATAAAAGCTTTCTCTGTCATAATATTTATTATAATGGCATATAAAATAGCTGAAATAAATAATAGATGACTAAAAGTAAATTCACATGATAAAGAATCTTTCAGCAGACACCATTACTTCTGACTGCTCCAGTTTCTTACAGAGTTGAAGAGTCTTAATAAATATGCTGTAGCCCCTGTATCTCATGTAAATACAAGTCATTTGGTGAGGGCCTACTTAAAACGTAACAGAGTGGACACTGGATAATTTACTGCATAATTTTACTCTCAAAAGGTATCATGTACATATCCGAGGCATTTAAAGGCACTGAACTCAAAGCTGAATACATAGAACAACTAAAAATATCTGCCTTCGAGGGACTGAAAATACAAGAAACTGGTTTAAAAAAAAAGAGTTTGATAATCTTGACGATTGCCTTGTTCTGCAAATAATTCTTTTATGCAGTGTGAGAAATAAAAAGTCTTCAAGAAAAATATTTATCTTAAAATACATGAAGTAAACAAAGAACCAAAACTTACCATGTGACAAGCAATGCCAAAATAAACCCCCATTTCCATGCTAAGGGCAAAGTAGAGGATGTTTCAGAAACACGTCTGGCAATTTGACACACAGCTTATGACAGCCAATAGCCAGTGCCATGCAGTATTTATCGAGGAACATTATAGGGAGAAAAGCTTTCACTCAGGATTAGGACTGTAAATATTATTGTCCCTAGTGTATTCAACATTTGGTACTTCATGCAAAACTGTATTTATGTAATGCCTGCTTGATATTGATAATGCTGTGTGCTTTGAATGCTACACAATTCCTTCTCATGGATCTGCATGGGACAAATGAATCTCTTTGCTAGAAGAGTGACCCGAAGATACATATTAGACCGCTTACTGATCATCTTTGGACCTCTCTTTTAACATGAAGAATGAATTATTATGATTATTTGCCTTTTCCTCACCCCTTCTCCTGAACATTTATGGATGTTTTGGCAGAGAAAAGTCTGCCTTGTTGGCATCTTCTGCAAGTTATAACAGTAAGAGGCCCCTTCAGAAAGACATGAAGCCATCAAGCTGTGATAGGACTGGACTACAAATGCACGTCTTTCAGCTGAAATGGCAGTTCCCTAACATGATAGCCTAGAACAAACTTCTGAATTGGAGATTTAATCTCAGTTTGGTTATAAAAGCAATAAGGAAGTCAGGGTCCTCCTAGAGATTGAAAATAAAGGCATCAAATGAACAATTTAAACACCAAAGACAAGAGAGATGGAAGAGTAGTAAGGGAGACCTGATATGAAGGAGTTCAATTTTTGTGAATGCCATACACCAACACAGCATTTGGTCCCCACACAGAAACAAAGTAGTGATATTTTTCCTTCATCCAAACACTTGATTTATCTATAATTTAAGTTTTATGTCCTAAATGCAGCTATATTACAGAACTCCCTAGCTATAATTTGTAATTTGAGTTGGACGTGGAAGTGCTTTCTTAGTCATGCAATAGGCCATTTTAATTCCCCAAAATTTATGAACTGCATGTCTATATAAAGAGAAATGCAAAATACACTCATCTATTTCTTTGTAGCCACGCAACTTTTTTCCAGGTTTTAATATTTATTAGTCTTTAGTAATAAATACCTCTACTATGAGCAATGTTTGTTATTTCACAATCTTTACATTAGCTAACACTTATACCAGCATCTCTGCAAATTTGGCCTTTTATATGTACCAACGACAATTATAAAGGTAGAAAGTGTTAATCTCAAAAAGAAATTCAGATATCTTTACAGAAATAAACTACAACCCTAAATCATGCTTATAAAGTGTAACTGAAGTCAGTCTCCAAAGGCCATTTCAAAAATTATTTATTCCTTAACTATACAGAAGAAAAAAAACCATACAGAAATTACTAGACTACAATTTCAGAATGCTTCAATTTGCAGGCTCCAAATGTCCCTGATTTTTCTTGGATACGCGTGGTTCCATTGCACGCAGCATGCATCTGCTTCAGTAACAAGAAAGTACATGCATTAAAAAAAAATCTACCATGGGTTTTGGCAGTAGGGATTTGTCTAGCTCTTAATGTACACAAACTGTTGGTATTTCCTTGGAAGCCTACTTTTAGCTGGATTTTTTTCTTTCCCTGGATATAGATCATTTCTTTCCATCTCCAAACCCCATTCCTGTAAAGCTCATTTAAATTCATCTTGGGGAATCTCAAGTAATCTTGGCAATATATTACATGTGTATGGTTTACTGTTCTAATAAACATATATTCTTGTTTACAGAATAATAGAGGGAGCCTGGGAACGTGAAACAGGATCTGGACTGTGGAGAACCTCCTATTCAAATGCTTTCAATTCTTTTCATTCTGAAAGATTTGAAGTGATAGCAGAACACACTGTCAAAAACAGCAATGAGGCAAACAGCATTGGGATAATTTAGAAGCCACAGATTGTTTTCCTCTAAAAGAGTGTTCAGATTGAGGTTGCTGTTGCTGTTAATCATCCACAGCATTAAAGACGTGCTATCTTATATGTACAGCTGCACGTACAGAGTTGTATAAAACTTACAACAGGATTTCTCATTTAGGTTTTGCACACACAGAAAACGTTAGCGTCCTTACTACAGATGCCAAGCAAGTCAAGAAAAGCGTGATGGTCAAAAGGGCAACAATGTTTAAGTAAATACGAAATGAACCCTTTTCCCCTGTTCTCTCATGATCCATAATCATAAGCTGCGTTCTTGCCGGAAAGTGCAGACATGCACTGCGCAGTGCATTAATCCTTCAAACACTAACAGATGCCGGCAGGGATTTAGGCTGGAATGTATTTACAAAGTGACAAATTATGTTCCGTATTATACAGAGAGAGAAAGAGCACCCACAAATAGGCTGATAAATGTCAGCTGTAGTCACGACAAACGGTTTATTTTTATTATACTGTAACCACAAATGTTTTTTGCAGGGAGGCCCAAAGATTTATTTGTTGCAGGAAAAAACAAGATTATATATGACACAAAGTAATAACTGTGAGATCACTGATGTTCTGGGCAGCTTGCCCTCCTGGAAGCTATGTTCAGATTGAAAATTGTTCCTTAAAAATGGTATGTTACATGACACAAAGTAAATAGTTCATAAATCTGTACTGCAACAATAACTAACAATTAAAGACTAAGGCTGTGGCTTATATAAGCTAGAAGGAAAGTTTAGTATTTCTTTTAGTGGAACGCTGAAAACGAAGCAACAACTTTAAAATAAATCTGAAGAAATTGCTTCAGATTAAGAGCAAAGTGCGATAATTGCGAGATTGAAGCAACTTATTTTAAACACAGGCACGGGGCTCTCTAGGAACAGTCAGTGCAGCACAATTAATTGGCAGGATGGTGACGTCTGCAGGCTTACAAACGCACTGCAGCTGTTAGGAAGTACCTCAAATCCTGCCTATGGACTCGGTACGGTTCAAACACACACAAGCACACACACTTAATACTGGAAAAGTACAAATACAGGTATTCTTAGAAGTCATTACTACTTTAATACCAATTCCAAGGTGCTTCAACATCAGTAGAAAGACAAACATGGAAACGGAAAAGAAAAAAAAGAACTTTTTAATCTGCAGTTCATGGCATATAATCTCCTAGCTCTGAACAAGATAATATAGACATCTTACAGTACTCTATCCTCAAATAAATAAATGCAGATACAAATTCCTCCTTCTGCTTCCACAACTGTTCACATCTCCTGGCTAAGAGACAGACACAAAATGAAACCATCCCAGGTCACATTGCCATCTACGTAATTTTAGAAAGTGAAATAAAAGGACTGAATCGCATTAGTAATGATTTCTTCTACAAATAAGGGTTGGCAGGATCAGGTTCTCAATACAAACTCAATATTCACAATATAGACATTGATGAAATATATGAAGTCTTTCTGAATGCACAAGAAAATATCAAGTATATTTGAACAGTACTGGAATACGGAAAAGCAGCATTATGCCACTTGATTTCTGATGACGCACAAGGGAAGTTGCTGGGTTTTTAAATACCTTCTTTCTAAAGAAATAAAGATTATACGACAGAGAAAACGTGAACAAATGGACTGGAATTAAAATTCATTGAAAATGTGGCCCATCTCAGGGATTGTGTCATTCTGCTTGTGATCAACAATGTAAAGCCTTCATTAAAACCCCAGGGATACCTAAAAATCAGAGCTCAAAGTCCAGGCCACGTATTTTACAGATGCATCCAGCACAGACAGAAGAGGTCATGAGCCCAGGTCACATAGTTCTACTAAGAAAGTCAAAAAGAGCTTTGGCATCGATGTGGATGAAATCCAAAATAGAGCCTCATTTTTAAGTGCTGCAAACGTGAGCAGCTGAAATTTTCTTCTACAAAGTATGTCTTTTTAAATAAAGTTTTGATTTATAGATAACAAAAGGACACATTCAGCAATATGGTGGGACAGTCTGTGTGCACCTAGCATTACACTTTTCTTATATAATTTCCTACATACAAATTACCAGTGAATCATATAGTTACACGGATGAAGACTGTACCTTAGAATTACACTGCTACATGATTTGTATACCCAAAAGAAGGAATTGCTGCCACTGCAGCAAGTAAAGCAGCAAGAAAAGCAAAGTAAAACAATAATATTAACCGAAAATATCTACCTGAAGAATAAGCACACAAAATTGATATGAATGTTTCATAGCTCAGAGGGAGGGAGGAAGAACCAAGGTATAAAGAAAATACTTCTTATTGCCATTCCCTGTAAGAAAAGAAGCAAAACTGAAACACAAAGAAGTGAAGATAAGCAGCATGATAAGCCTGTGAGTAGTGCTCTCCTGCTGGACATAAAGACTTTTAGACCCTTTCTACAATTTAGTTGCCCTTAGTCACTCAGTTGCTGAATTAATCCCAATTTCATAGATATTGTCAGATATCATTAAATAATTTGAATATATTCTAATTCACTAGCTTTTTCAGCTAATAACTTAGGCTTTTCCCAAATTTCAAGGTAAATACTGGCTGTACCTACCTGAACACCTGAAAAAATAGCAGCTACTGTATATCTTACCCATATGCCACATGCAAAAATGTAAAACATATAAAAAAAAAAAAATCAAAAAGAAAATTTCCAAGCAGATGTTTATAAACAGAAGGTAACGGATAAAAACCCAAACACAATGCTGCATTATGTTACATGATTCACTGATGAACCCATTGGAACTACAGCAAAAAGCCCTTCTGGAAAACTTCCAGAAATTAAAAGGTGCAAACAAGCTGCCTAATACCCTTGCGTAGACTGAATTCTTATGAAGAAAATAAAGTTTATTGTCTGGAAACAGAGAAAGCATGAGGAAAGCAGTAAAGCAATGGAGGTGAACAATTAGACAGATGTTCACTTAAGGAAATAAAGAGAACAGAAGAAGCCATCACTGAAGAATTTTACGAGAGTACTGACAACTCTGCACCTCATCAAGGGCACTGGTAAAGTTAAAGCCACTGAAGTTTTTTCTGCTCAACTCCAGGATAACTGCTGACCTTGCAGAAGTCTGCATTTAGCAAATGTGGCTTAGGAAAATAACATTACACTTTTCATTTTATTATTTTCCCAAACACCATCCATACACCGTACTGTATATTTCAAGGAAGTTAACTGCACTTCCTGATATGATAATATAATACACTCATAATTTGTCCTAACTATGTCTGTGCATCAGGAAAAGTCTACATTAAAAAAGATATTGTCATTTAAGGAAAATTCAATACTGCCAGTTACATCTCATCTTCATATACACGAATGGCTGGAATGGTTTTTGGTTAATACAATTAAATGTTATGTTTCCAAGAGTCTGCGTAGTAGGCAATATGCTAAGTCGAACACACATAGTACTGTGAAATTTAACTACCAAAACATGAAGGGAAAAAAAACCAAACAATACCATGTTGATAATCTGTCCAAATAAAACAGAGAGACACAGATGTAGGCAAAACCAAGAAAAAGGAATTAACAATAAGAATGAGGATTTTTACTCTTATTATTTTTTTTTTTTTTGCAAGGATTTTCTGTGCTGGTGCAGGCTGAGGTACTGATATCATTTGTTTCAAACAAACATTTCTATTGTTTAAAATATCATTTCAAGACCCTGATTTATGATAATACTTCCACTGTGGCTTTTCATGGGGAAAAAAAAAAAATCCTCCAAATATGAAGTGCATTCCTGATTTCTTCATTCCTTTTACTAACTCACATACTTTTAAAAATTACTCTTGAAATACTACACAAATGTAGCTCATTATCATTAACATGACTCTCATCATTTTCCTGTTTACTGTGGACTACTTCCTATTACACACAATAGAACTATTATCAAGTCCTATTGCAGCAAAACATTACATTGGTTTTGAACTGTAAATATAAATATGACACATCACCTTAGCCACACAGTACAGGATACACAGATATCAGCAGTGAACTATCCAGTTATCCAATTGTCAGACTTTTCACCAGCTTTAAAGCCTGGACAAGTCTAACCTGCTCTTTAGTATTGTTGGCATAACCCAGTTTGGCATCAGGTAGTAGAGATGGAGATGAAGTGGAGAGGAAGTATCAATTAAAGGCTATGTAGTAATTTATAATCTATTACTTACATACACAAGAAAAAAATCCCATAAAGTAGATTATTAGAAAATATTTGTTTGTTTTTTAAACAGCCCCAGATTGTCTTTTTGACTGTCATCAGCCAGCAGTTCCGCTTACCAAAAGGAGCAGGTCTTTTCTTTACAAACATTTCTGTGCAATTTGCAGTACAATTAGCAGTTTGCCCAGGTCTGCAGGGGTCACCCTGCATATTCCCTACACGCTCATGTTTCAAAGTTCTCAGTAACTCCAGAGAAATGAAGAAAATTTCATCATTCACGTTTTAAATAATATAAAAGATGTGGAAAGTGATTGATTTAACTGTAGAATTGAAATTAGTTATGGAATGGAATTTTTTTTAACATACCGTAAGGTCAAGTAATAGTAAATAATTAATGAATTATGAAACAAATTTTCTATAAGACAATACAAATTATATTCAATGAGATCTAAAAGTGTAGTTACACCAAAAATCCATATAATATACCACAAAATGAAGAAAATACATGATACTGAGAAATAAAGGAGTTTTTTGCTATTATATTGGAATAACCATCACTCTGATGAAATGTAAATAATGTATTTCCATACATACACATAATTTCCAAAGGTTTTAAATGCCATAGACTACAATAAAAAGGGAGAATTTACAATTTTTTTTCTATTGCTTTTTGTAGTAATATTTCCTTATCTCTTCAGCAGTCAATGTGGATCTCATGCAGCTGACAGCAGAATGACCATGGTCTACACAAAATCACAGGGATCTTCCTCTGGTCTTGCTGCTGGTTTGGTTTCAGCTACAGTCTAAAGACTGCTTGTCCACAGTGCTTCTTTACCAGTCTGAATTTTATGTTTTTTGATGCTGAGGTTGAGTCTCATATTTCAGTAGAGTGCACAATTCAATACTGTAATTATCTTGCTTACTTTGACCTTTGTGGGCAACAGACACACAATTAGTAACATGAATTCCAGTTAAGGTGTCAAACAGGAAAATCCTAAAGTCGCCCAAGATATTTTCTGACTCAAAATACATGGTTAGTTCAGTTTAGAGCTTACTGGATTAGTAGATGGGAAACTTGTTTAACTGCATAAAATTCATGTTCTGACTTGCAAGGAAATGATATAATGGATTTATTTATATTTTTTAAAGTCTCATTTTTGCTTAGAGAGAAAACGATTCCAGCTTTCAGATTAAATTTTAGCAAAATATTACACACAGAAAAAGACAAAGAGGAAGGAGAAAAACAAGCAGCTTTTGAGGAATGGATTTCTCACTTACTGTGACTGCTCTTCAGTCATTTGAAAGTGTCCCAGGGGATAATAAATGAGAAAAGAATAAACACAGCAAAGATTCCTGACAAATTGTTGCATCAAATGCGGACAATCTATCAAACCAATTTCATAAATAGTCCAGACTAAAATACTTAAAATAAATGTGAGCAGGAAGTTGAATCTCCAGCAGCAACTGTTTCACCACTTGCTTTGGGTCACAGCAGCAGTCAGAACTATGCAGGTACTCATACAAAACTCACATTTCCTATACCAACTAGTTCACAGAATTCTGTTGTCCTTGTACTATTTTCAGGTAAAAGTTTCATAGCCAAAGTTTTTGGAACTCCCAGAGATACACAATGGCTGTGAACTTCTGAGTGACATTATCATACACAGGAGCTTGAAAAGCCCATGACTACTGCCAGTTTCAACTACATGATTGACAAAGTTAAGTGAAAATAATCCTTTTCTCCCTTCCCATAGAATCATTCAGCACAATATCTAAATTTTTTTTCCTTTTACTTTATTCTGCCTTTTCTAATCTGGACAGCAAATTTGACCAGTTCAAGAACACAGCAAAATTCACTAGGAATAACACAGAACTTCCAGGCATGACTCACTAATTCTCTTAGGCTCTTCTGAAAGGGATACGGCAACACAAGGCAGAGAAGGTTTGTATTTATAAGACTTTGATTAAGTAGGCAATTTTAGGACAGAGACAAGTTAAAGGAAAATGAAAAAGTTCCAGAAGTATTGAATTTTGTTTAAAAAACATAATTCCTCTAATCAACTACATCCATGGATTATTTAATAATGGAAATTATCCAGCAATGAAAAAAAGCCAGTGAAGTAGATGAAGCAACAAGCATATGTACTCCAACCCTTTACATGGCTTCAGCACTTGCGAGCATTTGGTTTCAATTGACTTTAGAAACACCTCATATACCGTGGCACTGGACCTCTAAAAAAAAAAACCAAAAAACAACCACAAGCAGATGAGATAAAAACCTGAGCTATTTTTCAAAGCTGTGTACAAAGTTGCATGAGAATTTTCTGAAGGTTTTAACTTTCTTGCTTTGTTCCTAAATTCCTGGATGGTGGTACACCTAAAACTACAGTTCCACCCATCATCTGCTAGCACTATAAAAGGGCATGAGGGCATGATACTACTACAGATCCAGTTCTTAACTTCCCTAGCTCAACCCAGCACATTAGCAGTCATAAGCAAGTAACTATTTGCATTTATAAAGATAAACAGACGGGCATGTCAGACCCCCATAAACTTTTGAACAGCTTATTAGTGTACTCAGCACCCATTGGAATTAACATCAACCAAAGTACACTGAAAACTTCATTCTTTCCTATTAAGGAAGTTGAATTGCTTGCTTTAAATAGCAGATAATTCTCAGATTTAAAATCCAACCAGAAATATCATTATGTCACAAGCAGAAGGATGACAGTGAAAGTAAAGGACTAATTTTTAGCAGACCACTTTTCTGCCTCACATCGCAGGTTGCTCCCAAGCTACACCATGTTGTTTCAAAGCAGCTACAAGCTGCAGCCCCACGCACTGACCAGACCACATGAAACTTCTCAAACTCTGGCTCCAAAACTAGAAATGTTAATTCATCATCCTGTCAAAATAATGACATTCATTCATAAATACCATCCAATCTCCTCTGCACCTGGCTGAGTCTTCTGTTCAGCCCAGTGAAACACACTAATTACATAATTTCTCTGCCTGTCCTTTGGACGGTGTACCTCACTGTGTTTGAAAAGTGTAATCATATAGAACTAAAACTGGACAAACATCCTTACACTTCACAGAACAGGCAGGCCAGAAAAATAGGAATGTCAGTTGCCCTTCTCAGACGCCACAGTCTTTCCACTATCTTGCCCACGCAAAATTCATGGAAGTGCTACAGGCTGCCAATTTAAGATTCTCTCAGTAAGAGCATTTAGCTTGCACCCATGGCCCTTATAAAAAGTACAGCCTTGAAGGTACTTGTACACTATCATTTGGGCAAGTGAGGGCCCTCTGTAATCTTCTACAGCTGTAGATTTTTATGCTTCTTGCATAAAATAATCCAAGCCTGGAATCCCTGATCTTAAGTAGTGCAACCTTCAATCTCTCCTTAAGAATGGTGAAACAGATGCTTTCAGTATAGGAATAGGTAGAGGGTTCCCTCAAATATAGTTACCTTCTGCTCAGAACTCTCAATCCTGTAAAACAGAAGACACTACATCAAATTCTTCTAAGTTTCAAAAAGAGAGTAGAGGGGACCTCTGTGAACCATTAGGATTGAAAACAAATATATTATCTCCTGGCAACATTTCACAAGATTCTCTACCCAGTAAACAATATCCCAGAGTTATCACCAAGTAATGCTCAGCTGAACAGAGCACAGCCAATACATAGCACCCAGAGGTTTATGTATAGAGCAATACCCAGACTTAGGCAATTACAAAGATAGACAAAATCAAGTATGAAAGTTACCAGGGAAATTTCTCTGCAAAAAAAAATTGTGCTTAGGTATTCCAAGTTCTCCCAGAGTTTAAGAGGAAGTTGTTGAAGATCTACTTTTTGAAATGACCAGCTGCAGCCAAGCAATCCTTAAGCAGTAATTGTGAATGGAATCCCGAATTTTGAAGTGTTAAGGCCCTTAGCTACAATCAGGTCTTCACTGTGTCCTGCACTGTACAGACAGTACTTCCCCAAAATAAACTAAGAAAACATCCCACCTAAGGATGAGGACAAAAGCTGTTGTACAGAACAACGTCTCAAGGTTACATGGCACATCAGAGGAGAAACCTAACAGAGCCATCCAAGTCTCAAAACAATGTTAAAATCCTCACAGCAATGGCTTTAACAAACGCCCCTCTTAATAAGGTACAGAAAGAAAGAAAATTCAGAGCTGACCTTTAGGAAATATTCCTGTTATGTTTTTCAGCTGCTGCGGTGATAAGGAGGACACGTTTTTCTGAATGAGTACCCTGTGCCTTTAATGGTTCATTTGTAGTTCAGAACAAAATCTGAACTATTTGTTGTTCATTGTTGTTATATTCTGTTCCAAGGTTCATAATTTGAAAATTGACTTTGGGGACTTTTTGCTTGGTCTATTAAAATGATTCATGTTGCATTCAACATAAATTGTGCATACACAGAGGAGGTTTAGCACACGTATTCACAGTATAATAACTAAAGTGAATTTTGTACAAGCTGCAGTTTGTGGCACGGATGCAGTATCATTTGTCTTAATTTTTCTCCAGCATTACATTAGGCTAGTGCATTTACATTTCCAGGTATGCCTAAACACTTTAAAACTTTCTTTTTACAGCATGAGTAAAGAGCGAATCAAATCTACATGTTTATATATGATGAAACAAAGTAATGCCTTTTTACTGTCTAAAGTACACATGGATTTACTTTCCACTTACCTTCTTGCTCAAAGGCAGCTGCAAAGTGCATGAAATACACACCACCTATGAATCATGGAGTGTTCCTATTAAAAAGATGATAATGTTCTGTTTTACCTTTCAAAAACATATGGTAACACTCACCGAGTCTAAGTGGCTTTGTCACTGAAAACTATCGGTGTAATATAAAGCAAAGTATGAAAGTGTTTAGTGTTTCATAAGACTTTGGGAAAATTTGGGAAAATTAACTGTGTAAGAGCTGAGACGTGATTTGAGGCACCGTGCTCAGAAATACTGATTTTGCAGAACTTAAGAGGATTTGCCAGAGGAGTGCGAATCAAAGTCAATACGTGGCAAAAAATAACAGCCGAGACTGTAATCCAATTGTCACTCCATCTTCTGTGAGTCTCAGGAAAACCTTCTCCTGATGTATGGCTTTATTTAAAACAATTACTTTCATACTTCTGCAGTGCAATTTTCTGCTCACAAACCTATTTTAGAAGTGCCGATACTGAAGGCTGAAAAGCACTCAGAAATTCCTATGTATGGGCAATCATGGGCAGATGGTCTGAACAACTATGTATGCCCTCCAAAAGTAATGCCTCTTATTTATCTCCACAGAAACTACAACAAAGAGCACAACAACACCGTCTGGTACAGTAAATTCTCAGCTACAAAACACTATTTCTCAAGGAAGTCTCCACCAATACCCACTGTCACACGAGCTGGGTTCTCCCATGCAGAACGCATTGCAATAAGAGTCAAACGTGCAGCAGCTAACTGCTACTTTTATTTTTTTTTTTTCTAAGTAAACAAAACCCACAGAAACTACCAAATCCTTCTATCAATATTACAAATCAGAACAAACACAGAACAGAAAATTGCATAAGTAAATTAAGGGTGCAAAGCTGGGTGCTATTATCCAAGACTAAGGATAAGCAGCTCTTACTGCAAGCTGGAGAAGAACTACTTATGTATTAAGAATTTGCCTTTTTCATTTACACGCATTTTACCTGTGTGTTCATATTTCTGACCCACTGAAGATTAGGATAACAGCAAGGTTTTATAAAGACACAAAAATGAGAAGCACAGAAATGCGTAGTCTTGAATTCAAGATGGCACAGAAAACAGAATTTAAAACATTTTTCTTGATTTTTTTATATATAATAATTCTCAAATTGAAGCACTTCAGCTGTTTTTAATAGCTCAGCTTTAATGATGAGCATCAGTTTCCCAACACATTTTGAAATTACACAAATGTTCATTAATACCTTGAAAATATTTTTATTCAACTTATTAATTAAAATTCAGAAAATTCAGGTAAGAAGATGCAATGCAGAAATTTAAGAAGCAGTTCAATGTAGAAGCAGTTAATTCCTAAACACATTTAGAATCACAGAGATGCAGGTACTCTATGTGTTAAATCATACAGAGTAAAAAAAAAGAAAAAAAAAAATCTATATTTTAATCTTTTTGGGAGGAAACAAATTATCTTATTTACTACATGAATGGTTTCCTCAATTTGACGCCAATCTTTGGAGGCAACTTCAACCTGTCTGAATTAAACAGTCTGCAGAAGAAAAGACTAGATTATTTATATTATAGGATACTGTTAAAAACTAAAATTGAAAGCTTACTTTACCATATATTGAAAATAAAAACATGCACACCACTCCATCGTACAAAAAAACTAATTTTACTTTTTATGTTCTCTGAGAGAAGTTTGATGAGACGTGTTCACATATAAATGCATACGTAGAAATTCTCCCCCGAAAGGACAGCATCCAAAAGAACAGGAGAAATTCACAAAATCTTCTTATCCCTGTGTACTGCAATTATAAACATTGCAATCATGAGATCCTTTGGTACTTAGCCTTTTTATCTGCAATATCTGCACTGTATATATACAATACAGATAGACTCCACATTTCATTCTGTGCATCATAAACAATGTTGTAACTGGGTCTGGGCTTATGTTTGGAGAAGAGTCACATTTCTTCTTAACACACACAGCTTGAGGCACGCTGGAAAATAATCAGAAGCAAAAGAAGTTGAAAATAATCCACTAAAAACATGAGAGGGCCAGATGAAGTGTCCTGGGCAGATGAGCCATTCCTGAGAGCTGAATTCCAGATATGTGGACAAAGCAGAAGTGTTAACTGAAGCCAAACTTGCGTTGTCTAACTCGCTGAATTTTACAGTTCACAGATATGTAAATTTTACTAAGTCAAGACACAAATGCTATGTTATGTTATTACACTCATCATACAAAAGACAGTCATGTTTCCTCCTAGATCAAAGACTGCCATATGCTTACTGCAGTGCACCTACTGAGGCATAGGAAACAGGCCATATTCATTGCTGGCATAACTCAAAGGGCAGTGATGAATGCAGGTGAATATTTCAGGACACACACTACAATAACACTACCCAAATATTATTTTATTCTGCTGATCTGAATAGAGCTGGTCTAGTAAACTTATCACTCAGAAGCCTATATAGAACTGAAGCAAAAAAAGGTAATACATCAGCAGTAGCATAAAATCATCTTGTGTCCTTTTAATCCATAGTATATTTTTTTAATTGTCAAAAAATGTTAAAGAGATTATTCTGAGTATCTGTTCAATGACTGTTACAAAGATGTAGGAGAGAGTAAGAAAACTTACAGCATAACTTCACTGAAGCCAATAATAAAAGTTGCAAGAGTATCTTGGGCATAAACTGAGATAACACAGACATAGCTCATTTTTGGATATCAAACTGTTGCTGTCACACATCCATGCAAGACAATGTCATATTAAATTAAAATCTACTGCACCTCTACTGTCACGTTACTTTGCATTAAAATACTGACTTCACATCCAAATCGAAACCCAGCAGAGAGAAGTTGATTGGTGCACACAGAAGTAAAGCTGAGCAAAACGCTGACAAATGCTACTGGCGTTTAAGATCTGCAGAAAAATTATTTTGAATGTTTAAAAGGAGGTGAATTACTACTAGAGAATAAATCGAACATGGATGTAACACTGCATACATAGCAGAGGCTACAGGTAGACTTAAGTTGCATGGAGCTACAGCCACACAGTTTAAAGACTACTACATTATGAAATTTGGAGCTCATCACTCTGAAGGAAAACTACAGAAGGAGTAAGAAAGAAAATGCCAGAAAATAATGCCTGAAGTATAAAACGCTGTATACGTCAAGCACAAAGTTTATTAGTGCACTGTGGGAGAAGCTCCTCCACTGCAACTTCATTTTCTCAGGTCACTCTTTCCTTTGCCTTATATGTAATGCACCTCAAAAAGATAAAAGCTGCATTGCATGCAAGCCATACGGCCAGCCGTTTGCTCCTTCTTCTTCAAAACGATGCACATGGAAGCATCAAGGATTGTTTCTTCCAAAAAAAATTCCTTTTCAGAACTGTACTAAATGATCAAATCTGAACCATTTCAGAAACCTTCAGTTCCAAGTGGATGAACATTCTTTGATACACAAAAGGCTAATAGAAGCAGTCACTTCAGCTAGAGTCCCATGAAAAACACTGGGTGACAAAAGCCCCTTACAGCAATCTGCAAGAAGGAGAAATAAATTAATCAAACTGCCAAACGAAGAAGGCTGGGTTTGACCTCCTTCTGATCTCATTACTTCTCTATTACCCTTTTGAAAAACATCCTCTTACAAAGATCACTAATTGAAGATTATGTGGAGGGGAATCGCACCTCTCCATCACTGTGGTAACTTTGACTCATTTGTCATTCTAATAATTCACTTCTTTTCTTTCCTGAACAGACAGAGACACTAATAGACTATCATCAGTTAAAAAGGCAATTTTTCCATTTAATTGCACTCATTAAATACTGCGCTAGAACAATTGGAAAAGCAATACTCTCAATATTTAATCATACTATAGCAATAATGAAACATTACTTCAAAATAAACCAGCAACATATAGGATGACAAAATGCATGTTTTAATTTCAAGTGCATCAATGCATTTTCCGGTAATGATATTTGAGCCTTTTCTCTTAACCTTTTTTCAGCAATTATATATATGAAAGGAGATTAGCAGCACTGCAGCTATGTGCTACAGAGAAACCAGTGGGCAAACTCCTTCATAATTAACCTTATCTCTCTTTCCACAGAACCAAAACAATAGAGAAGATTTCACAAACCCATCAGAGAATCAGTATGTTTGTGGAAAACGCTGAACAAGACTGGATTTACACACTATTTTACTGGAACACTAATGAACACAATTTTAAAGAAAAGGTTTGATCATAGTAGTAGAGCCACTGCGGTGGGCACAGCCATCAGGTGCCTACTTGCTTGTTTTGTATCGTCTGGAGAAACCTTATATCTGCCTTCTGTATAGCTGCATTGCTATTACAGAAAGTTCACTGCAGTTTAACCACAGTAACATACTAGGAGCTGTAGGAAAACCTCTGTATTGAGGAGATGTGTAGAAAACTTAGAACTGCCTTTTTCAATCTCATATGTCACAATACACAACTGCTGTCAAGAAACATTTCCATTTTTACTGCAATTCCATCTATCAGCATGAATAGACTAAACTCAGTCAAGCAGTCAAGCTATCTTCACTGGGACTATTCCTGTCAATAGGTACCACTTTATCTGTCATTTTCTATCTAGCTTCCCTATAGCACCAAGCTATTTGAATATTTCATTTAGGATTTCATGAGCACAGTAATCAGGTTTGATGACTGAGCTCCAAGTAGGTTTTGCCAGTCTAGATTACCACATTTAAAACTGAGCAGGTTGAAAGTGTTAGAAGGGAAAAAAGACAAATATCAGAAAGATATCAGAAAGCATTCGGTTTCCACTACATATTTGCAGGATACCCAGTTCTCCCAATTGTTATTTACACCGAGCAGTACCATCACTTCAGAAATACTCCAGTTCAAATCAGTAAGTTTTTTTTGGAGGAAAAAACATGAGCAGCAATCAAAAAAAAAAAAACAAAAACAAAAACAAAAAACTGCAGTTTTTGCTTAAAAAAAAAACAGAACAAAACAAAAACTGTTATCTGTTAACTGGTATAACTGTGGTCTTTGCACAGATGCACGAAGTGTAATACCTTAATTAATTATTTATTCAACACTTGTATGTGAGTAACCTTATTGATTCCAATAAGACTAAGTGCTAGACCAATATGGAAAAAAAAAAATGACAGCAGGACAGGAAGTCAAGAAGCATCATGCAAGGCCAGGTCAGGAAGGCTAAGATGTGTAAGATAATAGCATATTCAATTTAGGAAAAACTGTAACTTAATTTTCTCCTTCTAACTACAAATCATAACATCATAAAGTTTTCAATGCCAAATCTCTATGAGAAATAATGTAACAGTTGGAGAACAGTCCTTGAATGACTACAGCACGTGAGTTAAACATACAGCAATAGAAAGGATCTTATTTATACACCTCTTTTATTAACGTTGTTTATATAAGATATGCAACTCTACATATTCTAACTTATGTTTTAGCCTCTACTTTTCTTGAGCAGAACTTCACACCACTTAGAATCAAGTCCAAGCAGTGTAGAAACTGGCAGCTGTGATCAACACGTGGAATTCATGGACATCATGGGAGTTAGCCAGGGAGTCAACAAAGAGATTCTATTACAACAACACTGGAAGTTTAAGGCATCTGTAGAATCCCTTCATATGCCCAAAATCACTGACCAAACCTATGGACTTGGTATATAAAAAGAATTGTATGACAGTGACAAAAGCACAGAGCAAGACTAGATGAAGCTAGTGGGACATAGCTCTAAACATCACAGATAAAATGATATTTCAGCAGTGAACTCTTCAGAATTGTGAGGTATGTTTTTCATAATCAGTCCTCAAGTTGAATACCTAGACAGTAAGAAATAGCTTTATGAAAAGTCTGTAGATATAATATACAAATGAATGATCCATATGACTGTATAGTTTTAAAAAGTGTCTTCTGGAGGGCAGGAAGTAAGGGATAAAGATTTTGTAGAAAATAATAAAACTGTGACAAAATATAGCATAGTTTGATATTTAAAGTGCAAGTAAATATCCCCCCATAATGCTACAAAACACCATTGTGCTCATTTAGGAAAAACTGTTCATTGTTGGTTCAGTTGCAAAATTGCCTGCAAGTGCAACACTTAAACCAACCCTTATTCCTTTCCAAGGCATTCTGGCACAGATACCAGCTGCAAGGGTCCAAGTCTATGAGGGGGGCACTGGAAGCAGCAAGGAATGTCTTCCCTTGCATGTGTGCTTTCTAGTTTCATCTCCATACCTGGCTGCTGCCTAATTCTCAGCATGGGAACAGACTGTATGCCAAGGCTATCTCATGGTTAGGAAAATGTAACTTGTTATGCTCCATTATCTAAACAGGGTTGAAAGTGGTTTTATGACCCAACCTCCACCCTCTGTGCATTTTTACATGTACTGAAAATAAAGCCAGGTTTTCAATCCGTAATCCAATAACTACAGTACTCCATCCAGGCAGTTGTCCAGCCAGTGTCAAGTCCAGTTACTAAAAAGAACGGTCAGTATTAAAATGACGAAATGATTCTCGGTAATGCAGCACTATAAAACATTCTTCACTCACTTTTTTTTTAATTCAGCTGGCTCATCCACACTCTTGTCTGGCATTTAGATAAGAAAATCTCAAGAAAAAATAAATTATTACTAATAGACTTGCTGTATCAATAACCTAACTTCATTCTCAGATGTTCCTTCTTTCAAGTCAGCAGATGGCAATAAAAGTGCTTGTGTCAGCAGCTCTACATACTCTCATCATGAGCAAGTCAGGACACAGGACAGGTACTCTTTGGGCTTTTCATTCTCAGAAAGTTCTCTGCAAGAAACAAAACAGATGGACTGTTTTCTTTACCCACCCATTCCAACCTAAATCCAACATTTTGTGTGAAAATCGTTTGCAAAAACAAAAATCAAAACAAGTGGAAAATAAGAACTAAGAAATTCATGTAAAACGAGTGCACAGCTGCAGACTGAAGCAGGGACACCCTCTACTTCTGAAAGTACCTGGACTGCTAATTGCCAGAGACCATAAGGGGATAGCAAGACAAAAATCACGCTGTACGTATTCTGTTATTTGCTCTTCCTTGTTAACTATAGACTACTGACCATCATTTAGAGACGTTCAACTATAATATTCTTAGATTTTTTTAACACTGAATCTCAAATCAGGAATGTAGATAAATGCCTAGATATCAGCCATTTCATTTCAGTCTTTTCTTCTTTTATTTCAATCACTCTCAGTTTTGTATATGCATCCCAGAGAAAATGTGTCAATACACCTGTATGCTCATAACATGATCTACTGTCATCTCACTAGAGGCATCAAGTGCAACCTTAATCTGATGCTTTATTGATTCAGAATCTATCATGTAAAGGATATAAAATTGGTTTCCTGCTTTTAAGACCGGGAGTCCACAAACATACAAACTTCCTTTCCAGTAAGCTGGAGAGGCTGGACAAAGACTAGGATCAGTCAGCTTTAACTGAAACAAAATCCAGAGCCAAGCATGAAGAAATGTGATAATTAATAGTGTGGGCTCAGGAATTTTATCCATTCAAAGAAACCCAGTGAAAAAACAGAATAAAGACAAGCCTACCTTTTACTACTCTGTGACCATTGTGAATATGGCACTAACAAATTTACAAAATATTTCCAATTTATCTAGATACTTGCTTCAAAAGATTTCAAGATTTAAAGAAGAGCAGGCAGAACGTCAAAACACCAACAATCGATGCCCATTAGTCATTTTGAAATGAGGAAAGTCATGGCAGAGATAAATGGTACAACTTCATCAAAAGTTGAAGTAGCAGCACGTGGAGGAATAAAACCTGCCTCCAAAAAGCTATAAATTCAGCCCTAGCTCCTGTGTTCTCACTGCTCTCTGTGCTTATTTGGCTAGAAGGAACAAAAAGATTAAAATCTAATTTTTCAGAAGGACGAGTAGCAAACCTCAATACCAGAAGAAAAACATAAGGTAATTTACGGAGTCAAACAAAAATGCAAACCAGGTCCCTTAAGTTACAAACTTTTTGCTATATGCAAAATTAGATCATATTATTTATATAAATAAAATGCAATTCGATTTTAAAAGCACTGGTTTAAAAAACAAACTGCTGGGAAGAAAAGCAAAGCCTTCCAACAAGTCATCTGTGGCCATAAGCATACAGCCGTGCTTAAACCCTGTTGGTATTACTCCTCCTGAGGCACAGGCAGGAAATAATGCAAGGAAGAAAAACACCACATAGTATGAAGAATAAACAAAGCAGTCACACACAAAAACATTTCTCTTCTTACTCCAGAAGTGCTAGGAATTTTCGTGCAGAAACACAAAGAAAACATGGCAATAAATACAAGACGAACCTACAGCCTGCACACCATTTTCAAGCACAGTAAGAAAATAATATTTATTGTTGTTTCTTCCCTTTCAAGCATGCTCTTGTAAATGGGTTTCAGGACTGACATAAGTAGATATTTAACTTTGTGCAATAAGAGCCACTCTTCACTGGATGTGCCTTCACATCCCAGTCGTGCAGTGAATAAAGCATTCTAAGTGTGTGAGCAGCCACTGCAAAGGAATTATGGGGAAAACTGCACTTCATCAGCACAGGAAGGGAGGGAACAGGGAAGATGATTTCTGCTTATTCCTGTAGATTACAAAATCTGTTGGGCAAAGGAGAGGAAAAGATGACGGCTGGGACAAGCTTAGTACCAGCCCCCGTAATGGGGGTAGACAGGTAGCCACTTTACTGCATATCCCTTCCCAAATTCCACCAGTTTTCTTGGAACAGGTAAAAGCATTGCTAGAGCAATACACTGCTGAGTTAACAGCCAAGGACTGCAGAAGAAGCAAGTACTGACAATTTCAGATGAAATGAGATGTGGCATGAAACAGTGTTCCAGTGGAAGCGTGATTACTGGAATTACAACAAAATTTGTAAGTGATCTTAAATTAAAAAGGAAAGATATCAAATCACATTTTTTCACTCAAATATAGAAACAATGAAAAAATAAGAACGCCCTTTGCATTTACTTAGCCTTTGCAATAGGAGTGTATGTAGCTGCCACACAAACACTTATTGTCAAAACATTCATTGAAATAATAATCAGTTTATCACCATTTCACAAAATGATAAATTAAGTATAGCAAAATATAATAATTCTGGTAATTATACAAACCAGCACAATTTAAAAATAAAGCCTGAAATACTGCGAACTTCCAGCCCACATTAATTCCTCATTTGTACGGCTGGAGTAGGATGCTTGCTGCAGCTACGCAGCCCATAAAAGGACTTGGGGACTGCAGTCTCATTTTACCATTTCAGAACCAAGAGTTATAAATATTAAAGTGCCTTATCTCATAAGATGCTGAATTCCTAGTGGCTTAAATAAACCATTAATGGAATTCAGTGCTGTATACAAATGAGACCTAAGAGGTTGCTTAAGGTCACAACCTCACCTAGTGACAGATGCTGGTGCCCAGTTCCAAGCTCAGCTTCCACACAGGCCAAGTTCAACTTTGATTTTACAATGTAGGCAAATATCACACGGAAGAACAAAAAAGCAAATTTGGTATTCAGACAAACTTTATTGAGCTGATAAATAAATCAATTTTGAGAGCTTTAGCTCCTTTATCAATAACACTTGTACAGATCAAGAACTTTCTAACAAGAAGCTCTGACTGCACAACTTCAATATATTTTTTTTGTTTCCAACAGGGTGCCACATTATGCTTACTGGTACAGAAACAGAATAAATTCACTTCTTCTGGATGTACACTGCTCTACCTGAAAATCTCTGTTTTTTTCTTAAGTCAATAAAATAGATTTAATGAAAAAATAAAATTTAAAAGTTACAATAAAAAGAAATGATTTTCACATAAAATACATGCCAAACTGCTACAACTGAGGGTACTAACAGAAGAAGAAAGTATTATTCTGAAATCAGAGGGTTATATTCTCTTATAAAAGAAAGTTAGGACATTGGAATTTACACCCGCCAAGGAGTCAGAAATCTCAAATTTACTTTCTTTTGGAAACCCCTATTTGCATTACCAGACCAGTGCCTACACCTTGGGTGCATGTCGTGGGTGCACCCTGGGCCTCTCCACTGGCTGCACCTCCGTTCCTGTCTCCTCCAGTCCTGTCTCTGGCCCCATCTCCTGATGCTGCCACGCAAAAGGCACAGTGGGCTCAGGCCCTGTTGGGTGCCTTTGCCTCCTGACTGATGAACTTGCTCTCACTGCTCTCTGGCAGCAGCACTGGTGTATGCTCAGATCATTACCATAATACACTGCCCACGCAGATCTTTCTCAGAAAAAGAAGAATAAAAGCAACCTACAACTTTCTGTGGATCTTTTCAGTGGATTTTCATTTCTGGTTATTGTATTCTTTCTGTTTTTTCAAGAATTCCCAGTTCGTCTAAGAGTCATTTCTGATATAATTCATTCTATCATCCCAACATGAAATAAAAACACATCTTCATTTCCATTCACACTGAGACCAATTCAGATTTATTAAGGCTTCCTTGATATTCAGTGATGTCTTACGAGCACTAAATCATCATGAAAGCTACATAAGCAAGAGGCTGCCATCCTAAAGAAAAACCCCAAAAACAACAAAACAACCAAACAAGAAGTCCTCTGAGAAGTATACATCTCCTATAAAGCACGAAGCTTTCTGGAGATCCCTGAAATGAGCATTATACATCTAGTCCTTTCCTCCTTAGGTGATGAATCACATCTGGCAACAAGAAGAAATGGAAACGCATTCAGATCTCTGGGCTTCTGGGACAGATGGAAAGCCCTCCTCCCACGCCAAAACAAAACAACAGAAATTAGAATAAGGTCAATTTCATAAGCTTTCAAGGTCGTCACCTTTCTAAGTAAGCAGTGTCTTGTCTCATATTCACCATATCACAGTGTAATTGCCACTTAGGAAAGCAGAGACATTTTTGTTTGCAGGGTGTTTATCACTCAGACTAACTGTGGGCTGAAGAAGCCAAAAGAACAGCAATAACAAGAGTGTGTTTGTCTCCATAACTCAGGCACAGAGTGGATAGCTACCACCTGTCAATCCCATGACATTCCAGCAAGTTTTAAGCCCTGTAAACCAGCCTGAATTTGTCCAAAAAACTACCCTTGGCAGAAGTAGATGGCCTATTCCATGTCACATACCCATAATCCTACTTAACAAAGACTGAATAACTTTACACAGCCTATGCGTCCATGCCTGGCCTGATTCCCTTGGCAATGGCAAGAGCAGTTCACAGAGGTTTTTACTGATCTCCATGACAGTAAGAATACTTGAAGAATAACACAAGAAATGATGAACAGAAGACACAGAGACACCGGTACCAGCACACACACCACTCACTGTAAAATGTCAGATGTTTTTGATAAATCAGCAGCACAAGGGGGTTACTACTGAACAGTCCCTGCTACAACACTTACTCCATGCCACTGCAAAAATATGTATTCAAGCTTCCCCCTTGTGAGAAGGCTCAAAGTATGGGATACATATTATTACTACTTTTTTTTTTTATAATTAATTTAAGAGCCCAATTCTTTCAAATCTCAACTCCAAGGAAATGGCATTAGTTTCTGTTGTATCACGAAACTCAGAAGATATTTTATAGGTTATTTTCATCACATCAGAATCAGCTGCAAGTGCTCAGAAATCTACTTAGCATAGGATGCTTTCTGAAAATTGATGCTAGATTTTGTGCTTTGCAGTACTCAGCACAGAATGTAAAGCAGCCAAAATATCAGAGCCAGATATATTTTAAGTGTTTCCAGAGGCAGCCCAGCAAAGTTGCTGGTCCATCAAAAGATCGAACCAATGTTGAGAGCACTCTCTAGTTTACATAATTGTAAGTCAAAGGCACGAACAATACAACAAACAAAATCTAGATAGTAGATGACAACTGATTTGGAGTTAGAGGGCACGGATAACTATTCCATAGATAAAGCTCAGGAAATGTACCTAGAAAGAGCTCAAAAAAATTTGACGTTTTGGAGCCTTGATTCCAGCAGGACCTGAAGTCACCCTGGGAATGGGACAATTCCACCAAATAACATAACAAACTGATCATCATGTCTTATCTTTGCTAATTTTTACCACACCAAATAATCAAGTTTATCTATAAAATTAAGAAGAAAGCCATCCAAAGAGACTCTGGAGTTCAGTGAAGAACAAAAAGAGGGGGTTGGTCAAATTTTAATACATTTGACCATGCAAACAGTATTGAATCTGATAATGTTTGTGAAAGGTCTACTGAGGAATTTCTATCCTGAATGAATTATACCCAAGGCTCTTAAATTCATTTGAATGCACTAATTCCTAACCTAAATCACAGAAAAGTAATCTACTGTTATTGTATTTCCATATGTATACCATAGCAGAATGTAAAAACAAAAGAGTAGTTCATTTATATCATCTCGACTCATTAAAAGCAAAATCACCTCCTAGTCTGTGCATGTTGATTTCTGAGTTGCAAATATTCATATTTCCCATGTGTAAAAAAGGAGTAATTTTATACTTAGGTGTATTCAAGGCTTTGAACTTGATATACATGTAATATTAAAGGAGGAAAATAAAAATATAATGAAAGATTCTGTTTCATGTGTTAGAAAACAATATGTTTTCCTCATTAAACCCTCAGATATAAATTCTATAAACCATGAAATTACCTTTGAGCCCTTATTGCAATAACCAGTTCACAAATAAATGATCCATGCAGAAAGAAAAGAGAATATTAAAATAATAAGAGAAAGTTACATTTTTATATCAGCAGTCAAAAAAAAAAGTAACATGTATACATAGAAGCCAAAGATAATTACCAATATAAACTTATGCAACAGAGATTCTACTTGAAAAAGTAATCCTGAATGATTTTAATTCAGCCACATTCTAAGACAGCAATTAGTCCTATTTCCTAACATTATAAAATACTAAGACTGGATGTGGCTCTGGTAAGTCTGGTCCAGCAATTGGCAACCCTGCCCACAGCAGGGTGTTGAAACTAAATGATCTTTGACATCTTTCAACCCTGGCCATTCTATGATTCTATGATGACGAGTCCATGAGTAAGTCTCAAAAGAAACGAAGACTAATTCAGTCAACAAAAAAGTTTGCAAAGCTTTTGCTCCATCAAATTCCATAAGCAGACATGCTCTTCTATCCCACTGCAGGACCAGTACCTAAACAACCAAACATTGCTGTTTGATTTGCACATTCTTTCTATCCATGTGCAACCTCTCCAGTTGTCTGTCGTATTTCTGTGAAAGAGACTCCGTTTCTGCTTTGGAAAAGGTGGAACAGTATTTCCCTGGTTAAGAGGAGAATTACAAAGTTGACTTCTCCGAAGATTCTCAAGTCAATTTTCCAAAAGCATCTAACTCACAAGTATGCATCTTTCAAAACAATGAAAAGGTGGTTCTGGTTAACTGGGTAAGATGTGGTTACCTCTTTCACAGCTCACCACCAACAGCTTTCCCCTCAAAATCTCTACCAACTCACTTTTTTTTTTTTAAGAAGAAAAACCAACAAACATAAGACCAAAATTAACACACAAAAAGGAGAAGCCCAGGATAGTTTTCAAGTTCCACAAAGAAGATGCCACAGCCTGTACCAAGGCTTGGTGCCCCAAGGCCACAGATATCACTGCTCAGGAATTGCTCCCTCTTATCAGTCATTACACATCTATTTTGAGTCTTCTCAGTCTCACCCATGGCAAGGTGTGAGTTTTCCTCACAGCTCACACACACCAAAGCTTTTACAACACCTCTCTTCCTTTTAGGTCTTTTCACAGCATTTTATTATGTTGGAGTCTGTGTTGCACTAATAGGGCTTCTGTGTGCACAGTCCCCAGTTGGCCAGAGTCTGAACTCCTGCCCAGCAAGAACACATCTTGCTGGTAAAGCATAGGGAGTGCAGAGGGGGACCTCACTTTGAGGAGCCCTCAGTCAACCTGCAGAAACTGGAGAGTAAATCACCATATATTCAACATGTTATACTGCAGGGTTTTTTTGTTTGTTTTGTTAGCATTTTGGTTACTTTATTTACTTTCTTATTACTATTATCATCATTTTTTAAAATAGTCTTCAAAGCATTTTCCCAGGGCCACGTGCAAAATAGGTTCATTCTTGAAATGGAAAGTGAGGAACCGAAAGATGAAATTAGTGCAGTAAAGTAATTTGGTTGTCCAGGGACAAACTGCAGGCTCTCTGGGGGCAGAAACACAAGCAAGAAGCCCATATCCTAAATATCTTTGAATTTAAATTAAAATATATATATATATATAGGCAAAAGATAGGAAAACAGTATGTGATTAAGAGAAATCTTTTCATAATATGATGCAGAAAAATAAAGGAAACTACTGAGGAGAAACCCAAGAAGGGGAGGACTGGAGAGATAAAAGGAAGGCTGGAGCTCAGTACAAAACACCCAAAGTGAAGAGAAAGCAGGACTGCATCACTGGTGACAGAGCGGGTGCCGCTTCTCGCTTCCTGCTGTGCCAGCATCAGCCTCTGGCTGACCCCTCCATTCAGTTACTTTCCCCAAAAACATGTGTTTAGGAAAGACTGTGCTGCAGGTCCCTGGGGATTCTCTCATGCACAGCTTTGAGTCCATGGAGCATTATAGAAGAGAAGTCATTAGGCTTCGCTCAATTACAAGGGGCTGCCAGCTTAATTGCTTTTTTTTTTTTTTTTTTTTTTTGAGCTGCAGGGTATCATCCAGATGACACTGTGGTAGTTCTTCAGGTAATCAAGTGCCAAAGCAAAAGCTTGCAAGTCAATACCAGCACTACTGACCTACCCCACAGTAATAAAAAATGTCCAGTTCTTGAGCAAGATTAGATTGTGACTTCTGCTTGGAATAAAACACATACAGAAAGGCTAATATGCACTCAGATTCCACTGAAAATTCAGCCTGCACACCTAACTCCATTAGCATTCTCAACTTAATCTCTAACTTCTTCTATTTTTCTATTAACTATTTACTCAGCTCGCAGCCGTTCTCTTAAAGAGCAGTGGCAAATATAAATCACATTCTTGGGACTTAACAAAACACTGAAAAAGTAGAAGCTTCCAATTCTTTATTTCATTTGGAAGTCTTCATAGAAAGGCAAAATAACATCCCTGAAATTTTACTGAATAAAAATACTGACTCCTGTTTCTGTTACTGAGTTTACATACCACATTTCAGGATGAACACAAGTTTTAAGACCAAATTCTACATCGCTATACAAGGGCCTATATGTAGGACACAGTGGCAAACTCTAAAGGAGACGGGTGCTATTAGGTACCCTGTAATACATTCACATTGCAACTTTGCACAACTTCTTTCAATAAAACCAGCTACTAGCCAGCTCCAGTCATAAAGACAGAAATTTAAGTTAGCACATATTAGCAGCCTGCAGTGGGCAAATGTTCAAACACATTACGGTTTTAATATAATTATAACTGTTGAACACATTCAACCAATTAACCACAAATATTCTGTTTATCTGAGATGCTGCCAAAAACTGGTGAGCTGCAGTCAAAATAACATGATACTACGGTCTCTTTGCAAAGAATACACTAAATCAAAAGAAAGTCCATATGGAAAAAGCCAAAGCAAATACCTTATCTGATACTTTGTAAATTGTCAAGTACCATATTTAAAAATTTACTGGCGCAGATATAAACTGCCACATTTATTTATTTGATAAATTTGTATTTTGAAAGTTCGTGTCACCTACTAAAAAAAAAAAAGAAGAGCTTAAGATTAACTTTGTATTTGCAGCCCATCCAGCCCTCGGCCATCACTACAGATTCCACTAAACACACACACGATGCAAATAACTGTGAAACGCAGCTGAAAGCTGCTGTGCCTTCAGCATCAAGCACTTTTTGGTTGCTGTTGTTGCTTTTTTGTTTCAGCTGCACAAATACAAAAGTTTTTAACAGCCATATGAGCTCCATCGCGTGAAGAGAAAAAATAAAACACTATAATTTGTCTTCAGGAAAGAATTACAAGAAATTCTGGATGTACAACTCCTATTTAGACAATTTGCAATGCTGCAAAAGCACTTCTTTTTTTTTCCTAACAGCACCCCCTAAATAATTAAGCTGTTCCTTTTACCATACTTCCTATATTACAGGAGTCATTTTCCTACAAAAAAAAAATCAATAACTCATTCCTTATGTCACTCATTTTTCTCCATTTCACCGAATGGACTTAAGTTTAACGCTGAAAGTTACATTACCTTTGAATTATGTGTGTGATTTAAAATTCAAAGTACCACACTAAGGAGCTTTCTAGAGTGACCACTCTCCAGCCTCTTCATAGAGACAATCCCTGACAGACCGTCCCGACAGATTTAAGGCAGAACTGTGACTCTGAAACAGTTAAAAATGTGAGCATTAACAGGAAAGGTCTGTCAGAGCACCAAGTCAAGGCTTTCCTTTATTTAAGGAATTAAAGAGTCAGGCAGCAGGACACACACTGCCACCTCCAGAGCCCACACTCCTTCAGGTTAAGTACGAATTGCATCCCATGGTATCATTTCATCACACAGTCAAAGTGACTTCTTCTGAAGGCACTACTGATTGAAGATCCGGTCCCACTATTAAACTGTAGAAAATATTTATTAAGTAGCTGAACCAAAGCTCAGAGAAAAGAAAATGAAATACTAAAATAGCAGTTTCTGCACCTTTTGATGAGCGTAGAACAGAACATCCCAACGTCAGTACGTAGGTTAGTCACGAGGTAAGGGAAACACAGGTGCATTTTACAGAGCTTTAAGAGCACAAAATGTGTTCTAATTAGAAATAAATCACCGGCAAGAGAATGATTGCTACAGACAAGGAAAAAAGACAACACGGTGCAAAACAACCTGATAAAATTGTACAATTTAAAATAAATTTAGGAATCTTCAGAAAAATTAAATAAAATTCTAGTGCATCTTTGAACAGAGCAAGCCTGGGAGCTTCTACCAAGTTCATTAAGTGCCCTGCCTTGAATATAACAATTCAGCGTGTCCCTCTGTAAGGATTTGGTGACATCGCTTTGTCATCAGTTAGCTGTCTATTTATCTAAAGCATAAATTGTTGAGGTATTTGTATTCTCCAGAAGTAATAGCCAATAATTTCACTGCGTCGGAAATGCTTCATTTTAAGCTTTACATCAAAAAAAAAAATTGCACAGCAGGTTTTCTACTGCACAGTTTAACAACAGTAACTCCGGCAACTGGACGCCACCTATTGCAGCACTAGGCAGAACAGTCAGGGGTGAAAATTTTTGTTTTGAAAGAACAGAGCTTCTTCTAATTCAGCTTTATGTTGCTGTTAGGTTTGAGTTTCCACTCCCCTCTGAAATTAGTGCTATGTGTAATTCTGCTTCGTGCCAGGATCTCTGATTCGGGAATATATCAATCAGCTTGTCGACTCTGAATTATTTTTTGTATTATCACACTGCTACAATCAGTCACTGATTTCTAAGATGGTATCCCTGTTAAAGAAGAAAACTGCAAAAAGCTCTCTCTTTAAATGCAGAAATTCTCATTTCTTAGCCTTAGCATCACCCAACCAGACTCTGAACCTCAGCATTACCTGAAGCAATTAGATGAAACCAAAGTGGCAAAGTAGGCTTAGGTAATGCTTTATCTTCAGCATTCTAGAAGCTCAGCAAGACTTCCATCCAAAGCTGCTCTCCACTCCATTTCAGCTCAGCACCCTGAATCTGTTCGTTACCAGCTGCTGATGTGCCCTGTATTAAACTGAGAATTTGTGAGAAAAGCAAAACTTCCTGCTGTGCGTTAGCTTTGCATGAGAGCTCTCAATCCTACTCCTAATCGTGGTACTCTTCGGGTGCGTTTCTGTAAACATTTTTCATTTCAGGTAAACAGAGCATGGGGAGGGGGTGAGGAAATCAATAGTTTAAGTACTGATTACAATTATCACAGTCAGTACATACTTAAAAGCAAAGTGAATACGTTGTACAGTTTTGCTTACATAACATTATTGAAATGTGTTCCTGTTGTGGCTACGTACTATTTTCTGACTGTTTACCAGCAAACTGCTTAATACTGGTTTTTTACATAAACAAACAGACAGGAAAATGGCATGACAAGTTACAAGGAGTGAAATCGGTTTTGTTATAAATTGATTTTTTATAGAGAAAATCCCTCTTATAAAACTTATGCACTTGTACTGCTATCTTAAATAAATCAAGCTATAAAAGTCAAGCTTAAACAAAATTGTAACCGTTTTTGGCTGAACTATAAGTAAGTCATAGGGTCCGCTCTAATTCCTTTGCATGTAGAGCTTCAGAAGATCAAAATATTATTTAGCTTTAAATCAAAAGATCTGTTCTCTTAGTTAAGTCTAACAATACTAGAAAGTAAAATTCCTCATCTGGGGCCGTAATATTTGCTGAAAAAAAAACTACTTCAAAACATTAATCAAATTTTTCGCCTACTGGGCAGCCATATGGTAAAGCAGCATGTGAATCTCACAAACTTGCTGATCTTCTGTAACTGGGTGCTATTAATTACGCTTGCTGCATCCATCTCTTAGATTTTCGCTTTGTGAAAAAAGTATTTATTGCAACAGCTTTTACAAAACAAGGGAATGAAAATCACAATTGATTAATGAGCTGAATGGAAATATTTCCGTTAGCAGGTTTTAAAATGAATAAGGATTAATACCCTGGGTAAAAACGAACCCTACTTGTGTTCCCCCCACATTTTTACTGGGGGGGCTGCAGAAGCAGGGGGGCACATCTAGTGTCCGTTATTCACTGCGTCAGCTTTAGATGACATTAAGGTTTAATAATATAAAGGCTGAGGACTTTAATGAGTTTTAGTGCTAAATTCCTTCCTATGAAACTGAATTGCTTATTTCACAACTGCAAATCACATATTTGGAAGAAAAAAAAAAAAAAGAAAAGAAAAAAAAAAAAAAGGAAATAAAATCTAATAAATGAGACTTTTCCTGAAATCCAGAGAAGCAAACAATTCAGAATGATAGTCTCCATTTTGTCTTCAATTCCTCAGGCCACACTACCGAGGCTGCGTTGGGATCTCAGCCATAAATCTAGTTAATCATAAATTATAGCTAGAATATAATCCTTGACTCTACAGCCTCGTGTGCCAGTGAAACGGACTCTCAGGAATTACTGAAAGAAGATTGTAGGGGTTGGCAGGGAGAGCTAGCAAATAAGTTAGAATTGCGTTAGTTCGCACACAAAAAATCCCAGCCTGGAGAAGGGCAAAGCAACTCAGCCACTGCATGCGTCTAGAGCAGAAGTCATGGCACATCTGTGAAGATTTGCCATATCACATCTGCAAGTTAGAAAGGATGATTTTTCTTGCTCTAATCTTCGTATTAGTTTCCTGCACAAAACTAGCTTATTTCAACGTTTGGCAGAGCCTGTGAACTTCATTCCCCGTAAGGGCAATGCTGCTGCAATTGGCTCTTGAGAAGGGCAGACACAAAAAGCAGACTCTCTCCTTGTTTTCTGACAGTGAAACTGAATGGCACTATGCAGAAAACAAAACAAAACAACAACAAAAAAAACACCAACAGTAATATTCAGGCAAGAGCAAGAAATAATCATTCATGGTAACTTCCCCTCAAATAATTGCACTGGCAGTTTACTGCAGGTGGAAGAAAGGGAAACTCTCGCGTATAAATCCACGGTCTGCTGGAGTCATAATTTCTTAAGAAGGCCCCTCTCAAATGCAGCAACTTTGCATAGAAGAGACAAAGAAACCTTTGCAAAAAGAGTGACTGCTGAATGACTTAAAATGTACAGATTCTTGAAACAAAATACTCAGATATGCAGAGGAGTCACTTCTACCCTGCCAAGTCACCTTCCTGCACTTCAGTGTAAACTCCCTGGCCTCCCCAGACTCTTTATGCTTCTTAGCTTACAGAAATTTAAGCAGGTAATAAGAAAAATGTTAAAATACTTTATTACCAGCTACCTCAGATTACATGGCCACCAACTGGATGATATTTAATTCATCCTAATGTATAAAAATGTATAAAGAATGGGACTGAAAAAGTAAATTCACGTGCCAAGCCAGCAAAGAAAAAGTCTTGTATTATGAAGAAAATATAAGCAGAAGGAAACTGTATATATATATTTTTTTAAAACATATGCTACTTTGAGCATCATTTTTATTACAGAATCAAAGAAATTGTAGCAGCTTCCAATTTTTACTTCTCCTTGATTTCTTACATCATCCCAAACCTATCACAAATGAGTATATATGTAAACAATGGTAATCATACAACAATTTTTGTGATTAAAGAGCATTCACGCTCAACGCTTTCAGGAAAAAGAAATTACTCTAAAAATTAATATGAAACCTTTGAAACAAGTTTTAATTAGTGACCCAAAATGTATGCCATAACTTTTCATCACCTCTTGGGTGATCTCTAAACCTCTCCCACATACATTGACTGTCTGCTTAAAAGTTTAAAGAGCTAACAAAATGTTTTAACGAGATACAAATCTCAGAGATCATTAATCAATATGTTCAATGTTATTTGTGATAATTCATCATGACATGATATTAATGGGTTACTGTACCCTTCAGAGGTGAGATTAATGCAAATGAGCAGCCACAATTAACTTTACTGCTCCCAACTCACAGGAATGGACAGATGATTATAAATGACAACTATATGTCAATTACAATATCCAATAAAGTGAAGCTTAGAGGGCAATCTATCTGCTTTTATAGTTCTTGCTTGACATAGCTGAATTTAGCTCAACCCACTGTTGTCACAGCATTACCGCTGCTTTGAAGGAGGGGTCAAATTTTTCATTTTCCTATTTCTTCAGAAGGAATTCAAACTGTGTATCTAAACGTGAGGTCTGAAGAAGGAAAGCTGCAGGAAACCAAGAACAGATGTTGCTTTCTTTATCGGCTGAAGACAACTGTATCTGTTCTCAAACAGCAATAGCAAGGCCACACAGAAAATAATCTGACCCGCTGTGTAATATCTTCATTCAATCAAAAGGAGACCCAACATATTAATACACCACTGAAAGGATTCACATTTGGCAAACTGCTTTGTCAAAAACTCAAAGTCTACTTGAGTTACAAACGCTGAGTTAGACCTACATTGGTACATGCATTTTTGCATATAATCGCATGCATGTGTGATCACCTCCTGGGCACTAATGGTTTTGTATGAAGAGGTACAGCTTCACAGGAAAAAAGGCAATTTCTAGTGACATAAAAGGAGATAGAACTAAAGTCATTACGTGCTTATAAACACAGCAGCTGGCCAGAGGGCTTTCTGAAAACACGACAAGTAGAAAATCATCACATGCATCTGTAAATCAGGTATTTACAAAAAGAAAAGAAAAAAAGGCCCATCAGTGCACATAGCTGAAATAACATGGCCAGATTCTAGGCTTACTGCCCTGCTGTAGGAATGACAGCCACGCTGCAGACAACAAGCATCACAAATACTGGTCAGAGCATTCTAGGAAACCACAGAGAGAAAAATCATAACACAGATGCTTCCTGTAATTTCCATAACTTTTTTTGTAGTATTTTTCCTGTGTCTTATAAGAAATCATCCATCACAATGTGCTCGGCCAACTTCTTTGCACACAGGTAAGAGACGAGCCCTTCTGTTAAGATGGGCCTCAGACAATCAAAACAATATTACTGCTACATTTTACATTTAGCTTATTTATTAAGCTTATTCACTGGCCACTTCAACATAGGACTTCATTTCTCCAACACATCTGTGAACTTATTGTTCTGGAATAAACCAATAGCACGTAAGGCAATAGCAGAAAAAGTTATCCCACTTGGGCAAGTTCCCCTCTGAGCAACCAGGCTCTTTGAAAAAAATAACTCACAAGAAGTGATTTGCAATATGTTTTTGGAATTATTTTTTCTTAAACACATCTGAAAAAATAAGTGCTAGCCTTTGCAGCTTCCAATTAGCTTTGAGCAGCACTAAATTCTACAACGCAAGACGCAGGCAAGCATCACAGGCTATACATACCTACTGAAATCAAGGAAGAAAGAGGAGGGAAAGACCTTACAATGTGCATCAGCAGCCCTACTGGAAAGTATTCAGTCAAAGGGGGTTTCAGGTGAGGAATCTTTCAGGCTCCATTCAGCAAGTTGCATTGGCATATTAATACATTTTCAACATGCCAGTAGTAAGATCCTGTAAGAATGCTCATCCTGAAGGAAAGCGGAGGAATTTGTGTTTTTCTTTAGTGTTTTCCAAAGCATCTCTTCCCCCTGCCTCATTTTATTTAATCTAATCATCAAGAAAAATGGTTTTCAACAGAATAAAATTGCTGATATCATTATCATTAAAGTATAGAAATTGTAAATCTTCACTGTTTCCAATACGGATAATACCCAGTTTGGTGACAGTATTTTTCAAAGTCCAGACACAGTGTGATAAAAAAGTGCTTTACAGAAGAAACAATCTCATGCCAACATCTGTAAAACTGAAGTCAATAACTATTCCTTAGAATGATTTTATGATAGGCAATTAGCTTCAGTGCCAGTATTTTAGCAAAATACAGTATGCCCTGTACATCCTTGAGATTCCAAATTTATCAGAAGAAATAAAGTTTATTTGGTAAAAATAACTCTTCTTTGTTCATGGAGAAATACCAGAGAAATTTAAAATTTAATCTAAGTTCATATAAAAGCAGGATTTTGTTTGGGATGTTTTGATTGTAACTAATTAATCAACAAATTTGAGTTGGTTAAATAAAACCTCTTCCAACGCCTCCTATTTAATTGCAGTTTGGCACCAACAAATGTATATCAAAATTATAGCATCTCCCTTGACAGGAAGCTCCTTGCTTTCACACACAGTTATGGCTCTCTGCAGAGTAACCAAGAACTGCTGACAACCTTGAACACTGCTACAACAATATTACTATACTTGGCAGAGAAGTACCCTTGCGGCAAGAGAAAAGCTGTAATTTTGACTGTCACTTCACATTACACTAGATATTATTTCACTGTATACACACACTCACAAACTCTTAATAGACTACAGTTTTCTCCCTACCCAGCTCTTCTGTTATAAATGACAGTATAATGCTGTTGACTTACTGGTAGGATTCCTAACAAAGCTAACGTTTAGCAACACCAAAACTTTTATGTTAAAATACAGCCATTGTAAATTGTCTTGTCTTCATGATCTCTGTTTAAGAGCCTGAAGTTATGTAGCATATGCTGGTATTATTTTCAAAAGAAAGAGAATATTTATAAACAACAAGAAATTATAATTTGATTTTGACAGTATATTCTTAAGTATTTAAGTAATTGCTGACAGCTTGAACAGGAATATATTCATCCGCCAACTCATTTAAAAAAATGGATTTATCCTTAGCACATTAAAAAATAATCTCTTTCTAGATGTCCACCAATAATGTTAGTACAAAGGTAACAACATCTCTTAAATAATTGAGTGAGAAGTACAGCTACCTTACCGACTCCCTCTCTTGGCCCATTTCTGTACTCAGGAAAATCAGGATGGAGTCATTTAATAGAAAAGTTATCATCATGAGTACACAGGACAGATTCGCTACATTAAAATTTAAGAGGAACAAAATGTTCTGCTTTGAAGATGAGCATCTCTGTGATCCTATAATATGGATATTTACTGCTTGTTTGTTTTTCTCAAACAGATAATTCTAGGATTCTACTCCACCTCCCTCATTTTTATTTCATACACTGCATACGTTTAACACATGGGATAGCCTACTGATTTCAGTGCAATTTTGTGTGGTTATGCAAAAGAATTTGCATAGTAAAACTGTGCATTAACAAATTAATCTTGGTGAAATTTGGCCACAATGAATTGCTGCCGATTACATGGTCTTCACAACATTTAACTTGACTTGTAGGAAATTTTCCACCAGTTGCAAGCAACTCCTGTGTTTTTGCTAGATGTCAAAACTATGTTTAATTCAGCTAACTGTATTTAAATTAACTTTGTACCAAATAACACAGTCAGTAGAAGAAGGGGTGTTCTCATTTCTAGTGTTGTTCAGGTATATTTTGCTTCTACCCTTATGTTATTGACATAATTCTTCCAGTGCATTTAGAAAGACACCATCTTACAGCATTTAGATAAGGAAGCATCGCAGAACCTCTCTGCCCTTCTTCAATAAAACGTATCAAAAATATCAGTACTGTCTGCTGACCGCACCACATTTAACAAGATTCGCAAATGAACCCAGAGTAAGTTTCCCACTGTGACACATTAATAATAAGTTCCTTATCCCATCTATCCCAAGCCATGAATATGTAATGTTATAAAATGAGTCCTTTTCACACAACAGAACCTCAGACGTGAATAAATAAAAACTATCCATCACAAGCCTGTGAAAAATTAATGAGAGTTCTGAGACATAAGAAAAAATTGGTTACTGAGATAAGGTCCAGTATGTAAAAACTATGTTCCTCACCAGCCATAAATATTATTTACTTTAAAACTTTACAAAAAGAGTTTTAAAAAGAAGAATCTTTCTATAGAACATTTAGCATAAGAAACAGAAAAGTGAAAAATGCTGTAATGGTGAGATATATTTCTAAGTAATCTTGGTAGCATTCAGAAATCAGCAAGTGGATCAAATACTGTCATAGCAGCATGTTACATTTTCAGCTACAGCAAAGTTGTAAGCTTAGATATTTACAGAGTTCCTGATCCATTTTTTTCCCTTAAGAATTAGAGTTTTTAAAGAAATAAAGCAGCATATCTCCCTGAACTTCATTTACTTGGATAAAAGAAGAATGCAAAGAAAGAAATTATTTTCAGTCATGTGAGCATCTCTTTATCAGTAAAGGCTTTAATCTCCCAATATGCAGTAATCTCTGTTTTGCAATATGAAGAGAAATAAGAAAAACATTTTTTTAAAAGAGTCAAGCTGTCCCTATGTTCATGAATACATTTTCCTAATCTTGCCCAAAAGACCGTGCTGATGTCTGAATACAAGCACAGTAGCTCATTGTGACAGCCCCACTCGAACAGCATCACCAAAGAAATACTAGAAATTTGTCATGAGAGGAGAAAATGAGCTGATAAAAAGCAAGAGGCACTGCCTGAGTAGTTGCAGGACATTCTCAAGACAGACAGTACTCATACTATTCTACCAATGTACTTCAGAGAACTTGATATGGCCTCCAACCAATCTGGCCAAGTGTTATCTATTCTAATGCCCAGCAGCTAAAATGTAATGCGTTGTGATACATATCCGGGTCACTTATTTTTCTCCAGAACATCTCTGCTCTCTGAGTTGTCTCCTATCACCTACATTTCCTTCCTTTTTACATCTGGAATCTGCAGGACATTGTGAATTCCTCTAGGTTTGGTCTCCCAAACCATCAACTGTTCTTTGCTTCCTAATTCTGATAAACATAGAAAAAGCATTTTATTCCTCTTTGCTTACCTCAGTGACTACTTTCTGTTGACATATCCCATGCTATGTAGGGCATGTGTGAATACAATGGGTAAACGTAAGGAACTCCGGGCTTCACTTGCCTTTCCCACTTGGCACTTGCATAAGGGCTGATGAGATCCACAAGCGCATTCCTGGCTGTTTCCTTACTTAACAGGACGGGAAAGCATAATGGAAAAAAAACAAACAAACATAGAAGAGCCCTCCTCTTTCCCCAGTGTACTGATTAGATTTCTCTATCAAGGAGGGGCATCATCCCATGAAAACCTGATCAAGCAGGATGTTTTATTCTTGGTTTCTTGAAAGTGGTTCTGTCTGAAAGGACGGCCTCCAGAGTGCTGTCAGAGATGTCTATCTGCAAAATAAATTATCTTCTGAAGTCTGCACCAAGAGTGATTGAGTGACTGTGAAGAATTATTTATTAGTCTTAAAATGCCGGTGGATACAGTTAAGGAACTGTTTTTTCTATGAAACTATCACAGTCTCAAAAAAAAAAAAAAAAAAAAAAAAAAAAAAGAAAGGAGAAATATGGCACAACTAACTTAGAACACTCAGAGCAGCAGTTTTATTCCAGGGGCAGCAGATCCCCTCTCTATTCCAGCAGATCTCAGGCCACGTGCAGAACTCCCATCCTCCACACTGTGGTATGCTTTGGGGCACATCTGTCATCACCATTTCTCTTTCCTCCAGCACAATCACATTACTACATAATTTGTTTCTCAGTATTACAAAAAAAAAAATAAATTGTACCTAAGCGATTTCCGTTACAGCCCTGTTTTTTGCATGATATTTCGGGAAGTAACACCTAACAGACATTGGCTAAGTTTCCTGTTTTAGAATACCTAACATTCAGGTTTACATTTTGTACCAAATATTTTCCTACATTTTCAGCAAATTTTCACCAGCTTTTTCTCTCCCTTTTTTACTCAGGAAATCTTAGTCTCTTAAATAGGTTCACCTGACCACTTGTAAAACCTTGCTACTTAAATAGGTATTAGATTTCCAACGGTGCCAATGCAGCTGAAGCACTCTTTCTCAAGTACCCTTATTGCAGGATGACCTCTCTTGACACGATACACGTATTTTGTAGGGGAAGAGCCTCCAGGTCCATAATCAGTTCAGTCACATGCCCACCATATCTATATAGGCACGCATGGCAAAAGCCTGCTAAATATCTCTGACATATATTACTAACACACCTTGAGGTCAACTTATATATCACAACTCCAGTGAAAAAGGCCAGTTGAAGGTTGATTAATTTTCAGGCATGTTTTAACCCTTACAGCATCCATCACCATATATGAGCAAACGACATTGAAAAATGTCTTTTTTAACTGAGGGGAAAAAAAGTAAAATGACAGACAGCACTGCTTTTTTCTTGGTTTCTCTAGGTCACAATGGACAGCATCTACTAGCGACACGAAGGGATTTCAATCTGCTATTTCCATCCGAAAAGCAGCTGCCCCTGTAATGCACTTCCTCTGCTGCTGTGGCATCAGCATTGCTCTGCATTTGTACACTATCTATATTTTTACTTGTTTGGCACCAGGGTGGTTGCAGTTGGCAATGCAGTAGATGAGTGGGCAGAGCACAAAATTAAAAGGCATTCTTCCTGCTAACGCTGACTGCGCAAAATCTCAGCCAACAGCAGGCACGCACCAGAATGTTTATTTTTAAACAAGGGCAATATACCATTAGTTCTCAAGCTTAATTCAATTGATTTTCAAGCAAATAATAATAAAATGAACCCATAGGTAGGACAATCTCTCAGTGATGGATGAGAGTACAACAGCAAACGCCAAAACCCAGGCAGTGAATTCCCCTACGGGAGGGCCAGGTAGATCCCGACAGAAGTGACAGCAGCCAAAAGGAGTTCCCTTCTTCATCACCTCAGCAAAGATGGATTCCACGACCTTCTGAAAAAATGCCTATATATAATTTCTGCTGAATAGGCCACTCAGTTAACAGCAGAATCCAATTTGCAATTTAGCCTTAAATGCACACTCCACAAAAAGCGATCAGGTAAGAAAAAAAATCTGACACGTAGATATAAATGCTTTCTGACACACGTAAGTAAAAACTAACACTGTGACGTTTCTCAAATCAGCCATTTAAAGCGTACATACGCTGAAAAAGTTTCAGAGTACAATCATTTTTGGTTTTACTTTTTTTTTTTTTTTTTTTAACCAAGAAAATATTTATGAAAAGAATAATAAATAATTAATTTTGCTGGCTGCAGGCTGGGATTCTTTCCTGGTTAAACTATATGCAGTGAAATGGCATTTAAATTATATGAGAAAATTGATTCAAATGGCTTCCATTAGCAATTTGGCATGCTAGTGTGAATTGCTCCTAATCAATTTTAAATAATGCTATCCTATCTGCGAATGGAGGCATCTTCACATTAAACATCTCCATGTTGCAGACCAGTAAATCAGTGGCTAAAATACACATTTCTTCACATCATCTCACAACTCCTGTGTTTAACAATGTGCCATCAATGAAACTAACGTGGAATAAATAATCACATGTGCTTTAGCAGCAGTGTCCTGGGCTCTAAAGGTTTTCTTCTGTTTAAAATTAATGAACATTTCAAACTCGTGTTGTTCTAGGTCAAATTACAGTAAAATTGTATCTTAATTTTGCTTGGTATCTTATCAATCAAGAGTAATTAGATTTACATGCAGTGTAACTATTCAGCATAGATGTAGTTTGACTACATAAGGTAGGTGTGTTTTCGTTATTTTTAATAGAAGTTCTCATAATGCAAATTGCCAGCAGACACTCATATTTTTCTGGTTGCTGTCTCTGATTGTTCTTTAGGAGACATTAACATTTCACACCAAACTTCTTTCTTTCTAAATCTTTGTAACGCATGAGAGAACAAATCCTACTCACAGGGATCTAAGCAGTTTCATTAGGCAGCATGAAGAACAAGCTTTGATGGTGGACATAAGACCAACACAGAAATTAAAACAATAGCAGTTTCCATTTACCTAGATAAATTGTTAAACTAGATTTGTAAATATATTTATAAAAATGTATATATGAAGAATGAAATATTGCAACAAAATCTAAACTATCATTATAATTTGTGCTTTTTACTTTGACTTCATCTACCTCACAAATAAACATGGCTGATTTAGATTTGCAAAATGATGAGATACTAATTCCATAACACAGCTCGAGAAGGTCACAGCCTTCCTTAGTTTTGTATGTTTAGCAAAGTAGGTGTGTAATACGTGAGTGAGTCTGTCTGTCCTGGTACCAAATGTCAAGTTTCTCCTTATGGTTTCAATGATTCTGATATTTATGAAGTCTCTTTCCTGATGACCTTGGAATGTCCAGCTCTTAAGCAATCACATTTGATACTCAGACTTAAATTTAAAATCAAAAAATAAAAGGTACGTTCACCTCACACAGAGAATGGAGCTTTGGTTCAGGAAACTTTTTAAACACAAGAAACAATTAAGAGAGAAAAAAAAGGTCATTATTAAGATGCAAGAGAAGCAGATAAAATGAAATCAGTTTTAAAAGTGTTGCAGTCTATTTTCACCTTTAAGCGTTTTCCTCTGAACAAAAAAAGTAGATGGAACTCTCTTAGCAGATATTAAAGATTCAAAAACACACAAGGAATCCCTTTTTTGTAGTCTGGGGAGATCTGGGAAGGGAGAACCTAAAGTGTGCTTTTTGAACATGTAGGAAACAGTTCTTTATAAGATTCTGACTGCTTAAAGTAAATCAAGGATCTACTTTACCATAGCAGTAAAAGTAGTGATGAGGAACTGCTTCCAAGACTGTAAAGCGAAGCGCTATAGTAAATAAAGCCTTTTCACACTCTTTCATATTTCAATTCTGTACATTAGAAGCATGACTTCTCGAGAAACAGAGAAGTTAACACAAGATACCGCGTGGAATACCTTTGCTTACTTACACTCCATTACCTCCTTTTCACCACCTGCAGAACAGAGACAGACATACAGGGAATAGAGTTTCATTTTACAGCCGTATTGCTGAGTTTTAACCACCCCAGAAACTACAGATGAAACTACAGAAACTATTGATGCAAGTCAGGTACTCAAACTTTGAAGGAAGTTCTGCAGCCTCCAGCACACACAAGCTATGCAGAGGTAACACAAGGGCCTCCTGAATGCAGCTTAGAGCTACTTGACGTGCATCTCTGTTGCAGACAATCACACTGTGCTGTGCACAGAGCTCAAGAGAAGTCCAATAATGGAATGTACAAAGCCACAACATGCGACTGACTTGGGCCTGGCTCTGGGATCCTCCCCTCCTAAATTATACTGTCTCTGAGATACTTTCTCATTTCTTCCCCACAATTTAAACTGTAGTTCTACTAGACACATATTAATTGTATCAGTAATTTGAATCCACAGCTATCAAGTACTCTCAAAAGTCTTTTTACCTGACAGCAGGGATGATGCTGCATTATCTTACTGTAAATTAAGATGACAGTTTCTTAGTTAGCATGGTATGAATATACACGACAATAGCACGAGAATAAGAAAAATCATTTTAGTCCAGATTCAATTACATTGAACAGATTATTTATATAGAAATACAGTACATTTTCAGGAGCATTAATATTCCTCATACAGTAAAATAATTTTAATACCAAGAATATCTAGATTATATCAGCAGGTGCCAACTTTAAAATATATGCCTCTTTCATTCCATGATGAAAGCAAAAACACTGGAAAAAGTGTACATTTCCTTTGCCTTCTTTGTGTAATCCATATAAATCATCACCTACCTAGTAGAATTTGGAAATGCCTTCTAATACGGGAACCCTGGTATAAAATGTTGTCTTGCAAAAGATTTTTGTAGCACGTTAACTACTTGAAAACAGACAATGGAGGAAAGCATTAATACAAACCTATATAGCAAGCAATTAACATAATCTTAATGCTAAACAATCTTTGAACTCAGCACATTTGGACAAGACTACTTATAAAAAATTACCCTTCTTATTTCTGTTGGTTGCTGCAAAAGGTAATACAGTAATACCACAACTGTATTATGCAATGATCCAGTTTTAATGCACTCCAGCATTCAAGAAATTAGATATAGAGAAAATCTCTCATGAGTACTTAAATTTTAATCACTTTTTTATTGTTATATTGCAGGAGTCAAGAGTAGAGTAAACAACATTCTCAACCCCGCAGGGCCCTAAGCAGGTACTTCATACAGAAACGTGAAGCTGCAATTTGTACTGTTCAGAGACACTAAAAGAAGTCTGCCGTCATCCAATACTCCCTTGTATCATTAAAAAGACTCTTATGCAGCTTGTCCTCTGTCAGTTAAGGTACCTTCAATCCATCAGTAGTATTTGGAGAAAACAGCTAGATTTCCAAAATAATATTTAAAGAATCTTTAATTTCTGAGGGAAAAAAAATATTTTTGAAGGTATTTCACAAAAACATGCAGTAAAAAATAATTATACAAAAACTAATACTGAAATACTCTGGAATTTTCTTCAGAAACAAACAGTGTTACTTTGCTGGCCGAGTAGGACAGACAGTAATTTTCATACATCCTACTAATCTACTTTATGAACAGGTTTGTATCTATTCCAGAAATAAAATTATAGAGAATCAAAACCCGTTTTCTATAGTAGTTACAGCCATGCGTTCAGCTGACTTCCCCTTTGAAACATCAAACCCTACACATCTGAATTGAACCCAGTAATGTTTCCGCAACCTGCAGATTTAAGCCATGAGTGGATCTTCTCCAGAACACATCCACTTCTCAGTGTCAGTGCACACCGGGTGAACTCAGATATAATTACAACTAAACCCAGTGACAGACAGCCATTGCTTCTAATAGACACAGGAGTTGTCTCATCACTGAACAGGAAAAAAAAAAAATGATCACAGAATATCTTCATGCAAAATTATAAATAAGCAAAAGAAAATTTTTACACTATCAAGTTGCAGCATCTATGGCACTTTGAATAAACTGTGAATAATCTTTGAAAAGCTTTGGGCCTTCACTGCCTGTAATTTTTTATCCTGATCTACTATAATTGGCAATACATTTATCAGTATAGAAAGCAAAGAAGAAACAGGTACATTTGGCAAGATAAGAGTTTCTTGTTCTTAAGGGGTCAGATAAATATAAATATCAGCTTTACATACATGGCTCATGACAACTTACGATATTTGAAAGTGTATTTAATAGCTTGAAAAAAAAGCTCTAAATGGCTTTTTGTCATTTACTGTAGATGTCCACTGTGGGTTGCATGCTCATCAGATGAAGTACAGACAGAATTTATGAGCTTGCTGTTGCTTTTCCAAACAAAAAGATATAAATCTTAATACTCTCGGTTCTAATGTATGGATACAAGTCATTAATCACTCTGACAAACATATGTAGGATGTAACTCTGATGTGCATTAAGAATGGAAAGCAGACAAGCACAGCTTAGGACTTTGTGCACATCTGTACTCTCCCTAACCCTCGTCATTTGAAATTTCATGAAGAAGTTACAAGGTGTGGTTTTCCTTTAAATATCATAGATCAAACCAGGTAGCCAACTGCAGGCCACCACCTTTAAGGAATTTTTGCTTTGTTGTGATTTTTGAGGGAAACTACGCAGATACACATGAACCATGAACCATCACTCTTATTTAATCTTACAAACAGAAAGGGACATTTAAAACATCAGCGCACAAGTAGCGGTCTTAAAGATCTCTCAGTTCTGTTTCTACTAAAATCATGGTCAATCTCCCATCAAATCCCAGCATTCACACAAGAGCCACTTTATAAATTAACATCTCGTCTTATCAGTTTGCCTTTCTTCTCTAATCCTGCTAGTAGGAATATTGCTTTATTAAGAAAATGTAATTAACCATCTTAAATTTGAAATATTTGGTATTACCAAATAGAATAAGGTTTCCCAAAAGCTGTACATTTATTTTCAGACTGAACAGATAAAAGATGGCAACAGTCTGCTAAAAGAAACCTTACCATGCATTACCAGCTTTCACCTTCAGTAATAGAAGATTAATATGAATATTTGATGTAGTTGATGGATTAGTTGAGAAAAAAAATTGTAAACAGTCAAAGGAATTACCTGGTAAGAAAATAAAATTAAATTGCCACAATTATCTTGCTAACCTAACCAAAAGAGGATGAAAATAAATAATTGCTCATATTGACAGGAGTTATTTCTACCAAGAAACCTTGCATTGCGTTATCTCACTAGCAGCATCCACCAGAGAGCCAATGCTTTCTGTATAGATTTCAGGTCTAATTCTTAGGCTAGAAACTCTTCTGATTCTCCCTCCACCCAAGGGCAAGGAAAGAAGAGAGAATCAACAGGAAAAAAATACATTTTCAAATGTCACATCCATGCTTTCATTACACATGGACTGACAGACAAACTCCCTACCCATGCTGTATTTCCACATATTCAGTCTTTCTTTACATTTTTCAATGCATTTCCTATTACTTGATCATTTTATCTTTCCCACTCTTGATACTCTTTTTCATGTAGTAGTTTCCTATTCATTCTCCCTGTGTAAATATCTCAAATTCCCCCTTCTTTCACAAAGCGTCCCAAGTCAATAGCATTTATCCACTTAGGGCTTGTAGGACATGCACAGTGAGTTTGGACAAGATCCCTGCCTTTCAAAATTCTTACAGAACAATTTGGCCAAAAGATCCAGAGTGCACACACTTTGTGTTCAGCAGCTCTGTTTATATTAAACACTTCCGTAAGTTGCTGATTTGAAGAGCCACTGTGCAAACAATCCTTCCAATGGTTACCAAAGTACTTTGATTCTATGTATTTTGTTGTCAGATATGCAGGGTATTTTAACATGAAAATACGCTTGTTCTCATTCATCATTTTCTACCTCAAAACACCTGCAGTTTTGCACTCCAGCAGTATTTAAGAGCATTGGTTTGGGAGGCCAAGGGAGAAAAACAAGAGATACCCATCAGATTAACAGATAGAAAACACAGCAGATAAAGATAAGCTGCATCAGGAAAGAGTATGCAGACAGAAGAAACTGCGTGGAAAGAGATCAAATGGAGACACATGAGTTGAAGCAGCCAGCCAGCAGTGGAGTGTACTGTCTCCAAGGAGCAGGGCCCATTTGCTGTAATGCAAGGATAAGGGTATTTTGGCTTAAAAACCAGATTTTAATCTGCAGTGCAACACATCCTGACAGGTATTTTAAGGTCTATTGCTATCCATAGTATGATTTTATAACTTAGGCAGAAGAGATGCTAAATTAAAATAGGAAAGGGATACATATGCTAATAAAATCTAAGGTGCTAAGAAGGGAAACAGGAAAAAAAAAAAAAAAAAAAAAGTACACAGCATAAAGGAATTATGTTTTTTAAGTCATAGTTATAAATTTGAAAAAATTACGAAATTAAAGTTTCTGAAATCTACTTGCTTGGAAATGCGATGCACAAGACATTAGAAAATAATTTGCCTACATTCTTTTGAAAATATAAGCAATATCAAGAGTCTTAATACATTTTAAAGCAAAACCCCTTCCCAAAAGTCATAAATAGTATCATGTAGAATTCTTACAAATATTGCAACTACTCATATTGCCCTGGTTCACACAGGTAGAGCCAATAAAAGGTTCTCCCCTGAGTCAACCCTTTCCAGAAGTATTCACTTAAAGAATTATCTACATTAAAACAATAAACAGCTCAGCGCAGTTGCAATTCCAGACCCAGTCAATGACTTGAGATTAAAATGTGATTTCTAAAAAAGAAAAAGGTCATATCGCAGAAAACGTTTACACTATAAATATGCATCTATAAAGATTTTATGTTTAACTGATATTGTTAAAAAAAAAAAAAAAAGATTTTACATAAAACTTCAGAAAAAGAATAAGATGTCTTCAAAAGTTTAATTTGTTTTGAAAAAAAAAAAAAAACAATATAATGCTTATTACAATAAAGAACAAAATGCAAAGGAACATTTCATACGCAATGCTTTACGTACAAAAGGATTTGTGCTCTGTTTTTTCTGGAACTTTGTGGTGAAACCACCAATAATAAAAATGTTCATTTCAACTTAGGGAAAGTGGGGAAAGATCTTTGATCCAAAGCAAGGCTTGGTCCATGTTAGCCAAATATGTATTTAGACCACACACAGTGGTTAATATTTGTCAAAGAATGTAGTTGGTTTTTTGTTGTTTTTTTAGGTCTGCTTTTTTACAGCAACCAGGCCAAAAAGACAGTATATATTTCAAATAAATTAAGAACAACACAAAAAAGTTTAAGCTGTATCTCCAAGACCTCATCAGCTATTAATTTAAATGGTTGCTGGGAACAGTATACAAAATCATACTTTATGAAGTTTTGAAATCTAGGGTCATCTTTCATAACAAATAATCCAATAAAACTGAAGTTAACCTCTGAGTGATAAATTTCAACTACAATAAAACAAAAAGCAGTTTACAGGCAAGTTAAATATACTGAAACGTTGAATATCTTTCAAATTTAATCAGCAGATTTACAGAAGAACTGGGCCTCATCCATCTGCCATCTAAAGATCTTCAAGAAGTTATCAGATTTTCAACACTAAACTTGGAGCAATTACTGGGCCCCATTTTAACTAGAGAGGAGTTGCTGTGTTTTGCACGCTTAGCTCTTCATGTCTTTCATCACAAAAAGCAGCCAACCCAGATTATTACTGACAGAATGAGATGGTTGAGGCTTTTTTTGGTTTTGTTTTGCCTTTTCAACTACTTTCTTCTCCACAGCCCCCAACTTCTTATCGCTACACACATCTATTACTACTCAATGCAGATAAACATACACATTTTCTGCTGTCTTTTACAAAAACACTAACATTATTAAAAGTGCTTAGTATTCTTTTTACAAACGTTCGAGTGCTTGACAAGACATGAGGAATATTTCTTGGCCCATATGATCCCACAACTGTCTTAGAAGGAACAAACGACTAGAAAAAAGGACAATGATATTTACTTTAAACAAGAGTTTTCTCCCAAGGTTTTTAATTTGGATACAGCGAAAGAAATGAGTGACCCACAAGTGTGGAGGGTTACTGGGAAATTCTATGAATTTGTTGGGTCAAGGAAATAACATTTCTCAGCCATGACAGAACAAAAGCAAACTGGATATTAGTAACACAGGTTTCACAGGAAATCAGACATCTAACTCATGGTTCTTACTCATATCATATTGAAGTATGTATACTATTAGATTTTTTGTACTAATATCTTGTATTAATATTAAAGCTTTGAACAAACTCAAAACTCAAAACACACGATTCTCCAAAAGAAACAGTTTCTCCTTTGTGAATTAAGTTCTTAAAGGAAAACAGTTTTACTGTTTTGATGAAGAACAAGCTGAATGATGAGCACTAGTTGGGCCTCACAGGGTCACTCATTCTGTCCACCACGATTCAGGCTGCCAAGGTGTCCCTCACATTCTCAAATCCTGCCTTCACAAACTATGACAGAACCTGAGGCAAAAATAAATATATCCTATACCCATATAAGCACAGAAGCAGAGTTCTCACTCTGTAATGCCTAAGGAAGAATACAAAAATATGACAGTGCCTTGGGATACTCTCCTACACTCTAACTCAAGTTTTAGGCTTGGAACATTCAGAAATGGTACCTTGGTACTATGTAACAGCTCTTTTTATTAACTTGCCTTTTAATTAATTTGACTAATTTCTCTTTGATCTACATGGTCCAGAAAGTTACAGCTTTGCTATTTACTTCTAAAGTGTTCAGATCCCATTTTGATTCACAAGTTTCATTTGAACTGCTACATAAGAAAAGTGTTCTGATAAAAATAATGCACAACCAGAAGACAGAGAAAAGCCAAGTTACACCATTAAAGTGATCACATTTATTCAGTTAAAATGCAGAAACATAAATCTGCACAGAGAATGAAGCTGTATAAACTTCAAGAGAAAAAAAAGCTGTTCCAGTAATCTGAACAAAACCTCTAGGATTTGAGTCGTTATTGGTAATCATTCTCAATTTTCCAATCTTTCTCAAGCATTCTTAAACAAACAGATCCTCATCACAATTAATGTCATTTGAAGATACAAAAGCTTAAGTACATTTGCCAGATATATTAGACTTCTTTAAACACAGCAGCAAAATCAAACATGAGTAACTCTTAAGCTACCAGCAAATCGGTTACAGAGAGCTTCAGCAAAAAAAAAACATCTGAAAAATTTGCTTCCAGTCAACTGAGCCATCTGCTTCTCACAGGTATCTAACAGGAATGGCTTGCAAAACCCTATTAACAGAGACTACAGAGAAATACTTAAAATTCAATTCAAGCTCATCAGTCACTTCCATAGTCCTTCACATACATGTGGAAAGAATCCTTCACCCATCTCTTTGAAGTTACTGACTTGTTTAAAACCTGCTAGAAAAATGGCTACAACTACATTAAACAGATTTGCTTTAAGCTACCTTTGTTAACATTGCCACAAAGCTTTTGCAAGGATACACCATGCAGCCTTTACAGGGCCTTCAACCCAAAAATGTAAGTTTTTCTTCCTTCAGTAATCATTTCAATTGTAATTTAAAGTCTGTAAAATATAGCAATATCTCTGTGCTCTCTGATTTATTAATGCTGGATGATTACAGTTTTGGACAATGTCAAATGTATCAATTTTTGTATTAACAACCATCTATGATGTTTCTGTTTACCAAATGTTCCACCACACACGGCCTAAGCCTATTCCAGATGCTATATGTACGACCAACTTTGATAATATTCCTCCTTTTTGTCCAGTTTCCCAAGCAGCCAATTACTAAAACTCCCCACTGGTTATGCAGAGTGAAGGATGCTGATAACCTCAGTGGAGATACTGTCCTTAGATAGATGTGTAAACAATTCTTTCACAAGCGTTTAGTGCTATGATTTTATCTATTTACATTGTTAAACAAGTTAAACAAGTGTAAAGAAAAATCCCAGAAACAGCTCGAAGTTTCTTATTGGAAGAATGTAATGAATTTCAATACAAGGTTAAACAGTTCTCTTTTTAAAAATACTAAATATTCTTTCATTCTATGTTCAAAAAAAAAAAAAAGATTAAAAAAGGTTAATCATTGCAGTAACATCAATTTCTGTTGTAAACCAGTAATACAACATAATACATAGTTCAATATGTAGCCTGAAAGTAATTTTAACGCTTACTTTTTTTATTAAATACAGCTTTTTTAATATATTATAGGTTTATTTTACCTTTTTGTACAAATAATTTTAAAAGAATTTAAATAAAGTACTTGTATTTCATTTGAAGATATTATAAAACCTCTTATCTAAAATTTTAAAGGAAAAACACATGTAGAACATCCTAGCACATCAGTAAAATACCTAACTTTGAGTTTTGTTAATATTCCCAGATTTCCAGTTCTGATCACAGCAAAGCATGAGCATTCCTGTAGCAGAAATCATGCTCCCAAACAGCGTGAATTAAAGCAGAGAAAGTTATCATGCTCTAATCACCATTCTGAATCAATATCAATTTACTTTTGAGACACTGCCTTTAATAATAAGAAAAGATGACGTGGAACAAATCCAGTTCTGGATAAATTCAGGATGATTAGAGATGTAAGCTTATATTTGTCTCATTTTAAACCATTTCCATAGGATGTCACTATTGCTCCTCATCAGCGTGAGTAACGTGAGTAACGGACCTGGCTAGTCCAGTATTCTGCCCTCCAGAAGGCAACACGAGGCAGATATACAGGTTTTCTTTTCTTGTTGTTTTTATAAATAAGATTACAATAAACACTTATCAGTCTCAGTTGACCTATTACAAGCTTTATATTTACTGACCAAAAAAAGAGTTAAAATCTGTTACGGTCCTTCCACCTTGGAAAACAAGAACACTAACAGACCTAGAAATAGCAATGTTACTGCCAGCTCATTATGCCTACTGAAGGAGCACACGCTTCATCGAAAGGCACTGAAGTATCCTCTCCCTTAACTTCCTACATTTGCACCCTTCAGGGCTATATAATTTCTTTCCCAGATTTTCAGGCCATTCGATAGGTTTCATTCTAACAACATAGTGACATCTCGTGGTGATATTCAGAAATCCTAGCTCAGGCACATCAGCTTGCTTTCCTATGAAACAGCTCACAAGTCTACTGCTTCCTAACACAATCCAAACCCTACCAACATCTATTGCTGTAGTCAGCTGTCACTGCTGTATGAAATGGAATCAGAGATCCCACGATTCAGCTCTTACAGTCATCCCTGAAGAGAACCCTACATTTCTCTGTCTTCAGCAAATCAGTCCTCCACCACTGCTGTGTAGCAACCACATACTTAATAAAAGTTTTCAGCTGGGAAGTAACTTCTCAGAACCGTGCATTCCTAGCAAAAATCCTAGCAAGAAAAAAAATTACATCAATAAGAAGAAATATTATCTAAACTACAGTAGACCAAATTTAGCCTTGGCATACTAAGCAGTCAAACTGAACTTACTTAGCCAACAGTAGTCTTGAGTCCACTCACGCTTAATTGTACTTTCAAAACTGACTTTCTATAAGTAGCTCAATGTTAGTAGTTCAATGTTTCAGTTCTGATTAGTCAGCACATTATGTAGAACATCCTTCTGGATGATCTTTTTCAAAGTTGTATTTTGAAGCTTTTCTTTATGCTTTTTTATTGTAGAGAAGGTTCTTATTGTTAACAAATTAGAAAAGGTAATAAAGAAGGATGCTTTGTTGGGCACTCACCCCCACCCGCCTTTTTAGGATTTTATAGTAAATATTTCTTGTTACAAAACTTATGTGAATGTTTTATACTGTCCTTTTCCCCATTAGTACTGCTTAACAGATAGTGACACTGAACTATATATATTTGTGAAGTGCTGTACCTAAAACAAGGCATCATCAGCAGAAAACAGAAAAGAAAATTTCCCTTCTTCCATTACCATATATGCAGTGTAACAATAATGAAGACCAGGTGCACACATGTGTGAGTTATTTTATACAAGAACAGCAAAACTGTCACTGTGGTCAGCAGTCTGTGAAGAATATAAACTAGAAAAATTACAATGTTGCAGAGGAAAAACCCCTAAAGTAATTACTGAAGTTTATTTAGCAGAATATGCACCTTTGTTGCTATTCAGGTATTAGTGTTACAGTTTGCGTTCTCCAATATTTCAAACAACTGCCATCTCCTACCTCGCAGTTTAAGCCAATTATGTTAGCTTCTATAGTGCTTGAGACTGAACTTAAAGCCAACAGGAAAATACTCCGTGTCAACAACCCACTGATCCCAGATATAATACCTCTGTTGTTCTGCCCTGGGTTTTCCAGAAGAGCCATTCAAAACGACGCACGATGGGCCCACTGCTCTAAAAATGCAGAAATCAATTTCCATTCACAAAATGAGGGATGTAATAACGCTCCTGCAACTTCACTGAGAAAGCTCTGCATCTTGCAATACAATGATTTTTCACAGTTGCAAGGCACAGCTTAAAACCGAGAGGAATCAAAATCCATAGAGCATATAATCACCCATTGCTTTTGAAGGGCCACAAGAACTATAAGGCCATCTGATCACTGTTCTGGCATCACTCTGCGATGGACACCTGTAAGAAGTTCTGTAACAGGCACGAGCAGAAATGCTAAAGAAGCCAACAACAGAAACATCCTGTTGTCACAAAATAAAGCATACTGAAGTTTGGCCAAGAGCCTTATCAATGACAAAACTGAATTCTATTCTTTTGCACTGGGTTAATCATCTCTCTCCCAGAATAAATCACTTTTATTGTTTTTTAACTCCCACTGTATACATCTCTGTATTTATTCTTGAAAATGCTGCTATACTGCAATCTTAGTAAAGTCCTGCAAAACTGCTACCAGCAACCAGAGCTCCAAGCACACTTCAAATGGTTGAAGGCATTCGCTTGTTGCTTTACACTTTCCCACACCTTGCTGTAGTTTAGATCATCCTTAACTATCAAAATTCACATCAAGTTTAAGGAGTCTAAAAACAACCAGATCAGGAATTTTTAAAAAGCCTCAGAAATTCTCTAGGCCAACTCCCTTTCAAGTGCCCATGGAATCAATCAGTTTCTTTATCAATAAAGGAAAATTAGAAAAAAAACAACAGATGCAAACATATGATGTCAGAGGCTGAAACCAAAAGAAAACATGACAAAGCCAGCTGTAAAAATAGTCAGAGAAAGAAAAGTGGTCACAGAGGAGTTAAAAAAAGCCCACATAAATTATAAAGCATATATTATAGCTTCTCATTTCAGGCGTGATACCACAAATCTTAATCATGCAAAGAACTGCTTTGTTTCCTCATCAAAAGATAGGGAACTAGAGGGAAGTTTTAGCTCATTTAGCTCATTGTTAATGACAGTGCAAGAATTCTTTCATCAAAATAATTTAAAGTAATGTATTCATTCCTTTATATCTAATTAAAAATATCCTGGAGGGTAAATCCAGATAAACCCGCAGTCACCTTGGTGCAGATAGGTTAGGTCTCAATATGCAAACTCCACAGGCTTCTGAACACAGGATGAGAGAGAGGATACAGAAAGTCTGTGCAAAAGAATCTGCACCAACTCGCCACACAAAACAGTTCTGCCAAGGCACATTCCTTATAAGTGTGGGACTTGGTGATAAGAGGAAAGGGGGAAATCGTGATTATTCAAATTCCCTGATCATTTCCCTGCTCCAGAAGTTGACACTGAATGGGAATGAAAGAAAAATTGCACGTAATTCCAGTACTGCTCATCACTGGAAGAAAAAAGAAATGCCTTCCAAGTCCATTTGAGGCTTCACATGCCCAATCCAGTGACTGAGTAACTGAACCAGACATGATCTGAAACAGGTTCAAAAACATGGTTAAACTATTTGTGGTGCAATGTTGATTCCTCTATTTTCTACAACCAAGTGGCCTTTTCACAAATTAGCAATGTGTAGAGGACAGGCTATGCTGAAATACAGAAGCTGAAGGGAAAAGGTAACAGTAAGCTAATTTCTCAAATAGACCAAACACCATGAAATACTAAAACTATATTTTCTCTTTAAAAGTGATCCTGAAACCCCTTCTCTGGATGGCAATGTTTCCACTACACTTCTGCAAACAAAACTCTACTTTTTTGGTAATACGTTTCTTAAGATGTACAGAGATATTTATTCAACTAAACAGCTCAAGTAGCTCAACTAGATTAAAGTACAAATATGCATTCTGGCATGTTTGCACGTATATAATTTCCAAGGTTTTTGTGGGTGCCTGTCAGGAAGGCTCTAGAGTCATGTTTATGTTGGCCAACAACCTAAACAAGTTGGCAAGACAACTACCTTGGTGTGGCTCTGAGCTGTTAATTAAGTTTAGATGTATTATGAAATCATACTCTTACAAGCTGTTTATGCAAACTAAACAGGAGGAAGGACTGGAAAGCAGCTCCCAGGTCTGAAATCATGACCATCAGATATCATCTCTTAGAGAGATAGATCGCACAATAATAAGTTTTGTGTTCAAGCAATGAAAACATCAAATAAAATGTTTAGTTACTGCATCTTATGGAAAGGATTAATATTAGAGATCTGAAATTGCTAATCTAGTTTCATCTATTTTACCTTCTCTTGTAACATTCCAGAAATTTGACATTTTAATAATCATTACTACTTTTTTTTTTTTATTCCTCTTCAGCAATTCCAGAGCATTATTGCCTTCAACTAAGGCAGCTGAAGTGTTCCTAAAGACTACAGTATTCACCTTTCTCCTTCACAAAATATTATCTATGGTGCCTATTTCTTGTCTTGCACAGTGTTCATCATTTCATAGATTAAATCCAAGACCTTCTGAATATCTGATTTTTCTACAATTGCAGAAGTCAGGCATTATTTCATAACTACAACACACTGTGATACATCATTGATATAAAACTCAGCTACTACATTTCAAAGGCATTTATTTCTTTTTATTTCCAGGTGATCTCCACCAATCACTGTACCTACCCACGGGTATCATTTTCTGCTTTTTCTGAGAGTAGCAATACAGAAATAAATAACGGATTTTTAGAATTTGTATTACAAAACTGACCACAGGCCATTTCTCCTAACAGGTGACCATTTCTCTGCACATCGTTCTAAACAGCAGCCCCAGAAGCAGTTATATGTATTTTAAAGTATTGCTTTAAATATATCATTCCTCAGACTTTTAAAAGGTAAATGAAAAGGTAAATGAAAATTTATGTAGTTACACACCAGCAAAGTACCAAGAGAAAGACAGAAACACAATACAAACACAAAACAATTTACTTGATTATAAAGGCTATAAATCAATTATTTGCTTTCCTACAATACTCTAAACAAAGACTGTGGCCACTATCAAAAAAGGGCTTCTGACCTTTTCGATATTTTCCACTTCACTATGGAAATTTGCCCCCTCATCCATCTTTTTCATTCTTTTCAGCTTCAGATCTTTAATTAGCCTGTATTCCTACTTGGAATGCTGAAATCCCCTCTCATTTGGTGTGATACTGTCCCTTCCACTGTACTGTCCCAGAAGCTCAGAGGCTGGGAGCTGGAGTAGGAGGATCTAAGAAGGTAACCTTGATTAAAAGAGCTGTGCACCTTTCCCACCTGATAAATGCTTTTGTTAACTCAAAATTTACCATCACTTACCTTAATTATAAACAGAAATAAGTATAAAAAATGGTATTTTACTCTTCATAACTTCTCTCTATAAAAATGTTGTATCAGTCATTTACTGCTTTAGCTCATTATTAAATTTGAAGGGACTTGCTTCTCAGGAACTCTAATAGGGTGTTTTTGTAGCAGGAGTGCACAACAGATATTGTTTTTTTTTTCATGACATTCAAAAATAATTGAATCCATTGTCAAAATATAAAGAACATTAAACAGATTTCAATTCCTTTACAAAAGCATTTCAAGCGAGGGAACAGGGAGTGAAGGTTATCTAAGGTTTGTCATCTCTTAATTTCAATTGTGTCAATTTAACACTAAATTCACTAAATCAGTATGAAGCAGCACACACAGAAGTGCCTTATGTGCACCAGATGACTTCTGTGTCATTCAGATAAAGAACGGGTACACGCTGCTGACCAGGATCACTACCAGCAATACTCTGCACTGCCGTTCCACTGCTTTTGCATCACTGAAACTCATCCTCTTAAAACATAAACAAACTGCTCATTCGCAAAAGTGAGATTCACCAAGTTAAAAAATTAAGTTGTACAGATCAGAAATGTAATCACGGGAGACAAGCTCTGAGAGTTTTTCAATCACTGTGGGGCTGCATCAATTTAAAGTCATGTTACATTAAAGAGAAAAACGCCTGGGAAAGTCTCCCAGTTGTCACTTTAGATTAGATTTGTTGTTGTTATCAGACTGTGCATTTTGTAGGCTTTTTTACATTTTAAAGCCATTGCCTCATGCAGCCACACAGTGCATAAAGAAACATGTAACATGCAGCTTCTCAATCAGATTGCCTAGAGATTAGGATTCCACACAAATTAACTGCTGTCTACGTACAAAAAAAGCACGCCTGTTAACACTTGAACTTTAGCAACTTTAGAGCTACAGGGTAGCAACCCAGTCTAACCTTCCCACATTTTCCTTTTTTCTCATCCAAGTAGCTCCAGCTACCAAGAGAAGTTCTGTCATTTATGTTCACAGAGAGGTCAACAGAAATCTGTAGTTCTTCCAAAAATAAAAGTAAACATTCATTCTATCAAGACCTGCTGTTAATAGCTGTCTAAACTGCATTTTTTTGTCATCTAGGTTTTCATCTAGACATTGGAACAGGTTTACTTGTGTAAATATTACATTAGGATGGTTCTCAGAATTAGGCTTCCACTAAACACTATCCAGAAGATGCAAGATTTGCCTTCATGAAAATAAAACCAAAGAATTTTAGTTCATTTCTGTATGAATTCAAGCTGATCTCTGATTTACTATAATTACTCTGATAGTCAAGCTGTCATATAAAGGATTCCTAAACATTATTGTATGCAAATTACCAAATACTTTCTCTCATCGACAAGTGCAGCAAAATCACTGAATATGTTGCAAGACATTACTACTTGAAGAAAATATTCAAACTAAGATTCACAGAGCACAGTGATTTTATTTGAGTTGCATAAAAGCATTTTGAGTACTGCCGTTATAGCTTCTAAGAGGAAGTATGACTTTTCTCTGAGTTATTAAAAAGCACTCATAGTGCTTTCTGCTTTTCCACTTCATTTTTTGAAGTCACAATACATTTACCGTTTTGATCAGACCTCAACAGTATGTGGAAATTAATTTATTTGAAGTCATCTGGATTTTCATACTAGTGAAGACCGACTTCCCACTACTAAACTGCTACTGTGAGAGTTTCACATGTGGCCTGAAACTCTTCTCCCATCTCTGCAGGCATTCATGGCCAGGCTAAATGGGATCTTGGGCAGCCTGATCTAGAAGCTGGTAATTCTACCCATGGCAGAGGGATAGGAAGTGGACAATCTTCAAGGTCCCTTCCAACCTAGAGCCATTCTTTGATTCTGTGATTTAGCACACAGTAGCTGGGTATTACAATGAAAATGGCACTCCCAGTCTTTCCAGTCACTAAAGGGGTGCCAAGGCGAGCCAAACAAATCCAATCTCTAAGGAAGACCTTTCCTCTCCAAGGAAAGGCAATGCACCAGCATCATGTGGCATTTAAAAGTTTACTACATGAAACCTGCCACAGGTATGGAAAAGTAGTCCAGAGATTGACACGTAAGATTAGGTAAGTCACAAATAAGCAAGCTTTGGGCTCATGCCAGTAGTTCTGAAGGTGGACTTGAAGCCTTGTACAGACCACCAAAAGTAAGAACAATCTTATCCCGAAGCATGACAGCTGTAACAAGTTGTGTCTTGGAATAATGCATCTTCAATCTAACACCATAGTCCTAAATCTGTTCTGGTTCTACAAATGCCTCCAGTTATTTCATTTTTTATCACTGAAGAAAATGGAATAAAAAGTATTTCATACTTAACACCAAACAGACCACGTTATCCCAGAAGACGTGTTTAAATAATTTAGCTGTTAAAAGAATCTTTAACCATAAATGTACTAAATTCGAGCACAAAAGATTAACTACAAAAGAAATTAACACTGCCTTAGGAAGGAGAGATAACATTTTTCTAAAGCATTTCTAAAGCTTTTTGATATGCTGGTTTTTAGAATTATATCTGCAGAGAACTAATATTTTTAAATGAGACTTTCAGAGCTGCTCAAATTTCAAAGTAACATTTGTGCAAGTTGGAGAATTCGGTAGAACATGCTCAGCCTCCATTAAAAAAAACCTATTTTCTTAAAAGACCATATGCCTATGAATCAATTGATCAACAATCATACTCCAATTAATATTAATCTTAAAAAAAAATGCCACTCCTGCTTCTACCAACAACTTTGTCACATCATATCAAAGCGTAATAGCACTTTCTCCCCTCAACAACTTCAGTTTCCGGGGTTTTATCACGAGTCGAAGCAGTCTGTTTGCATTCTCCAATACAAACTGACAATCTAGTGATACAGTACATTAAAAATTCTCTGTAGTATTGACTGCCTGAAGCTGATGCTCCCTTGCTAAATGCAGCACAGTTCAATTAACAGCTCTTCAATATACAATTTAATTTTTCTTTCATCTTGATCCACAGCTGAGCTTGAAATGAGGAATGCTGGAATAGATGTACTTTAAATATTGAAGCAAGTCTTTATAAGTAAATCTATCAAACCTGTAATGATTTCTGTCATAACACTATCAAATAGATGAACCTGAGTGTCTGGGATTCTCAGGTTTCTGCATTGTTTTTCTCAGTCTTAGCAGGGCTTTAAATTGTTTTTCCAACAGCTCCCCTAGAAACAGATAAGCTTCTCTTTTATTTCAGTTCTCTTTGGAAATAGAACACTTTTACAAAGCTGAAGCTAAAAAAAAAAAAAAAAAAAAAAAAGACTTTCAGATGTAAAAATCCAACTTATCACTTATTGCCCTAAAAGTGACTCTAGAACTTTCTATATTTCTCTCATTGTTCCAATAGGCAATCAGAGAACTCCATGGCACCAGTTCCCACTACGGAGTCGACACACAACTGGGAGGCAACTGATTCTGGACTGAAAATTAAATAGTAATTGTTTCCCATACATACCCACACATTTTTTCTGCTACAGTATGAATATACACAGTACGTTCTGTTTCCTCTAGATATTTATGCTATTTTAACAGGAAAATTTAAGGTTAATTTAACCAGGACAGAATGAAATATTGCATTTCAAAGTTACTCTAAGTGGGACTCTGCTGAAAGAAGCTATTAATATCTCCTATAGTGTGTATGCTCAAGGAAACGTTGCGAATCAGCTCATTTCTCCTAGGTATCCTACACAGCTCTCAAAATGGTAGGATTTACTACTGTTCATCAGAAAGGAAAACACTCCAAGCTAAAGGCATTTTCTACTCCTTAAACACATTCGCAGAAAAACAAACTTGACAACACTTACTGCCTTAGGTATCAGCACTGACGTGGATGTCTACCAAGCTGGAGACAAGCTCAGTAAGAGAGGCTTCACACAGCTCACATGAGCACCATGAGAAGTACAGCAATCAGTTTCAGATGAATTCAGTCAAACTGCCTTTTCCCACGTGATACATTAATGCACGGTGAAATAAATAGGTGTACCACGTTTGTTTCCATGTTTATAATGGTATGAGTTGAGATTCTGAGCTTTTATTAGTTGTTACACTTTGTACTCTTAATTATTTTATCTGCATTGGCACTTCAATGTTACAGGATATGTCGACTGGTCTGCTTATCAACACTATTAGCTTTTTCCCTTCAATTCTAGTTCTACATTTAAAATATGCAACTCAGTACTCTATTTTAAATTGTCAGTGAAATAACATTCTGCATTTACAGTAATTAACTCATCATTACTTTGAATAACTACACTAATTGGTATGCTCTACAAACCTGCAACGCTGCAGAATTAAAAATAAACATAACAAAGATATAATTTACAGCTAATCTATACTTACAATTAAAGTTAGTTTCAAGATTTATTTCATTCTATTATTTTTTATTAGCTACAACAGATAGTAAATGGGGTGTACCACGTTCTGCTTTGCAAACACCTAGATTATAAAACATAATTACACAAATTAATTAGAAATGAGTATATACATTCATGTCTTTGTTTGTAACCATATCATATTAAACATGACTACATTTATGAGCAGTTCCTAAAAATGATAAAATAGTACGACCAAGTACAACTTTAAAGTTCCCTGACCACACAGGCATAAACATCACCTGGAACAGAGTTCACTACCACACAAATTCTCCTGACCTCCCATTTTGACCTTGCAGGTAGGTGAGCATACAGGCTGTTCCTCAGCACAGTGGACTAGCATTTCTACAGGAACTCCAAGCATTCAGGGCACCACATCTGAACACAAGTCCTGCCTGAAGCTCTCCCTCATTGCTTTCCGTACTTTCTTTCCCACCTCTTCACGAGGGCTCATGGATGTCTAACGAAGCTTCAGTTCCCTTCAGTTCTGTCAACTTACCCTTTCACCAAGTTCAATACTTACATCTATCTGTAAGCAAAACTATGCCAAAATACCCCCAAATATTCCTTTCATTGAATTAATTCAGTATTTCTATTTGATGGGTAATGTTTACTCTAGAACTTAAAGAGTGCATCTCAGTGATCTCGAATCACAAGTGAGGAACAAGTTCAATGAATTATTACTACTTTTTATCCATGACAGAAAGTTACAGTCCGAGTAACAAAGCTTGTGCAAAACGATGCGCTATCTGTATTAGGATAAATTAATAGAGACTTAGAGCAGACATTGAACCATTTAGATTGCATTTTCAATTTCTCCTCATAAATATTCTCTCACAAATAGGGTACTAATAAGGGAAGAAGTTACAGTTTAAAAAACACTAGAAAAGGACATATTTCCTCATTGCACAGGTAGCATCATATCCAACCCACTCCACCTCAGAGCTCTTACAGGGCAAGTATAAAGTAAAAGCCAAAATTAATATTTAACATGACAAATGCTGTTTAAATGTAATGCATGCTTTCCACTAGCACTAACGGGAAAGCACACACGTGAAGCATTTCCTTCCAAGATATAAAAGAGAAAGTAACAACAAAGATTTTTAAATTGCTTTGCTTCATAATGAAGGAGTAGTTGTATCTGGCATGCACTCCCTCAACACAGCTGTAATAAATCTCAGTAACATCACTTCAGAGTTGTTGGTTGTGTTTTTCAAAAAAGCACCCAACAAGCAGAGCAGAGTACAATCACCTTTCCATGTCTGATGTTTAACAACACAAATTATCTCAGATATTGACAGGTATCTCTGCGCTTGCAAATTACATGGAGAAAAACGCATATAGGAATACAACTAAAATACGACCTGCTACAAAAACATTCATGCACATGGATATTTAGGGTCTGACCCAAACACTTCAAGGAAACCTAAAATTAGTGTATTCAGCAGGCTTTGGAGATAGAACTTCCAATGATGGAAGACAGAACTTCTTTTAAACAGAAGCACCATATGTATTTTCAGCAGAAAGGTACTTCTTTCCTCATGCCTTAACCAACAGAGTTAAATTATCTGACAGTAAATCACTTTATTCATCCAGACTGGGTCAGACCAAAGTTTCAACATTTCTTGTGTGAACCTACCTAAACAATCACAACCACTCAGATCTCACTTGAACCAACTGCTCCTTTGACACACAATAAACAATAGTTCTTATCACACACAGCTGGAAGTGTGATTTCAAGGAAAGTCCAGTATTCTTCTTCCCCCAACTAATACCTTCCAAAGAAAGTAAGAACAAAAGAAGGAGACTAAAGGATGAGTAGAAACTAGAAAGAACAGAAAATTAAGCAAAACATAATGCATTGGCTTCACAGTAATAAAAGACTTTGAAATGCCATGGATAAGCACACTAATTTATAGTGCATTCTGAGCATTCAACTTAACAAGTCTACTTTCTAAGTTTTCTGTATTATTGTTGAACTCAATCTAAGGTGGTTTTATATCATTTATGATGCTCTGTAGCAAAATGAGCCAGACAATTATCTTCAATTTTATATGCTATTGTGGATGATGAACCAAACCTGTGCACCTTTTATGCCGTGTCATTAGTCACTTGTCACAATAAAAATAAAATTTACAAAGACTCCTAGTAACCCAGCAATTCTCTTCTTCGTAACATCCTGGAGTTGTTGTTTGCCATTCTGCTATATGCAATGCTACAGAAACATTGATAAAAACATGAACATTTTTGTTTTTAATCAGCAAGCATTCATCAAACATTATTACACACTGGCAGCACCACATATGCATGCAGTACAATTTCAGAAGCAGGAAGAAAATGCCACTCTACATTTTCTTCCCCATACAGATCTCAACCAAAAAAAAGTTCCTCTACTTTGAAGGACTCATATTGAGAGGCTTTTTACAGTCCTAAGACAGCAAATCTCAATGAAACAAATTATTCACATTTCAGATTGTGCGCAGTCTGCAATCAAACTAAAATCTCTGGGGTCCAAAAACAATTATAACTCCAATAACTCTATAAAACATAATTGCTGAGGTATCTCTTTGTTTTGGTCTTAGTTTCTGAGCAGCTTCAAGACCTAAAGGACCATTATACCTTCCTGAGTAACAAGGAATCCAAGGAAAGAACAATACATGCTAGATTAGCAACAGGTTTGTGTTTCGCTTGACAAACATAGTTACCTTTTACCACAAAGCATTCAGTTTCTTCAGCAAGTTGCTGCAAGACTGATGACCATTCAGTTATTATCAGATAAACATCCTGTTTAATGCTATCAGATATCCCGTTCTGTTCACTTGTAATAACTCCTAAAACTGATTTTTCTCTGTGAAAATCAATTACATGAAAATCTTTGAAATCCTGAATATAAGTGTATTTTGTTTACTTTTTTATAAAATTAAAGCAAAGCACCAATTTGAGGACAAAATGACCCATTGGGTTTCACCATGACTTTCATAAAAATTATCACAGTACATATTAAATAGTTAGCAAGACAGAATGCTGCCTGTTTGTTTTAAAATGCAGAGAATGAAACTCATTGCACAAGCAAAAGAGGGCCAATAATATAATTGCAACACTATGGCTGTATAGTCTGAGTTAATGCTGTTATTTGACATTGCAAGGCTATGCTCTCTCCCATGAGCCTCAATGAAGACAAGGTTCACTCTAATTGGTTTCAAAGCACAACCCACCAACAACAGCCTTCCTCAAGACCAGGAATGGTAATTTCCACACGACTGTAAATAGTGTTTGCAAACAATACAAACATGGTAATAAGAGGCTAGGTGGGTAATTAATGTGGTTACAAAGCAGCTTATTTGCATTTTTATTTAAAACTGCCTTCTTTAAAAAGCAGCTCAGATTTCTTTCTGCAAAAGGAGCCTTGGTTAAGGAATAGAGCAGTAATTACTCTCTTTAGGGGTTCTTTTATACATCCTTTAGGGAATTAGAATGAAAAGATAAGCAGAATTATAAAGGGAATCATGTAAAATATGAAATGCACTATAAACACTTAGTACTGTATTTACCATAAGCTAAGCTTGTCTTCTCCATTAATGGAATATATTACAAGCTTCTGTTACAATCAGATTAATTGTAAAGATGGTTTTAAAAAAAAAAATATCATAACCAGTCACTTTAATTCCCTTTCTACACACCTCGAACTTGCAGTTAGAAAGAAGCTACTGATAACACAACCCAGTCTATGTAAGAATGTATCTACCTGGACCCTATCAAATAGGAGTTTTCAACGTCAGCAATGCAACACAGTTCTGGATGATAGATTCTGGGAGAGAAAGGATCAGACAGGAACCAAACCCAGGTCACACTAGTGTAAGTAGAGTACCAAGAACACCAAACCTCTCTTCACCCTACGAGTTAAAAGGGACAAAGACTATGATTTGTTTCAAGATAGGTATCTAGAGAGATTTTTAACTATGTTGAGCAAGTAGCATTGAGCACAGTTGTAGAGTAAGCATAAAATGCAGTTTTAAAGTGAGGGAGGGAGTGACCCAAGATTTGTATTAAAAAGCTAATACGGCATTTAAACAGTATCATTACAAAGCTTTACTCGTGGTAGGGATTTTGTGACCCATAGCTCAAGATTAAGAGCAGCATGGCTGTGCTGAAGAAACCAACTGCACGAAGAAATCACCTCAACATTTCCACTGACATTTCTGAAGAAAAAGATACTGGTAAGACACTGACATCGTTCAAAATTACATTTTAAACTATGTATGAATTCATACATTAGCGCAAAATTCCAATCCAACCTAGAAACACAAGCTTAAAGACAGAATATAAACTATGTGTTCCATACCATTTATTCACCACTTTAATCATATTCTCACAATTTCTTCCATAAAGTAGAAAAAGGTAAAGAAATTCATCTTTTTTTTTTATTATTATTTCCTAGACACGTAAAGAACTCAGTTGAGTTCTTGAACCACTTCAAACTCCCTTCCACATTTTGCCAGACATTACTAACCTTTCTCCTGCATTTATTATGTTACCATCATCTGAGAAGTAATCATTCCTAAAAAAAAAAATTTAAAATGACCATTCATCAATGTCTGTTTATGAATATTTCCTTAATTCTCATTTATTAAATTAGAGCAGAGATCTGAGAACTCAGATTTAGTACTAAATTCTTTGCTTGCCAGCAGCACAATGGAAATCAATGCAACTGTGCAGGGTAGTGAGTACAACATGTAAGGAAAAGCAAAACTCTGCAAAGTACAGAACTGAAAGGGGTACCATGCAATTCTCCTGTACGTTACCACACACATGCAAATACCAAAAAAATCCATTTTTCACTGAGTATGTTCTAGCAAAACAAAAAAAATTTCATTTCTGGAGACATTTTCATGTAGATAAAAGCCAAAATACAACTACTCTTTTGAGAACTCTTCCTTTTTTAATCCACTTTCAGACATACAATGCATTACTATAAATCATAAATATCAAGTATATGAGAATCAAAATACTTCCAAGTTCCTATTACCAAATTGAGAAATTAAACATGTATCATATTAATTAAACATTTTTAATTTATCCATATTTACTGGAAATATGAGTCACATGAATTCTTAAATGCTTGGCAAACGTATACCAAATCCTTAAAGCCTCTGGCATTCACTCACACTGACCAGCAGCCTGCTTTACATTTTACAAACATAATTACTTTAAGATATCAGTGCATTTATCTGGACTGTAAAACCCTGCCTGTCGTACAGCAATGGTGTGGGGCTAACTCAGATGAGAACATAGGCATGGGGCCATTCAGCTGCAGCCAGTGCATCAACTCTTGTGCAAGTGACATCAGTATTCAGAAGGACGCCTATCCTTGAAAGTTAGGGACTTAACACATCTGCTATATAATTCAGACACTGTTTTACAGTGGTTTCATTGCTAACCATAAAAACAGTAACAGTGGAACTGTATAAACAAAACTGAACAGTGTTTTTACTGTAAAACATGCATGTAATATAAATATTTGCCTTTCCCTTTTCTCAGCATCTGTAATGAGAGCAAATTCATGCCATATGTTTATAGTGTACAAAAAATAGATCTTAACAATCCATCCATGCAAACGTTGGTTAAACTGTTTAATGTTTTTAACTGGGAGTTTTTCAAAACATGAATTTCCTCCCAAATCACTCAAAAGCTTCAAGCTCTTGTCAGTGGCTGCACTCAGTCATTTGCTGCAGTTTTTAGACAAATCTGGCAGAAGCAGCTGAAGATCATAGATCTCTCACAGATGAGAAGATCAAAAGCTCTGACAGGTGAGACATTCCATGTGGATAGCTACAGACCCAACATACACCTGCACACTGGAACAAATTGCCACCTCATAACACATCAGGAGACTTCAAAATGCTACACCAACTGCTTACCAGCACCTTAGTGCCTTACCAGCTCTAACAGTGTAATAGCAGACTGTACTATACTCAGTTTTGATCAGTGCTGCGTATACATGCTACTTCTGCTTCAAATTATGTCTATTATTTAATAGTCTACTTTCCACCTGCACCCAGAAAATAACTTTGCAACACACATCCCTTTCACAAGGTGTCTCAGTTGAGCACATTCCACCCAGGAACTTACTGAACTCCTTAACATTAAGGCCAAAATCATTCCCACTGCTCTCAACCAGTATCAGTGACAGTAACATCTAAATAAGACCAACATGATCCATTCTCTTTAGAGCAAGATGAGGGTTGATTGTATTCAAATTACAGTTAATTGAAAGATTCCTTCATTTCAAAAGAGATCTGTATCACATTCAAAAAAAAAAATCACATTCAGCAATGGCAGTAATGTGTTATTGGAGCACATACGGCCTCTTCCTACAACGGCTTTTCCCCATAGCAAGGTTTGGATAATTCCTTTTACCTTGGTGCTCCAGCATGGCCTCTATTCAGAGCACCAGAGAATGTATCCTATGCTGCAATGATGTGTGCACTAATAACATATAGCTTTGGAAGATCATTTTTAGAAACAACACTATTCTTTATAACAACGACTTTATAACACCACTATTCTTTACTACAAAAAAATAACAGTAATGGAAATAATATTTTCACAGGAATGTGTGCTCTACAGTACAACATTCAAAGAGATTATTTAAGACCTTTTATTTCGCACCCTTATGAAACTCTAATTCTGTACTCTGTACTGTGGCTCCATTCCATGCTTACACACTTCTGAAGCTGACTTCTTGACATTTTTCTATAAGCATGCGTTACTAATCAGGATGAGATGACTCCACTGTATCATCCACTTGAGCAAATTTCCAGTAACCACTTATTTTGTTTGTTCTAACAGTCACAGTATGGAAGGTATGTATTAAAGTTTGATGATCTATAGAAATAGCTCTGAAATTAACATCCAGTATATAGAAAAAGGTTTGTTTGCTTTTCTTCAAATTAGCATCCATTTCTTTTGAGAGATTAGAGTAATATTTCACAGAGCTGTTTCTATCTGTATTCATGGTACATATGTGAAGAACAGTAATCCAGAGACACCAGTGGAGCTGCAACACTACTTGGGTAATGAGACTTCCTTCCTTGAGGAGGAAAGCAGGAATACTCTACACACAAAAACTTGTGCCCACGTTCTCTGTAAGCGCACCCAATTTGCTTCTTATCTCTCTGTTCTTTGCAAAATTACAATTGGAGTACAAAGACTCAGTTATCAGGTTTTAATTTAATTCAGTTACTTAATCAGCAAGAATATAAATCACTCATTAGGTAGAGAATACTTTGGGGGAAAGCAATATAGCAAGTAGTCATGTTTACTTTGTTAGTTTTCTTCACAGCCATTCTCTCTTCTCTTGTCACATCTATACCTTGTAAGCTTCTACACATAAAAGAAATCCAAATTTTCTCTTTACATTTTAATCTCATCTTTGATGTGTAGCTGTAGGCTTAACACTGAATAACGATAACAAATGAAATATTATACTTTTTTAATGTGATATATTTAACTTGCGATTCATCTTTTAATATCTATTTCAGAGACTATTTGACAGGAATAAATAAACGAGGGCTTCCTGGCAAGAAAAACTGTGATTTATGAAACATTTTATTATTTGTTAAGAACTTTCTTGAGAATACTGCTAACACCATGAGCTATGCAGTCCTATCCCACCATCTTACTCATAGTCAATTAGAAAATTGTATCAATAATAATGTAAAACAAATTACCTAGCTTCTCTTCCTGAAGCATAGATTTCAATGTTTGTCAAAGCATCTATGTGTACAAACAGCACTGCAGTGTTTTTCATTAAGCCTTAAAGTCAATTAAGCTACGAATTGGAACAATCATTCCTTCTTTGCAAAGTATTGATATTTTTTTCTTGGCTGCTTTCAAGCCTTTTCACTACTCAAGGAGAGATTTATGTTTGACAATTTCTTTCTGATTAAAATGAATCATAACTCTAGAATTCTAATTTCCTCTTTTCTGAGCAAGAAATTATCAAACAGTTTTAAATTGATTTGGAATGTCATCTTGCATGAACAACATTCATTTTTAAGATATCAACTGTAAAGCTATACTGATCTCTCTCTTATCTGCTTTTATACACTTTCTCTTGCATTCTCTCTACACATTTAAAGACATTAAATTGTACAAGTATAATACACCTTTCTAAAAAAATTATATATGACAGACTAGCTACATCAGTTACATTAAAACATGTCACAATGCTTTACACACAAAGCAATTACCTCTCTATTTGCAACATTAGCAAAAAAATCCACTTCAGTAGGAAAATAACTGGAATACTGCATCTTGCAAATAAATGCCAGTTATCTAAAGTAATTTGCAGGTTTCTATGGCTCATCCTTGCACAAGAAGCTCAAACTTTCTATAAAGCAGCTTTTTTGACATAGATTATTAAGATCAGTTTTCTAGATTTGTCTCCAGTAGTCAAATAAGGTCAATGAAAACTTATTTTGAAATATCCAGAATAATAGAAAAAAATTGATTACTCTCATCATTCCTCCTTCTTTCTCTAAATCCTAATAGCTGGATTTTTGGTGCATGTTGCCTTCCAATTTTCACACATAACCTTACTTTTCAGCTTTTACCACGTAGTTCACTTCAAAAGTAATGCCTCCTGCAATTTCTATTGAAATAAACAACAGATACAAAGAACACAGTAACACTATTTGATAGAGAAAATTCTCTGCTACAGCATGCTATTTTCAGCATGTTCACCATCATTAATTCTGCATTTTTGCCAGCAATGAACAAGAGCTGCATGCTGCATTCATAACAATCTGTACCAGTGGAGGTGACCCATTGCTGCTGTCGCTGCTGCTGAAATTCACCACCCACTGCCTCGTTGTGCTCCATAAACATTCAGCAAGCTTTGAATGTCAATGGGTGCCATCTTTTCTGCATGGAGAAATTCAGTTTCCTCTCTTTGCTGCATCTGCACTTCCATGTCAGACACCATTTTGTCAGTCTGCCCCTCTGCTGCCATCTCTCACACGGCAACAAAATGGAATGGAATATTGGTGGAAGGTTCATCCTCTACAGCCATACCACCAACATCCACCTCTAACAGTGTGGGAAAAGATAATAAAATAGGAGGCATTACTTTCAGAGCAGACCTTGTGCAAGTTTTGTGGCTTTATTTTCATACAGATAATCAACTAGATAGTGGTACCAAATTGTAATAATGTCAGTTTATATATTTTTCAGTCTTTTGTCTTCTTGCAAAGAGCTCTAGTTACTTCTTTCATAAGGAATTACAGATGTTCCATGCGATAACAAAAGGCATAAAAAAGGAAACATTCTCTGTCAGAAATTTAAACCTCAAGTTTTAAGGCATGCTGTCCCACAGAAGAGCCAGCACAGCATGCACATGGCTTTTGGTAATATTTTTGCTATAATTACAGAAGTACCTATTTTATTTCTAACACAGTAAACTTGAAGCACTTTTAGGACAATTAGGACACTAGCATTCCACACAGCAGCAACTTTTCAAGTTGTAAAAATGTACTTCTGCATATTAGAAGAAAATTTGGGTTTGGACATTCAGTTGAAAAGCAGGCGCTTATTTAACAAATTTCTATGCTTCAACATTTTGGACAAAGACTGTATTTATAGCACAGCTCAGAAACAAATTCAATGCAAGCAGGTAGCATAACTGCTGCCAAAAACACTGAGCAAAATGAACATGAAGCTTTTTAAGGCTGCATCTTAAACAGCTTTTTTTTTTTTTTTTTTTTTTTTTTAAATTGATTCCAAATTGAAAAGTAAAGCTCAAGTAAACCCATTTCCTTTTAATTATTTTGCTTTCCCTAGGAACAAGAGAGACAAAATACTGTGGATATTTTGAAGTCCTTTATAGAACAGCTATAGCCAAACTTTGAGAATTCATCTGAACCTTATAACATATGATGTTAACATTTTTCTGGAGTCCTAATTTCAGGAAAGAATTACCTATTAATAACTTCCTGGTCTGTTCTGACATCTATAGGCTAAAAAATAATATTTTACGTCAATATTTTAATATTAGTATCAATTAACCAAATTAATCTTTGTCTCTGTTTTCAATAAACAGGGCAAGTTTTGTGTTTTCCTCAAGATTGCTTACAATTCAATGTAAATTTTAAGCTTCTTGTAATTCATCAACTAATTCTCTCCTGGTTACACATTCCAAGTAATTAAAGTTCAGTAATAACTTATTCTTTCTGCTCCAGCACCTGCATTTCATTTGTTTATTTTCCCAGAGTCATAAATCTGAAGGACTGTCAAAGTGCCATAATATTAGCGCAATAATCAAAGTTAATTAGTCCCTCTTAATAAACAACAACAAAGCCATTACAAAGATGCATTGAAGGTCTTCCAGCTACCCAGTTTACAGATGAGATTATTTTCTGAACAATTAGAATTTGAAAACTGTTAGTAAATAAGTGTAGTGTTTCTGAAGTCATTTGAAATTCAGTGATCTTCATTCAATTACAAATTCATTAACTTCTGGTGAAGCAATACAAGCTCTAAAACTAGTACTCCTAAATTCTCACAGCCTTCAAAATGCTGAAGATAAGCTTAGAATTAAGGGAGCAATGTGGTATTTTATGGTATTATACACTAAAATAAAAGAGTGCTGAGTATCTATTATCCTAAATTAAAAAAGAAAAAAATCATAGAATGGCTTGGGTTGGAAGGAATCCCAGAGATCATCTAGTTCCAATCCCATGCCACAGGCAGGTTTGCCAACCACTACAATAGATGAGGCTGCCCAGGGCTGAACACCTCCAAGGATCGGCCAGCAGAATATCTCCCAGTGCAAAGAAACAGGCAAAACTTGAAGCCTTACGCCCTACGCTCACCCATAAAGGAATTCTCTTAGGATTTCACATCTTTGAAGCAAACAAAAAGATAGCCTTAATGTGAAGGAAAAGATTGTTTTGCTTCTCAATTCTTTACTGTACATCGTTAATATCTTCTGAGCAAGAGAAAAATATCTAAAGCCAAAGATTTTGTTTCTTGAAGAAAATTGTGGTTACAAAAGTTAGCAGCATTATAAGCATTACTTGTTTAGAAAGTAAGTGCAAAACAAACAATGCTTGCTAATAAATATCTGTAGACTAACTATGTGTAAATATTAATAATACTGATGTTCCTCCATATCCTCTGGGAGCAGCCAAAATATTTTCAGAGATTGAGAAACAGAGCTAGAACATTTATCACTGTAATTCTAGCAGGACAGAAATGAAATTCCAAGAACTTGACCCTACAGTTTATTACTTAGAGCATACAGAACTGTGTCAACAGATTAACTCCTGAAGACAGCAATCAAAGCAAGCTTGGACAAAACTAGCCTTACTAGCAAGTAAATGTTTGTATAAGGAATAAATTAAGAACACTGGACACATTAAAATAAGGGCCTTAGGAGATCTCCCAAAAAATGGGAGAGGAGAGCTAAAAGGAGGAGAGAAACAAGGGAATAGAAGGCACTAAGGGGATTGTATTTGTGTAACAAAATGGAAGAAAAATAAATGAAAGAGGGAAGAGATGTGAAGGAATTGAGACAAACTACCTGCAGCAGTGGTGTTCTGCCTGATGGACAGGGAAAGGAAAAAAAACCCTTTGTTTTTTGAGAAGTATAAGAATGATTCCATGTAATCTCCTATAGTACAAAAACTACAGGCAAACAAATGGCTGTCTGATACCTCCGTGAGTACATTCTCCTTCAGCTTGTTACAGACTTTGGTTCTGGAATTACCCTGTCCTTTGAACTATGCAGTGCGCCTCAGTGGTTCTTTCAAACTTACAAAGCTTTTGTATATTCTTATATAACAATATGTCAAGCCTTACAATCCAGCACAATCATATGAAATGAAAAATCACCACCACTGAAGCAGAAGTGACCAAATAGTATATTACAAAGCAAGACAAATGCCCTTTTCCTTAGATTCTTCCATGGCAACGTAAGTACCTATTTAACTGCTTGTGCATCAAAAAAGAATCCATATACTGACAAACACAGTTTAATGTTGGACATTATAAGCATTCACTTACCCATTCCTCAAGAATGTGTTGTACAGCATCGTTGCCTCTTGACATATTTCTGCAGGCCAGGATAACGTAAGCCCCATGCAGCGCAAGAGACTTCGCCGTTTCAAAACCTACAATAAAACATTTTCCCAGTCAGAAACATATCTCAGTAACAAAAGAGAGCTATATTATTAGAAGAACAGGTGAGGCACATACTGAAGTACTCTAACACTACCTGCTGTCTGACTACAAACTTGCTGGTCACCTGGACCCAGCTGCTCCGAGTACAGAGAGAGAAGTACAGATCACTTTAAGCAGGACTACAATTGCATACGTTTTGCTCAATAGGCTTGGGAACTTCAAAACACAGATTCCAATTTCTCTTTCTACCTTCATCAGTTAACAAAGTAGAACTCTACTTAATTCCTTACTTGCTTGACTGGGAGGGATAAGCAGGAATAAGCCTGAATAGTAACACTACAAACCTGTTATGTCTGGTAAGAGCACAATGAAAGTGAAAGAGTACTGTAAGACCAAGTTCCAGGTGCTACAGATGCATTTAGCCTTTGGCTCATCAGTTTGAGAGCCACCTGTGGCAGCAGTGATCACCCAGAGGGACCAACAGTAAAAATCACATGGAGGTAATTGCTCCTTTTTCACAGCATACCCAACCTGTCAGACACTTCTGCCAAAAAGTGCAGATAAGAGAAATACCAAAGTGTCAAACCACTCCTGGGAAAGAGTTGCCCAGTTCACTCTTAGAAAATAAGGTTCTACCAAGATAGATTATAATCTACTACAGCATTTTATTATATAAGCAGTTTAAAACCTTTGCTAAGATTTTGTTCAAATGATCTGGGTACAGTAACCTCATTTTTTCACCACTTAATGCCTAACAACTTCTCACAACTGTCTCATGAATAACCAACTACGCACTTTCGATACACTGGGTACAAGATCGTAGACTAAGTGGTTCACTGGATTAACCTGATGACACAATGAAAAACTAAGCCATGAAAAAAAAAAAAATCCTTCTTTTGGGTAAACCAGTGGACATGACAGTCTGCAAGCACATTCTTTCCAAATCTGAAACAAGAGGAAAGATAATTCACATTTTACTGCAGTGCAGCATTAATGAATATCCCTTTTTTTAACTTTCACACACACAGGAAAAATATACAGTGAATTTCTAAGCCTCTTTATAAACTTGTTGGCAATACTATTAATCAGTTCTTCCCTGTTCTCAATCTGGGAACTTAATTTCTCCTTTCCAAAAAGGCACTTCAGATTAATTTCCATTTGTTAATTTGGAACTGTCTTGAATTTAATGAGATCAATTCAAACTATGGAATTATCCACCAAGAGCTGCAGCTATCCACTTTTGCATCATATGCAAACTATGCAAGTGAGCGCTGTTTTGCTGCCCAATTCATTAATGAAAAGCTGCCTAGAAGCCAGTCCAAGATAAACTTTATTTAATTAGAAAGATCTGTGACAATTTACAACAGGAGACTGATGAGTTCTTGGGAGCACAGAAAGCTTATAAAACACAGAGACTTGAGCCAGAAACTAGGTTTCTATTGGGGTGATCATGTTTGTGATCTATTCAATAGTACCACTGGGTGCCCATTTCCATGGAAAACTCTAACAATGGAACTCTTTGAAAGAAGCATAACATAACTTAATAAGTTCAAATTAGACAAGCTTAAACTAGAAAACGAAGAATCAAATTGAAATGCCCAGCAATTTAAGCATGTGAATAAGTCAAGGAGAAGAGGTATTTGTTTTAGCTTTATAATACTTAAAGCATGTTCATGTTTTCATTTTAAAATTTGTTTACCAAAAAAACCTATTAAGATAGGCTATCTCACTTTCAAAACACCCTGGAGCAACAAAACTCAGAGCATAAGATGTAACTTCCATTATAGAAACAAGAGACACCAAGACAAATTTAGACCATTTTCTGCAATTACATACTTATGGTATTTAAGTCCAAGTAATTTTCTTCCATCTCTTTTAAAGCCATTCATTGTACCAAGCAGCTTTAATTACCTGGGTAATTCACTGCATGCACATGAATTCAGCTACAGCATGTGCAAAGATTTCCTCTGTTCCTAATTCTACTTTAAGCGTATTTAATTAGAATTTTTCATATAACTGAAGTAAGACACATTGTACCACAGCACTATTAGCTAACTGTATGCTTCCTGTTTTGCACAAAAGAAAACAATGCATTCTTCACATCCTACCATATTACTAAAACTAGAGAAATGCCTGGAATATTTACTGTACTGTTATACAAAGACAGCCAGTTTAATTTGCTGGGTATGATGATGTTTAGCTAACCACACCCCGTGTCACACTTTGCACAAAATAATAAATTCCATGTCATTCTCATTTACGGTTAATAACTTGATTATAAATTAAACTGAAAATGACTGAAATTGAACTAATTACAAACTCCAAAGTCAGTTAATAATACCACTTTGATTTTTCTTGCAAAGCCAGTGACTAAAACCCTCCCTCTAGTACTTACTCCTCTTGGCTCCACCAGAGGATTGTTCTTCACCCACAGGCAGACGCATTCTGAATCTTTCCACGAAATTAAGTGCTTAAAAACCCTCTGGTTAAATTTTTAACCAGCAGTCCCTCCTTCCATTCAAAATTCAGCCACAGGTCAAGTGGTGATGGATCCATCACCACAACATTTGTTATGTTCATATTATAAATTACTAACTCATTCATACACAAACTGTATTTAGAACAGTTAGATTTGTGCAAAGAGAGAAAAATAAATCCAGGTATCCCAAACCACGCAATTACTCCAATTCAGTGACCAAATTATTAGCTTTGTTTGGGATTGCATATAACCATTATGACTTGGTCTTTCTTTCTCCTAGTTTGTGTGAAGCACAATCTTTCCAGACTGTCTACGGCATGAAAACTATCAAGAATAAGAGGCAACATGATGACTGCATCATAGAATTCACTAGGGATTAAGTTAGAACTACCTATTGAATTGCTCAGCTCTCTCAAGAGGGCAGCATTTTTAGATATGTCCTTAAAATAGATCTAAATAGTCTGAAAGCTCCTAATAAGCAGTGAAATTAATTAGCTTCACACTTTATCAAGTAACTAGGCAGGAGCTTAGAAAACTGCAATTTCAAACTAAAATTCCTGAAGTAAGATTTAGGAAGTATCTTGGTTTTCAAGCCCTTCTTATAGCTTTAGCTGTTTGTTTCTCCTGCAGAATTTAACCCTTCTTTCCTCCTTCAGTGTCACATGCATAACAGAAAGGGAGAGAAGCTTCTAAAATAGTGGAAAAGTTATCAACAGACTCATGCTGTTAAATCAAGTTCGCCAACACTATTTGTGCTTCAGCAAAATGGAGCAGTGTTTTCAACACACAGAAAACCATTTTAAAACCTAAGCCTCATACAGGGACTGAGTATTTTAAGCACAAAACCATTCAAGTTCTAGGAAGAGAAACCTTACTTGTCTGCAAGAAAATACATTAATCAAAATACACGTTCAATGTGGTTTCATACAACAAAGTTAAATCACAAATATAAACCAAACATTCAAGAAGAGTCATAGCAGGATAAATAAAAAGAGAAATTTACATAATTATGTTAAGGAAGTGCATTGTTGATGGAATAAAACAACCTCAATTCCACCCATAAGAGTAACTCACAGAGTTCAAAAGAATCCAAACACTTCTTAAAATAATTTCACTTGCAAAGTTAAAAACTTGAATATCCTCTCGTAGAGAACATACTCCATCATCACCCATTGCATATTATTTGTGAGTTTGTTATTTCAGGGGTTGTTGTTGCTGGGCTGGATTTTGGTTCTTAGTGTTTTTGTTTGTTTATTTAAAAGCATGTAAAACCTCATTAAAAACACAGCACATAAGAATCCACATGAACATTAAGGATTGCCGGTTACAAAAAACAAGGCAAATGCTTCCCCAAATGTGACAGGAGAACAATATATATGCTGGAAAACAACCACATTATATTTAAATTTTAAATACAATATATTGTTCAGCAAACATTTTCTAAAACTAAGATAAATTTCAAGCGATTACTCTGGAAATTTTGAGAGGTATGAGCTTTCTGAGGTCACTACTCCTGTTCCTTAACGAGTTCTAATTTGACACTCTGAAATGACAACCCTGTTTCAGAGCTACATTAAGTAAATACTACAGCACAGCTTTTCACATCAGCAGAGAACATTAAAGACTGATAGTAGAATTAATAAGAGCTACCTGAACAGTAAGTGTATGGGACTTCCTCCAGGCATTTAAAACCTTTCAGCCCTTTATTTACATCAAAGACTCCAGAACTGGCATCGGATTTCATTTTTCATAGTCCATGATTTTTCAACACCATACTCTCACTTTGTCTATCCACAATTGACTTCTGTCAGTGAATTTGGGGACAAATTTTCAGCTAATGGTCTCAATTAACGAGCAGTATGCATTGTTCAATTAATGCCAACTCAACATAAGCCAAATGAGTGTATGGGTCTGTCACACAGTACAACCTCCTCTATAAAACAAAGAAAATAATTCATTGACTGGAAAAGTGATCTGATGATTTATTAATTAAGGGGCACTACAGAACCCACTTACCATTAGCTTGTAGAGGACTTTGTAAAGAATTTGCAGCAGGCATTTAAATGTTTGGAAGTAGCTTTTTTAGCTTTTTTTTGTTTTGTTTTGTTTTTATTCTAAACATAGATAGGAAATTTTGAATACACAAAAAGAAATTCAGAAACATTTCAGACAGCAAGACTTTCAGCTTCTCTGCCTTCTCTGAAACACTCCACAAAACACTGGATCTGTCACTTACAGCACACATGAACAGCAGAGTTGACATCTTTCTTTCCAAAAGCTCAGTCCTCTTATTTAAAAGCCTACAGGGTTTGTTTGCCTTTAGCTTCTTAAAAATGATTTCTTCCCTTCTCGCCATTGAAAGAAGAGTTCTGGAGGCCCTGAGGTTCCTCCCATGTGCTGCATTAACAATTTCAAGCTGTCACAACTCCAGCCTTCCTTGAGCCCTATGTCACAGGCCGTCTGAATGTAAACCACAAGGAATTCCAGAAGAAAGCCTTCTTACCTTCCACTACTGTAAACATAGCAAGATCAAATAAATGAACAAAATACTTATGGAATTGAAAGTGAAATGCATTAGCCCGTGTGTTACGTGTTCCTGGTCTTTCATAGCATAGCACATTATTTATGGACTGCAGAAAAATGAAAACCAACTAATTTTGTAAGCACAAACATTTTATCTCATTAAACATTTATATTATTTTCATAGCTTTGGCCAGTTTGTTTTTCCACTTACATTGTTCACAAACTTTCACGTTATATTCTAAATTGCAGTACACATCTTTCAAGTTCTTTATAAACAGATTTGCAAAGTGAAGTTCGTTAATTTTCAGAATCCATGTGTGATTTTTTTTTTAAATATGTATATTTTTTAACACAATAAAGGCAATTCAAATCCAGTTTTACTACAAAGAAGAATAAATTGTGAGAAGGTTAAATACTGAAGAACTTTGAACAAGTCATCTTTACAATCCAAAATACAGCTCCTCTGCTGGTATCTCAGCAAACAAACTAGATGCTTTTGTCTTTCGAGATTTGATCAAGAAAACTATATATAAATGGAAAATACTTTTCTCCTATGCAGCCCTAGATTTACTTCAACTTGAAAGAGCTAAGTATTACTGAAACAAACCCAATGTGCTCATGCAATAGACGAAACGAAACAGATTCAAACATGCCAAAGTGATGTGAATTTTGAAGCTACATAAACTTCTCTTCTGGTTGCATGCTGCAACAACAACATGTGATTTAGGGAAGAATCTTTTGCAATCAAGATCATCTTTGCCTGTGTTAGTAGCTTAAGGGCACCTCACATCGATTTGGAGTGATGGCAGCCATATGTAAATCATCACATTACTGAATTTTCAAAGCCCCAAAAACACCACGTATCAGAATCATTTGGCCACAACTGTACTGCTTCAATACAAGTATTTAGGATAAAGTTTTAGAGAGACACTATTAAAGTTGCTACAAATGAAAGCTTGCAAGCAAATAAAACACCAAAATACTAACAGACTAATTTTTTTAAAAAGCAATTAACACAAAATCTTAATACTACCTTTGCTTCAATGTATTTGCAGGCAATGGTAACAACAAATACTGATTTCTTCATTTAGAAGTGTGATGTTATATGACAGGTAGATCTTCCTGCCTCTCTTTTTGTGTATGAATTGGACAAAGCTATTTTTCTTGGAGCCATAACCCGCTGAAAAAGCCAACCAAAATTAACAGGATGACTAACGGATTGAGTTCTGTTTTCCATCCAGCCAACTTATAAATATGAACTCATTACATACCATATTTTGCAATATACTGTTCTTGGCAATTAAAAAGTTATTCCCAATAAGAAGTGTATTGCCATTATCATTGGCAGAACTCAAGACACTTTGATCTGAAGGGATTATAACATTGGACAAACATGAAAAATGCTCTTATGTTGATGATATTTTTAAGATTTGTGACTCTGTTCCTCTAAAACAGATTTAAAAATCTATCATACGAGGCAAAGAAAGGTAACTCAATAACTGAAGACAAATAAAGCAAATAAAAAGTAATGACAAAGCGTAAACATTACAAATATACCACAGCTAAGAGCCACAAAATTGGAGTCGGATCTGGTATCTACTGTTGTTCCACTGCTGAAAGACTGCTACCAATACACTTCAAAAACTCAGCACACGAACACAGCAGGGACTTCAATCTCTTTAGCTCTGTTAAAACTTAATACTGACAGCTATATCAGCTATCAAAGGCCCAGTTTAGCTTAGATTCAAAACCACATTTCCTATCGCTCATGTTGTAAAGTGTTACAATTCAATGCAGGTATTGCAGTAACAGTCAAGAGTTCCAGTTCAGAACAGACTGTCCTGTGAAAGGTATACTTATTGCATACAGATTCGAGTTCCCATAGGACCTTAATTTAGTTGTGTAAAAGTAATTCCCAGAGACCACTATATGTCTGTCCCTAAAATATAGAAAGACACTGACTCTTAAAAAGCTGCAAATTTGAACAGACTTTGATGTTCTTAAACAAACTTCATTAAAACACAGTAGGAAACAAAGTCAAAACTGCATAGATCAATCAAATTTCTCAGTTGCTAGCTCTGTTAGGTGCCTGAACATTGGCAAGGAATTAGACAAAAGAGAAGGAGAATTGCAGGTTAAGAACTAACTGTGGAACCCCTTTTTATCTTTGATACCTGCTCCTTCCATCAGATGTACATCCGCTATCAGAAATCTCAGTCAAAGAGGACTCAGATAAAAATTTTCCATTTCAACTAATGCCAAAACTGCGTCAATATCATACACTGCTATAAGAGAGAAGCCTCAGTCTTAATATCTGATCTTGCTTTTCATCTATTAAAGCTCAATCAAGCTTCTAGCAAACTCCAAACAATCCGCCTGAATACTTTTTCAGTGCCCAACAGAAGTTACCATACAGCAGCTTTTTTCCCACCAATTCTAAAACCATTTGCAGGCATTAACACAACTTGTCATACCTTAGCACTACATCTGCAACTGAAAATTGCTCTGTTTGAGCTTTTTCTTTACAGTGTTTCTCCAAGCATAGAATAAGTTCATGTTTTCTTTTGATTATCTATAAAAATGTCAGTGTGGCTTCCTGCAAGCAACTCAGCCAGTTTTGCCTGACATGAATCAACTACTGCATTTAAAATGAATATATCAGAATTTAGGATTTGGCTTTATAATTCAAGGTTTTGTGAAAATATAGGTGGGTTTGGTTTGGTTTGTTTGTTTTTTTTCCGTTTTCATAAATTACTTCCTTTGTAACAGATAATATATCACAGAGGGAAAATAAGCATCTGAATATGCAGCAACTCAGTGCACAACAACTGTCTAAGGTAAGAAAAAAAAAAAAACCAACAAACTTTCTACCTGAAGTTCTACATATATTATTACCAAGGTTGAAGAACAAGTTGAATGTATTTTTACAAGAAACTTGAGCTAGCAACTTTGCCCTGAAATGAGAAGTTATTTTAGTGCGACTTATAATCTCAATTTTAGTAAATGAAAAGCTAAAATTCCTCTTCTCAGAATTACATCTGTTTATATTCATAAGAGACAAACAAAATATTTTGTTAAACTACAGTTATGTTAATACACTCCTTTTGTTCTTAATGCAAAATGAACACTTTCAAACTAAGCTTAACTAAAATCTAGAGTACCGAAAAGTAAAAAACCTGCTCAGTGTAAATTAACACCAAAGCAGCATCTCAAAAAATACCTAGATCAGAACTGAGTCATCAAATTTGACATGGCACTTACAGCACATGATTTCACAGTAAGCAACCATTTCTGAATATTTAGTCACTAAATTAAAACTTGGTCACTTATCCCTTAAACTAAAATCAGTCTATTTAGGAGTACCATTACACAAATGTATTATTAAGGAAACAAATTTCTTGTGCATCTTATTGTAGCTTCATATATATTTTATAATAAGGCTGAGGGAAGCTAAAGAGAAGCAGCAGCAACAACACTCATAACACTCACGGACATAGTAAAGCATTAAGGATTAACTAACATCAGTAGCAAGTATCAAAGGCCAGTCATAAAAAGACATAAGTTTCTAGCTAATCCAATGGAAACTATTTAGGAGAGTGTAAGAAGTGCCATCATGAAAGCGCTCATAACTGGGTCTATTAAAAATTCTGGTCAGATACTCAGGATCAGCTATGTTTTCAATACTGTTTTAAGGGGCATATACTTCCTTCATCTTACCCCCAAAAAGCTTTGTGGGGCTCTCTTCCCCACCACTGCTATTTTTAAAACACCTTCTCACACAAGCCTTCTCAGATAGCTGAAAAAAGGCCAGGGAATTTTAAAAAATCTTTGACCATCTCAAGCTTTTTTTTTTCTTTCATTTTTTAAAAATCACATTAAAAGACCACATTCAGAGCAGAGAGAAACGAGACTGGCAAACTCTTTCTCTAAAGCTGCTCTTTGCATCAGCAGTAGCTTTAGGCAACAAAACAGCTTTTCCCACCAAAGCAAAAATGGAGAAAAAAGCCAGAAGTTTTCTAGTTACTTTTCCAGTACACTTCTGTTCTATAAGCCAACAGTATCATAGCTTTCTGTACTGCTGAGCTGAGCCCTAATTAAACATAACAAAAAAATTAGTTGCATGTTTTGAATCTCCTTTTGGCAAGAACAACAGTGCAATGTTAATGTAAGAAGTAAATTTAATAAAGAGAAATATTTCATCCAAGGCAGAATAATTAAAAGACATACTGTGCTGTCAGCTAAAGCACTAGATCCTCCAAGCTTTAATCTCTAAGTTATTTCATGAGAAATACTCAATTGTATGTAAAGATACTGAAGAAGTACTGCAGCATAAACTGAACCAAACTGCTTTTCTTAAAACAAATTTGATATTTATTTAGATACGCAAACAGAACATATGCAAGACAAATAAATAATAAACCAAGTTTCTGTCCTGAATAGTTCACAGTTTAGGTCAACGAAAGTGTGTTTAGATCAAACACGTGCAGCTAGGTGCTGTTCTGAAGAGCTCACAGTTGTGCTGTGGGGAAAAAGGAACAGATAAGCAGGTTGAACAGTACAACACTGTTGATTTCTGGCAGTTATTACCCACATCTGTCTTCAGGGAAAATGAGGTAATACAATTTGTTCAGTTAAGCAACTGAAGATTTTAATACAAGAGTAATTTCAGGATCCTACGGAAAGCACTGAATACAGGAAGGATGCAGTTTCTCACTCATTCTGGTGCAAGCAAATGAAAGGAGACAGCCAGAAAAGGGAAAGATAAGAGACACAGAGGTTTGGAAATTTAAAGTCCTGTGTAATTTCTTTAAAATTCTACTTTTTCTGGATTAGATGGCATTCATAATGGGTACAGACCTCCTAAGGTTCAGAATTGGCAAACCTTTTGGGTATGTATTAAACTATGAAGAAAAGAGGGAGATGGAAAGCTGTTATGTAACTCAAATGATCCATCACGTGTTTCCAACATAGAAAGTAAGGCAGAAGATGCAGTTATGAAACAAAAAATGAAGAGCAAGATGAGCATTAACAAAAACTGTCCACACAAAAGAAAGAAGAATGGAAAACAAGAATTAGAAATCATTAAATTGCAGTGTAAGGCCATGTGCAAAAAAATTTATTTATTTTAAGTCCTCTTCACCTCAGCTTCCAGCACATGAAAATACATCAAGTGTACTCTCCCACCACAACTAGGGTATATTTGTTTAGATGACCACATTTATGGCCTGCCTGCTAACAGCTGGAATACTGGCAACCCACACAGAAGCTGAAGGACTTCTGACTGAATCATCTTTGAAGTCACGTTTTCGTTCATCTACCAAAAACTTCAACCTCACTAGTTTGGGGAAGGGAGTGTTAAATCCAAAAATGCCTAAGTATAAAAAAAATTAATATCTAAAATAGGAAGAACTGCCAGGAGAAAGAGCATACTAGACATTTTCAAAAACCCACTGTTTATCAGACATAAGTCATACATTATGACATCGTTGTAAGCAGGTAGAAAGCAGAATTGCTACCTATAGGTAGCAAGAATCAAACTGAATAGTGCACTGAAGATCATCCAGAAACCAGCCTGCCCAGTTCCTGCTTCAGGAATCCAGCCTGCTTTTTCTACGACATGTTCCCTAGGTAAATAACTCTGTGAGCATAGAGTCTACAAAGTGATAAGTATTCATCAAATTACATCACATACCATTACTAAGCATAGCTCTGCCTTACACTGCAAACACAACTTTTTGTTTTCCTTAAGTGTTTAGCAGATAAAAGGCCCAATCAATATCCCTTTGATCACAGATTAGATTGAAAAATATATACAGTTAAGACCTCTTCTCAATCTTCATTCGCTCAGGATGCTTAAAGTGTGCTGCCAAGCAGGTCACGAGCATTTTCACATTTCTCTAAGGTAGAAAATAACTCAAATTTACCTTTGGCATTAAAAAAAATCATTCAACAAGATTTATACCTCTCAGCAAGTGCTTGCAGCTGGATTTAGACCCAAACAAATAAGGAACTTTTCCAAAAACGCTTTCTTTATTCATTTCTAGTAGTCATATTTTCTATTCTATATGCCTTAACTACACATTCCACTGAAGAACGGGACTAGTTCTCAAGCACACTTTTTTAACACAGAACAAAACAATTCCCATTTTGAACTGGAAAGTGGATATGGACATAATCTCTACGCTTTGATCAATTACTGCAGCCATATATTGCTATAAATATAAAACAAGATTAATTATGCATTTCCCAAAATCCCAAGTAGCACACTTAATGTCTGTAACGGAAGCAAGAGACACTTCTCATGCTTGCCAGCAGCAGAAGAGCATAACCAAAAACTCTCAAGGCTTCTGGATCTGTGAATATACAATATTGCATTGTTCTCATTTATTTGGCTGTACTGCAAGTCAACGATAGATCCTTCGTACAAGCTTTTAAACAAGCAGTGATTTTTTGCCTAAAGGCAGCTTTTTGACTATCAACACAAACAAAAAATGCCCAACAAGTTTTATAATTTCAAGTTTAGATATCAAAAATAAAGGAAATCCAATTAGAGAATTGGATGCAGCTACTTAAACAATGAATAGCAACTAGGCGACAAATACAGACTCTGCAAAGATATTGTAACCTAGAAATTTGTTATTTCTTCAAGCAACACTGATTCCTCTGAACCTCAAGTCACAGTACATGCAAATGATGGAAGTAAATATAATCAACACTGAACTGCAACAGTTGTTTGCCCACACACACCTACCAGAAAGTAAAAGGGCAAGGAGGACAAGAAAAAGAGCACCACATAGGAAGACTCCTGTTCTACAGATGTTGTTCTCCTGTAAAATGGATTCCAGAAAATATAAGCATGGGCATACAGCTCCATCCCATCCTTTGCTGAAAAGGTTCTATTACAAGAAGTAATCATTATTGAACCTTTTCGTTCAGATGCAATTTCTTACACGTTACAACAAGTTTCATGTGCATTGTGAATTTCAGGCAAGGTTGATGAAGTTCAATAACTTGGCTAACCAACCATGTGTACTACTCATTACAGAAGTAATAAATAGATTCATCAAAATGGGCATGAAAAGCAGTATGAATATCTGACACCATTTTCAGCTTACTCAATAAGAAAAATAAATTATGTAAGTCCAAGAGGACTTTTTAATATTTACAGTAGGTAACAAGTAGACAGTAGCAGCCTTATGTGAAACAGAGCAACACCAGTATTCCACAATACTAAGCCAGAGTAAAACTAGAGCAGTGGTACTCATGAAAAAAATCAATCACTGTGACCGACCATAAACCATAGAACTCACACCATAATTTAAAAGAACCCCCCTTCAGAGATTATTCGGAGCTTAGAAAAGTAGCTTTTAGTAGTTTAATTGTTCAAAACACATCAAGACTAATGTGACTGACAGCTACTAACATTCAGCAAAAGAATGACTTAGGAGGTCCATCCCGCAGGCACTTTCCCTTTGTTACACCATGCTTTTCCATACTGATTACGCACATAACGTTCGCCAGTAACAAATAAAAAATCCAAAGAAAATACGTCATGCCTGCAAGCAGGAGCCTCAGCTAGATAACAACAGTACTTGCATTCCCCAGAAGCTTTGGTACAACAAAATTCATGCCCACTGGTAAGTACTGGACTTCTGTGAAAAGCAACACTTTAAAAAAAATTAGTAAAGTGCGCTTGGGTTTTTAAATGTGTTAAAAAAAAATTAAAACTCTTCTGTAGAGGCTTATATTTTACAGTACAGGTACTTCTATGCTTTAAGATAATCCATGCTGAGTTTGGTCAACATGCATGGATCACAGCAGCTTATGTATCAGCCAGTGATTCTGCCAGGACAAAGCATGCACACAACCCAGCTGCACCCAGGCCAACAAGGCTTTTCTGCTAAGGTTCACAAAGGAAAAACTACAATATACATCAAAGAACAACTCTCTCATGCTTCCAGAAGCCCAGTAAATACAAAACTATCCCATTAAAATAATCTCAGGAATAGCTAGGATACATCCAAGAAAAATAATTCAAAGTTAAACATAATATTATATATACGTCTGTCTGTCTCACAATAAGCCCTGAAATCAAACACAATTAACATCCACTTCTGTTCTCCCATGTGAGATACTTCCAGCATGAAAACGTACAAGCATGCAAAGGCTGTAATAATTCATCTAATACAACAGCGTACGCTGGTTAATTGACAACACAAGATCTACTTCCTTAGCAAAACCCCTGTTCTTTCCTTCTCTCTGCACTTCACTCTACAACATATGCAGAGAGCCTTCTTAGGTTTCAATTTATTAATCTGCACAAATTGATAAATTTGTCTTTGAATCATTCAAACTGTTTTCATTAAATAGAAAAAAAAAGATTAATAGATGTGAGAAAAAGACCATTCAAGAGGCACTGGCAGAAGTTTGCTCCACCACACTGCATCCCTTTTTTTCTGTTCTCATGAGGAAAAAAAAAAAAAAGGTGATGCAAATAATAGGAAATTACTAGGAACCAAACTCCTTGCTATTTATTCTCTATTATAAGAAATACAAGAAAAGAGATTTATACTAAAGAAAACTTTGAACAAAGTCAACACATGAATAGAATGGAAAAAAATATTGAAGACCAAAGCCAGACAGATGTATTTTATCTTAGAAATTGTTTTGTCCAATACAAACTCTCCAACAAAAACAGGCTGCTTTTTTCACGATGATAAAATTCAAGTGCTATAGCATGGGAAAGAATTCAAAAACCACACATGGAACCATACCGTGAAACTGAAACAGAGCACTGTTTTGAGCAGCTCCTTTGTAGAAGTCCTACCAATATTATAATTTTTAAAAATCATTCCAACTGAAAACAAGGGATAGATAATATTTTAAAAAGTTTGTGCTTTCAAAGAGAAACATAATTTTTCAAGAACAAAGTGTGATACAGCTCAAATAGAGCTGAACTATTCCTCCCTGACAGATTCAAACACCAGCAGGCTTAGACCACCAAACACCATGCACTACAGCAAAAGACAAGGAACATACTTAAGACACTCAGACTAATACCATTAAAATGAAAGTCCTCAGTGGTATTTGCAAGGATCTGTTTTTATTCTTTCCATATGATCTCAGTTTGAGTCAAATTAGACCATTCAGTGCTCTAATTAGGATTCAGCAAATGTTACCTACTTCAAAGAGGCTGATAAAAGCCAGCCTCAGAGAAATGCTACATTGTCCACAAGTCATCTCAGCAAGTTGTGCTACTAGAAAGATTCCTCACCTTCACAAAACTTTCCTCATTACAGGTACAGAGCAATTTTTGATCAACAACAACTCATCTCTCTCCATTCCCAATGGAGCACATTGGTAAAAACTCTCCAGCATGTGCTACAGACATTCAACCATCTCCACAAATTTAACTTCGCATCCCCTACACATATTAGCTTAAAAACCCATTACTAAATTAAGTACTCATCAACAAACGCTAACCACACCTGTAATGCCCTGCATGAAGAAGCTTTCTGAGTTTGGGGCAGGTGATACTGTGAAAGGCACATGATAAAACACACAGACACACGACCCATAGTTAACACTAAAGCACCAGCATGGGTGAATGAGATGTTATCACTTAACATTACCATCACAGTAGCACATAAGTAAATCATCAAGTTACCCATTGTCAAAATGGTACCTTCTACACTTTCAGTGCTCAGAGGTGTTTGCAGAATTACACAAACTCACTGCAATTAATTATGCCATTTGATAGTGGGAATACAGCTCAATAAATATGTTTACAGCACATTTCAAAAACTTCATAGGCTCTATTCTGTTCTGCTATTTGAACTAAAACATGAGTTATAAGTCTAATTCTCTTCCCCCTATAGCTGATATTGGATAATCAATTAACTACATTTATTTAAAGGGATGAAATGGAAGTAACTTAAATCAATTTAAAAAGAAGGATTAAAAAAAACAGATGATAACTGTATTTTATCTTTCCACACAAAACATAATACACCAACAGAATCAAAAGTAAAAAGCTACAGGAGAGGAGTAAAACAGAAACTTCTGCTTTTACTATCTACAACTAGAGAGGTCAGTTATCCAAGAGAGCCTAAGTTATAAAGCAGGCATTTATAGTAACTACATATCCCAATCTTTGGCATCAGCACAATGAAAGCTGTTAATGTTGAAGTTTTGTCCAAAAAAATAAAAGAAATAAAGATAGCTTCTCACACCAAAAGTATTTGGAGATTGAAAACTCACTGAAGAAGCGAGTGAATTTTTAAGAACTGATTAATAGCACTTTTATATAACTTTCCTCCTAGCTAAGACTTCATTTCATAACAATAAAAGCACCAGGTGAGAGAATTCTATTTAACCAAAACAGTAACTGACAGTTCTTGTTGTTTTGGTTTTTCTGATTGTTTTTTTAAATATCATCTCTGATAAAGCATAATCAAGGAAAACATTAAAACAAATGGCATTATAACTGAAGTTTCTGGATTTTGTTCAGCATTTTAAAAAGTTATGCTGCTTGAAGCCAAAAATGTTTTACATTTTTTAGAGACAATTCGTGCTTCATCTGGGCATCCCTCAGAAAGGCAATTCAGAAATGTCTTTTGACCTTCACGTAGCACAAAATGAAACATATTACACTAGCAGTTGATTGTGTTTGTGTCAGTTTGGATGTGATAATGAATACAGTCTTGCAAAAAAATCTGGGGAACAGATTTTTAAAAGTCCTTCGTGGAACCTGTTTGACTGCACAGAACATACACATTTTGCCTCCATAATATACCACCATAGCACTTACAATTTGCTGCTCATTCATATTCTATCAGTCATAACAGGCTAAACACAACTTTACCTGGTACAGGAAATAGAATGTGTATTTCAAGGTCACGTCACTGTGTGAATCTTAAAACTACACAGCAGCATACACCATTAGGCACAGAATAACAAATTCACTACACTTCCCCTGATATTAAAAACAATTGTTCTTTAAAAAAGTAATATTGAACAGTTGAAAGTGCAACACTGTTTACAAAATAAAGCTTAGATAACATCTGATGTATTTCTTAATTTTTTATTATTATTATTTAATCTTGCTCTGATAAGAATACATACACAACATTTCAGGAGCTTTTACCAAAAAGCAGCAAAAAGCACCTGGGCTTTTGTTCAACATTTCCAAAGAGCAACAGAGCCCTCTAGTGAAACAATCAGAAAGCATTATTTTATCCGTACAAGAAGCCAGAGAACTACTGCCTCTTTAACCTTCCAAAATTTAAAAATTTAAAAAAGAAAAAAAAAAAAAGAAAATGTTTCACTGATAAGTCTTGATCTCCTATGAGCTCCTTGTACTGTACGAACAAAGTAACTCTTTAGCCATCGTCAAGTCGCTAATGAAAATTAATTGCATATATAATGAAAATTAATGGCATATGTATAATTCTGTATTTTCTAGCACAGGGAATAAGCTCCAAAATTGCTTAGACTATGCTCAAGGTAGTATTTCCACATTAGTATTTCCACATATTTACACATTCAAATTAGTATTTCCACATGGATGACCCAAGAACACTACACAGACATACTAAAGCCCACATGGATCTCCACACTGGAATCCATTACACAACAGACATGTTCAAAGTATCTGTGTGACTTTTAGCAAGCTAACATAACAGACATAAACCCCAGAACTGCTTTCTTCTTAAGCCTTGCTCCAACAGCAACCAGTAAATAACATCCAACAAGAAGCCTGGAACTACAGCAACACTAACTGCAACATGTTATGCATCAGCTGAATTATACAGGCCACAACACCATCTTAATCAAATATATTTACTACATCAGCTTCATAGTTCTGTACTCTCTATGTCCCAGCTTCATAAAGAAGTACATGCCTAAGGCTTATTTCATTAATACTTTATTCATTCATTTATTCATTAATGCTTGTGGTATGCATTTGGTCTTGGTATGGTCTTTGGTATGCATCTGACATGGGGTAAAACTAAAAGTGCATGCAGTACACAGTAAGTCTCTGTCAGTAAATTGTAAGAGTGCTTAAGCATAAACACACATGCACACACACACAGGGCTGAACAGTACACAAACTCCTGTGTAAATGTGCTTACATGCATTAACTTTAAACTGAAAAAAAGAACAGGTCAAAAAAGAAAAGAAAAAAAAAAAAATCACATGCATACTACCCAGCCAGCTGGTGAATTAACAAAGAAAGCCAATAAACAACAATTCATTGTTACTTCAGATGCTCATTTTACAACGTGTTCCTATAGTCAATAGTTTCGCCTGTGAACAAGACCTGATGCAAGAATAGCTTGCTTGTGATCACTCCAGATTATGAATTAAGGGAGAAACCAAGGAAAAAGCCTTGACCAAAGCATCATACACCTTGGATTAATCTTTCACCATCTATGAAACAACTTAGCTCATTCAGTAAGTCTGAGCAGCAGCTCTTCTCCTGATGAAGCTCTCATTCTTAAGTGTTCTGAAACTGCACAGTTGTACACAGAGCAAATTCTGCAGCTGGATACAGTTTCAAGACATTCTGTACTAAAAATGCAGAGTGTAAATCTTATAGGAAAAAACACAAACTTTTTGTGGATGCTTGCTGCACTAACTGCAATACTAATCTACAGGACTATAACAAGGACTACAGGATACGTGCACAAATTGCTAACTAAAAAAAAAGCTTTAAATGTTCCATCTGTTACTTGTCAGATAACACTGCTTTTCCAGTGTTCTTGGATATATTTCAGTCAAGATCCTACTCTAAAAAGTTTGCATAAGAGTTTTCAATATTCACAAGGTCCCACCACGAAGAAAATGGAAAAAGTACAGTCCTCATAAGAGGGGAAAAAGTGTTATCTAGGATTTAGGTGAATCCTAAGTTTACCTAACGTGTTCAAATCTGACACCAAACCACACTGATGGTTCTTGTACTTGTGGCTCTTCCTTTGCTGAGGGGAACTTCAAACAGCCTAGCAAGTTGGAGAAGGAATTCTCTTTCCTCAGAACAGCCTCAAGAGCTAAACTTCAGGACAAAAGTAAAACAAAAGCAGCTATATAATAGCTGCTCTCAAATACTCACCAACTACAAGAATGACATTACCTAACAGATATTTAGACGGGACGCACGTCTAAAAGAATTTATGAGCCAGCTAGAAAATACTAAGAGAACACAGACGTTCCTTTTTGCCTCAAACAATCAACCACTATAGAATTCTAACACAAGTTCATCATCAGGCAGAACATATCTCCAGACATAAAGATCCCACAGTCTCTGCAGAAAATCTTTACCTGAGTTTACTTGTTGCCATTATAAAATTTTTCCTCGATATTTTGTCTGAACTCCCTTGCAGCATTACAAACCTTATTCCTTGTCTTAGCCATCAAGATGATAAAAAAAGAAACTATTCATTTCCCCTTAAGTCACGTTTGATATATTTTTATGACATAAAATACTTCCATCAATATTTACTATACCAAAAAATCAGTTGCTTCAAAACTTTGTCATCCACGTGGCTCTCCTCTAAGCTCCACATACACTGCACTTTTATTACAAAAAGTACACAAGCCTGAACAAAGTTTACTGTCTAGAGCCTTTAGATCCACACAATGTGAAACACATTCAAATACCACAAGCATACAGATATTTAGAAAAACTCATTATGACAAATTAGCCTGTAAGACAAAGATTGTCACACTTTACTGTACGTGTAATGGCAACCTACCTATTCCCGAATTTGCTCCTGTGATTATAACCACTTTTCCACTCAAGTCGCGACCCTGAAGTATTTCCATCGCAGTACTGTTTCCATCATATTTTTGTCTAGTAGGTGGCTTTATTGGATTATCTTCAACTGTAAAGGCCAATCTCGGATCCAGATAGGTAGTTCTTTTGTTTATGTGGCTGTAAAAGAACAGAAAAATTACACCACTTTGACCATACTGTACTTGCATATAATTTTGTGTATTTCAACCACTGTTTTGTACTATTCCAGTTTATTATTTAAAAGCCCCAAAGTCATTTTTTCCCCACTTTTGTTAAAATTATGCTAATTATTTTACTAGCTCTTTTTCTTACAGTGGTAGTGTCCATGAGAAACTGTATACAGATCCATTACAATTTGATTCTGGAGCTGACACTCACATATAAACAGTATTTTCTCACAGGAAAAAAAAGATCACATTATACTAGGGAATACTACCTTCTATACAGAGCTCTTCAAAAGGGACCTGTACCACTCCCTTGAAGCAATATTTCAACAAGAAATATAGCTCAGTACTTTTTTTCTTTTTTTCCCATCTTCTCCTTCAAACAACTGAAAACAAATAACTTCATATCAGCTATGTTAACGGCTTTTTTTGGTCAAGTTCACCTTCCTGTAACACAGGTTAGCTTTCTTCAGACAGTTATCAGAAAGAGCAGTAACTTTCAGTCTTCAGCCCTTTGTAACAGGACAAAGAAGCTATGTGATTTTGGCCTGTAAACATTCTTAATTCTGCCATGTCAGTCTAAGATAACTATTCCTTTTGATTCTGTTCCTGAAAATACACAGGAAGGAATTGTTCTCAGAAATCTTTTCCTGCTTCTGTGAACCTCTCTCTCTTAGCCTTCTGAAGTTCTACACTACCTTAATTCTCATCCACTTTTCTTTCAGTTCTTTAGACTACAATGAGTCAGAGGTGCAGCAATTTAGTTTCCATCTTTTATCTTCAAAGCAGCATTGTAACAATACCAAGTCATGAAGTTACCATTATGTTTTTGAAGTCACATGTTGCTGGTCCTTGGAAGCAGCGAAATTGCTTCTGGTAAGTTCTTTGCCACACTAGGCAGAGTCATTAGGAATATCTCTAATGACATACAGGAAAAAGCTGACTCATCCAACTGGTGACAGGGTCCCTAGCTACAGAACGCTTCTTAAGAAGTGGCCTTCTTCCTGGAGACATCCCCCTTTTGGAGGCTAGCCCTTAAATGAGCGCAGGATGGAGCCCTTCCAGTCATATGGGAAGGGTAGGCAAATTGTTTGCACCTGTGCTTACTGGGCCAGCTACTCCTTCAACAGGTGCTCAATCACTAGTTCAGGTCATGGCATAACAGTTCTCTTACACATGCAGAGTGTGTTGGTGAAGTTAAATAAACTGAATGCACCTACATAAACATTGCCTGAAGATCCATTGGCAATTTGTCACTTCAATCTGCCACCCAAGTTACTATTTCTACACACATGGAATTATTCAGTAAATCACAAATGTAAATTTAGAAGTTGCTAAATCCATAGTAATTACATACTGATTAAGTTTTATACATACTTTATAAGTTTTACTTATAAATAGTGTCTCTGTATCATAACAAAAAAAGGCTACCCAGCCTAAAACAGCTGTTCTACTTCTCCATATTCTACATCTTTATAATACTTACTCTACAAAATAGACCTGTCCACTTTCATCAGTCTCCTGCTCCCATCCATACGGCAGACCTAGGAAAAACAAAAACATTACCTCCTTACAGGCATTCGAATACAATCAGATTCAAAGTTCCTGATTTCTCAAATAGATGTTGGCAACAGCTTGTGTTATTTCTGTAGGTAATTCAGGCTCCTGCTGCACTTAAATATTGGAACTTGAAAGGAGAGTTGCTTTCTTAATCCACACAATTTTTCTCTGAAGTACAACCTAAAGAGCTTATACAATTGTAATGACCAGCATAGTAAGAAATTCTTCATACAGATTACATCATATTATAGCACAAAACAGCAAAATGTTACCACGGTTTCTAGTACATACATATATAGGTGTCTGTACACTTGTACACTAAACTGTATGGTTTAGTACCTAACCCTGATAAATTAAATTGTCAAAACACTGAACTAAATGTAGGAAAAGTTACAATGTAACAGTTGGAAGATCAGAACCCTGGAGGAAGGAAGTATGGGATATGTTAGATCAAAGATGGAAAAAACAGACACTCAAGTACTGAACAGAGCATTTTCACAGCATTACTGAACATAGGTGAAACTGGTTGGTTATAATTGCATCAGTTCAAAATCTAGTAAGAACATTTAAGTTACAGTCCCATAAGCAAAACAAATATGGACTGTCAACAGATTTTCCTTAGGGGCTTTAGTTCTTCTCCAGAATAATATAAGCAAAGTATAAGTCACAAACCCTCAACTGCATAGTAACAGCATCACCTGGTATGTTCTTTTACACTATGCTCCTTTTTCATTACCCAAACTAGGTATAACAGGGACTTTTATATTATTATCTATATAGTATCAGTGTATTTAAAATATTAGAATTCTGCACCATTTATCCACTTACACAAAACATTTCAGATGAAAAGCTTTGTTTGCAATCTCTTTTTTTAAAAAAACACTTAGTTAAGCTTTCTCTTCAAATATCCAGTCAGTCCTACTCAAAAATCCTACCAACGAATATAAGCTCTTCTTTTCTCCAAAACCACATTCTAGCTCAGATAAGGTTAAGAGGTTATCATGAGGGTTTTTCCTGCTTCAATTCCCTGCTTCACAGAAGTATCCCTAAGTACACCACACAGAAGCTTCTAGGAAGATCTGATTCAAGGCCCTTGAGAAATCGTATGGCTTTGGAAGAGTTCTGCAAGAATGGGTATCTTCTGTTCTGACACAAAAGTTCAACAGTTAGGGAAAACAAGAAAAACGTGAGACTAATGCGACTTCCCTCTGTGCCAGAGATACACAGAAACAATCACATCAATCAGTAACACCCCATTGAAATCAGCTATATTTTCCAACCTCAGCTTGTCCAGGTGAGAGATCAATATAGCTCCTGCATAATCTTCAACTGATTTCTGTAACGTAATTTTACTTCATTACAAAAGTTTAACACAAACCTCCTGCAACACGTTTCCTCTTCCCAGACTTAGGATGTTCCCACTGTGTTTTTTCTTCCAGGTGACTGTAGGGAAAAAGAAAAAAAGTTTAAGTTTTAAAAAAAAATTGTCTAATAATACTTTTTCTGGTAAAATCCAGCCTCAGGATGGGATCATTCTTAAAGAGTGCCCCACTGAGAGCTGCTCAAGTTCCAAATAAAAACTGACAGTGTTATTGAGAGATACACAAATAATTGCTAGTTCAAGTGCAACCAGCAACATGCACACCACATATGCCACTCTTCCTTCTTAAAAAAACACGCAGTTCACAGTGTTTTCTATTACAGAAACCACAGCTGGTGGTCTGAGATTCAGTAAGTGCCTGTTTGAGCAGCGCTCATACTTCAGGATGTTCTTATAGTACAGATAAATAAGATCCTGCTGTCTGATATGAATACATCACCACCTTATAACACCACTTAATATTTTGTTCATTTGTTAGGCTAAGTATCATAGCTTAAGAAATGCGTGCCCACCAAGCTTTGGTAACCAGCTAGGCACAGAACTGACTCATCGCAAAGAGCTTTAAAGGCTTTAAACCAAAATATTCCTATTCCAGTTTAAAGTTCGTGTTGTTAATGAGGCATGAAAACAGATGCCCAGAGTTTGCAGAACTAACACAGGTGTAGAGCATGCACTGAAAGCAGCAGTACTGCAACACTTCTTCATCCCAACTATGTTTTTGACGCGCTGGGAAGCATTCTCAGCTAGTAAGGATGCATCACACCACTGATGTAAAGGGCATTATTTCAGTTTCACCACCGCTAACTAACTACATACAGCTGAATTAACTGCACAACAAGCACACATCCCAAGAAGGAGCATTTTATTATTCTGTAGGTTGGCCAGTTTCTGCAAGCCATTTATTTTTCAAAGAATTCTTGACATCAAAATAAAAGTACAGGAGATGGACCCAAGACAAACAGACACCTACAAGTCCGCAGTGTTTATAAACAATGCTTCAGATAAAGATACCTGAATTAGGAATCTGCATCACAGAGAACCATTAAGGGTGCAAAAGAACACTAAGATGGCCCAGCCCATCTCTAACGCACACCCACTAACCTTGCCCCTCAGTGCCTCTCCTGCCCGGCCTCCAAACTCAGGGGATGAAGTCAGCTCAGCACAGGTCTCAGCTGTGCTGACTACACGGCACTTCCCCTCTTCTTGAGGAAGAGAGTAACCCTTTAACGGCTAAGAGGCTTTAAGGCTACAGAAACCAGCAAAGAGGAAAAAAGACACAAACGCAAACCCCAGTTAGTGAGCCGCCTTGCAGCACACCCCTTCTGTAAGCGGCGACGACGCCGCAATCGTCAGTGACACAGCAGATGGTGCCAAATGCAAATCCGAGCCGCAGCACGCGGAAGAGCCCAAAGAGCGCGCTTATCGCGTTCAACTCGCAACGCGCGCGTTTCTCTCCTATTCCTGCACAGAGGAAAGCTAAAAAGCGAACTGCACCGCTGCACGCGGGACCTCCCGCACGCGGAACAGCCTCAGCGCGCGCCCTTCACACAGAGCGCGGCACGCGGCGGCCCCCGCACCCCGCGCTCCCGGGTCAGCGCCGCTCGCTCCCCACGGAGGTTACCCGCGGGCACGGGGCTGCAAGCACGGCACGGCACGGCCCGCCCCGCCTTACTTGGCGTAGTAAACCCAGCCGTCCTTGGTGGTGCGCTCCTCCCAGCCCGGCGGCAGCTCCTCCTCGCTATCCGTGTCCTCCAGCCCCGCGTACTTCAGCGCTGCCATCGGGACGGTCGCTCCGCACAGACCCGCACGGCTGCCGCCCGCCGGACCGCGGCCGCCCCCGCACCGCCTCTTCCGGCCGTCTCCGCCAATGGCGCGGCGGCGCGGCCCCAGAGCACCATGGGAAACGCAGTCCGAGGCGGCGGGAGCGCTTCTCAGGTGTGTCACTGAGCCGCTTACTCCTACGGGACCGAGCTGACATCTTTAAGGACGGCACCAAAAAAAACAAACTTAGGTATTGGGGGACTGAAGCGTTCGTAGAAAGGTATGAGCCCAACAAAGCTCCAGAAAGCAAGGAAAAAGGAACAACTCTTTAAGCTCTGTGCTGTTAGAGGAGGGTCACTGCGAGGATCGGAGCACTGCGCCCTGGTGAGTTGGGATTAGAATTTATTTCCTTTTCATACCTAATGCGCAGCACCCTGCTTGTGGCTGTGACAGCTGACCACAGCCCTTGTCCGTTCCCGTTACTCAGTGCGCCCCTGAACTGCTCCTGACCCCACACACACGCGCTGTCGTATTCGCATCTATTTATATAATAACCCAACCGAGTCGAAGCTTCTGCAACAGCATCTTCCCGCTGCTCCTCTGGCGGCTGTTTTACACAAACCCAGCGCTGAAGAGAGGCTGTAATCTCGGGAAGCAGCGCCAGGTGGCAGTGCAGCCACAGCAATGTGCAGCAGGGCTCTGGCTCCCATAGATAACGTTCTAATGCACTACTTGAGACTGACCTACCTGGTTCCCTCCCTACTTACTAACAACACTCTTACCTGTCTACAGAAGTACCTTGAACTTGTTTCTGCCCTACTGCTCCCATTGCATTGAGAGCTCCTCTGAGAAATTACGCCTAGTAAATCATCCTTTTCTGCTAGGGATAAAAAACACGCTCATGAACAACAGAGAGCTCCCATGCAGGCATAACTGGGGGTATTAAAACAGGCTGTAACCATACTCTTTAGGGTTAAAAAAAAAAAAAAAAAAAAAAGAAAATTGGAAAGGGAAATTCAGTGACACATTCACTTCTAGTCCAGGAAGCTTCCAAAATATTTCTTAGGTGACTGAGGATGCAGTAGGGCACAAGAAAACAGATTAAATCAATATTTAAAACACAAAGAGTATTATTTAGAATAGTAAGCAAAGCTATTGTTGGGTTTTCTCCTGTTGCAGCATTTTAGTGCGCAGTATCCAGCACTGCATGAACTGTGCTCCATGGGAATGTTGAAATCATTGGTCTGCTGACATCCCAACTGCGCTGCATAAAGTATGCATTACATCCTAAATGTAAACAACATCTCTGCAGTATTTCAGTGCTATGGGGACACTATGTACTTTTGACTAGAAAAATCAAATCTTAGAAGTAGGCGTGTTATTCAACATCCATATAGTGCATTAAGGTGCACCAATGCCTTTGCTGTAACAGTATTTATGCTGTGTGTGAAAAAGCTAATTCTTGGTTTGGTAAAGCAGCCTGGATATTTACAAACTGTCTTGAATGTCTGCACTACATGAGTAATATGATACCACAGTAGTCATGGGCTTATGTTGTTTGTTTCTACAAGAGCATTTGAGAAACCACACAGGTTCCTCTTTGAAGCTTCGGAACTGACAGACACTCACAGTAGTTGTAATACTTTTCACAGATTATTCTTCTCCTCTAGTTTTAACTACTTCCTACCTTTCAGAAGGGTTTTACTGGGAAAAAAAACACAACTTTCTATGATTTGTGAATCAGTTACTTTTTTTTTTTTTTTTTTTTTTCCAGAAAAATGCTGAAATACAACCATGTATTTCAATTTCAAATTCTGGCAAGGGGAAACAATCCACTCTACTTGAAATCCTCTTACTTGCTTTAAGAGTCATATTATAGCAATCAGTGCCTCGGAGACATCATTCAGATCCACCAACTGTAGAAATACTGGATATTAATTCTTCTGATAATTCTAAGCCTAGCAGACCAAGATCGATTCCACAGCCTGCCAGAATGTGGATAAAACAGGAAGGCATTTAGAAATGGTTGTTGATTTCACAATAGAATAAATGTCAATTAGAATCTTAATCTCATTTTATGTTAGCTGTACTTTAAATCTTCAAAATCAAATGTACTTGTTTTGTTTCTCTATGATAAACTTAGGCATAAATTTGGTCATATAATTACATTAGCAAGCCTAAGATAGCAAAAAATATTAACATTTCTTTAAAGTTAGTTACAGACTCGTCTGCTTTGCTGAATCACAGCAATTGTCAAAGATCTGAGTACTGATAGATCTGATAATTATTAGAGCACTGAGAGATAGCTGGGCAAGAGAAAAGTGATCATGATATTGCAAAAGCATCCAGATAACAAAATGTTGTTTCTCCCCTTTGATTGAGGATGTGTCTGTTTTTTAGAAGCCATGATTTAGGAATATCATGAATTTCTGAACAGCTCTCAGATCATAGTTTTTCAGCAGCTGCTAAAACATGTTTGCATAGGCTGCAGCTGTTTCTTTTCAGATGAGAATTCTGCCTCCATGAGTCATGCCTTTCTAACCTCAGCATTAGACTAAGGCTGTGTTCTGCATGATCCATTAGGACATGATAAATGAATATTTGAGTTGCTGCACAGTATGGATGCACCACATCCTTCAAGTGAAAGAATTAGTATTTGTTCCTTGGATGGAGGCAAACTCAGCTCTACATAAAATATAGAGAAGGTCACTATTTTCCTTCAAGTTTTGAGAACTGTTTAACTTCTGAAATCCTTATGTTTTTACTCAAGTTAATTCTTATAAATTTCAATAATTTCATCCTCCTTTCTTACATCTAAAACCATTATTTTCAGTATAATTTCATAGTTAAAGGGATTCAAATAGGCCTTCTTTTTGACAGTCTTCTAAAAACAACCTATGCATATGGAAGCTATCAACAACACTAGTGTAGAAATTGCAGAGTTGGAATCTTTGTCATAAGTGTTTCTCTATCTATAAAATTCTTATGTTGTAGCACAACAAACATTTTCATTCACTCTTGGTTTTATGACCTCGTTCCTTGAGTTCAGGGACACTACTCACATCTGAAGTTAAATATGGACACCATCAGACCTGGAGGACATAGGAGAATATCTGGTTCAGTTTTCATTAGCCCAGCTTCTACCTGAAGCAGTAACAGGAATGCTGAAGTATGCGTGTGCAGCATTACTGGAGGTGGGAGACAGGGAAGTACCAGTGTATTTTAAAATGACGATGCAGGTTTAAATGTCTGTGGTCAGATATAACATGGAGTTTCCACTGTAAGAGATTTAAAAGCATTCAAATGATTTGTATGTAACTACTCAAAAAAAAAAAAAAAATCAAAGAGATGGAGCACAATGAAAAGAAGATAGAACAATAATTATAACTATTTATAAGTACTAATTACCACTACGCTTCCTGAAACAAATGAGGTATCACTTGTGATTATCCGATTTCTAATGAGCTTCCTCACACTCATAACAGTGGATGCAGCCTGGACAGTGCATGCAGTTCAGACAGCTGTTGTTTAGATTGAACTTTCACATTTTACTTGAAAAATGCTTCACTCCTAATAATTGTTCTCTTAAAATTCCTTCAACACAGCAGCTCAGGATAACTAAGTAGCCACATGCTCCTTCCCTTGTTCTTGCAGATTAATGACCAGAGTTGACTTATTTGTGAAAGCAACATATTGTAAGTACAGAGCACTGAAGATGGCATCATCAGTTTACAGCAGCACAGAGAGAAATGTATTGTTTAAGTGCAGGGTTGAGAAGATCAAGAGGGAAAGATGTTGTGCTAAAGAAAACATTCTATTCCTTATAGGACACTGCTGGGGAAAAAACAGAAGTCCAAAAAAAAAAAACAAACAAACAAACAAAAAAAAAACACTATCTGATAAATTTTATAAAATTATTATAGCAGATATGGTTCTTTTTTCCTTTGGCTGACTGCTGCATTATTTCAAGGAAAAGCAGCACTAAGCTGCCAGAAATGTCAGTGCAGTATGGATTGCAGTAAGGTTGCTCTAAGAAATCTTGAGCTGATACTGATCTTGCTTGAACTATTGATAACAGACAGTGACATTTTACTTATGAGATATTTGTGTCCAGCTTATTACAAGTCTTGCTACATTCCCTTTCAGTTACCTTTAAATGATTGTGCATTGTTTTTCTGTTTAAACAACCTGCTTTTGTTTCCTTCTCTCCCTGGATCTCCAACAGTCATCCCAGCATAGCACATCACACCTGGTTTGTGGTAATACATGTTATTTTTTTAATGAGACTGTGGGAATTCTTGCTTAACACATGCTACATGCAATCATACAAATTATTTAGAATTTGGTTCTAAAAAAATGCTTTATCAACCTTCTCAGTTTATCCATACATTTGGCATGAGTTATACTGTGCCTCTTAGAAAAACATCCACAGAAGCGGGAGAAAGGGGCCAACTACCTAAAGTCAGCTGAATTTCACCTATATGGAACATAACCTCCAAAAAAGTTATTGTGCAAATCCTCTTGTAAGGCCATCTATAACAACAAAATCGTGGCAAAGCAATTTTTAGGACTTGTGTGGCCTGCAATGGGCTAGCCAGTTGGGATAGACATGATAGAAACGAGCCTCCATATAAGGCTTACTAAAGTTAAGAAGGGGTAAAGAGAAATACAGCAGCACAGACTCATGACAAACACTTGGTCTTAAAAGAACTGTGCTGATCATTAGTTATGTTTCTGTGTTTGAAGTTAGATGGTCTACAGTGCCACACAGCTGAAAATGTGTCCCATAGAGCCAGCCTTGTCATCTAAATAAAATAAATTAAATAGCATGAGGCCCAATGCATGTCCCTGAAGCATTTCACTGGGTACTTCTCCTTGGTGGACTATTATCTTTTTGTGATCCTTCAGCCAATTTTCATTCTGCCTGAAAATCAATCTGAGCTCACTAAAATGTTAGCAGTATATTCATTTGCATTCCTGACTTCTACTGATTCTGTGATTTAGTAACAAAAAAAATCCAGTCACAGTCACTTAATCTACTAACTTCGTATTACGATGTCCTGATGAGAACAAAAGCATTCAGGGAAGTGCAAATTAATGGATACATAGAATTTAATATCAACTGTTACATAATGACCTGGAAAACAGTACATTTCACAGAATGAAGTGTCTGTATCAGAGAAAAAATTTCAAATGGCTGAATTCTCACATTAGCACCAAGTGAATGGATTTTCAAAAGGATGTAAGTTATTGAGCGATGAATACTGTTGAAACTTGAGTCTTGAGTCTGAATGTACTCTTAAAACACCAGTCATGACTTCCCTTGAAAGCCTGGCTTTTATTGTACAAGATATTTGAATTAAGGTATTTACCTTTCCTTTCTGAATGAGAATATATGTTCTGTGGTTTTGAAGACAGGCCAACAGGGAGGCTGCTTCCAAAAATAGTCTGTGCTTGTGCAGCCTTTAAAAAATGAAAAATAGATCTTTAAAGAGTAATGCTTAACAATGTACCCTCATTACTCATGTTTAAATTGCTTTTCTTGGCACAAAGTATTTCTCTGCTGGAATCTCTATTCTGCAGTTGAAGAGAATCCAGCATTTTAAATCTCTGATCAAACTCAAAACTCTTCACATTTACTCTATTATTGGTGGTAAAGCGAAATCCTCAAAACAAACTCAAAAAATCTTCACACTTTTGCATCCCTAGGCCAGAAACAAGGCTCTACTGGGGATCTGCAACAAACATTCAACAAGTGTTCAGAGTACTTAAACATAACTGCAAACAGTGTTAAAAAGCAGATCTCAGTCCTCACAACTATCAATCATATTCCTGAATGTTTTTCATGCCATTTGTTAGCTTCTAGTAACAAATGTTATTTATTTGGGAGTAGAAGTTCTCTTTCTCCTCAATAGAATTTAATTGTATCTTGATGTCTCAGAAGAATGTGAAGAGTTTCCTAGTTCCTGACAATAAAACAGACACCTATGCAGAGCCAGAAGGTGGGGAGAAGCAAAAAGTAAGAAGCAGATGTTCTTGCCCTCCAATATTTCTCAAGCAAATCTTACTGTCTGTGCAGAAAGCTGTATCACAAAAGAACAATGGCATAAAATCACCTTTTATGCTTTCTGACATAGCTGCTGAGAAAGATGTAAACCAATCACAGATTATGGTAGTTGGTGTGCTCTCACTTTCTCATGATTCAATCCAAAGAACCATGCATTTGTAGCACGTGAGACACACAGTTGCTCTCAGCAGAGCTTGTTAGTTCAAATATAGTTCCATGCTACATAGATTTTTTGAAGAGGGAAATCATGTCTAGCTGTCTTGGAACATGTGACTTCAGTCATCTGATTCCATAGACATACTATATTCATTCTGACTCGGAATAGTATATGTTCTCATCAGCTGTTATAAGAGGGTAGTTGGTACAGTTGCTACAAGGCAGGTCAACTTTTCATTTTTCACTGCTTTTTTCCCCTTCCTACACCCAATTCCTTTCTTCCCTCCAAGGAAAAGAATGCCAACACTCAGAACTTTTGGCTGAGTTTAGTCACTTTTCCCCCTCCTGATTTTTTGGTTTGACCACAAAACCAGACAATGCATTTTTCACCCAGCACTACTAATGAGCTCCTTTCTCAGAGTCTTTGTACACTGCATAATGAAGAACATCTGCATCTTGCGTAAAGCTTGACATTTCCCTGCCTATTCACCAGTGGCTTTTTTTCTTCTTTTCTTTCAATGACTGAATGGATTAACACTGCAGTGCTACTAATGCAATGCACGGGAAAGAAAACTGGCAGAATCTCCAGAACATTCTATTCTTATCACCTTCCCTTAATATTTCAGTAAAATTACCCAATTCATATGGTAATCATTTCCTTCTAATCAATGTTTCATATTTAACCTTGCCTATTCACTCCTACTTATTGCTCCTTGCCAAGAAACAGAATGAGACTATTGGGGCTATATGTCATTCATGATATTAAGAACAGATTAATAATACTGACAGCACACTAACAAAAAGATGTTTTTTATTAATTAACACTTATAAAAAATTTGTTAAAGGTTACAGTGTGATTAATGTATGACAATAAACAACTATTACATGGACCAGCCAACCAATAAACTGTTCTTAACTATGAAAAGTCTTTTGATGTTTTTAGAGTACTTCTCAACCTTTCTTAAAACAAAGGGCCACCTACAATCCTGAAAAAAAAAAAAAAAAAAAAAAGCTTTGACTGCCAGGCCCTTTACAAAAGGAGTATTTTCAGTGCCATATTAGTTCATATGAATTTATTGTATTTTATTATTCTTATAAGCATATGCCTTTTTCATTTTTCCTTAATGATTTGGTCACATGCATAGGATTATTTGTGAGATTTCTTTTAGAAAGGTGAAGAGGCTATTTTTTGCATGCTACCTTCTTATATCTGGAAAGTTATCAGTGATTCAGATTGAGGTAGTGATATATGGTACACACTACTCATGTAAGGGGCTATTAACAGTTTACTAACTCATAGTAGAAGTGTACATATGGACTAAGATTCCAGTCTTGGATGTTATCTACATGTGCACATGCATGCAGATAGAGTTTGTTTGCTAAGAAACTAATTTTAATTCAGCACTATAGAGTTTCAGTAGGACATCTACTGGAAAACAGAAAAAACTGGATTTAAAAAAAACAAAAAAAAAAAAACAAAACAAAACTGAAAAATGGCAGCAAAGCTTTCCTTTGAATGAATAAGGGTTTCATTAAATCTCCGAGGATCCCTGCTGTGCCAGAATCCAGTGGATGTTACTTAACTGCAACATACCAGCAAAAATACTGTAGGAAAAATAATAGTATTATAGAAACACAGTTTATTTTGAAAAGAGCATAGAAAACTATGGAAAAGGCCAAAGCTGCTCTCTTTATTACTTACAACGCTATAGTGGGACAATAATAGCAGGGTGACATAGTCTATAGCTACTGCAAATGCGAACGAGCCCAAATGCAGCAGCCAAAGATACAGAAATGAAGGAAAAGAGCTACTTACCTTCAGAAAGCTTCACATAGGCAAGGATCTCCAGCAAAAGATACCTGCACCTCCACTGCCAACCCTTAAATGAGGTCTGGGAAGGGGTGGATCCTGGCTCCAAACCTTCCAGTCACTCAGATGCATTGCATGCACCTGATCTTCCCTGGGTTGGCCTTGCCTTCCCACCAGGTGCTCAGTCACTGTTTCAGGCCATGACTTGGCATTTCCACTACATTACCTCTATTCCACAATGTAATCTGGCCTAATCCCAAAAACGGAAGTGGATTCTCCACAAATCCATCCACTGCTAAAGGCTTTTTTTTTTTTTTTTTTTTTTTTTTCCATTCTCAAGATACATGGTCCCCTACAAAATAATCTGAAAACTAATTTTAAAAGAATGTTTATGTGATTATACATGCAAAAAGGAGCTCACATTCTTTATAATGCACATACCAGCAGAAAAACCTGTGGAAATGTAGTCCCATCTCTTGCATTATTTTAGAAAGAATTACAAGAAAACAGAAACAAGAATATTAGACTTAGTTTGAAAGATTCTATGTCCAGACTAAACGCTCTAGACAATTCTTTAGGAAGATGTCAATGTCGTAAGCACTGATTTTTAGTATGCAATATTCTTAGTTAGTGCTGTGTTTTAATCAGAAAAAGAAGATATCAGATGGTTGCAGGTAACACATAAGATGTTACCACATGTATTATCTCTCAGTATATGGGTCATCTGCTCCCTATAACGTAAAAACCTTAGACAGCTTTACAGATTCAACATATAAAAATCAAATGAGGAAGAAAATAAAGTGATAAGTATATATTCAACTCCTTTCCTCTTATTTTTCTTTTCAGTCACTGTTGATTCATAGATTTACTTTGGCACCATGTCTTTTTGTCCACTGGGAGCTGGCTCTTTTCCAGTTCCTATTCTTGTGTACCTTGACTGGTCTTCCTTTCCGTGCACACTAGCCTTCATAAGTAATTCCCATAGAGATTACCAGATTTTACAAATTTGTGATTTGCAATATTACACAACTGATATACAATAAACTAGTGATAGGCTGCTTCCAACAATTCCAAGACTTTATTTCACCAACAGACTATGGAGTAGGCAGGATGCATGGAGCAGTGCTTTCTTAGAAGTATATGATCTCTATCACAAACTTCATACAGCAGCACCATTAGTGCACAGAGGGCAAACAACCCGTTTGTCAGCCTTCCGTCTGTTCTTGGGTTACCTGGCTGTTGAGGCCAGTGAGGCAACTTACGCTTGTGCCCATCAAAAATATTGATGAGTTCAGAGGCTTTCAAGAAAAAATCTGATATTATTCAGAACAAATAATACCAGCATTGCCAAAATGGTTCTAGTAACCAAAACCAAAATGGTTCTCAGTTCTTTTTATTTCTTTGTTTGTTTTTTCTTTTTTTTTTTTAGAGTTGAATGCTCAGAAAAAAATTACTAGCAATACTAGTTTGTCTTCAGCATTTTAGTGTATTGCTCTGGTATATGTCTTAACATTTAAGTTTGACTTCAATGTGGGTGTTACTTCTAACCAGGTGAGATGAAAGTAGCAGAGGAATCTATTTGCTTAACTCCTGTCATTTACTAACTAAAAATCTTAAATCTTTACAGTAGCCATGTTTTTATATGGAATGGTTTAACTTTGTGTAGTGCGTATGAAATATATTTGGGGTGAAACAGAAGTTGGTTTCTTTTTGTTCCACTTCTCTAACTATTTAAAATCATAACATTGTAAGTATACAAAATAAAATGTATTTGAACAAAGACAAATAACTCAGTCTTGAATGGAAATTAACTGAAATAGTGTCCTGTCAAATTTGAACAGGTTTCCTATAATAAATTCACATGCATTATCCACATTTTCATTTCACCATATTGTTCCCTGCTTAATTAGGTACTGGCTATGTTATGCTTCATGCTTTTAATCTTGCTGCTTTTCACACTGCTTTAGCTAGCTCAAATTGAGTGCTCAGCTAAATCTGTAAAATGATAATTTGTTTAACAGTGTGTTAGATTTACGGAGCAGTTCAACAGTAACTCACTTGCTGTACTAATCATATAGCACATGCTAACATAATTACTCTAGATGTTCTGAAGTAAATATGAAGTACAGTATTTGTTAATTGAATGCTAAGCGTAGCATTATCTGATTCAAGAATCAAAAATAAAGTTGACATGATGTGGCCTTTTTTTTTTTTTTTTTTTTTTTTTTTTTGGAGGAAAATTCAGGGTCTCTATTGGAGAGGGTACTTTTGGCATGAGGACTCTATTAAGCAATGCTTAATTTCAATCCTTAATTTCCTTATGCTTCATCTTCTCCTATGTAAAATGGGGTTTGTAATCTTTCTTTTTTTAATCCAGACAGTAAACTATTCTGAATAGGAGCTTTGTTTTACCATGTACGCAAGAAGGACCTGAAAACAAGAACATGATAATATTGCAAGTTAGAAGAGGCAACTCTGATTACATATAGGTAAAATTTTAACAAATCAGTCATGTTCTAGAAAGGGTTAGTTCTGCTGCTGTTGGGCACTACTGGTTAAAGCTTGATTCTATCCTAAGAAAAAACCTTGTGCTTTTAATCCTTTCTCTCTCCTTTTTTGATAGTCCCTCATCTCTTCTTCTCCTCCTATCATTATTTTTGCACTCCAGCCTTCCAAAAGCATGACCAGCAGAGACAGATTTTCCTAAATATATAATTAATAGGTGGTAAATATCTTTTTATTTAGACTGCAAGTGATATAAAAAAATATCTGTTTCAACCGATTTTCTAGATGACTTAAACATCTCACAAAAGAGCAAAACTCCTGGCATACATGATAACTTAAGAAAAAAATCAAAAATCAAAACACTGAATTTATATAAAACAATCATAAATTGCATGTATTTCAGAGGTGTAGAAGATGCAGCCCTCATTCAGGAGCAGAGCTAGGGCGTGAATTCTCCAAAGGGAGACCCAGGGATAAGTTTTGCAGTCCTGCTCCCGGACGATCTGGGGCAGAACCCCTCAGAGCCTCTGCCCTGCAGTCAGAGGCAGTTTTCCCCGCTTGGAGGACCTCCTCTGCACCAGGCACTCACCAGCTGCCCCCGCAGCTTCAGCACGGGGCGCTGGCGGACAGCGCCATCTCGGGGCAGACCGCAGCACTTCGGCAGCCGCCCCGGGACGGCGCTGTCCACCGGCGCCCGGTGCTGAAGCTGAGAGGGCAGCTGTAAGCGCTGGATGCGCGGGCTGCGCCGGGCCGGATCCTGCGAGCAGCACATTGCCCCGAAAATCCCTCTGTTGCACCACACCCGCTGCTTGCTCCTAACAGTTCAGACGGGAGATCCGCTCCCTCGGTGGGGATTTCAGAGCAGGAACTGACAAGCGGTGAAGGCATAGTGGGTAGCCTTAACTGATATAATTTTAAATACACAGAAGCAGACTTCTGCGTCCTAGAGAATTTTCTTGCCCAGAGGGGTTGATAAGTATGTATGAGGACTGTGGAAAAGAATAATGTATGGAGAAAAATAAATGGCAGCAGGAAAAATCAAGAGAAAAAGGTGGGAGAAAGAGGGAGGAAATATTAGTAAGTAAAAGGGCTATGGTTACATTTGTGTGTGTAAGCTCACATTACTATGTGCTGAAATACATGTGACAGAAGCAAAGCGATGCAGCTCTGTAGCAAGACAGCTATGCTGTCAATGCAGAATCTGTAACATACCTGGAATTCAATAAAGTCTTATTTTTTTCTGCCCAAAATGGACATTTGCTAATACTTGTCATCAGATATACAAATAATGCATGTCTAGCTTTAGTGACAAGCACTTCTGAAAATTAATATTAAGTCTTTAAAAAAAAAATTCTATTTTCCTGCAAACATTATTAGAAAATAACTGGAAGGAACTGAAAGCAGTGTTTTGTACAGTAAATACCATTTAAATGGCGCTTCAGACTTGTGTTCTGCGTTCTGCTGCTGTACCACTGGGTGGGAGTGTTGCAGCTTTTTCCGGAGTTGATTTGCAGTCACATACCTAAAAGTTGCAGTTATGTCCTGTTGCACAACTTGGTGAGGAGATGAAGAACTCAGAGCTGGAACTTGCAGTGAAAACATCACCGGGAGACCTCAGAGGATTTAAAAAAACTAATTGGAAGAGACTAGGTAGACAAAAGACTAGAGAAGGAAGCCCAATCTACTCAAATGGAAAACACAAGTAATACTGAGTGTTATCCAGAAAGAGGAAACACAGAGAAGGATGGTCATAAGAACTTGTGCAGAGAACTGGTGGGTCAGAGCCAGCCTACCTTGCAGCAGATACTTATCCTTGCTCTGAGCTCCCTTCACACAGGTGCACTGAGATGGGAGGTAGTGGTTGTTGATTTGATAGGACAAAGTTTTTCTCCCTGCTATGTTTCTACTTTCTTTTCTGTTTGTCTTGCTGCCACTGCAGGCCTTTCCAAGAGATTTTCATCATCCTACCATTTCCTTTCCATCTCCAGCCACATCAGATTTTTTTCTGTCATTTTCCAGTTTACTTCATCTCTGCCATTATTACTTATTTAATCAAGAGTTCTGCTGTGAATCTTAATATTGATTATCAATTTATAAACTCATCGAACTTTGATAGTTGTTTGCAGTAAGCAGGTTTTTGAATTTGCACTGAACTTGCAATTTGCTTGTAGCTGTAGGGATATGCTCAGATAACACACTATTTCAGGCAGAGGTAAAGAAGCCATAGGAAATGACTGCAAACTTTTAATTGTGTTACAAAATAGGTAACGGGAATATTGCTTCCTAACCACAGTTGGTAGATTCTGATAGAAAACTTTAGGGACTTTTTGCTCCTTTATTTAACTAGGGATCCAAGTAAGACAACTCAGAATTAGGCCTACATGCTGGCAAATTGAATTAATTGCAATACATATTACAGGGCTGTACAGAGTGCTTGCATCTTATATGATACTCAGGCAAGTAGAGATTTTGTCTTGTGGCATGTATGTACAGTGAAGGTGTGGTATACAACACCCAAAGTTCTTATGAATCCTCAAGAAAGCACTTGAAAATAATGGCCTTTGCATGTATGCTAAAGCTCTTAAAAACACTACTACATTTAAATACCAGTAATTGCAAATTTATTGCACAATTTAGGAAAATCTTGCACAATTAAAAGAGAAAAAGTAGAAATTAGCCTCCAAGCAACAATATATTTAAATCATTTATTGAAATTCCTTTACATGACGGAGAAACTGCAGTTTATAACATGAAGGCAAATATGTATTGTGATGTTAAGAATAGCAAAAAATAGCTAGCTCAAATGTTGGGTATCAAATGGAAAAATCTGCACATGGCTCAGTGAGTGATGGTTTGGCCCCACTCATCTGTGCCAGCAAGGCATGCTACGCACAATATGGAGAGAGGAGATTGAGGGGGTATGTTGTGCCTGAGAGGGAACCCTTCCTCTCCATTCATGCCTGAATAATAAAGCCTCATTCTGATCCAGCAGGAGAGGCATTTGCACATCTTTCTAAGGGATTACATGCTAGCACCATGATCAAGTCCCAGGTTGGTTTCTTCTACAGGAATGCTCCAAGTGATATCTAATATTTAACCATAATTGAGACATTTAGAAACAACCATGCTTAGACCTGATATTTATAATAGCTACTTCCCCCATTTTGTAGCAGTGTATCTTATTTAACTCTGTGTGCTTTAAAAATTATCATCAGATTTTCCTTTTTATCTTTCCTATCTCATAGGTAAAAGTCTTGGTCACAAATCCATCCTGTTACACTCTGTAAGGAGGATGGCCGTTTTCCCAGGATAAACCCCAATATGTTCCTTAAGCACTGGAACAGAGAAGAGCCCTACATCTTCTGTTAGAACGTGTCTCCACACAGCAATCTTCTTGTATACTTTCAATAAATTCACTAGAGATGTGAGATCAAGTAAAAACCTTTCTACCATGAAGATGTGCAGAAATGAAGGTGAACCCCAGTAACCTGAACATCAGGCTGAAAGAATATGGCAAAATACGATGCAATATAGGTCAAAACATAGCATGTATTCCTGTACATGATGAGAGCACTCACTACACATAACATTTTAAGCATCTGAGTAGAAAATAAATTAATGAAGAAAAATTCTGTTTCAGGAAAGAGCGAGTATAATGCAACAGATGGATATTTTTAACTCACCACTGTCTAAGTGGGAGGGGCTGCTAACAAGAAAAGATGGCATGTTAATAACCCAAAATGCGGTCATGATCACTTGTGTATGGAATTATGGGATCAGAAATTCACAAATATATCTTTTGGCAGTACGGCAGACCTCATCCACCCACTTGCCTTGTGTTGAAGAGAAGACACAATTTTCACGCTTCCCCCCGTTTGGCTGGGCATGATCCCAATTGAAGTACTGTAGAGCCATGCCATTAACATCAACAAACTTCCCTTCATTTACCATGTCATTGACACCTAGCCAGAACTCAGACCCTCCAGGCATACTGTTCTTGCCATAGTCTCGGAGAGTATTTGTTTCATCGCTATTTCTTGGGATAGCCAGTGTCCCTCCCTTGGCTATGCAGTCTTCATTGGCTTCATGAAAATGCTTGGTGCCTTCTGATATGAGGTAGCACTTCTTATGGGCCTTTGTCCCTCGAAGACAGACTGTGAATAGATATTAGTTTGCAAATTCAGTAAAAGCTTGAGCTTTAAATGATGTTTCCTAAAGCGGTGATTTTCTAAAGGTGTCTTGGTGGTTAAGCAATCAGTTGCTCAGCAAGTGAAAAGATCTTGCACCTGAAAAGTGGGTCTGCTACTCCTGTTTGTGTAGTATCTTGTATGCAGCCAACATGCCAGAGTGCCTTTAGGAAGTCTAGATGGCTCACAGACACACTGTGGGGTCCTGTGGGGTGTAAGAGTTGGCCAAAAGCTGAGCATGCTCTTAGGGCTACATAGATACTTACTTAGGGCAGAAAAGACACTTAAGAGAATGGAGAGATAAAGTTGTGATCTTAACACCATAAGGTACTTTGGAAAATCCTGTGTTTACTTTGATGAACCTGAAGCATGATTTAAGCCTCAGATTCCTACTTTAATTTAGGTTTGCGTGTTTTTTTTTATTTGAGTTTGGGTTTTTTTTAATTTAATTTGGCTACTTCTGAACAATAAAATATAACCCAGGCCTGTTGTCAGTATGTCTTATCACTGGTTTCTGTAAATAGTCCTCTTTTAACATGTCTTACCTTATTTCATCTCTTAAAACTGGTGGAATGGGTAGGTATGGATGTTCATAGTGTAGGCAGATGTGAGTTAATCTTTAGGAAATCTATACTTGGCTTTATACTAAACAGGCAGATCAAAGGTCTTTTCATATTGATGGTATTCAAGTTCCAGAGTAAAGCGTTATGCATTAAATAGGCCTATTTCATAGCAAGGAAATGCTAGAAATGCTATTTTAAATATGTCCTGCTTGTCAGAAAAATATTGATTTGAAAATCATAATGCAAATCTCTCTCTCAGTGATTGATAAAAGTATATTCCCACCTGCAGAGAAGAGGGCATTCACCTCTTTAGTTCTTAATTTCTGATCTTTCCAGCAAAGTGTATCCCTTCAAACTCAAATGATGTAAAGTGACTTAGATCTATTAAAACTTTCTAAAAAGCATACTGAGTTTGCGTGACAATCTGAACCAAGTAACATAAGCATCTGCATTTAAAATCTGTTTGGACTTAGTTCTTCTGGAACATATCAGGAAAGTCTTGATGTAAAGTACAAGCGTACTGAAACATGAATTTGGCATCTGCTCTGCAACTGGAATTGCCTTGCAGAACTGCTCTCAGAGTCCTTCCAGCCCAAACTGTGCGGGCAGGCTTGCAGGAGCCAATCGTCAAGCTTCACTTTCCAGCTCTCCTAATGCACATATGTTAACAACTGCCTCTCCCAAGAAAAGTACTTACAAGAACAGAACCCACCTCATAGGAGTATTTCTTCTAAGTTGAGAAAGGTAGCAAAGGGCTTCAATAGACTACTAAAATACTTATTTTTGGAATCTTGCATCTGCCTGCTTCCAGTCCATTTCATTTATTGCTTAAACTCATCTTGTACTTAAATAAGAACAGTCATGAAACAATATGAACATCTTCTGTCCTGATGTTTTCTATAGTCTGTTTCTAATTCCTGTCATCTGAGCTAGTAAAAAAAAAAAAAAAAAAAAAAAAAAAGTAATGATGCATCTGATCAACAGGATATGGAAATTCACTCTGGACCAAATCCTACATGCCTCAGTTCTTTAGCATCTCCAGTTCTAGCAGTCACTGCATTCCTTAGCTGCATTTTCAAGATCATCTTTTTATGCTGGGACTTATCCTTCAAACGTCATCCTTTCCAAGTGCTAAGCTAGACAGTGGTCAAAGAAAAGTAATTAGAGTACTTGCTAAATTTTGAATTCTTCAACAAATTTATATTCATGGGAAAATCAGAGAGACTTAATCTATTTCAACAATTCTGCAGTAATGATGGAGACTATTCCTCTTTAGGGAGAAAGTTCATGCTGCTAAATGGCATATGGCAACATTTCACGGTATGTAGAAAGGAAAACTAGGAAATTTAAAAAGAAAAAGAAGGAATCAGAATGTCTTGAAAGCTCTTATAAACTAAAAAAAGAGTTACTTTTTAAACTATCATAAAGCCATCAACAAATGCAGTCAGAGCTAGAGGGGTGATAGGTCTCTTTTTTGCCAAATTTGGAATCCATTTGATCAGTGTGGGGTCTGAATTTAGAATAGAACTCAAAATAAGTTTTGAGGATAGCAGATCTCCTGCCTTTGGTTTCATTTCTAAGCCACTGCTTGCTTACTCTCAAGCTTCTTCTGGAAGAAATACAAGAAATACTTTTAAACAAGAGTTACTTGTCTAGCACAGGTTTCCTCTTTTAAGAAATTTCTATAGTCCTCTTATGAGAAATTTAAAAGAAAAATATTTAGTAAAGCTCAAAAAGCTCAATGCTTCCCAGGATGCAAAACAAGACAAACCCGCATATTACCATCCCTAAGCAAAATATGTTCTGTTTCATGTGAATGATGTCATTTCCTCTGTAGAGTCCTCTTGAATATGTTTAAATGTCAGGTTTTGTGTCAACAGCTGTGAAAAAGAAGAACTGTCTAGTAAGCGTGCACATATTTATCCTTATTTTGCTTGGAAATTTCCATCTAACTCTTGAAGTATTTAAAGGACTGCGTGTTGATACAGAATATTTCTGGACTCCCAGTGAATACTACTTTGAGGTTTTAGAGTAACATTCACATCTGAATGTTGCAGTCCCCGCCATTTAGGATGACTCAGTCCTTTAAGCTTATCTTTTTTTATATATATTCTCAGCCTTTACAGTGACTGTTTTTGTTTTAATAGTTAGCCCGTGTTCGTATCCAAGCTGTGAACCCAACTTATTGACCATTTAAGCTCTGAAACCCAGCAGCTGTGCCTATGTCTGAATACGCCTAACATGCACAAGAATCACAGCTAGAGGTTGTGCATAGCAAAGACAATGGTAGTTCTTGCTCCAGAAAAATTATTGCTCTTAGTGAAGAATCACCACATGTGTAGCATTAGTTCAGACTTGCTTTTGCCCAAATACTTTCTTCAATTCTTGTTTCATCAGTATAGCTGTATCATACTGTGCTCTAAGAAGCCATATTCATCAGTCTCAAATCACCTTTAAAAAGATGAGTGAGACTGAAGAGTGTGAGAGGGAAGGCAGTGGTAACTTTTGGATGCCACTGATCAGTATAAGCTGCTTTACCTGATTGAAGTGCTTGCATTTCTTTGAGAGCATTTACTTCTCGCCACAACTTGTCAATCTGGGTCTTGAGGTCATCTTTTTCTTTAATGAAAGAAATACAGAGAAATAAGCAGGTATGCATGCAAAAAAGTTATTTTTTTCATTTTAACAACTGTTGAGTTTCTGCATTGCCAAGACGTATTTTGCCATTTTAAAGCATCAGTATTCTAGCTGTCCATCTCTAGTTTATAGCAAAATTTGCCTGTTTACATTTGAACCTGTATGCTGTGGTGTGTGGGTGTACATGTCCATGTCTGTATATATATATGTCATAAAAACAAAAGCAGGACAGAAGATTCTGTGTACACATAAGTTTTACACGGCTTTCTTTTTAACACAGCGAGGGATAGCCCATACAATCTAAGTTTGATGTCTAAATGCATGCAGACGAGCTTGCTGAGCTACAATCTCCCCTCCCCAGGGGGAGCCTTCCTCCCCATTGATGATTCGAGTCACCCGCATTCAGCCCATGTCACCATTTTGTGACACTGACAAAAGTACCAAGAAGATGATAAGAAAGGATGCTAAATTGCACATAATAATTCCTTTTTCACGCTCTCTTTTGCATATTTTTCCTCTTAATCATTCTAATGGCCCACCACAATCAAACAGATAGCAGACAGGATTCCATTACACAAGTTTACAGTTTGATTGCAGTGGTAAGCAAACCCTCCAGAAGCCGCAGTAATGAGCAGGAGGAATAAATAGGCTCTTTCACAAGCAGCAGAACTAACAAAGCCACAGTTCCTACAGATCGTGTTACATCACCTAATCCTCCAGCTCCACCCCAGAAAGCTTGTCCCTTCTCCATACTCCCTAATCAGAGGGGATTGACCTCAGCTGTCCTTTATGTTCCCCATGGCAGGACTCCCAGTCCGTGTTCTTCCCTATGACTCCCAGTTCCCAGTAGTCTCTCCATGACCCTTCTCTGCTTTGAAAGAGGTAAAAAGCAGAACAGATGAGCTCCTGGGACTATTGCTTTATTTATTTATTTAGTAGTAGCACACTTATTTATGCAGATCTTTTTTTTTTTTTTTTTTTTTGCACCCACATCCTGAATTTCATAATTTTGGGTAACGTATCCTCAGAACACCCATTATTTTGACAAACTGTTTCAAATGCAGAAGTTATCAGTGGAAAGCAGACAGAAAAATGTGCTGGCAGCACAAGGTTATATCAAGCTAAGAACTGAAAAGATTCAAAGGGAAAAATAAAAATATGTAAGTCTATAGCTCCAAAGCAGTATAACTGTGCTGTACAGTGTCTTTATCAAGGCTTCATATTTTCCACTGACAAGGAGCTTAAATATTTGCCATTAGTGTAACCTCCATCACGCACACTTCTACTAGAAATAAGCCCTTAAATTAAGTACACAGACCTTTCCAAACAGTCAGTGGTTCTGTATTTGCTTTGTAATCTTTGCTCTGGGAATTTAATCCTTCTTTTGGAAATTCTTTTTTATTAATTTGACTTGCAATTTCACCATATTGCTCATACAAGTAGTATCCCACAAATATTACACAGACATTTTGTTAAAATTAGGAAAAGGACAAAAACCTGAACAATAACCCTTGAAGACTTAATGTTTTATTCTGCTCTTTTCCATCATATGTACGTGAATTTCCATTCTTCTGCTCTTAATCAATATAACTGTGTAACTAGGAATGATTGGCTGGAGTCTTCTCAGCTTTACCTTTGTATCATAAATAATGTCAGCTGTTAATGGAGATGAACACCATAAAAGAGCAAGATATTTTTTAAAAGCAATGCAGCTTTATTTCTATAATTCATTCTAGCACATCATTCTTGGCTTTACTAACTCATATAAAAATATTTGAAAGACAGGCATAATATAGACTTGACTATCATTAGTTAATAAACAATTGAATAGTGCTACTTTCTTACACAATGTTAAGTACGTAGTAACCTTGCACAGTCTATAAATCTCTATCCCTTCTCCCAGTTAAACCCAGTACCTTTCACTCTACGTTTGCTGTGCTTCCTAGCTTTGACTTTGGAAGCCTGGCTGATGGTCTGATCCAGCAGTAATATGCTTATGAGTAGAAAAATCATAAGTCCAGTTTGTGCCATCTCTCCTTTAAAGAACTTCACAAAAATCTTCAAGAGATTCTCTTCAGCAGCTTTGAGAGCAAGTCACACAGACACATCACAGTCAAGACTGACTGAGGTCAGTTTTATAAAAGTGTAGTGACAGGGTTGGCTGTGCTCCTTGCTTACGAAATGTGTTTAATACTGAAGCTGGCTGCAGCATAAGGTGCCCCCTTGTTCTCACGTCTCTTCTGAAATTCCTGTTTCCTTTTTGGGTTCAACTGAGACAGGTTGCTTTAAGGGCACTGAACAGTGCTTCGATTGCTGCAGATGAATGCCATTTCTTCAGAGATAACACTATCTTTGAAGCATAATGGTATGCAAAAGCAAAGGGATGCTCAAAAATGCCTTGTGTAACGCCAGCCTCAGGATGGGGGTAGCATGTCTCTGTCCCATGCTGATTAAGTATGGACAGTGGTCATGATCTTGTTTACACTGAAACAAAAAAAGATGTTGCCCCTTAGTAAACATGGCAGCCACACACACAGAGTATATATATCACATTGTCAGATGTTCATTTATGATTTTATGAAGAGTTCATAAATACCTGCTAGTTATTACTGTGCTTCTGAATAAGAACATTATGTGCTATCAGCAGGGTCTAGTTAGGGGAACAAAAGATCTTTTACACTCTTACAATACTTCCCAAATCCTCAGTACATGGCCAGGGTAAGAGATACTGCTCACAGCAAAGTACAAGATACTGGAAGCAGGACAGTGCTATCTAGTCTATGGAGAGGTGTCTGCATTTAGAGCTCTTCAATTTGCCTTGAGACTGAGTTTTTTGGGAGTGCCTTTAAATTGGGATTGCTATAAGCAATATCACCTTTTACTCAGTTTAGTGGATAAATCAGACTTTCAACAAGAGGGTTTGTTTAAAATGCTGACACTGAAGTCATTGTTGAGCAACGGGTACAGGCAGGAAAAGTTTATGCCACTCTGAAGCTATGATTCCAGACCCCTCTTTGCCATCTGCTTTGGTTCCATTCTAGTCATATTATCACTGTTTTTCTTCTAGAACTGTAACAGCAAGAGACTTATTACTTTATTAAAAGGAAGCTGAGATTTAGAGGCATGCTGTTTTACTACATGAGTGCATACTGGCTTTTTTCTAACCACATAGATTCTAAAATCACTGCAGCACTCGTAATGTAAAACATACCTACACCAGCTGTTTTTGGATTCTCCATAGCTAGTACACATCTACTAATCATGAACTAATACTTTATAAACTTTTCATAAATTCAGTGATTTTCTAAAACTTGTTTTCATTAGTTTGCTTCAAAGTATTGAAGAACGTTGCATTGTGTAGAGAAAATTAGGAACAGTGCTAAAAGAACAGTCTGAAGCTCTGTTTTGAGCTTAGGACTTATCAACAACAACTAAGAAAGCAAGTTTAATTTCTTGTAGACAGCGTGTGAGCAGAAGAGTCAGGGAGAAGCCGAAATATTTTGCTTAGAATATTTAAACTCCCAGTGCTAGAGTGAGGAAGCAGAAAATGGAACATTATGGGAGGCCTAGAGCCCCTCCAGAGTAAATACATTCTCTGTGTATGGTCTAGAAACTGGCATAACAATGTCATTTAGAGCTGTAATTTTCCTTTTAAAAGCATAGTTAGAGTAATATCATATGGCCCAGAGAGTGAACAAAGTTACATATATATGAAAGTAATTTTTCTTGGGACAAATTAGTCCTCTTTCTGTATGAGAATGTGCTATACAAATATAAATACTCATACTCTTATAGCTGTGTCCAGACTAAAATATGTTTGTGCTCTTTATTCACACCAGTATAGTAGAACTGCATAAAGACAAAGCTGCAGTTTTTCTTGAATTATTTGGTTTGAAAAGAAACATTTTGCAGAATTCAGAGCTGCTGTACTGCACAGACACCTGGGTGGTTTTCTGGCTCCTGATTCCCTACCTCATTCCATTTGCTTTCAGACAACTGAACCATTCAAAGATTAAGCAACCTTTGGTGAAAAGTTCATTTCAGTTTTTACACAGAGTCTCTTCAAGTTAAAAAGTCTATTCCCCTCAGAGACAGTTCCACCTTTATGTGCTCCTCTAAACTGGCTCAGAAAAACTCTTTGTACAGCTGTTTTTCCTTTCCATTCTCAGCCATCATAGAGTTTGTGGAAAGAACATGCAACTGGGCACAGAGTATGAGAAGTCAGTGTGAGACGTGGACTGGATGCTCGGCTGAGATCCTGAAATAGTCTGGCTGCAGCAGTAATTTCCTGTTATGAGGAATAGGATCTATGCAGGGGGATCGTGTCTTTTGTTATCCCCTGAGGTAGTAGAGCTACAAGTAGAATAATACTTGCAATAGTATCTTTAAAGAAAGATAATGTGGTATCTTGAAAAGCAAACCATGCACAAATTGTGTTTTACTGAGGTCTATGATTCCCTCCAGGTTTCAGAATTGATTGTATCATGGTCTGTTGGACCAAGTGAGAAACCGAGGGCTGTGTCTGCTGCTGAAATCTGAGCAACTGTTTCTGCAGCATTTCAATTACAGAAATCTCAGCTCAACGTAAGATTTGGAAAAGAAGCTTGTACATGGGTAATTATTTTCCTGTTCTACTGAGAGTATAAACAGAAAATGAGAACTGATCAGAGCTGTTGCCAGCCAAAGGAATTTCAGGTGGGGTAAATCCAAGAGCCAGTGTAGCCAACAGAGGTTGATCGCCTCCCAAGCATCAGTTTTTATGAATGATTTGGGTAGTATATGGGATCCATGGGTTGATTTTCATTTGTTTAAACTAAATGCAAGAGATTTTGCAAATTCTGCTAACCCAGGATTATGTCATGCTTGGAAAAATACAGTGTGCTTGATTTCTTTGGCCTTGAAAAGTCTTAAAAACTCCTTCTTAAGGATTTTGTCTCTGTCAAACCAGGTACGAGGCAGGTCTATGGCTAACATCCCAACACCAAGGTTATTTGGGGGAAATTTGTACAAGCAAGCTGTGTGTTTGGAAAAGGGAAGGGCTAACCTTATGGTATGTGAGGTTCTGTGAAAATTCTTAATGATATTTTGGGTTTGTACAGTCAGTTCAATGTTTTTCCTGTCATATAAATTTGCTTTTTTAGAAGGAAATTTGCTAGCTATAAGGGTTTTGCTATGTCTGCTAAAATTAAAGGAAGATACCAGTCTATTGCAAAAACAGGCTGCCCACCAGTGACCTGCACTGAAAGTCGCGGAGTGTTGAAATGATGGCATTTACATCTTCCTTAGGAGTATAAGACTCCTATCCCAAATGCATCCTCACCTTGACACTGATAATGGGATTGATGAACAGGCTTTTCTAGTTTTCTTTTTCAGTTCAAACATAGCTGCTTTAACTACAGGTTTGCTGCTTTTCATTTACCACAGAGTAAATCCAAGCATTTTTACTTCAGAAAATGAAGAAATTTAAGATATAAATAATAGGTGTACAGAAAAGATTAAAATGAAAATATTTTGAATGTTTTTGAATAAGTGTTTTTGTATCTTTTGTTTGGGGCCTTTGCCATACCATCATCTCAAAGCTGGGGGACAGTAAGTTGTATGCAAGAGGCAGCACAGTAACTTCTGTCTATCACACATATTTAAGGTAAGTATCTTTATCTTATCTGTGACGGAACTGTATCACTTGTACTCCTTTCATTCTCTTGCAGTGGCAGTGAAATTATGGATTGTAAATGTGAAAAAGTAACGTTGATCATGTTCAGAAAAGATGCAGAATTCAGAAGAGATTCACCAGATCTTCATAAACCACTGTTAGCAAAGCAATTGCTCTTTTTGGTTACCTACCCAATGCTGCTGAGCACTGATAAAGTTGCCTTCTTGTAGTGTTGCCAAGTCTTGTTTTACTGGCAAAAATAGGTGGTACTGAGCTTTTTGTTGATTGCCACTGCCTCTGTCTTTGGACAGGAAGGACCCCAAGGAAATGGCTTCTCATCTAGGGTTACATGTTTCATGGCTATGTGAAATGTGCAAAAAGCAAAACACCATCTCTCAAAAACCGGAGACTTCTTCACAGTCAGGTGACTCCATGTCATCTCTAAAGATAAGGGAATTTAGGAGAAAATTTAAAGCTTTGGTTTCCTGGCAATCCAGGTGCAAATAAAGCCGTTGAATGGGGTCTTTTGAAGTGCTATTCCTGCGGACCCGGCCAGGTTTCCGTGTTGGGAAATGCTGGCGGCAGCACAGCTTGTTTAGCCCTCAGGGAGCATGTGAGAATCTGTCTGTTTCTCTTTTGTAAACCTAAAATACCTGTTGTGCTAATTTTTCTCCTGCAATGTGTGCTACCTATTTGCCTTTCAGGAAATGAACTAAAAACATCCTGAGCACTTAATTTCTCCCTTTAATTTTTTAGTTTTGATCACTACAGTCTCTCTGCTATGAAGTTTTACAGCTTCACATTAACACGGTCTTAATAGGTTCTGCACATCCTTACACATGCCAAACAACACAGTTTAGACAAAGCCTTAATTTAGCCCCTGCTTGCTAAGATCCAGCTTTGAGATGATGACATGGCAAAGGCCCCAGTCAGAAGCTCACAAGACAGTCTGAAATGCACATTCACAGGTTCATAGCAGGTTACTAACAGCGTGGCTTTGCTTACTGCCAGTAGGGCTGGCCAGAGGAAGGATTGCATTTTGGCTTGTGTTGATGTTTGTAGGATTTTCCTATAGCAGATGGAAAAACAGACCTTCTCAGGAGTGTGATCATGTCTCGCTTTGGTGGCTGCACTTCACAGAGGACTCAAATGCTCTGCTTGAGAGCTGAGACCCCTTGCTTTGGCAACACAGGAGCTTGAGATCCCACTCAGCTGTGTCGGTATCGCCACAGAGGTCCCCATTGCTGCACTGCTGCTGCTCCCCTGCCTGCTGACAAGAGGCTTCAGCTGGTGGCTGCCAGCCTGGCTGGCGGCAAGGAGCCAAACCACAGCTCTGCAGCCCAGGGTTGTCACAGGATCTGCAAACAGCTGGCCCTGCTTTACCTGTCCTGGAGGCAGCACTACCCCCACGTGTAAGCATAATCAGTTCATGCACCAGGCCCCAGGGTTGGAAAATGTGTGATGTGGTCGAAGCAAAACACCTTTCTTTCAAAAGTAAAAGGAATTTTTAATCTGCCAGATCAGGAAAGAAAAATAACATCTAAATGATCTGAATGCAAATGTTGGGGTGATGTCTGCTTGTCTACAGACAAGTCAGGCAGTGGAAAGTGGAGCTGGCCATGCCTTGCAGGACAAATACTAAAGCCAGCCCTACTACCACACACTGTGCACATTTATGCAAATATTTTCAAATGATCGTTTTGAACGGAAATTGTTCTGGCATTTGCCAAGTAATTTAGACACTGCATAGATGTAAACATCACAGAATTTTTCATTCTTACATTAGTCATTGCTACATGCATTCTTATTGCAGTTTATTCCATTTCCAGCAGATGTCTTAAGTGCCCTAGGAATTATTAGGATAGGTCTGATTTTGTATTGCTTTTCCATCAAAACAAAACAGAAAAGGCCAAGTTTCCTTTCTCCTTAATGCTCAGGGTAAATCCATTGCACTGTATGTCTTTCCCCCAGTGTTACACAGCAGAGGGTCAGGATCAGTTTCATTGCACGTTTTCTTGAGGCTTCATTACTGTAGGGTTAGCAGTTGAGACAGGCATCTCTCAGATCAAACATATTCTTACAGCTGGGATTTCAAAGGGAAGGGTGGTTATTTGTGCTGGCTTTGGCAATACTGTTTCCTTAAATAATGCTGCAGGTTCTGCATGGACTAAATTAACTTCATCTAACAAGGTGATACGATTTCCCAGGTTGCATGGACATCTGCCTGATTAAACTGCCTGATTACTCTTCTAAAGATCTTTGAGTCTCAGGATCATGCATGGCTAATAGCACCACATTGCAGTGGGAGAACGAATGGGTTGGGTTTGCCTAATCTGACATTTGCTGCCATGCATGCTCTTTATTCCTCTCCAGCCACAGGACACATCTCTGCAGTTCTCAGAGCTCTCCTTGATAGGCTAGGCTCCCCACTGACCCCAGACCTGCAGCTAACATGACCTGCTAAGCTTTCATCTAGCTCCCTGTCTTTAGGACTTAAATCCTCTCTGAAGGCTGCAGAGCTTTGCCTGAGTAAGGCCAGCAGCCTTTGCTCTATGTTAGATAATTAGATAATTAGGGGATCATCTCCCTACACAGCAGTAAATTGATGCCATGTCACCAAAGCTGGAAATATAAAAGCCTATCTAAGGGCAGAAATAAGCCAGTTCTATTTGTGCAGCTGTAGGCCTGCTGAAATGGCAAAGCTGTTTCCAGATAGGAGCTGGCAGGTTTGAGCGGTGCTACATGCTGCTTCGTAGACTTCATAACTCGGGACTTCATCAGCATGAGGATCTTGGCTCCACACAGTGCTGCATGGAGATGCTCCCAGGTTGCAAGCAGTGAATGATCTCCATTTATAAGATACCTGATGTGACCGGGAAACCAAGAGCTACCAGACAAGACACTTGTTTTATATATCCAATCTGTATGTTCTTGTACAACCTGGCACTTGATGCTGGAGTTTGGGCAGCCTTTGTGTGCAGCCTGGTAGAGCAGGGGCTGTGGAAAGTGAGGAGCAGCACAGCTGTAAGTGCAGAGGAGCAGCTGTATTCTCTGTGCAGGGATTTTTCATTTTGTCCTTTCTTTACTTGCTCCAGAGGCTCCATAAAACCAGTATAAAACAGCACTGTGTTCTCAAGAAAGACAATTGGTTTGGGCAATGCACACAATGTATTTTAATATGGAGAATTGAGTAAGGATTAAAAAAAAAGAATCTTTTTTAATAAGCTATGGCATGGAATAAATATTACTCCCTGAATTTTTAATACTGGAGCTATGACTAGGTTCATTTAGAGGACCAATCAGCTTGATGCTGTTCCTGTCAAAGTCAGTGGTGAAACTCCTATGAGATTCCAGTTTGAGTTGAATTTACTGTCTTAATGGGAATAAGGAAGGAAGCTTGTAATAATTATCCTTTTATTATCCTGTTTTGCTTGATGATTAGCAAGCAGAACATTGTGTAATAACTTCATTCATTGCTGTCATGTTGAACAAAATGCAGATCAAAAATCTCATGTGAATCATATTATGTATGCTTTATTAAGTTAACCTACAATGCCAGGGAATGTGCTGCAAGCAAGATAATATTGAAATGAGGCTAATGCTTAATATGTGAACTGTGAGAATTGGTTAGAGCAGTACTGTGCAGCACAGCCAATGGCATCCAATGCGTGTAGGTGTGCAGCTGCAGATTGATTGCTCAGGTGGGAACTTCAAGACAATTCCTTGTGTAAATCTCTCATCGCGTGCCTATGGGAAAGATGGGTCTGAGACTCCCAAAGCAGTGCTTCTCTCACTGACACACTGCATAAACACACCCCTGACACAGGACTCCAACATCATTTGGCAATCAGACTTAATTACGGCATAAATTTTTACAGCCCAGTATGCCACACCATTTTCCATCTGATCCTCAGATGGAGCAATCCCCGTTCTGCCCACAAGGTGAGGATGAGCCCAAAGGGCTGGTTCTGCTTTCTCATATTAATCTAGGCACCGCTTAGCAGAAAAGGCTGGGGTTGGGAATCCGAGTTGTTCCTTTTCCCTGCAGTGCCCCACTGAATTGTTTCTAATGTTCATTCCTGATTCAGGTTCTGAGTTATCCTGCTTGATGACAAAGAGCAAGGAAAATCTTGACTATTGTCTCTCAGCTGCCTACTTTTCTATGGGGCTTTGCAGGCAGGGTTTTTAGCATAAGGTTCTGTGGGTTCATCTCCTTTGCCATGGAACAAGTGTGATTTGAGACACAGCTTTCAACCACGAAGGAAAAAATTCCAGCTCAGCTGCTAAGTTTAATCAAGATTCTTTCTAAGGGGAAAATTTAATTCTGGAGAATTATAAATCCTTAAACCTAACAGCAATAAATAGGGCACTGGACAAAACATTTGGTTTCATTTTTTCCTGTCTACAGTGGCTCAGGAACACAGTGGCACCATTGAGAATCATAGAATTGCTCAGGTTGGAAAAGACCTTAAAGATCATCAAATCCAATTTGACTAAACCATGTCCCTGAACACCACATCCAAATGGTTTTTAAATACAACCACCTCCCCAGGGAGGGTATGCTTTTATCAGACCAGTGAGGCACTTGACCAGTCACAGGACACTTGGTTTTATTCTTTTTTTTTCTTTTTCTTTTTCTTTTTTTTTAAACAGTGGAAAATTTTTCCTTTTTTGAAATGCAGACACTAAAAGGGAAAAACTGCAGCAAAGAAACAGGAAAAACATCTGCCAAAGCAAACAGTCGGAAAAGAAAAGCACTTCTCTTATCTCTCTCCTGTGGTAACAATAAAATGAATGTTTTCTCCTAGTGGCCTCTGGAAAACATCACAGATCTGACACGTCCTTCAGGTCACACGATGACAGTGGCAGAAAAATACCAGTCAGCCAGCTTCCCTCCTAGCCTTTGTAAATAGTATTTGGTTATTTGCTCATTGCCCAGCCAGCCCAGGGGTCAGTCATTTCAGTGAAAGTACAGAAATCCTTATTATAAATAATGCATCTAATGTATCTGCAGCCTCGCTCTGTTCTTCTAGAGCAGCTGGGTTGCTGCACTGCTTACATCTCTCCACGTGGGAGATGTATTTACGAAGACTAACCAGCAGAAGAGCACAAAATGATTTGCACTGGTACCTGCAGCTTATCAGGGAAACAATGCTTGGCAGGGACACAGCTGATGCCTTGCAGAACACAGCCCACTCCCAGTTCTGCCGGGGCTGCAGGTAGTGGAAGGGACTGATGGCAGCGGGGTCCTCCAGACAAGTCGAAGCCCTCCTAAGCTTTGAAGGAAAACAAGCAGGTCCATGCCCCTGTGGCCGTCCCTTGGTTAATGAGAGCCACACCAGAGCTCTCTTCCCCTTTTTACAGATCCCTAAGCTACCAAGTGCTGACGGCATCTCTTAATCTATGCATTTTATCCCTGGATGGCCAGCTAGCAACTCTGCCGGGATGCTGGGGGACTAGAAATGTCCCTGCCTGATGTCAGAACATCACGAGGACTCTGAAACTACAAGTTTAATGGCTCTTCCTTTGCCTATTTAGGTTATACTTTCTTTCAATCGGTGTTCAAGATTTTACCAACAATTGTGAAGACTATGCCTTTCTAAAAGAAGGTTGGTGTGGTATGATGGAGGGTGCTTGAATCTTTTTTTTTTAATCCCAATTGCTGTGAAGACAGATGATGCTTATTCCTGGCTTTATTTTCTCATTTTGCCCTAAATGCCTGGGGGAAGTGAGTCAAGGTTCCCATAGCAGTAATGTACCTGTGTTAAGTCCACAAAGATTTCATCTGCCACTCTCCGCAGGGGATCAAAGTGGGCATGACCCAGAATTCTCCAGGAGGTAAAAAATCAATTTTCCTGAGGCACTCCCAGAGAACAAGAACAATCACTGAGCACTGCAGGGCCTCCAGAAGCCCTGCAGAGAAGGGGGGACCTCAGCTCAGAAAAGACTGGGACCTCCATATCAACCTGATGCAAGACAGTGGTTGCTAAGTGTTGCTCCAGGGAGGACAGGGCCTTAAGCAACAGCAGTGCCTCAGGCACGCCTTCACACTCCAGAAGTCAGCAACTTTGGAGCCTTCCCCTTTTTCAGCTCTGTGAAAGCTTGGCTGGTCAGAGAAAGGAGCGATGGTGCAGCTGCCCAACTTACTTGCCTTGTCCTTGTTGCTGGGTTGTTCTGCTGCCTGGCAAACGCGTGTATGCAGAGACAGGAGCAAAACTGAGCACTGAACACTTTCCCTGAACTGAGTTAGATTACCAGTGATGAGGTAAAAAAAGAGTAAAAGCAGAAACCCTCAGAGGCTTACAGGCAGGGGTGTGCAGTGACAGTGCAGTGACTGACGCACAGCACCCTGCAGCTTCCCTCTCTGATTAGCTCTGCTTTGCAGGAGCATGAGCTGCTCCAGCTAATCATCTCCCTGGGGCATAGACTAGCTTTTTTAATTAAAAACAAAGCAAAGCAAAACAAAAGAGAGTATGTCCTTATTTATAAGCAATGGACAGTTCCTGACACGAAGAGACCACTCTCCCCAGTACTATCTTTGAACAGGAGAAGCTCCCAATTAATAAATACCAACATTTGTAATATCTAACACATACTCTTACCTGCATTTTTGCAGCCCAGGCTTCCACACAAGAAAACCCTTGTCCAAAGCATGCTTGTGCATACAAATTCAGAGGGATTCCAACTCTTTCTCAGCCCTCTGCTTTCCTAACTGGGGATTCAAGGTTGCTACTGGGATGTCTAGTTACTAAAAGGAAGTCTGAACTTGTTAACAGACTGTTACATTTCCTGAAAACGCTTCTGTTGACAAATGAAGAACAGGAATCAGCTGATGAAGAAAGCGTCGATTTTTCTAACCCTAGAAACTAGTGGAGAATGTTTGACAAATGGCTTCTTCTTCATCATCCCTAAATATATGGACGGGGTTTTTAACCACTGCTGATGGAGGTCAAGCCTCCTTAGAAGAGAAATATAATCACCACAAATGCATATTAATCTAATCAGGCACATAGTGAATAGATGTAAAACATATAAATAAATCAACAGATAATCTGTAAATTCTGCTCATTTGTTACTCCTAGGCAGAGATATACACAATTATTTCCCTACATTCATCCTCTAAGCCTGTGTTCAGAAAGCCATGCCATTTGCTGCAGAAATGCGTGACAGAGAAGGCTGAGGCAGAGACAAAAGCAATGGCTGAGTTAGGATCAACTGCAAGCAATTCATCAGCACAACAGTGCAGGCTGATGAGATAAAGCCACATTTGCATTTATACTCTAACCTGTTCTCTCACAGGAAAATATTAGAGTGCCTGCCTAGGTGTTAAAATTCACTTGGAAAAGAGATGCCTTGGTGTAGATATCAGTTATGGAGTACTGATTGTCCTGGATCCTTTCAGAGAGAAAAAAAGTACCAGCTCACACCAAGTGGCTTAAGGGCTGGCAAAGGACTCTCCTGCGTGGTCCTCTATGAGCTGTGCTGTGTGCTGGCAGACACAATCACAGTAGGAGAGTACGTTTTGGCAAAAGCCACCAGGATTAATGGCTAAGCACACAGAAAATGAGACAAGCACAAAAAAAAAAAAAAAAAAAAGAGGGAATGGAGTAAGGATCAGGGATACTCAGCACATTAAGATGATTTTTTTGCATTTTGTCTGGTCAGAAACCACAAAAAATCTGCATCCCAGCTTGGCTGGTAGCAGCCTCTGAGTATTAGACTGTGTGACAATTATGCCTAGAAGGCCCCAGAAGGAAAAGCAGGCAAAAGGCAGGGCTTTGTTAGTAATCACAGAGAGCTTGCAAAAGGCTGTTTGCTTTCAGCTTCATCCTGAGCCTGTGATCAGGGATGCACTGACCATTATTTGCTTATCAGCGCTGGGAAACAGAGGGCAGAAATTTACTCTGCTCCTCCTCTCAATCAACATGTGTTCACATCTTTTAGATTATAGGACTGATCCAGTAACTACTGCAGTGAGATTTTCCAAGGACACAACAGGCTTTAGAACAAGTCTGGCTGGAATTAACCAAAGACTGGAAATAACCAAAGCTAACATTTTCTCTTCATTCAGATATTAAACTGAAGTTCATTGAGCCATTTCTTCCTTTCACGCAGGTAGATATTTAAAGACGTACTCAAGTACAAACTAGAGGTCATTGTTAAATTTTGGTAACCATAAAGAGTACTTAGAAAGAAGAAGTGTAAGAATGATTTCAGGAAAGATAATCTTATACCCCATGTCAACTGAACCACCTCTTTGAAGCCCTTAGTTAAGTCCAAGATTCAGGAATACTAGGATTTTTGATTCAATCATGTCCTTGTGCTTTCTATCAGCTAATCTGGAGGTGGCTGTTTTGGATCCTATTTTAAGATTATTCCCTTTGAGTAACCTCACTTCTAAAAAGAACCTTTTCTCTGAGCGCAACTTACGTGTCAAGCTTTCTCCCAGTGCAATCTGAGGGCAAAAATTCTAGTTTTTATCCTTATCAAAATAACAGACTTCACTGACACTTCGTAAACGGTGCTTATAAAATGTTTTGCAGTTCCTAGATTGTAACATTCAACATTTTATACTAAATTATTAATGTTGGGTAAAGTAGCATGCTCAGCCATTTTAATAACCTTGATGTATTCTGTAATAAAAACAACAAATATTTGTTTATCCTTCAGTAACTGAAATGGAAAATGAGACCTCAGATTTTCCTCTTAACCAACTCCAAGTGAGCTCTCTAATGTGAAGCACTGTATTAGAATAAAATATGTAAGCCAAGGATAATGCTATGCTCAGTATTTTATTTATATTTTTATGTAAACATAATTTGCTTTGTAGGCACAATATAACAAAAGCTCTAAAGCAACAAATACAATTAAACAGTATTTCAGTTCACTTCAATCAGGCTTAAGATAAAGAGAAGCTTTCACAGTTCCTTTAAGGCAATTTAAGAAATAATTTGTTTCACTTGAAGAAACTATCAAATTGTCTTACAGTTGTTTAAACGCAAGTGTTAGTAGTAAACACAAACCTTCATTTCTTCTGCAATAAGACTTGTTCAGTAACAACAGTCTCACCATCATTTTGTATAGCATGCCCTCTACCACTTCAAACGTGATACTACTGTTTGTGGTATTCTAGAAAGTATTTCGGGCTTATGGGCCAAATTCTGCTAGCACAAATCCTGCTTCCAAAACAGGTACCTGAAAACTTTCATTCGTTTCATTAGTAACCTTCATATGTGCCATATTAATATCGCTACAACACGGAGTAGAATTTAGCTCAGTGATTGTAATACTGATCTGTGTAGTGCTTATGTAGATCCAGAATAGTCCTCTGAACGCATTGCAATTACCTGACATTCTGCTGATCAGAAAATGGCCCTGAAGTTGGTATGAATTAGCATGAAAAGTATTTTCGCCTTGCTAACAAAACCAGAAAAAGTAGCCAAAATTATTTCATCTGATTGTTGTCCCCATGGTGCCTGTGGCCATGACCACCATCTCACCCCTCTCTATTTATCTATAAGGGAAATTTAACTGTAGAGCCAACCATACTGTGGTTTATAACAGAAGAATGGATTTGCTATTCTGCTTGCCCTACTAATTTAAGGCCTTGAGAATGCCACTTTACTGCCAGTTCAAAGGTCACCAGCAATATTGCTCACTTTGGCGTCAAATCAAAATTTCTAGTTATGTTAAGGTTTGTTGCAGGACAACATTGTTACACTAACTGCAAAACAAAATTGGGCATGTTTCCTACTGAATTGTGAAAACTTAATGGCCTTTCTTAAAAGCTCATTGGGCGACCCCAACACATGGAAAACTCATTGAATATATATTTTTTCTGCATATTGAGTTCCTGTTTGGGTTTGATATGGCACCGGAAGCCTAGGTAAGTCCAACACAGAAAGAAAATCAACTAGAATGAAATTCTGCTTCAATATATAAGGAAAGCTGAAGTTCATTTTGACTAATATTTCAACAAAAGCTTTTTTTGGCATTTTCCTCCACAGTTAGTTCCTCTCATCATTTCTGAATTTGTTCAACTGAAGGGAAACTTGCTTAGAATGAACATTCTGCACAATTATCTAGCATTAGAACAGTAGGACGGCAACTTCATGAGCACAGTATGAAGAGATGGACATAAATACTCAGGCAGCAAAAATTAAACAAGTAGGAAAAAAAAACAAAACAAAAAAACAACACAAGAGAATCCTCTAAAACCACACATAAAAGTAATCCAGACTCACAATTACTTTCACACTGAGAAAAGCCTGAGAAGCAATCCTTCTCCCCTTCTGTATATTTTTCAACTTCTATCACTACTACATATTTGTAGAATTAGGAGCACAACTAGCCATGCCTGGAGAAATAACTTCTTTGCTAAAAATGTACTAAAAATATATTAATTCAAAGATACATGGCATTATAACAAGGTCTCTGACTTTCTTTTAGCATTTCTACTGAAGTTGTTTGCAGTTATTTTAAAATGTTTATTTCAATAAGACCACCAAGGACCTGAGCAGCTTCTGTTTGGATAGGTGAAAGTCAAGAAAAAATATTTACTTTTGTCATGTTTAGACATAGTTTCCACTAGTGGGAGGTAGATAGACTAGCTGGTTTTGTATATTTGATCCTTCAAATAATCACAAATATAACCATACACATGGAGCAAAGCTTTTAATAGAATTACTCGCCTAGGTAAAGTTATCCCCATGCATAATTTGTGATGGGATTAAGGTCTAAAAAGTCACTTTTAAAAGGGTTAACTTCTTTAGAAGTTCAGCTCCAGCTTCATAGTTGATCAATACATAGTGATTTAAGAGCAGTAAACTCTGCCAACAAATTCCTTCCACATACTGAAGAGTGATCCTTACTAATGGGATTTAAAAGTTAAACCTACAAATGTTTCGGATTTTAGACACAGATGAGTCAATGCATCCTTCACAGAACACGATGTTGAACTGTCAGTAACAATGCAAATTGTTCTGGCTCTAAAGTGAGTAGCTAACTGACCTCTGGTGCCTAAAACATATGGGGCGATAACTCAGATCAACAGGAAAGCAAGATAGCTGGCACTCTGAATGAAGTGTTTAATTACTGGTGTTGATGGCTAATATGATTATACGATACTAATCAGAGTCTGTCTGTCAATTAATGCACAATTTCAGATTCCACAATTCAAAATGAGGTATTTTTGAAAATGAAGACAAGATTGCTTATAAAATGAGGAAGCGTGATAAAGGAAAATAAACTTACCATTTTTGAAACTTCTATCTGTGGTTCATAAAAGGAAAACTACTTTAACACTGAAAAATTCACAAACTTAAGAATCCTCCCTCCAATTAGCAGAATCTTCAATACAGCAAGTGGGCAATACTTTTTGTTACTGTGGTTGTCAACTTGCAAAAAAAAGCTCAACCCTCCAAATAACTTTATGCAAAAAGTTGGAATTTACATGAGAAAGATGCCCATCTAAAATTACACAGTAAGTTAATGAGGCTTTTAAACTGAAACAGAAAAATCCATGGGACTCCTACAGGGAAATTGGGTATTACACAGGAATGTCATAATACTGCACTGGATGAGAATGGCACTTGAGTTCAAAACAATGATCAACAGCTCATAGCTCAGCTGACTGCAGACAAATACAACACACACTGTACTACAGCATTTGTTCACTGATGCAGAGAATATTTCCCAGTCTTGTTCCCTTCTACTGAATCAATCATTCTGCTTCCATCACCTCTGGCTGTTACTGGATGAATGGCATGCGCTCTTTATTCTCATTGTCCCCTTCGTGATCTTCTTCCTCCTCTCCAGCCTCACTTGTCTCTGTGCTGTCGTTGGCCATCTACAGGATGAAAGATGAAGAAAATCAGAGCACCTATCACATGGTTTTACCCAGTCTTGTTTCTGTTTGATTCATCTCATAAAATGACTTTAAAAATGGAAGAAGTCATGGATGCAGCAAGAAAACAGATGTTCTGTCAGTACAAAAGTTTTGTTGGTATGACATCACTTTCAGTTAGAACTGTGAACTGTTCCTTCAAGGATTACAGCTGAATTCTGTAACTGGAAGTTGCTTTTAGGACAGTTGCACAAGTGGACTTTGATCTGCATACCTATCATAGAATGGCATTAAGACTCTCAGAAAAGAAACACAGCTATGTAGGACGTTCACAAAATGTATGTAACATGCTCTTCCAGAGATAGACAGTATGATTCTTTAAAGCAGCTAATGGATGGGAAGTGTTTAGATACTTAGAGAAGAAAATAATTCCTAGCAGAGGTACTCCCTACTTCTGTATGAAAGCACTTCTGTGTTCGGACGCTGAAGTAATGTGTCTTTTTCTGTTCAACCTACTTATTAAGACAGGAATTTTGTATTCATTAAATGTCTGTTTGTTTTCTGTCACAGGGACACAAATAGATTTGACAGTTTTATCCTGATTTAGGAATGGCAGGCACATTTCTGGAGAGGGAGATGGCTATGCTGCATAGAAATTTAACTGTTGGGAGTGCAGGAGTTACAACTGCATTTCACCTTGGATTAAAAGTATAAATTATAATTATGGGTTCTATTTAGGTGCTATGGATTTAGAAGAAAACAGTATACAAGAAAACCGTAAGGGACATTTCTCCAAATGTCACTACCACGCTTTACCTTGTGAGACTGTACGCCATGTATGTAGTGCTTTGCACTCACCAGGGGAGTGGGTGCTTTCTCCACATCCAGAATTAGTTTTCCTATGTTACCTCGGTCATGGATTCTCTGCATGGCCTCCTTCACCTGAAAGAAAGATAAGATATTGATAATTTACAAGCACACGTTTATAGAAAATCCCGACTGCCTTTCTTCAAAATCAGCAGTATATGTGAGGCATGCTATGAGCAATGCCATTCAAACTGCTGCTTTAAACAAAATGAATATGTTAAACATCTTCCAGTGGTTTTTTAAGGCTTGACTTTTGCCTTGTGATTGCCAAAATGGGATGCAAAGCTTCATGACAGTTTCTGAGTAGAGTACCTACATAACGGTACTGCAGTACAAAAGCTGAGGTGAGAAACAGGATCAGGGAATTAATCTTGACAGGTTGTTCATTAGATTAATTTCTTTTCTTCTTTGCAAAATATTTGTGAAGAAATTTTACTTTCATTGAAAACGTGAAATATTTTTCTAATTGACCTATGATGGTTAATTATATCCTTTTGCTTTCCTACAGAAAGAATGCCATATCCAGGCAGTGGCTGTGATAGACCACGCTGGCTCTAATTGCATGATTGAGTATTTTTTTCTTTTGTCTTTCCCCACATTTTTAATTGTTTCTTTTAATGAATACTGTCTTACCAATACCAGACATTTAATAACTGGCACCAATTAGCCCATATAAAAAAGGAACAACAACTTCTTATGAATGCTCTGGAGAGGAGCTTATTTTTATATGCAGTTTTAGAACTCATGGGGTCTCAGTGTTGATGAACTGACATTGCATGTGTGTTTCACTGAATATCCAAAGTGAGGCATGCAGAACACTACTAAATCACTGGAAATTAGAAGATGTCAAGAATTCCTCACTGTCATGGTGGAAAAACATCAGAAAACTGAAAATAAAGGCCACAGAAAGGCTTTGCCATAGCCTTACCACACTATTTTTGCTGGCATAACAGGATATATTGAGGCAAGAAAGTTTTATGTTAATAGGATCTGCCATCTGTGACATAGTTCTACTGACTATTTTAAGAATAATGGCATAGAAGCTAGAAACAAAATGCTGACTTGGGAACATGTGGGGCCCACAGTACATTAAAAGCTTGAATTGAGGTCCATGCACCCAAGATCATTAGTGAATGTCCAATACAGGAGGTGGTATGACATTTCTGAAGACACTAAACAAATACAGCTTTCAAGCTTCAATTAAATTTAATGGATACTGGGCACAAAATGTCTTTACCATCTGTCAGCCTTATTCTGAAAGCTGGCTGCAGTGAACTCAATATTACAATTTTAATTTTACTGAGTGGTTCACTCAATTAGTAAATACCAGACATTAAAAAAAAATAAATCTGATAGAACAAAAGAAAAATTGCAATGATGAAAAAAAACTAATAAGAAAAAAAAAACTCTCTGACAAATTAACCTTGGAATACACTGTTGCATTAATTCAACTGGATAAAAGGTTGACTCTATATGTTGACCAAAAACCACAGTAACTTTTACTTAAACAATACCCATCTAAGTAACCCACAACAGCACTTCTGTAACATGGACAGTATTCCCTTAACATCCAACAATGACTCCAAAGCAGCAGCTATGTTATTTTGTAAATGTTGTTAGCCAAATCAAGCTTTCAGGAGTCTATAGCACAGCATAAATACACAGATGTGATAAAATTGGAGAAATCAGCAAACACATTTACCCATCTTTGAAATTTATTACCAGAACATCATGTAAAAAGCAAAGCATGCAACACTGATTTTAATCTGTACCATATTGCAGTTCACAAGGCAAATCTGAGAAAATGTGCTTTCCCTGCATTTTTCACAAGCATGGTATTGAGTTTAAGACTCTGGAGAAAGGTTCACTGGTTTCCAGTACACTTGTAAGTAGCTTGCAAATGTAAACAGCAGGCATTGGAAAAGGGAAAACACACTCTTTAACAATAACAGTGGCTACGGGATCCAGATGGAAACATTAAAATACATTAAGAAGAGAAAAAAATAGTTTGATTCAACATCAGCATCCTTCAGTGTCATTTTCAACTTGCCTACCCAGTTCATCAAATTCTATACCAATGCAATACCATGAGCTGTTTAATAAATGAGTAATTCTTCTATTTTAAAGTTTATGGCTGCTAATTCACTTATTCAACCAAGACTGCAACTGCTTGTTTCCCAACACACCTGAATATTAAAACTGTAGAGAACACTGTAGAGAAGAGAGCATTAAAAACTAAACAAGCATGGTTACAGTTTGCTGTTCTGTGCACATTCCAAAAGCATTTGCTTTTCCATGTGAACTTTGACAATTAGGCAATTCCTAATTTAAAGAATTTCTACTGGAATAAAGGACAAATTTTCCATTGCCCTTTCAGTATAACTCACTCCTTACAGTGGTTGTGACTGAAGTAATGCTAAATTACAGGAAATTATGCTGAGAAAGCCTAACATTCACATGATACGTACAATAAGGCTCTGCACTGGATTCTGAACTGTTTTTACACATTAGTGAACAATGCGAAAATACTTTCAAATTTCCACGTTATTTGTCTAAGGAAATTTGTCAAACTTATTGCTGAAAAGAAATAAAAGCCATGCAGTCCCATGAACCCAACATAAACTCTCCTAGGTAGCAAGAGAAGAAAGCAATTAATAATAGAAAAGAGAAATTAAAGGAACCAAAGTTTGCCTTTTCCCCCAAACACAATTCACACTTCTGCATCATATTCTTTTAGTTTGATGTATTGTATTTTTAAACATTCTCTGCAGCATAAATAGCTTTCCGTATCTTTTCAGTCTAATGAAAAATGGTAATAAACACAGGAAAAGGAATTTTCAAACCCAGTTGGAAACAATTTGCATTTGCTTTAGGGAGTATCCTTTCATAATTGAAGAAAGGATTTTGAGCAAGCGTGTTTCTCCCATCCCTTTCAGCCTTACAAGTAGCACAGTTGTGGATAATTTGTTAAATATCCCCACTGAGCAGTGACAATAAATCTGGTAATTAGGATCTATGTAATAACAAGTCACAGTTACGAGGCCCTGTGAGAAACACTCAAAACTCGTCTTCCACCATAACTCCCCAAGTGCCGCACGCTCTCTGAGCTCTGTGAGCACTCACTGCATTGTGCCAGCATTACAGGCTATCAAGCAGCTTTAACATCGCTTTGTAAATTTCATCCATTAACACACACTTGCACATTTAAATAGATGTTGTGCTACCAATACCCAAAGATAAATCTTCAGAGAAGTCTTGATACAAACACAGGCTAGAAAATGACAAAGGCAGCAAAGACAGCCTGCTGTGGGAAAGACTATTCAGTGGTATTTTCCTGAGGGGATGTTATGGCTGGGATCTCAGAGTTTCTCTTGTACCACAGCCATTTCTGTCCTACTATATTGTGTATCACACTGAGAAGAGCAACAATTACTGCCAACAGATCTTGGTTGGAGAGGAAAGGCATAAACGCCTTCACGTTGCTGGTCAGAAAATGTTCTATTTATGATCCATTTCTGTATTTGGCTCTTAAAAGGAACCAGTCCCAGGAGTAAAATAAGAGTCTGCAAAGCTGTGCACTGTATTTTTTGCTATGCCAATACAACACACTGGGGACTTTAGTCCCGTATTCTTAATACAGATGTTTAGTGGCTAGAAACAATAAATGCCATGGGTAGATCTCTTAGCGGGCCGTTAAAACACGATGGTTTTATCATCGTATGCAGTGCTGTTCAGCTCAGTACTATCTGCAATTTTATCAAAACTTTTAGTGAAGTTGCGCTTTTACTTTAGGAGAGCAAAATCTGCAACTGAAAGACACCAGTGCAATAGAAAAATGGATATTCTTTTACCTGCATGAGGTCGAATGCAGTTTATTGCCCAAGCTGTCACGGTCACAGTCTCATCTTTGCAGGCTTTGTCCTTAACCCTTCCCTCTTACCCAAGGCACATTTACCAGACAGTGGCAGAGCACTTGTACTTTATTTTCTTGAGCGTCTCCAGCAATAGTGATAACCTACCATACTCACCAACTGTTCTATCCCCTGTAGCATCACCTGCTGCAAAAGAGATCAGCGCCCAAATGTGAACAGTCCCCACTAGCAGACAGGCACAGTGGAACACAGCATTCGCTTTATGATCTACAATCGTATTTTTTTCTCTTATTATTTCCACACCTTCTGGTTCATTATCACTATTTATTTCCACAAATCATCTCAAGGAATCACCTTCTGTCCTCAGCTTACACACTGAAAATGTCCAAGCCTGCCAGCATGTCACATTAAGGCTGTTTCCCTCCAGCTCTCTAATATTCCCCTTGGAATATTAGCCTTGGAATAGCTTGGAATAATAAGCCTTGGTTCACCATAAGTTGGTTGTACATCTAGGAAAAGATAAAAAATTTTGGTTATCTCATGAGATCTTTCTAACACTCAACATGGCCTTTGATTTGGTGCTGTTCCACAAAATAAGTCCAAAATCTACTTTGGAGTGCTACTGCTTTGCCGGCAAGGAAAGCACACACACAAAAAATTGAAGCTTCTTTTTGAGAAAAATTTGAAATATTTTGTGTGTGGGAACAAATTTCACTCCCTGTTCCACTGGCACAATTTTCCTGACATCGCTAAGTTGCATGTGGATGAGAAGAGCAGCTGTTAGGAGGATGGAAGTCTCAGCTGATAAAGGAATATTACCAGTGATCAATCAGCTTCCACTACTTGAACATGCATTCTGTAAATGGCTCTTATCTTTCAAACACCTTTTTTTTTTTTTTTTTTTTGGCATGGAACAGTTTGGACATTTTGGATTTCTCCAAAATCAGGAGAGCATGAACTTCCCATCAGGAGAATTCAGAATTTTCCACGTGAAAGCCAAGAGAGCTTCCTCATACAACTCATCCTGCCCTGACACAAACAGCTAAACAAATAAGAAATTTAGCTCTGTGCAGGCTCGCTCTCTGACAGAAAGAAGAGCTGCTGGCAAAAACATTCCTTACCAATAATTAATTCCTCTGTATCTAACTGCCGTGTGTCAGCAGAGCCTGCAACTGCATCATGTCTGCAAAATCACATGGACAGGATCTCCATGGTGACAGTGTCATGCAGTGTGCAAACATCAGCTGGCTAGTCAAGGTTACTTTGGCAACCCAAGTGTCACAGGTAATGATCCAAATCTTCTTCAGATTTATGCTAGAATCGGCTGAATTAAAAACTTGTCTTTTTCTCATTTTAGGACCGGTTCTGCTCCATTGCTGTTTCATAACAGCCTCTATTTTCATGAGCTATTTCCATTAGCATTACAAACATTAATATCAATAGTATTTATTTAAGCATCATTTGTATGCAGTAATGAAGAAAAAGATGCATGCTGCAGACTATTCTAGCTGAGAGACCCCATAAGCAAAGCACTTCATACTACAGCTTTCATAAGTGCCATGAGGCAACATGATTTTTATTATCAGAAGCACTGCTGTGGTCTATTAAAGGCTACGCTGTCTTTAATATAAACTGTGAGCTGCATTATAATGGCAGATGCTCCTCTCGGATCAGAAGAATTTACCTTCATGTCACTGGCATATACAGGCTTCCACACAATGTGGCAGTCCATGCAAAGAAAAAGCCTATGTAGTTTCCGTCTTCTGGTTTATGTTTTTTAGCTTTTGTCTGTGGACAAAAGGACAAGGACAATAATTCCCGAGCTTGCTGGTAGCTCTGAGCAGAGCGAACTGATATTCTTCCCTATGCAGATTTTGCCAGTGCCAGGCCATGGGATGTAGAGAGCAAAAGTGTATCTTCCTTTTAGGCTGCATTTGCAACAGCCCTGTTAGTGTGGCTTGTGCTAAGATCAGGGACAGAAATCTGGTGCTCTGGATGCAGCCCTTCTGTATTGCACACAGTGAGCAGCTGCTGGGCTCCCCAGCACTACAGACTGCATCTGCCTGCTCCTCGAAGTGACTTCTGTCAAAATGCAGTCCTGTTGTCTTGCTGGCACATTTCCTCCTCCTCACATACTGACATGTCTCTCCCACGTTAACGCAACATGATTCAGTGAAATAATATTTCACTATGCCACACATTGAATGCTTTTAAGCTTTTTTTGGTGAGTTTGCAGTGTGTTTCTTTCTCAGGCTGTCTTCCATACAAGTTTCTGTAAAAGAGCTGTTTAAGTATGGTTACTGACAATCGACACAGGTATCTGGTCAAAAACATCCTTTTGCTCGCAGGCATTGTTTTGTCTGGGAGAGAGTACTGACCACAGCACACCTTCATGGGAACAACTTGCATTCGTAAGAGGAATATTCTGCTTGCACCACGTACCAAACAGCTAGCAGAAGAGTGCTTCTAGTACTCGGCTGCTGTGACAATAAATGTGGTATTTACAGGGCTCTGAATAGTCTCCACTCCTGCTTGTGTCAGTTCTTACCTCTGAAATCAAGGACTGACCATATGCAAGAAGACACAATGATCTTAAGGTACAGCTACAGGGAAAAAAGCGTGGAGAAAACTGAGATACAATCAAAATTAATTGCTGAAGTGCTAAGAAATTAGTATAGTCAGCAATTTTTTGATCTGTTTAGAGAGTTAGAGAACACGGGAGGAAGATAACTTGGGCTATGGAAGCGAATACATCACATCATCCTGCTAGTACTCATCTGAAACCAAGAATGATTTGAATCTGACTCACCTGTTTTCTGCTGTCACCCTGAACTTTTGCACCAGTGTCTTTTCCTGTATACATGCAAACAGAAGGTCATTTTAAAATCCCTTTCATTCCTCCATTGCTATTCGCAGCTGCAAAGAACAGCTCCAACATCCACTCCCTCCCGCTGCCCGTCAGCAAGGAGAGACCTTTTTGCTGGAATACCTTTTTGCCTCACTGTATGTTGCCATAGCAGCAAGACTAAAACCAGACCCAAGATGAGAAAAATGTCAAAGGAATAAAAACTGATGCTACAGGCAAATTCTGACTCAAATCCTTCCTTGGCTACCGAAGAGATCTGTTACATTATATGTTTTTTACATGGAGAACTACAGCTGCACAACTGTACTGTTCACTCTTGCCTTATTCCAACAAGCTCCTGCTGACATCAATGAGTATTTGTTTTTGTCTTGATGAAACTCAAAGAAAAAGAGATTTAAAGCCTCGCAATTACAGAATAACTGAACCAAATCTTACCAGCTTTTACTTATGAAGTCAACAGGAACAAAGCAGAAAAAAGAAAGAACCAATATCAAATTAAATATTCATAACTACGAAAATAGGACCTAGATTATAAATCTGGTGGGAGTTCTTCCTACACAGTAAGCAGGGGAAAAAAGACTTTGAAGTTGGATCCACCAACACAGAGACTTCTTCAACAGTTAAAGGCCAGCATTTCGGTTGTAAGACAAGTACTGTAGAAGGAACATCTCTATTAGACTATGTGTATTACCTTAGAAGAGCCTGCAGAACGATAAGGCAAGCAAATATTGATTTGAACTAGCACAGTGTAGCCTCTCATTATCACTTATTATTTGCATAAGCTTGAAGAAAAAGGAAATCTTTTGCAACAGCAATTAATACTGTAAAAAAATTACCTTTTTAGTTTCAAAGGGTGTTCTCTGAAGGGAGATTTGGTGAAAAAAATCCCCAGAACACAGACTAGAAGAAAAGCCACGTCTTGTGAATCAGCAAGAAGCTTTTAGAATTCAATGGTAGAATTCTTCAGAGTAGCAATAAAGCCAGAACTCCTGAATACAGATCTTCAGCCATCTGTCTAGTCAATAGCTAAATACAATCATATCAACTCTAGGGTGAGATTAACCAATCTGAAAGTGAGCACAACGTTATGTGGAAGAGACAGAACTACTGTGATAAAGAGTTCCCCAAACTCACTGATCGCTCCCTCCTGCACTGTGCTTCTGGTTTCTGCTATATAGTTGTGAGCCACTGACTCACAGCTGTTGCCTGAGTTGCTGGGATTGCTGATAGAAATTAAGGTAGCATGGCCCCAGATTTTACTAGCACATCAAAGCCCACATACAGGATCTTAGAACTGGTCACCTGTATTCCCTTTATTCTCTCATTCTGAGCAATAACAGGTTATACTAAGCTACAGCCAACTATTCACATAAGGATGCCCCAGATACCCCTGATTTTGGGATATTCAAAAGTGAAGTGGTTCACATTCCACTCCAGCAAAAATCTGGTTTGCTGTGGAGCAGCAGCAGTTCTTATGCTGTGGAGAAGTCCTTTGGCTGCAAAGGAGTTTTGGCAGCAGCAGACAAAAGAAAGAAGCCCTTTGTATTTGGTTAACATGGAGCAGTCTCTTGTGTAAGTGAAATTCAAATATGAAGTTCAGTTTGGTCCATTTCATCACAATGTCTTCACAATTTACAGCAGGAAAGTTTATGACATTTATCACCTTGCAATTAAAAGCAGATATTTTATGTTATTATCAATTATCGAGCTCCATAACATAAGCTTTTAAACTCTTGCCTCAGCCATGTTGCCTTGTGACCTCTTTGAAAAAATATTTGGAAAAAAACTGCACCAACCCACTAATATGTCTCATTCATTCTCTCTCCCATAAGCATCTTCTAATAGTTAAGAGAGTCATGAAACTCTCCCTCCTCCACTCCCCCTTACATACCCTTAATTACAAGCACACTGCTTTGTGAATTGTTGTCTTTCTAATTATAATGCCCAGATTGCAGAAGGTCAACGTTGTTGGTTTCCTCAGCACAGCCTTGCAGCAGCAATCCTGTCTGCTTGCTTCTCTGTGGGAAGCTGGCAAACAGAGATCTCTCTTCACACACAAGTGAAAGATTAGAGACAGCCTTTCTGGAACTGTATTGTTTCACAGCCATGTGAGAGCTCCAAGTCTGAAATACTTCCAGAATCACAGTGTTTCACACGCACTGTCTAGACATTTGCAGAACACTTTTCAGAGACAGAAGAATCTTTTTCACTATATTCCTAATTGCCTCCAAAAGCAAACTAGCTGCAAGGTGATCTAAGTCAATGCATGCCTTAACTGCCTCTGGGCAAATGGATGGATGTTGCCTCATGGAGTTAAAAACACATCAGCTTGCACCACATTAGGTGATTCTTCAGTATGTGCTTGCATACATACAGTTATGCCAGATGACAACTGAAATGAGAAACACTAAATTCTTCTCTGCAGGACTCCATCGAAGCAACACTTAGGACTGTCACTACTTTGCCTTGCAGTAGTTACCTTCCTTTAATACAAGTATGGAGAACGAATTATTCTCTATTCCAGAACTACAACATAAAATACTCTCAGACTTGGAAACTAAACTTACTGGTTACAAAATAGAGCAGACATTTAGACTTCTAGACAATAGAGATGTAATCATTAAAATGACTTGACACTATCATTTCCAAAGTCTGGGAAGCTCCATACACAAATCCACCAACTAGGATCAGATTACACGAGCACATTAATTTTGTGTGAAAAAACACAGAATTGTTCTTTCACAACAATGGATGCTCTCCAATAAACTCCCTCCCTAGACATTAAGTCAATTATGTAGATTCTTGAATCTCAGCGTGGTAAATACCAAAGGACTCTAAAGATCCAAATGAAAAAATATTTCTTCTCTATTTTCTTGTTTAAATTTTTTGGTTTCACGAAGTAGTGCCATGAGGATTGCAAATCTAATTACTCTTAAGTCATAGTCATATTTTTCCATTATTCAAGAAGCTCTCTAAGCCAGATCTGACCATTGGGTGCTGCTCTATACCTTCATTAAAATTCTACATAAGCGAAACCAAAAAGCACAGATATATTAAACTGCTTTACAGTTGTAATATTAGTGTGATTTGTGCTTATCCTCATCTTGAGCTGGATCAGTTAACAGTAAGACTGAAGTCATTCATCTACGTAAGATGAAAGGTATTTGAGTTTATTTTGTTGTTTACCAGACGAGTTTACAATACATTTTTCAGTCCCATTTGCTTTATTTGTTAATGTTTTTTATGGCACAGTTAAAAATTTTTCATTCTGAGACACTGTTAAAGGTTTTTAACCCTGTACCAACACAACTGATTTAGTTTACAATTTTAATGGCCATGCATGAATACTCATTTGACTTAGTATTACACTGACTGAAATCAAATTGCTATGCAGTCCATAAAGGCTTTGTGTAACATAAAGCATAAGGCTTTGTGTAACAAGATGCCACTCATTCAGCTGAAACAGCTTCTAATCTAATTCAATTAGGTGTTGATGTGCCAAAACTTCAAATGGTGTGTATGAGCTAGTTCAAGAAAATAGGCAAGAACTTCAAAACAAACAGTGAACAAACAACAAAAACAAACCGACCCAACCAACCAGCATTTCATGACTTCTGCTGAAGAACTGAAAGGTTATACCCGTTCTCTTCAAGAAACTCATGCAGGATGTAACCATAAAGGATAATACAATAAAATGTATGCTATTCCCAAGATTGGTGTGGTGGATTTTGGTTTTTTTTTTTGTGATGGTTAATGAACTTTACTATGTTACACCAAATGTGTATAAACAAAGATTTGAAGCTGCCTGTGATGAGCTAAGGCCTAGTTTCTTATTTTTTATCTTTTTTTTTTAAGATACAGTCTACATTCCCAAACACATGCACTTTAATACCACATCCAAAAACAGAACTTTAATACTCAAACCAGCATACTGAGTAAAAACAGAACAGCTGAGAGTCAGATGCTCAGCTGAAGACCCTGAATTATGTTGCCTATTTTATTTGAGTCAGTGATTATAATGCATAGATCTTCCCTACAAAGTATCTTTGTGTTCATTCACAGCAGGCTATACATATATGTGTAGGAACACTTTACTATCAACAATACATCTTCTCTGCTGCCTTGGTGTTAATTGATATCATTATCTGTAACAAGCAATAATATCATTAAAAAACTGCACTACCAAATAAAACTCCCAATTATCACATTAAAATTGGACTATATTACTCTAAGAGATGCCTTTAAGTGTAAGAGCAATTTTGCTCTTAAAACTCATCTATGTTTAAAATGATTAAGAAGGATTTATGAGCCATTTTCATTAGGTGAGAACATTCATCTTGATTAATGACTGTTATGCACCAACTTAAAATATTACTTTGGATCATTCCATTTTACTCAGGGTAAAATTACGTGAACCAGAAAAGTAAACTTGTTTCCAGTGAAAGCTCCCTACTGCACTCAGAAAAACAAAATAGAGAGAAGTAATGCTGAAAGCATATTACCTGCTAACGTCTATCACCGTGGTAATTTTGCAGTCTCACAAATCATTTCATTCTCTTCTGCTCTATTGAATCTTTCTGCTCACTATCAGCCATGGAAAATGGCCAGGGGACCAATGCTGCCAATGTAGCATCTTTTAGGCAAAATGGAGTATTTAAATATGAGTATAAAACAAGTGGCTTCTATTCTCTACTACTTCATAAAATAAAAGTTCCATAAATTGTTTTCAAACAGCAAAAGAAATCCCTGTGAAACTTTTTTTTAACATTTTGAGAATGGCTTAAATTCTATGGCATAAACAGTAAAAATGAACTGTAAAGAAAACACGTTTGAGTCAAACATCCAAGATAAATACAGAATATACATCCTTTTATCGCTCATAGTTCTGTCCTTGGTGTCTAAATATATCCACTGTGCTCTGGTGAAGCTCTCCTTAGCTAGGTCTCATTACTTCTTTGCAAGGGTACCATATCATCATGTCAGTTTAATACGCAGGGAACAGGTGCCAATTTGTTACTTAAAAGCCATCTAATGTACTTCAGTAAGCAGACTACTCTTGTAAAATATTGCTTCTTCACAATAATTAATCAGCAGCTTGCTCCATTTAACAGGTTTGTTTCTTCCAAGAAGTGACATACTAGTTTAACACACATACAATCTCCTGTTGCTAATTTAATTAAGTGGAAGCACGTGACTACTTTATCTTTAACAGTGCACACTTTCCTCAGCGGAATCTATCAGTGCTTTCCATGTTATTTCCTTCACTGTTTGTTTTTTTCTGCCTCACTTTATCCATCAGGAACTGAGTCTAGATGTTCTTTTCTGACCTGCCATTAGAGAAAGCCATTATCTCTGTAGCACATAAGGGCAAACAAAAATGGCAATCTGTCCTGACCCAAAAACACGTACCATGACTCACTGCTGTACTTCCAATTTCCAGTGTCTCATGTCTTCTAGAAAAGTACTTTCTGCCTGTGTATCTCCATACTTAATTAATTCTTAGCAGAGTGCTTACCAAGTAGATTAGAAAAGTACTGTAGCTGCGGGCTGTGTTTACGTTAATTGAAAGTTTCAGTCTCACAGTAGTCAGGTTCAGTCTCTCACTAGTCAGGTTCCAACTTTGTAACAGCAATATTTGAATACAGAATCAATGCTTATCAGAAATATTGCTGAAATAATTTTTCATGTCTGCTACTCAATTCCAAAACATTAAGATATCGTTCCTCTGCAACTACCCAGCTTACTGAAACGTGTATAATTCTGAAATGAGAGCCCCTAGTGCATGCTCTGAACCACAAAGGCCCTCAGTGATACTGAGACAGAACCGAGAGGCTTGGCTGCTGGAAGCCAGAACTGGCAGGCAGAGATGTCAGGCTAACCCAAGAGCTTTCCACTAACATGCAATATAACATCAGGCAAGTGACATCAGGCTCTGCTTTCTTATCTATCTATTAAACTAATATTCTAATATGAATATTCTCAGTATATGTAAAGCAACATGATGAAGACTCTAGATGGCAAATCTTTTTGTTTATGCACACAGGTAATTCAACTGGCAGGCTAGACAATGCAAACCATTTCAGAAGCTGTCAAGAAAAAAATAAAAAACCCACAAAATTAAAATAAATTACTTTTTTAATTACATTCCATTTATGTAGCTGGAATTTTACGCAGCGTTTACAAACAACATGTAACAATTGGAAATAACTGACTTCAGCATACATATTTAACAGACTTGACAAGTGAAGTACGAGTTCCCTAAAACGGCTCATTAACCCAACCCTATTTTGTGGTAATCACAGCTAATATTGCGTATCTGAGGTGTTACAATGGACTCATCCTTAAGGCTTTTCTTCTTTCTTCTATCTCATGCTTACAACAAAATCACGGTCATGTTACATTGCTATCAGCAGTGTGTGAAACCAAAGAAACTACTGGGTTATGTCACCACACAGTGATACAGCCAGGAAGGGCAGAAGGAATTAGGAAGTAATACAAACTCCTGTTAAACAGCATTGCGTGGGGAAGAAAAGTAAATTAAATTATATAGGTATTTGCTAGGAATTAAATTATTCGTCTAAGAGCAGCAAGGAGTCCATAATCAGGTATGCACAATGCTTTAGATGAAAAAACTGCAGTGCCTAATTAATCCACAGTACTTTTAAGGTATATTTTTTCCTCCAAAGTACAGCTTGCTCCTCTACACAATATTGCACTGAAATTATCTGGAGTTTTAATTAATATTTACTTAAGACTAAGTATCTTGGGGAAAAAAAAATTGCAGTCTTCATTAAAAATCACCGTACTCATGGCTCAATTTTCATAAATTTGGAACCTGTGTTCATTACATATAATCTTAATGAAGTAAACTTTAAGTGAAATAGCTTTCCCTTACTCTTCCCGTATTTTAAAATACAATTAATTGAGTGTAATTCAATCATGAACACAGAAGCAAGCTACCCTGAACTACTCAAGCTTTTTTTCTCCGTTTGCTTTTCCCACATTCATACTTTGAAACCTACTACATCAGTACCACACAGCTCCCTGAATTTCTGTAATCTTTGATACATGCAGGAAGCTTGTTTTAAATTTGTTGCATTGAGGCTGCATTTAGAATACTGTGTCCAGTTCTGGGCTTCCCAGTTCACAAAAAACAGAGATCTCCTGGAAGGAGTCCAGCAGAGGGTCATGAAGACGTTCAAGGGCCTGGAGCATCTCTCGTATGAGGAAAGACTGAGTGAGCTGGGTCTGTTCAGCCTGGGGAAAAGATGACTGAGGGGGAATCTGATCAATGTTTTTAAATATCTAGAGGGAGGTGGGAGATAAACGGATGGGGCCAGACTCTTCCCAGTGGTGTGCAGCAATATGACAAGGAGCAATGGCCTAAAACTTGAACATAAGAAGATCCATACAAACATATGGAAGAATTTCTTTAGGGTAAGGGGGATGGAGCCCTGGAACAGATTCCCCACAGGGGTTGTGAAATCTCCCTCTGTAGATATTTAAGATTCATCTGAATGCCTACCTGTGTGAGCTGCTGTAAGGCAACTGCTGTAGCAGGGGGGTTGGACTTGATGATCTTGAGGTACCTTCCATCCTCTGCAATTCTGTGATACTGTGACTTGTTTGTACACAGAGAAACAACAGTACTGTACAGATAAGGCATTTAAATTTACTTTGAGCTACAGATGTTTATTTTATACAGGCAAAGGGAACAGAATCTCACACAGAGGGAGAACAACGTTCTATGGCAGTGCAACGGACAGAATATAAGTAGAGCTAATACCTGTACATCAGAAAAGCTGTTCACGAACAACTGTAATTGTAGTGCTATCAAGGAAATATTTGTGCTATGAGAACAAGCAGACTTTGCATTCTAATGTTAGAGAAGTAATAGCAGCAAAGGAAACATCAAAATGTTTGTGGGAGTTTTCACTTCATGAAACATTATCCTTTTTGTGTATTTAGTGGTGGATTGTTGTTTTTTTTTTTATTAGGGAACTTCCATATTTATAATGATATTCTAGATTATTTTGTATGCTTAGAAGAGTAAATGCAGGATCTAAATGAAGCATTTGACTTCAAATATGGGCAGAGAAAGGTGTCATTTCTTCAAGTGAGGAATTTGTTTTCATCTAGCAGATAAAAGGAAAGTAACAGCTGCACAAGCCACTATTATAGTGTCACTACAGGAAAGGAAAACAAAGGCACAAGATGACACTTAGTATTAATAACAAGGTGCCAGCCTAATCTGATATTACCAGATTATCCTCTTACTATGTTAGGAGTTATTAATGTGTTGGTTTTCTCCATGTCCTCCCATATTGATACATGAAAGGCTTTTTGCCTTAAAGCTAAGATCACTGCAAGGCATGATGTGTCTTCGATGAAATTAAAGTCTCTGCCCCAGAGGAAGGTAAGGGGGTGTCACTCTTTTCCTAGCATGGGCCATATGGTTTTTCTTTTTTTCCTAGAATACTGTTGATATTTAAAAGCATGCACTGAAATTGATGCTAAACAATGCATTCGGCAAAAGAATAAAAGATTTACAATATCTGAATTCTGTTGTGATGGCTTTGCCCTCACCAAAACACATTACAGAGGGAAAGTGTTCTTCAGTCCTCTTTCTTGCCATGGGATTACAACTTGGCAAGACTGCAATCTTAGATGTAAGGTTTCTACTGTTTTCTTTTGCATGCTCATAACACTGAAAACTCATGCAGAAAATGGAAAAATATGTGAAAATTAAAACACATGAGAAAATGATTCCTTTAAAGGAAAATATGGTATCAGCAGATATTTTATAATGATATCACAATGCCATCAGTTGCACTGCCCTTCTTTCAGGTTTAGGCCCTTAAACACAGCTTGATTTTGCTTTAGCAACTTACTACAGCAGAAAGCTCTGGCTCCGAGACAGAAGAATCAAACTTGTATAAAAAATAATATTTAGAGCTGGCTAGACTTGCAGCATCTCCTATAGTGATTCAGGATGAAAAACGAGACTGATATGCAGTGATCACTGCAAATTAAATTAATATGTGCCTTTCCACTCAAACACATTTGATGCACTGACCATGAGGCACAGTAATTAGAGTCTGCTGAAATGTGTTTAGTGCTTTGATTCCACCAACTGCAATCACAGCTGAGTACCAAAGTATACTACTGAACCTAAGCTACAGTTGTTGCACTACCATTTGCAAACTAAGGAGTTGTTCAAGATATTATTAGTACATCATCACTACAAACTCACGACATAGGGTAACATTCACTGCCTAATACAAATACAAGGTACTAGCCTGATGTAGAAACATTATCAGATTACCCTCAGTTTTTTTTATAAGAGTAAGTAATAACTGTGTTCCACAGATTTCAGGCTTTTCATCATTCCTACTGGCCCTACAGCAGTATGGGTCTTTGATACCATTACCACTGCATGAACAGTGTACTTCTTTACCTCACTTCAGGCAGAAGGAGACAATGAATCCTCCTGCACACAAAACTGATCTGTAATCAGCATGCTTTTTTATAATATCAGTAGTCACCCACATGGACAAAAATATTCCAGATTTAAAGACTTTCCAACATACCAAAAGAGTAATTTTTGAAGCAGATAGCCTAGTGTGAGGAAAAGGGGCCTACAGATTAGATGATGACACGTCCTATATTTTCCACTGTCACTTTCATGACAGAATGGCAGTTCTGTTTTACATGTTATCATTGCTACTCTTAACTGCTGCAAGTCCTACAGAAAGCACTTGTATCTTCTATTTCTATAACCTGCTCTACCTTAAGTATGCATTTTCTTCTGCAGTAATAAAAAGCTGAACAGAATTTTGATAGAAAAGTGCAACATGTACATGTTGTTCAACACACCAGATTTTGTAAGAATCTCAAGTTTTCATTCTACTTAATAATCAATCTGGAATAATCTATTGTGTAGAGCTGATGATACAGACCCTCCAAGGAGGATGCTAACTCTCAAATACAAATTGATCAGAACAAAGACAAGTGGCCAAATGCAAATTAAAGATTAGATTTGTAGCTATTGCCAAAGAAGCAACCACAGAACTCAGCAAGTATGCACTGAATACTAATTCTGCTTTAAACTCTACTATTTCTGATGAAATACAATCCTACCGCACACTTAGCTTTTTACTGCACAACAGAATTTAAGCATGCCCCATCTATAAATTATCTGGCATTTTAAACACTTGACAGCATGAACAAATAGCTACAAATCAGCAAGACTTACACAGCAGCTGATCTACTCTATGATTTTGTTCATCTCATGAAGAATAACTCCTCAGTTAGACTTCCATCTGAAAATATCTGTGGACTGTGTTATTGTTTTTCTTAGTTAAATCTTTCATCAATTAACATAATTAAATGGCCCTACCGTCCTAATTGAGAATATAATTTTCTTTACTATGCTTTATGGATATAAATCTGAGATTAAAAAAGTAACCTTCCTAAGCCAACACCAACTGATAATGCAGTGACACAAATAGTTCTACACCATAGGAATAGTCCATAGTCTAGAACCTGAAGTACTTTGAATCAATAATTGGATGCACTGAAGAAAATTAAGTCACTTCCAATTCCATCCGGAGCAAGTTCTATCCCACTGCTAAATTTACTCAGGCAGACTGTACTGAAGAGGCAGGGTAATCCTCATCCTAAACAAAAGCCGATGAACCTAGGAGTCCTTTTACCGACTTCCAGAGCATTTGGATAAGGAACAAAAAGACAAATCAGAATGCTGGAAGAGGTTATATCCTAATTGGAATGACCTCCTTGACACACAGACAAGCCTTCACTGCTCAACACAAATAATAGGAAGGTAAGTCTCTGTAACAATTCTGGAACACTACCTTGAATATTAATCAGCAATCAACGAGACATCACTTCATCTGTTCTACAAATTTGACAGGACATGGGATTTGTTTTATGATATGCTTTCGGATGAAACCCAATTCTGAATTAATATTTGCAGAAAGAATACATGAAAATAAACACAGATGTGAAGTTAATAAAGCATGACAAGCCTTTCATATGTAGATAAAAACTTTTCTGTATCTGATGACACAACTAGGTATCTAATATTAAGCATTAGGAATGGTGTCCCATGGTTAAGGCTCCTTTGAAATTTTTCCTTTTTATGTCAATTAATGGATTCGACCTCAACTCTCTGCGTCAATTTCTAGTCAGAAGACAAGTGCATTCTTCCATGAGCCTTTGGAGAGGGTGACATTCTGCCACAAAAAGCTAGTCAAAACATTCCTTTCCAAATGCCATGCTGGAAGTCCATGTCTGTCACTCTCACTCAAACGCAATTATTCTCAGTGCTCCTAAGGTCAGGATATTTCCTCAGGAAACAGCAGTGGTAAAAATTGTGGTTGTACTGCTTGCTATCTAATGAACAAGACTGAGAACAATCAAATGAACGTGGACATTTCAGGAAAATCGGTCTTACTCAGTAGGGAAGGAAAAGCAACCAAATGTCAGAGTACATGGCCAGAGGATGTTACAGTTACATTTAAAAAAGAAAAAAAAACTTCTCAGAACAAAAACATGCATCAACCTTTCCTAACTCTGACTCCAATTAGTCCTCAGCTATAACACACTTTTCTGTGCATCATATTAACTTCATCTTGAGAATATGACCTAAGTTACTTTTATTATTACAAAAATGTATACCAAAATGATCATGCCCAGAATAAATAATAATTCAGAAATACTTTGCAATTGATTGAGGACATCTCTGGTTCTGTTACATTCCTGAATATATAGCCAATAATTTCGTTGTAAATTGCCCAGATAGCTCATGAAAAATGAGCAGGCGTGATAAATGAGCTCTAGTTTTCTAGACTGCACTCTTTAACAGATGTATTTACACATTTTACAATCTAATGCTAGGGATGGTACATGGTACTGCCAAATGTTAGATGAAATGTTATCAAACAAAAGTCTCCCAGCAAATTCTCATCATGTTTTCTATTAAGATCAGCCTACCATGTGTAATTTTTCATGTTCTAGCCTGAAATATCTTTATTAAGAACACTGTTACCATACTTTTCTTTTTCCTTTTTTTAGGATCAAATTCGAGAAGTATATGAACAAGAAATTGCAGAATGCCTATCTAGCCTTGTGCCATTTGAATTCTTTAAATGCTTTGTAAGGTTATTTACTAAGTAAATAATGGAAACCACATCGAAAACCAAAATGTGAATGCAGTTCTACTGTAGAGTGCTCTTAAAATGCTCTCCCATTCAGACAAGGACAGAGTGTTTTTATCTTGCTCGAGCTCTGAGCCAGATGCTTTTAACCACAACATCTGATTTCTCTCCAATAGTTAGCCATTTTAGTGCAATCGCTGAGCTGAGTGCCACTCTTCATGTCACTGGCTGGTAAAGCTACAGCACTACTTGTTAATGACAATGTAAGCAGACATTTTGAACAAACAGTAACAGATTCTTCAGGAAAGATACAGATCAAGGCTTCCTGGTGAAGTTGTAATTCCTCTCTGTTTTGCTGGAGAGGAAAAAACAGAGTCCATACACTGCTGGATCATCTGCATCTCCTGGGAAACATGAAGTGCTGTGCTGGGGCACATTAGGAGCAGTTGTAGAGATAGGATGAAGATGCTCACAGCTCCCTTACAAGCATGACCTGGGGCAGTATGCACCTTCTTCTCATAACACCTAGCCATGCACCTTGAAACCTCACTGAACTTTGCAGTGCATCCTGCTCCATGAACAGTCTAAGGCTATGGAGCCCCAACACAGTCCAGTATTCTTTCCCTGTATCCATCACAAGTTCTTCAGTGCCACCTGAATAATCAACAAGTTGGCCTCCAAACACTACCTGCAGGCTATCTGGAACTGTAACACATTAATAATAATAATGCATTTTTTTTATGTCTGATGATTACTGTTTCCTCACGGATGCATGATAATACAAGCTGATGTACTAAGACAGCCAGAATTTTGTTACAGCACCTTCTGAAGAGAAACCGTGCAACTACCATTCACATTCTGCATTCTTAAGTGATCACAAACCTTAACAACGTGTCAGGCTGAGCACACTTCGCAGGCAAATAAAACTGAATCTAGTGGTGCTGCTATAATCATGGCATTTCTTTGTACATTACTATCTGCTCATACCTCCGAAAACATTTATGTTCATTTACTGTCATTTCAAGTACAAGCGTTTCAGGTGATAAAAGTTTTCTTTGGTCAAGGAGCTTGTCACTACACAGGCTATGATCAGATCAGTTTGTTTGCATTTCTCTAAGGAGAACTGAGTAATTAGAAGGGAAAAAAAATAAAATCACTGGAGCATTAACTTACATTTAAGAGAATTCTGATTCAACTTTCTGTAATACGTGTTCAGTACTTTCCTGAAAAGCTTCAAGCTTGTGAGGTTTGCAAGCACAAACTAGAAGTAAAGCTTATGTACTTGATCTTCTCCTCAAAGTAGGTTTTGTTTTCAATTACAATATCTGCATTTCATGCTGCACTCGTTAGTCGCAAATTTCATGTGCTTAGGAATCAGCAACAATTTTCTAAGATTGAAAACTCACATTTTCTTAGTATTTTGAAGCATGTTGCACAGAGAGTTTGGAACTCCAGAAATATTTACTAAAGAAATCTGTGAATACAGATTTAAAACCAATTTTGCACCCAACAATGCATATACATTAAAAAAACAAAACAAAACCCTCAACAGGTGGAAATAAATTTTTGCTCCTACCTCTTCCAAAGCCCATAATGAATCAACTACAGGCTTGATCTTCTTACTGTTATATAGATTTAGGAGTTTGTCCATCACAATCTTGACCAGGCTACCTCGATTCTGTTTGAAAAGTAGATTCAACAGAGAAAATCCAGCAATAACTTTGTTCTCCTCATACAGCTTGATAGGATTCACTTTCTCAACCTGCCACCACTGGAAAGGAAAAAACAGCAGCAAGGTAGAGAAACAATCTTCAGAAATTATACTAAAAAGAAATTATACTAAAAAGATGACAAAGAAAACTACCTATGCAGATATGCTACATGACTCATCTGTCAGTTCTCAAATAGCAGCCAAGACAAGTGGTAAGGATTTTATTTAACAGGCTAAAAAGCAGGTAGCTAATGACTGCCATGCAGAAATAAAACTCATTTTTGTGTCAGGCTTTAGGACTCGGCACTAGAAATAATGGATCTCCCATCCTTTGAAAGCAGCTCTTGACTGTTCTCAAAACAATGAAACCATACACTGCTTATCCAGCTTTGTTTTTACAGATGTATGTCTGATAGATAACAACTTAAATATGCATCGTACACAGATTCAATTCCTGTATAGCTGTCATATCAGAATAAAACGTGTCAGACCACAGTGCAGCCATAAAACTTCTATTTAGCAACATTGTTCAGAGAAGACTGAGGTTAGAGGAAAGCAGGATGGAATCACAGTGTTGGGACACTTACTGATTTTGCAAAACTGAAGAAGCTTTTTGTCTCCCCAGTAACCACGTTAGATGAACCTGTAAAAGATGAGTACACAGACACGACTAACTACACGCTGACGATCAAACCATTTATTGTAAGTAGATTTTTTTCCTATTCCAAGACAATTTCTTTCAAAGCCAGGAACAGGTTAAGTACTATTAGTCATTCTGATACCATTCTCTTCTGCAGCTCTTCATTTATTCCCAATAAAATAACATTCATCTCTATAAATACACAGGATTGATCACCACAGTGATATCCTCTCTTCCATCAACAGATAAATATATCTGACCATCAAAGGTCAGACTACTACAAGTCTGAACATACACATATTGTTCATTTCAACCTGATAACAAACACAACAGAAATTCACTGGCAGGAACTAGATAACAAACAGGTTGGGTTTGTACACTCCAAGTAGATACTTGAGTGACAGTGTTCCCTCATCGTTACTGCCACCGGATGTGAGACCAAGGAAGCAGAAATGCTTTTCGGTGATGCCACTGCACTTTCCACTACAACAGAGATATATTCTTCATTTGCAGAATTGAGCAATCCCTTCAGCTGACTCCTGTAAGCTGACTGTGGTGGCATTACCAATAAACAACAAGGCAACCTGGCAGAACTGCAGGCAAGATGTGCGTACTCAGTATGTGAAGCACTCAGTGTGCAATTGGGAATTTGGTAACAGAAACCCAGGCTTGAATTCCTCAAAGTCATGCCAACAGAAATGACAGATTTCTCTCTGAAAGCCTCCTCTAAGGTTCCCTCCTGCTCTGTGTTTGAGCTGTTATGCCTCAGTGTGATTCTTGTGGTGCAAAGAATGAGAGATCCACGCTTGCTCCTAAGCTCTTCTTGCAGAATTCAGCATTTAATTATCTGAAACACATTTATTTTCTGATTTTTTCTTTTAAGAATTTCTTCGTATTAGCTATTGTTTCTCAATAATTTAGCCTATGCTTATCTACTCCAAAATCATTGACTTGACATTGAAATGGTTGAATCAAGAGAATATAACGTGGTAGCCACTCATATAAACATCCAGTTTTGGAATGACTGGCTGAGATGATTTTAAGCTTAGCGAAGTTTTGAAAGATGTACCTGCTTTCACTCACCATATAAAATGTAGGTCCCAAGTGGCTTGAGAAGGCTGAGGCCTTTCCCGGTATTTTCTCCACACAGACAATCCAACACAATATCTACCCCTTCTGCTGAGATTCTGAAAAAAACAAGAAAGAAACCTCACTTTGCAATAGGATTCACAGGAATTTAAGTCTTGCAGTGATCCTTTGAGAAATGTATTGCTGTGCCCAACTAAATAAGTCAGTATTTTAACAGATAGAAGATACAGGAAAATGCATTTTCTCTTATTTATCTGGCAAGTAAAACAAAAAAGACTTTTTTTTCACTAAGATTTTCTTATTAATTCCACAGTTTTGTCACCTTTATTGATATCGCTATCTAAAAGCAGTTAGGCAAACTGAAACGAAAAAAGGTATTTGAAAGCATATAAATGGAAACAGAAGCACACAAAGCATACAAGATTTCCGAAGGCAACAGGATAATTCTAATCTAAATGCAAACAAACAAAACCTGAGGATCTGAAACTAAAACTGACATCACATGCTCTGCTATCAGTCCCTGGCAGAAGACAGAAGCACAGGCAGATGGAGTCACACCAGAGAGCTCCTCTAAAACTTGGATAACTTACAGATTCACTGAAAACTTCTTACTCTATAAAGCTACAGTGAGCTACTACATACAGAGATAACTGTGGAGTCTTCTGGTCACATCTGTATTTTTCTTTCCACTGTATTTACTTTGCAAATCTTATGCTGCTTATAAAGAAATAAAGAGATGCTTGCTATTTTGTTCCTTGTCTAAGGATCTAAGCTGTTTTCTTGAATAATTCCAGCTCCTGAACTCAATAGGGTAATCTCTTCCCGTAGATACAATCAGCCCAGTGTTTTTCATGGTATTTTGCCAGATGGTATATAACACTTACTTGAGAAAAACAAAAATACCTTTTTACTTCTTGCACATAGTCTGCATTTCTGTCAAACAGGTGAGTTACTGAGTCTTTGATTGCTTCATGTTTGAAAGATGAAGCTGTTCCAAAAACAGTAACATTGGGAATGGTTGAACAGAGCTGAGCAACAGCTTGACCCTGCAAGCACATTATGATGTTAGTTCATTGACATGGAAACTGGTAGACAGACTTTGCAGTTACCAATTCATTCATGACAGGGCAAAATCCAACACCAAACATGCAAGCACTTCCCAAACTAATTTCTTACCAGTGTAATGCAATTCAGTCATAGGAAAAAAACACACTTAAATCAGATGGATATCCTGAAGACAAAGTAATTACAAAGATTAAACGAATTCATTCTATCAAGAATTGTATTGGAAAGGCAGGGTAATTTAGTGGAAATTGCATGAATTTACAAGGAACATAAAAAACGATTGCTGGAAGAGAACATCAGAAATATTTCACACTTTCTACTCTGCCTTTTTCCCAGAGACCCTTGAGTAACATCAGCACTCCATGCCTCAGAATAATTGTGGCTGCTTCCATGTGTGGTTCTAACCTCCTCTGTTCACAAGAAGGCCTCACAGCACTTTATGCCATAACAAAACTTACAGCAGATAACTGTTTCTGATACTTAGATACAGCTTCTATTCCTCAGATTCCTGTGGTCCAGTACAACATATTATCTACTTTTTTTTTAAGGGATCACATTTTCTTCTTGTTTCAGTAGGAGATACCAGTTTAGCGTGGCAAATCTTGCACAGTACAGCAAATCTGTTTTCCCTCTTCTTAATAACAATCATTATTATTACTGATGTTTCAGAATGCAGAAATAGCCATGAGTCACACTAACAGGCTCACTGAGCCCAGTGCCCCATTTTCAAAACCAATCAGTAGGGAAGAGGAGAAAATGGCCTTGAGCACACACGGGGGAATGGTTCTCCTAGTATATCCTCTCAGTTCCATGGCTTCTACAGTGTAAGCTTATGCTTCCCTGTGCCTATGTTTAAATGAGCTTGCAGGAATTTCTTGCTGTAAATAAAACGCACTTCACATTATGGTTTTAATTGCTGAGATCTGAAACAGAATACTGCTTTCTTTCTACTGCCATGATGGAAATTACACTGCTGAGAAAGAGAAGTTCATTGTGCTCCATGACAGCCACACCTGAACTTCTATCTACACACACATACACATGCATCCACTGACACACACAGGTGTAAAACTGCATAACTATCCCTCAGTTAAAGAAACAAATTCCACTCCTCACTGCAGCCGCATTATTCCACTGGAAATAGCAGGGTTACATGGATATGCCCAGAAGCAAGAAACAGCACTGTGATTCAGGAAATAACATCTAGCTGAATTTAGCAGATTCTTACTTACACTTACAGCCTTATGACTTATTGTCATTTGTAAACAGCATGCATGACCAGTAAAATCATCCATGGATAAACACATTTCAGCTCATTCAAACCAGAAACTCTGATTATTACTATGTAAATACCAGTAATCATTGCTTGGCTTTTATTTACAATAGAATAATTGGGTAATCCTGCATACCCTGGGGTCTTGGCATCTTCCCATTTAATGCTGAGTGTAATTGCTAGTGACAGTCATCAAAGCTGAACATCTCAAGAGGACAACAGTAGTATTTTTATATGGTGGCATGCAAACAGAGTTAGTCAATAAACAGCTACACAGCAAGAGCAGTTTCTGTGACCTTTGGGCAGATACCAACAGGTGAAGAGAAGGGAATGAGAGAGGATGCATTCTAATTCATTCTTTACAGGTGACAAATGGAAATAGCAGAGCAAATTGAACATGTCCAACAGCTCAGAGAAACTTACAGCAGGACCCAGATCTGCATGTAGATTTGTAGCACGATAATCCAATACCAAACATAAATGACCTTTTCTTTTTAAAATCATCCACTATTTTCCTGGATTTGAATCCTTAAGTTAATAGAAATCATAGGCAAATGTCTTCCTGGGGAAGACATCGCAAGATGAGATGTTTTCTAGTAGCACAGTTTCACTCTTCTCCTGCTGTCTTTCCTATTTCTTATCAGCTCGGTCGGAAGCCTCCAAAAACACGGAATTACAAGAAAAAACAATCTGACTTCTGTATCTCTTTTTTCTCAGCTATTTTCTCTAGTAATGAACTTCTCATTTTCTACGCCTTCCAGAAAATCATTACCCCCAGTAAATTACATGTCTACATTAGTATTTTATAACATATGCTAGTTGAGTGAAATTCTGACATTATTGATCTATTCTTTAATTAGTTTTCTCCACTTTCAATGTAAGTCAGGAATACAAGGGATAATGAATGTATCCTGAATCAAAGACGGTGTATGTTTGAAAGGTCAAATATTAGAGCAGGAAATGTTTTTTATCCTAATTAACATTTAACTAAATGACTGTCAGATGAATAGGAGAAATGCATGAAAAACATCACAATGTACATAACCTATTTTCTTCCTTTCACCCCCCATAGAGATAAGCTTATCTAAGATCTTACTTGAGAATACTTTCCAGCTTTCTGTGGATACTTAAAACCTAAAACTGACTCACATGACCAGTATTTTTCATAACTGGATGAACAAGATCACTGAACTATTCTGTGACAATTCCATGAAACGTTCTTCTACAGCTTTCTGAAGCTAACCTTGGTTTGCACTTATTTTGGTGCAAAGTGTTCCTAACATTTTAATTTCAAAAATACAGGAATAAAGGCTGATACTGGACTCAGCAAGATTTCCTCACCTAAATGGGAGAACTGAACTCACCCTACAAACTTGAATGTTTCACTAATTTCTGAGGAATTCGACTAAGCTCCAGAACAGCACTGCAGCTATGCAAGTTGCTCTTAAGTCTCTCTTCTTAATCCCTCAAGTCATTTAGCTACTTTTGGATTAGAAGCTTCCGTTTTAGAGGGCTATACATGTTAATTGCAAGTGTGAGGGGCCCCAGCGTTCAGAATGCCCACAGTTTACAAAAGAAGCATGCAGAAGGAGTTTTGCAGCTGGAAGGAAAACCATCCTCTTCTCTGGGCCATGGAGATGTAGGTGGGCTCTCCTTGCTGACTGTGACTCCTCACTGCACTTGCCCTGACCACAGGGAGGGAAGATGATAAAGGGCAAAAAAAGCAATTATCATACAGATACTTACTTTTATGTTTAAGGAGATTTAGCTGCTTTTGAATTAACTGATCAATTGCTTCACTGAAGTGATAGACATGGTTACAGATTATTTCCTTACAAGGGAATTAATCTGCTTTAAAATCTATATATGAGGACTGCTCCAAAAGTAATGTCTCCTATTTTATTATCTCAGCCCATGGCATTAGAAATGGATGTTGCTGCCATGACAGTGGAGCTAGCTCATTGCTGGCAAAAATGCACAGCTAATGGTGGTGACTACACTAAAAAACAGCATTTTGTAGCTGAGAATTTGCTCTATTAATAATGTTATTGTGCTCTTTATACCTGTTGTAGTTTCCATGGAAATCAATAGAAGGCATTACCTTCAGAGCAATCCAGCTATGTGCACAAACACAATTTATCATACAGAACTGTACACTGACAAACAGCTTGGGTTTTAGTGTTCTATGGAAGCAAAGCAAGTCTTGTGTACTGGACTCAGCACAAGAGCATCTCACATCTCACTAGCTTCAAAGTCTGTCTGACAGATTCATTTTCAAGGGCTCCTGACAATTTATGACATCAGTGTATTGAACCTAATCTAAATGCAATTATTATAGAATCTATTTATCTATTTTAAGTGAATACACTTCTGTAAGCTTTAGTTCCAGTAAAAAAACCTGAAATTCTTATACATTTGTTTGCTTTAAAACCCAACTTTAAACCTGCAGGATCAGAAACTTCTCATGCTGAGATAGTCATATAAAAGAGAGGAAAAGCAGATTTTTAATTAAAAAAAAAAGAAACAGATTTGTTCATTTAAGCAATTTCAAAGTTAAAACCATGGAAATATCACAGGCATTGAAAAGTCAGTATGAAAAGCATGACTGCACGAAAATTTACTAATCTAATCAGCTTATTAATACTAACTTAACAATGGCTGAATTATAAATAAATTACTGAATTTCTGAAAGGTTCTGACCAAAAGGCACAAGAGAGACCAGTTTGCACTGATGTACAGCAGTCACACATCAGTAGTCTTTCACGCACTCTTTCTGCTCTATATACTTTGCTATGATATAACCTGAGCCGAGTCTTACAGCAGGAATGAACAAACCATCTACAAAACAACACCCAGCAAAACAGCATCTATGAGAATCAATAGCATCGGTAAGAAATGATCACTTCTGGAGGATATTTTTGCAGCCTGAGGTGCTATGGCATTTCAAAACTCACTCAGACTTATACTTGCACATAAAAGCTGTCTGGAACTGAACATGAAGATAACACACTTCCAAAATGCACTGCTGCCACATGCCCATATTTGAAGGTGGCATGAAGTACACAAAGAGTAACAAAACTGCAAGAGAGGATGTCTACAGATCTCCTGGCATCAAGGAGAACTTTTTTGTGGTGTCAGGAGAAGCCAGCTGCACAGTACTTCATCTCCTGAGGGTGTTAATTTTCTGGTACAGCAGAGGAAATTGGAAACCAAGAACTCAAGTGAACATTGCAGAGTGGACAAACAAAGCAAGTGTTAAGGCAGCATCCGTTACACTCAGTGCACCACAGAAAGTTTTGGAGGAGAGGCAGCAGGAGGTGAGGTGAGGTAACAATCTCTTTTTATCCTAAGACTGACTTTCTGCACAAATCAGCAGGGAATGCTTTCTCCTCCTTCCTTGAAAAATTGTGACGTTTGGGTGCAACCAAAACTCATGGCTGTGTCTACATTTGGTGTAAACCCTCTGCACTAAAGGGAGCCAGCATCCACCTGCCACAGTTCTTGCTCAGAGCACACAAACTCCATCAGAAAAGGCAGAACAGCCGAGGAAGAGTTCAGCAGTGGCAGCCTGCGAGGTGATTCAGTAGGGGACTTGGGGAAAAGAACAAATCCTCTGGGGAGAGCAGAAAGAAAGGCCTTCAGACACCACAGCTTGCTTTGGTCAGGGAAACTGCTTTTTGTGTACGGCTTGCCAAGCTTTTGTGTTTGATTAACAGATTATGCTCTGAGGCAGCATCTGGAAATAGACTCAGACATGGCACTGGGACTTTCCTGTGCTGCTGAGGGAGCATATCCATTGCTTTAGAGGCATTCACATGGCACAGGGCATCACGGTGTAAAGACACCCTGTCTGGCTTCAAATGAGTCAGCTAGGATACTGAAAGCAGCTACACATGGCTTTGTGTGGGCTGATTTATTCTCTTCCTTTTCAGACGGAGAAGAAATAGGAGAAAAGCACTTGGGGGTGTATTTATTAAGTGCAGAATACCTATGAACTACTGAGAAGAAAACAGCAAGTGTTCTGGAAGGTACTGGATAAAGTTTTCATCAGATCGGGAAGCTGTAATGCCACTGTGCAATATACCAGTTGAGATCATCAGAAAAAGGGAGTAAATTCCAATAACACATATTCAACAAGAACTAACTCAAATACAAGTCAAGAGTGCTATTTAATGTACTCCTACCTGCTACATGCAGACAGACCTAAATTCAATCAGCCCATACAATGTTGAAAAGGATGGGGGATGCTGAGAGATCTGTTTTAGAAGGCTGGCTTTCAGACTGCCCACCGCTGCTTTGCAGTCACTCAGCTCAAAGCCCAGGAAATACTTCCGTGTGGAGTACTGTGAGTAGGATGCTCAATGAAACAGACATCTGACCTTATTATAGAAACTGAGTGTGCACGAGCAAACTTGCTTTCAACGTGAAAAAACACAGGCCAAGGAAAGGTTTGATCATGAGCATTTTTCTAACATATATGCATACTACCAAAGAGATATGAAGGAACTGTCTCAAGATGAAAAAACAGCTAATTTAAATGAAAGAGCCAGAGAAGATACAGAGATACATTAACTGGTTACAAATTAAATCTGGAAATTTAGGAAAACTTCTCATACTGCAAAACAGAGCAGGGAAAATTTGAAGGGATAAATGCAGAGTTGTTTTGGTTTTTGTTTGTTTTTTTTTTTTTTCTCTTTTAGGAAGAAATTTGATCATTCTTTCGAAGGAATTCCTGTGATACCGTGAGATCAGCTGCTAAAGAGTGCCTCCTCTTTGTCAGATAGATGTGATTCATTTTGGAACACATCCTCAAATATTTGCAATTTACGCAGGGGAGACAAAATAAAAATAAGGGCTCCTGCCAAGCAGTAACCCCTCCTGCCAGGATGGCCTAGATCTGTTGCCAAGTCAGATTTATCCTTTGAATTCAAACAGGAGAGCTTGCATGTGTATCTTCCTCTACTTCCTCTTCTGCTGAGGGTGGAAGGAAGGTCAGATCACAGTTTCAGGATAGCAATCAATACTGCATTAAAAGCAGCCTGGTTCTACACCTGGGAGTGTGAAATGTGAAAGAACTGGCTAGTAATTCTGCCTTGTATCTGAGGAGTTAAGCAATGAAATTGAAGCGTTTACATGATTGTGGTAAATGACCAGTAATTTGTGCTCTGAACACTTGGAATAAGCAATATATAAAAACTAAACAGATGAGCAAATGGGCATATGGGCATAATGGCAGCCTCTAACAAATCTAAATCCACAAAAGAATTCATTCCAAGCAGATCTAACAGGCAGAGAAATTGGATTTATTACATATAGAAATGATGATAATGTTTTGTTTTTGTTTTGTTTTTTTTTTTAAAATACAGGAATCCTGTAAAATACACCAATTCAATTAATCCAGGATACAGTTCATAAATTATGAAGTTGTTCTTCAAATTATTAATGTAATCTCATACAAGCCTGTACTGAAACTTACACTGAACGCACTGACTTGAGCAGTCTTCATTTTAAAGAAGTAATTGCTTCGCACAGCAGATCAGTCCCAGGGGAGTGCATGCTAATGCTCCGTTTCCTCACTCTATTTTTCCAGTTGCCACTTAGCTACCCTTGAAAAAAATGTCATTTAAGTATATTTGTGACGGGACCTATTCTACCATTCTCTTACAGACGTTCCAAACATCAGTTATAGAGTTTGACAGTTAAATTTAAGCCACTTTCTCATCTGGGTATTTGCCCTACAGTAAGTCACGTGTTCTTGCAAACCTCTCACACTTTTGAGCTTTGATTTCTGTGTGTGTATAATCCTAAAGTTTTTGAAGTTCATTGTCAGCTGACCTCACTATTTCAGCAATCAGTTCAGAAGGGCACATCCCCCTAGCTTTAGGCATTTATACCTCATAGGTACTATACAGTTTTATCTTGTTAACCGTTGAACTGCCCTGCTGTACAGTGTAACAGACCACTTAAACAGAAGTGTTAAGTGATAGCATGTGACCAGCCTGGTTCTTGTTAGATCTTAATCTGCAACAGAGGAATGATAAGAAAATGCTTTGCAAGATACTAATTTCTTATCTATGTCTGATGAGAATTGTGAGCCAGAAGGTCCCTGCTATTTCTCCAGCCTACTTCACCTTCCAGGATGACTGCTGACAGTCAGTTTCTCTTACTTTCTCCCATCTCACCAGATAAAAAGAGACAGGAAAACCAAAACACCCATTGCAGCTCCCATTCCAAACAGTCAAAATCAACAACCTGACCCTAGGAAACAAAAGTAAACACTATCTCCTCTTTCAAATCCCCTTATCTGAGTGCTGCAGCAGGTCTTTCTTATTAAATGGAAGGCTACAATATGCAGTGTTACAAGCAGGTGGTGACTGTCCGTATTTCTCCTCCTGTTTCAGAGAGACAAGATGCTTCCCTACAGCCAGCTATCTTTCCTACCGTGAAGATCACACAACTCCCTCACCTTGTAGCTGAGTGGGAGGCAGAGTGCATTTTCTTTTTTTTCTACATTATCTTCCGATACCCTTTGAAACTTCCAGAAGTAAGTAAATCACCTTAACTAGAACACCTGGTCAGACACCAAATGATACCATCACATACTAAACATATCCCAGGCACAGATGGGAAAGCAGTTTGGTAGTTTCCTCCCTACCAGAAATATCTACAAACAAAAACAAGGCCACATAAATACATTGAGGCAACACAAAAATAAAGGTCCCTGAGAATTTTCCCTGAGTGCTTTCTGAAAAAGCTGCAGGATTCTCCTGAAGGGAGCTGGGGAGCCAGAACAAAGAACCTCACAAAAGCTTTTTGAAGCAACAAGTTCTTTTTTTTTTTTTTTTAAACTGCCTGAAGTGGCTAAAATAATGATCGTGTATAATGAGAAAAGAAAATTACAAGCTTCTAGTCCCACAGGGAGCCTACTGTCTCATTAAAGTATTCTGGAATTTTTACGGCATTTAAAAACAAACTGGACAGGTTTTCTACATGGTGAAAACGTTAATGGACCTGGTATCTGTTAAAGCAATAAGACACACACACACAAATCTCTTCCTGCAGTGACTTCGGTGTCAGTTTTTTGTTTTATTAGCAAAGCACTTCATGAAAATAATTTGCTTGGTTGAGGCTGTTATATTTTTCAAAGGATTAACAGACAGAGTATAAGAGTGGTTTAAGGGGGAAGACGTGCCTTCAGCACATTTTCTCTGAAATCTGGAGCAGAAAATTACACCTGCAGAATGAGATTTTACCTGTAAGACCAAGGAATGGGAAAAGCTTTTCCCTTCTGGTCCTAACGATACATGTTCTCCCCACCAAACCCAATAGCCTGCACAAGGCTCTGCCCCCGTGACACAGCGATCAGCATCCTGCCCTGCAGGCTAACCAGTGGATTTCCACTTCATCTGCAGCTCTCCCCAGATCACACAGATCTACAATAGTACTGCTCACTTTGACTGTTCCTCCTGCACCTCTGCTCTTTCCTCTGGAAGCTCTGTTATTTAACTTCTTCACAAGGGAAAAAAATGTGTTTTTTCTCTTGGGAGCCATACAGGACCTTCCCCTACTTTAGCTTCTCTCAGAAGAGGCCCACAAGCAGCACAACACAGGACTATCAGAAAAATGTTCACTGGGCATCTGCAACAGCAGAAAGGAAGAAAGGCAGCAGCACCTTAACTGGATAGCCCAGCACAGGGCTTGCCCAGTGAAGAAGACTGCGTGTAGGCTAGTAGAGTGTTAGCAGTGCTTAAGGAAGATAATTAAGAAATAATAGAGATGAGTGAAGCTAAAAAAAAAAAAAAAAAAAAAAAAAAAGAGAGAGAGAGAGAGAGAGAGAAAAAAAAAAAAAAGAAAAATGTAGCAAGGACACTTTATCCTAATGCAGACAGTCTAGACAGTCTATTCTAAAAGTCCATTTTCTCTAAAGTTATGCATATGCACACACTCTTGGGTGTTTTGCTAATTCAGTATGCTCAGCCTGGGTCCATATAGAGTCAGCTGGGCTAGTGGCCTCACAGGTAAACACAGAGCCTTAAAGTCCTACCGAATATCCAGTTCCCTCAATGTGTGGCCTCCAGTTGTTTAAATTCCACATGACGAGATTTAATGTTATAGAACAATAAAGTCAGCCATAATGCTCTAGGTTGCACTGTGCTGAAACATAATAAGATTACAAATTCCATTCATTTACAGAAGTTTTTCAAGAGGATCATTTACTGCAAGTAGGATTACTGTTAGCTAAAAATACTTTGTGCAGGGAACTGATGAATTTATTCCTTTGGTTTCAGACTTCATTTACATGAGAATCTAAAAGAAGGCCTAAGGGCATAGAATCAGGGAAAAGGTGTTTGGGGCTGCCTACCAGACACTTCAGCAGACAATAAAATATTAATTTGGCATAAATAAGGAATGATAGTAAAACAGAGGAGGTACTCTAATTTAAAAGGTTGAGATCTGCTCAAGTTCTAAGGTCATAAAATCTGTCTTATGGAAGAGGACTGCGTAATTTCCAACATAAACATATTACCTTGTAGGTGTCTTAATATTTTATTCAAGAGATTTTTCCAGAGATATTTGAAGCAGTTGGTAACACCATGTGTAGGCTTCTCATGTCCCTGTGTGCCCTGCTGTTCCACCCAATCCATTCAACCATTGTCTTGCCTATGCAGTGCAATGCCTCTTTACCAACAACCCAAAACATGGCATGCAGCAGCCCCCTCTGACTCAAATTCTGCATTTGTATGGCATTTTCCTCAGATTTGGCACAATAATATTTTCCACTGTTTTCAATCCCAACAGAGGAAAAAAGTACACTGCCTTTCACAAAGAAACATCACACCTGCACACCGTATCTGCAGGAATATTCCAGCAGGGCCATTTACTGCAAGGAGAATTACAGTTACCACGAGGATCTTATGCTGGGAGCTGATTCATTTAATCCCTTCCTTACAGCCTTCTTTCACAACCAACAAGTACAAAGTGCAGAAAGGCAGGGATACAAAGTTTGAGGTAATACTTGCTTGTTCATTTCTGAGTACCTCAAAAAGGCTTTTGGTGCTTTTTGGGGTAGAGTTGATTGTCACAGCATTTTTATTTCACCAAAAGCCTGCATCACTGTCTGACGTAGCTCCTGCACCACAATCCCTCATGTAGGAAAGACTGATGTCAAATCGAACTGCAGCATCTGGCTTACTTCAGTGACTAGATAGGAACATAAGAAAAGCTCCAACTTACCACCCCACCTCCTGCAGAGTGAACCAGCACAGACATGCCCTCTCTTAGGTTAGCAACTTCAAAGAGCATCATGTAGGCAGTTACAAAGTTCATGGGAAATGCAGCAGCTTCAGAAAAACTCATGTCATCTGGGATCTTGTAGACGAACTCTGCTGGGGTACAAACCACTTCAGCCCATGCGTTGTAGTTTACAAAAGCCATGATTCTGTCTCCAATCTACAAACAACAACAACAACAAAAAAAAACATCGAGGATATGTGTGCAACTAAAACTGTAGGGAGGAAGTTCTAAGATCTGCACCTCTCTTGGTCAAGCTGTGGATGACAGATAGTAAAGATAATGATGCTCCACAGCAGTACAGAGCAGGCACATTTTGGTCTCCCAAGTACTTGTCATCACTTTGGCTTTGGGATATTGTGGGTTAGCTAAATGCTAAGGTACTGCTGACAGTTCTGAAAGGTTTACATCTCTCTTAGAATGAAAATACTGAAACAGAACCGTCATTCCAGTTTCACTGAGATGTCTCCTCTGAAATTCACATTCAAATTAGCAATGCATCACTGGTAAGCATTCTGTGGTTTCCTTTTGCTGTTAGCAAAGTATATAAAATTTGAAGTCTGTTCAGATTAATTAGTGAGTATTATCACAGTCCTATATCGTTGCAAACAGAACTCACTACCAAAAAGAATGCAAAGGAGAGAGACCCTTCTTGGGAGTGATTTCTTAATAATAATAAAAATAATAATAATAATTAAAATCATATTTTCTATGAAAATTATACAGAAGCATGTCAGATTGGGCCATCCTCACAACTATAGATCACACCTGTTACATCTGGGCTCAGCAGAAATCAGCTTTTGCTTTTGGTGGGAGGAAGAAGAGGCTGTTACTCTTTTACTCCCCCCACCCTCCATCCCCTCCTTCCCCCCCCCCCCCCAAAAAAGGAGAGCTTTCTTTCAATATAAAGCATGTTTTTACACATCTCTATCAAAACGGTCTGCCACTCCATGTCATCATATCACATAATAATGCAATCACAGCCAGTGAAGACAATAAATAGCTGGCAATATCTCAACTGTAAGATGGCCTGGAGCACAACGCAACTTGAACAGGACTTGAACTGGAGGGGATCTACGAAGGGAAAGGAGGTCAGAAAATATAGGGTGCAATCTCAGCCATTCCTGCAGTCGTTACAAACAGAGGTAACAGCATACGTCAACAAGACAACGAGCATCTGGCATCCTTCTATTCAGTGCAAAAGTTCCATAAAGAAGCTGACAGAGCATTATTGCAGCTCCATCTTGGGACATTCCCCTGGTGATGGGTTCATACCTGTACATAGCATTATTTCAAGTTTTAGATCTTCTTCGAGATTACTTGAAACACCACCACAGCTACACTGACCATATGTAAGAAGTAAAATACCTGGACTTGTTTAGATTTCAGGAAGTTCACCAGGGCACAAACATGCTTTATGGTCAGAACAAAGTCATAATCTTCAGAGACCCAGTATATTCATTCAGGGGCAACGTTACTCAGACAAGAACCACATGTTGTAGCTTTACATGATGCCCTTTAAAAATAGCAGGAACATTTAAACTGAAAATGCTGATCTATATCAGAAAACTTCCTACTGTCCTTTCATAAAATATTCCTCCATGTGGACTACAGGTAACGGAATACTAGAGCTGAACAACTGAATCAGAAGAGTTTTCCAGATACTTAAGTTTCCATTCAGTTACTGTTTATCACAAAAACATTGAAAGATCATAATTTATTGCAAGGCAGAGACAAGGCAGGAGGGGGAAAATGGAGAAATGTCCTAAGAGAAGCTTATCATTGACACCCTACTGGAAACTAAATTGGCCATCTGTACTCCACAGAGAAATTCTGAAGTTTTTCCAGAACCACACAATTATTACTTTCAAATAAATTTTAGGTAATTGCCTTCTTAAGATCAAGATACAGTAAGAATTTAGAAACACAATTATACTTGATGACATGATAGAGTCAGCAAATAGCTGATATACGTTTGACATGCATTAACTCATTTGTGTCCTATTTCAGAATTTCTTATATCTATTTTTACTTACATTAGTAAGTAACAGAGTACGAGATTGGAGGGAATTGAGGTGTTTAACATCAGTAATGAAAACAGTAAGTAGAACACAGCACTGTTTATACACAATACACTGAAGAGTACATAACGCCAACCTTATAGCTTTATTACACACATTAACTATCTGTCATTTATCATTACTCTGTTAGGCAAAACAGATTCTGATCACTCAAGAAGAAGCTGTCACATACCCAGAATCAAGGTCCCATTATTGTCTGCACTATATGAATGCACGCAGCTGTAAGAAACAATGCTTATCATCAATGGGGCCTTGTTAGCTCAAGATCAAGAACTGGAACTAGCATCAGCAGTGCATGGGCTTCAAGGAATTGAACTATAATGACAGCAAACATGGCCAATAAAACTTAACTCAGCTGCTTTTACTTTCCTAAAGCTCATCAGCTCCTACAAAACCACCTGGATGTGCGCACAGCACAGGTGACTTTCCAGGAAGGATCTGAAGATCACACTGGTGGCTTTAGGTATTAATTGAAGAGGTCATTCTCATGCTTGGGAAGTAGAAAGGAAAAACTGCCATTTCAGATCTCAACGTGGTAATGAAGGCTGCTGGCAAAGACATAACAGAAAGCAATAACAATCTCAGTGAAACGGTACTTTTTAGTCTTTCCCTGAAATTAAAGAGAATATTACCTCAAATCCTTTCACACTATCTCCAAGAGCTTCTACGATTCCAGAGCATTCAAAGCCAGGAACAAGTGGTGTCTTAGGGGGGTTGTCAATATTCCCCTGTCGCACCATCAAGTCAATAAAATTCAAACCGCTGTAAAACATGAGGAAAAAAAAAACAAAATCAGAGTTATTGCCATACACCAAAGCAAAGGGGGAAATCTTGACCCGTGAGATGACAAAGACAGAAATCTTCATTAAAAACCTGGGCTCCACAGTGCAGAACTGACCCAGCAGACATTCCCATCCTTCACATGTGGAGCAGACTGACTTTACAGCAGTGCTGCACAGGCTGTGGGCAGAAGCACACAATGCAAGGCAACCACATCCATCCTTAAACAGAGCTCCAAAGCTTTCCGACTGCTTAGGAGTCACATGTAAAAATTCACAGGGGCCATTTCGAATTCATAACAGGGAAACATTATGTTTTCCATGAAGGCATCACTAGCTGGCAAATAAAACCAGGTCAATTTAACAAAGAGAAGAACCCTCAAACACTGTAGGTATCTTGGTGGAACTGTCCTAAATTCAGAAGTGACTCCAAGAATGAATCTTGTGTTCATCTCAGGTAGGAGTCCAAACTGTGATGAGAATTTGATCAGTTTTAGATATGCCATTATTTTACAACCATTCCTCCTGAACCACTTTTACACAGTCTTGCAATGATTATTGAGGTCTTTGGAATCCTCAGGGCTCTTGCTCAGGACGTTTACAATTCCCCCCTGTAGCCTGAGCTTTACAAAAAATCTTGAAGCACCTTTGCTTTATCTTTTGTATGCCATCCAGTTTTATTTAATAAAATGCAGTTTCCAAGGCAGACTACAATACAAAATGAAACAAGAAAAACAACTACTGTTGGGCCAAGGTTTATCCCCTATGTGTACATACTGATTCCTGGAACAAAAGCCATACACACAGTTAAAACTTCTAGCACTTATAGCAACACTCTAACAGTATGCTTCAGCATTAATCCACCCTTGTAAAACACAGCCCTGTGTTTATTATTAGCTGGAATTGCTGCACACTAACTCCCCCATGTCTATGAAGCTATGCACACTGCCAGTCCTACTCATGTGATATGATGCCAACAACTGCTCTGATACATAAAATTACTGATGTGTACAAGAATTTATGAGATGGAGCTTTAGTCAGACGCTAATCAAGACGCTCACAGACTGAACAGACCCAACAGACAAAAAGAGACGCACAGCACAAACATGAAGACAAGACAGCATTCATGAGATGTAGGTCAGTGGGGAAAAAAAAATTAAAATTAAAAAAAATCACCAAATGTAAATATTTGTAATTGAGGTACACAGATTAAAAATGACCTGAGCCCATCGCCTTTAGCTCCAAAACTAGAATTACTGATTATTTTTGGAAAATATAGCTATAACAACCAAGCTTGACCAACTCGGGAGGAAAATTAAAAAATAAAAACCACGAACACACACCATACACATGTACACAAAGCTCATCAAGGGTAGGAGGGTTTGGGCACAGTTGGGTTGGGAGCTTTGAAATTATTTTGGAAAGACCACTTCTTATCCAGCGTCCAAGGCCAACCCCGCGTTGCCACTGAGAAGTTGATACACGAAACAGAAATTCTGAACAACAAAATGCCTGTGAAGCACTCAGCATGTGAAAAGGAAAATAAATAAATAAATAAAGATGACAACAACAAAACAAACACGTAAAAAACCCCACAAAACAACCATAACCAAACAACTAAGCAATCACCGTTAGTTTCCTACGGGCCTACGTGCTTTCATGTCCCTGTTACTCTCATTTATGCATTCGGTTTCATTCCTCTGCATCCTCTCATATAAATGAGTTGCTATAAGCCAGATTTGAACAAGCTCTATCCACAACAAAGCTGAAAGTACAACTGGATATATGATAAAACCAGCAAATTATTATCATTTTTAATCAGACGGAGAGCTCAAAACCAAGTAGCTATCTTAGTAACTATCTCCAGGACATCCAACCTTGTCAAATCCTTCACTGAGATTCAATCTACAGCAGATAAAGGAAAAGGGAATTTGGCTGCAAAGAATATTGTAAAAAAATGTCAGAGGTTCTAGAGAATAACCACCATTCATCCCTTGTATCAGCATGAACCAGCATAGCCTCTTCTGGTGTGCAGTAAAAGAAAGTGACTGCTGTATTTCCCGTACACTCATACTCAAAAGGAAAAGAGTAAATTCTAAGTGACCCAATGAGGAACAGTGCACAGCTTCCTGCAGTCATGTGCTCTACATCCTAAATCAAAAGCTGTATGCACATGGAGATAGGGAAGCACATAAATTAGGCTGACAGAGGCTCTGCAAGGAGCTCTCAGCAAAGCAGCAAGGACAGTGGTGTGAGCTACACAGACTGCCTTACACATCCATCTCCAAACCCACTGTTCACCAAAATTGAATTATCTTCAAATCTGACTTTCTAAGACTGCAATGCTTTGCCTTAATAGCTTTGAAGCTCTTGAATATTCACTTCTGTTACTGAGGTTTAACTTTGCTGTGTTTTTTTTAAACTATGGAAACTCCTGTGGGTGCAGTGTTCTATCATCTTCTTTCATCATCGGATCAGCAGTGGTCACTTAGGTTCTCTTTGCTCTGATCCACGCACTGCAGGACACCCAGCACTTCCACTACAAAACATCAGATCACGCTGACCAACGTCAGCACTTTGGTTTGGACAGGAGCTGCTTTTGATCTTTCTTATTTCACTGTAAGATTCCACTGATATTAAACACTGAAGTCACTGAAATACCACAGGGCAAAGAAGAGCACTGAGTTCTAGGTTCTTAAGTCTCCTTTTACGCCAGCAAGTAAATTGCCTGAAAATCACATGCTTTTCATCCAGAAACAGCCACAGCACATGATCAAGACTCCTTTTACAAAGGAAATTGATACACTGTCTCCTATTCTGCAGATTTCGTTCACTTGCTCTCAATTTTTTTAAGTGCTGCTATCTCAAAATCACCGGATCAGAAGGATCACTTCTGCTTCACTCCTCATGACGCACATGTAACGGCACAAGGAAGAAATAATTATAACAGAGCAAAGAAAAATAAAAGGAGGTAATTGCAGGACACGACTCCTTACTCACACACCTTATCTGAAACGTCCGTCTGGGATTGCTCGAGCTATTTGTCTCATCTATCGAACAACACGTCCACTAATATTTTGTAGGCTGCAAGTGGCAGTAAAAACAAACAGAGCAATTTCAGCTGCTCTGTCATTATCAACCAAAAATTATTTCAGGAGATATGCAGAAGCTGTGACTCAGCTTGGACATCAATGGCTGCTCCATCCATTACTCACAGAATGAGGCTAACACATGACTCATCACAACTGAGACATTTTCAATTGGATCACTGATGTGCCAGGCCTTCAGAAGGATAAGTCAACAAGCTAACAGCAACGTACCCTCCATCACCTCTATTTATAGTGCCATACTACAAAATACACACGCAGAAATAATTTAACTGCCTTTACTATATTATTTATCATGCATACACATACTGCCTTAAAATAATGATTAATTTTCTCCACAAGTTAACTCTGCCATGAAAGTCAACTGCAGATCTGTTCCACTAAGCATTATTTGGCAACAATACGACCTAGAGCAAGCTCATCTCTGACATGCTCAGCACTGGGTGCATTAACAGGTGGATGCCACACGGGGAAAACCAACAGTTACTTCTGTTGCTCGGTTTCCCAGACTAGACCACAAGCCATCATTGTCACCTTGACAAATCTTCTCTATTTACAATGAAGAAGATCAGACGAGTTGATTTTGCCTTATTTGGAAGAAACTTTGGTGACCTGAGCACATGTCAGCCCTACAGCCATGCCCAGACAAGCAGACCATGCAGATGGACTCAGCCGGCATGAACGACAGCTGTGACAGCATGCAGAGCTGCGTGGTCTGAGCAGATCCACCGATGCCATAAACAGCAATCCTGGAACTCACACAGCTCACTACAGTACTAGAGCACAGCACAGTATCTCTATTTATTGGAAGAAAAAAAAAAGTTCCTTCACAGGAAGCTTGCTATTTGAGATCTATTCCTTTGATGGAAATGGAGTTCATGCAGACACTGAAGATGGGTGCAAATTCCTCAAGCATACAAAGGAATATGTTTGCATGTGCTTAGAATATGTAAGCTTTTGCAGGATAACTTTTGTTAACAGCTAGAAGCATCACTAAGAAAACAACAAGACCTGTTCCTCAGTAGAATAACAGCCCCCGATAGCAGAACGAGCTCCCCAAGAGCTAAATGGGCTACCATTACTTCTTCTAGCCTGGAACTTCTTGCATTTCTCATCAAAGCCATTAAGAGTCAAACAATTAAACAACACTCAGTAACAGTTATCATTCCCTGTTCAGGTCTACGGATCTCACTTCTTGTGGGTGATACTTTGGGGTTGTTGGGGCAGAATTCCTCCCCACAACCCTTACGATCCCCTGGTGCCAGCACCTCCCAGGCTGCAATATCCTTTAAGTCCCCGGGGAGCTCCAGATCTAAGGCACATGCACAGGGCGTCCATCCACAGGGTGATCGCCTACACCGAGCTGCCCTGCGACACAGCTCAGCCTTCCTCTGTGTTCGCCTTCGGGAACCATCATGCCGCCCAATTGAACAGGACAGCAGGCGGCCAATCCGTGCAGGAAGGCCCTCTCGTTGTCTCCTGCCACTTGAAAAGAAAAAAACAAATAATTCTATTCTCATACAGGAACACGTGCACCGAGAAGTGGCTCCCTAGGAAGCACGATCTGCTTCAGTTGTCTGGAGAAAACAGAAAAGCTGTCTAGGAAAGCAGGCAGACCGCTAAGCGGGCAGGGACCGCGCCGTGCCGGCAGCCAGCAGCGGGACCGGCGGACCGAGCACCGCAGGGACCGAAAGCACACAACAAAACCAAACCCTGAACGCGGGCGGACGCGGTTTTTCCCCGCGTCTCCCTGACGGCACCACGAAAATCGATGATTTTTGTCTCGGCGCCGCTCCTGACAGCGCACCCGCACCTCCGCTCCCCGCTGGATGCCGGGCACAGGCGGCGGACGGCGGAAGCCACAAGTGGGGAAGTTCCCCCTCCAGGGACCCGCCAGCCCCGGCCCCACCCGGCACTGAGCCCCGCGCGCCCCCGCCCCGGCAGAGAGGCGATACTGGACCAGGCTTTCACGCGGATCTTCAGCTCCCCTTCCTGCGGCTCCGGCATGGCTTTCTTGGACACGCGCAGCTTGTTGAGCCCCCCGAAGGCGGACAGCACCACGGCTCTCATCTCCTTGGTGTCCGCCGCCCGCAGGCTGCCGCCCGCGCTGCTTTCGGCGGCCTCCTTGCCGCCCTCCTTCTCGATCATCTGCTCCGTCTCCTCCGCTCGCTGCGCTCCTTCCTTGGCCATGGCGGGGCTGCGGTGCGGCTCCCGCCGGCTGCGGCTGTGCGAGGCGCGGTGCCGCCGTGTGGAATGGCCGCGGGCACGGCGCGGGTCCGCCCGCCGCCGCAATGCACCGACTAGCTGCGCAGCGCCATCCGCCTCCACGCGGCGGGAGGGGACCGCGCGGCCGGGGGAGCGGGACGGAGCGGAGCTGAGGCGGCGGCTCGGCGTCGCAACCGGCGGCAGGGCGGGGCGGGCGCGGGGCGTTCTCCTCGCGGGCTGGCGGCGAAACTGGCGGCCCCAGGTAGCAGCCCGCGGCCCTGCCGCTGTGCCGTCCCCGAGCCCGGCTCCTCGCGAGGCGCGGCCGAAAAGTTCCCCCCGGGACGCGCGTACGGGACGGGGAGCCCGGCTCTGCCCGGCCGTGCGTCGCGCTCAACAAGGGCGCAGCGCTCAGGTCTCTAATTGAGGTGCCTGGCACCTGAACTCCAGCCCGTCCCTCCCCTTAGGGAATGTAAACCACCTCCTCCCCAGATCTGCCCTCACATCGCTGAAGAGCCGGGCGGGTCAAGGTGTTCTTCACTACTTTCCCTTCTTCAGCTCTTGGGGTCAGTCGAGTGGGTGCTCTCAGCGCTGGGAAGAGCATCCAGGTGGACAGGTGCCTCACGGTTGACACAAGCACTGAAAGCAAGCAACTCGAGTTCGAAGCAGTTGCGATGAATATTTCATAGAACCTCTTGAGTTGGAAGGACATTTAAAGGCCATCTGGTCGAGCTCCCCTGCAATGAACAGGGACAGCCACAGCTCCATCAGGTGCTCAAAGCCCATCCAGCCTGTCTCCAGGGATCGGACATCCACCGGCTCTCTGGACAACCTGTGCCAGGACCTCACCACCGTTACTGCAAACAACAACTTCCTCATATCAAGTCTGTATCTTCCCTCTTTCGGTATGAAGCCATTTCCCTTTGTCCTGTCACAGCAGACCCTGCTACATTGTCTGTCCCCTTCCTGCTTATAGCCCTTATAGGTACCTAAAGGCTGCTCTCAGGTCTCCCTGGAGCCTTCTCAAATTCCATTCAGTGTGTGCAGAGAACATCCCTATGGAACTGGGTGTGCATGGAGTGCTCCTTCCAGCCCTCTGCAACAACTCAGTTCTGTTTGAGAATAGGGATTGTCTCTTTGCACTGTGGGTTTGTTACAAATCAGAGTTGATCAATATTCCTTATTTTCACAAAGCACTTATTTCATCTTAGGTTATGTATTCATGTTGTATTTGGGGAAAGCAGAAAAACTAAGAAATTCCTTATTTACAACTGTAATGAGTAATGGAGTAAAACATTTTCATTCACATTAATGAGTGGTGTGAGATACAGGAGAAACAGTTTTTGTATTTCTTTATACTTAGTATGTGATGCTTTGGGATTTTCTTCCTAGTCTTGAGAAAGTTTGCAGGTATCATATTCTTTAAAGTCTATTTCTGAGAATTTTTCATCTAAGTCTGCTATAAATGAAGCAGTAAACAAATACATCTCAGGAGCAAAGGAGATAGAATGCCAGCCACAGGGGAGCTTTGCTGCCTTCATTACCTCGAGAAGTTCAAACAGATCTGATGAAAAGAGGTCTGCTGCCTTAAACGTCTTTTACATTGTCCTTAAGACATATTTTGGACAAGGATTCAAAACCTGCTCATTAACACGGTGGAGAATTTTCTCTGTGACGTATGAGAATGATGCCATTCCTTTTGCTCTGAGCAGCGTGTGGAGGCATCTCGCTACTTTAAAGGTCAGGAAGCATTTTTTTCTTCCCTTGCTCCCCTGGTAATGGCATCAATATTCCCCTCCGTTTGCTATGCACAGTTAATTTGGTGCTGTAAAAAGGAATACAAAGTTCTATCACTTCAGATCTGGCCATTTGAATGCATGACCAGGCAGGCAGCAGTTGAATAAAGAATAACATGCATTTGATTCCTGATGATTCACTCAGTTGGCATCTTATTACAGTTCTAGCTCAGATGGTGAAGTGCAGTGGGAAAGTAAGATGGGTAGCACGTGTCAGCTGAGTGGCATCCCAAGTGATCCAAGGCACAGCTCACTGACACCACACCGTGAGTCTGACACATCCCAAGTGAATTTGGACAGTGAGGTGGCATTTATTTTGCAGTGGATTGCCTGCTAGCGTAGTCCCCACTGTATGCTGATTACTTGGGAGTGTTTTGATTGACCCTGACTAACGATTTAAAGCTGTCTCTCTTCGTCTTTGATCTCGGACTGTAGTTTATCCTGAGTTATTGAATCGTATCCTGTTTGCCAGTCAGTATGCCCAAAGGATGGATGGCTATTCCACAGTTGGAACGTCTTGCCCAGGACAGAAGCAGGTCTTACCCTCGTTGGTTGTGGCAACTGAGGAAACATAGAACTCCTATTTTTGCAGCAATGCTGAATAAAAGGCAATTAAGAGTTCTTTGATCTCCATCCTTATCTGCTGGTCAAGTGCTGTCATCCTTTGCAATAGTAACTATTAAAATGGTGTTTAGAAAGCATAGGAAAATGGAACAGTATATTTGTGGAGGAATGCTGGCAGTTACCATCAATAGTTCTCATTGATTCCAATCCTGTATTTTCAGAACACAATCATCAATTCAGTGAAAGGTCTGAAGTGTAACTGTGTCAGGGACAAACCTGTCTTCACCACAGACACTGCTCTGAGCGTTCGTGCCTGGATTTCATGGAGGGCAGCTGCCCTTCAGAGGAAATCTAATTGCAGGTCTATCATACTTTTGGACTAAGACAGGTAAAGAAATGTTTGTTACTGGAAACACAGACCACATGGAAATCAATCAAAAACTGCAGTAGCTCAGTGCACGGTTTGGTTTTGTTTAAACCCTGAATAATGGCTCATTGCTTTGCTCAGAGGAAGCAATGTATAGATGGCAGAACCAAACCCCTAGAATGGAGAATACTGTAGTTTTCACTAAGACATAAATCGAATTACATTTTCTTTCAACTTATAAAGGATCAAAAACATTTTTAAGTTTAATGAGTGATGCATTTTCTTATAAAAACAGTAAAACCATGGGGCTTTTTTGTCTGTTTTAACGCAAAAAAAAATTGTGCAGTCTTTATGTTGTGTTCTAAAATATTGCTTTCTTTAAAATCTTCTGTTAAAAAAAATATCTGTTTATTACAGGGTAAAAAACAAATCCTCAGGACTCTCTTCACTTTTCCATCTTATTCAACATTTCTCCTTCCAGCACTGTGCACTATGAAGCCTCCATCTTGCTTGACAGCAGATGCATCTCATGTTTTGTCCTTTGAGAGCATGTTCTGAATACCTATTTCAGCCACTGTTCCAACCTGTAGTCCACAACGTCTCTTATCAATAGGAAAATGCCCTCACTGATTTGTTTTTCCCTGTACCCGTGCACTGGCTATCTTAACAAAGATGTTTGCAAAGGAGCCTCTAACAATATAGCATGCTAGATTTATTTCTTTGTCTGCTTTTTGCAGCCAAGAGAAACCTCTGTTTCCCCATGTTTATTCACATTGAGGTAACTATTTTATTTTATATTGGCCACGGGCTTTTTCTTACTGGTGCAGCAATGTATGAATCATAAAGGCAAAAGAAGCAATTCTGTCTGTAGTCACTGTAAAGACCTGTACCTTTCCCTTCAGTAGATAGAAGCAGCTTTAAGCTCCTCAGAGCCATCAGGAATTGCATTTTAAATTAAAAAGGACAAGAAAACAAAGCAGTCACAGAAGATTTGGCATGGCCAAGGTATGCTAATGTGACTTATCTTGTGACCACACGGACTTTCACTTCTTCATTATTTTTTCATTTGTCTTGTGCAGAAATTGTGTTCAGGTACTTCAGTGATGGATGCAAAAAAACTTCATTTATGACTTTTTATTAGAGCCACACGATCCATTTGTTTGGGGACTTGGTGCAGGAAAAAATTACCACTTGGTCTCTTCCCCTGCTGCCTGTGCAACTACTGAGAGAGGAACAGTAAATCACCACGAGCAAGGTTAAGGGAGATGAGTACATTAGGACTGTCATTGCCTAGAAGTGTGGCTCAGAATGTGAGCAGACTGGCTGTCCTGTCCTGACTCCATCATTTCGATTCTGTATGACTTATTTCCCTGTTTATTTACCCCACATGAATAATGACCAGTCATAGACTTTCACAGCTCCCATGTAGTACTGTTCAAATGCTCAATAGCCTTAGGTTTTTTTTCAGGATATTACAATGCCACCTGGGAATACCAGACGCATTCAGACATTATTCAAACTTTATTCTTTAAGGTAATTCATAGCTAAAAATCATCGCAGCTGTTAGACCTGCTCTTGAAAGCACTATGGTCAGTAGCTGTCCACTTAGCTCTCTGGGGATGCACACAGTGCCTTATGCACTTACTTTGTGTGGCTCCAGGCATTGAAAAAGAGTAATCATACTTGGCATTTTGACTCAGTTCGGTCTCAGCAATTATAGAACCCAAGTAACTTGTTAAAAGCTTGTGAAAAAATGTCACTGAAGTGTATCACAGAGTTGAAGTGTATAGAAGGATGAGAATTCAACCATCATGGGATTATGTTTGAACAGGATCTCCAGCTGTTGTAGTGGATATAAGGAGGTGATATTCTTGGTTATGGTACAGTGCTATCGTCAGGAGCATCTGTTTGTGATTGTTGTCTTCCAGACTGATTGCATCTAATAATGCATTGTATTTCTGATTGAAGTTTTCTTCAACAGTCTATTGAATGGCTTTGCGAGCTGTGCTTTCTTCCTCACTGAGTACTTATAATACAGGTGCCTCCTGAGTGTGCTGAAAACGAAACAAACCAGAGCAATCCACAACAGAATTGAGCTGTTAGGTTTACAAAGCTGAGCTGTTTTGTGCGTTTCTAAGTTACAGTCTAGTGGCACAGGATGTAAGCATTGCTGGTCTGGAAGCAGTGGTGCTTCTGGCTTGGATTTAGACCTGAAGGCATTATACAAATTCACAGCACAGTTTCTGCTGGGCTTACAACACAAAGAACTCTTCACCTCACAGCGTCGTGATGCAGCTTTCAGTACCATTTCAGTTGTGCCCTCTCTAATGGGCCTTTGAGGAAAGGAACAGGATGCTCTTCAGCACAGTTCTGCTTTCTTTGGAGTGTGTTATCAGGCTATTAATTATCTCTTCCATACACATCTCACTCTTTTCTATTCTCTATCAGATGATACTTGGAAGAAAAAAAAAAAAAAAAGCCAAAAAACAACAAAAAACCCCTACAGAGCCCTCATCCCCAGCTTATTAGGAGATTGGTTTGCCTTGAGCACTGTTCACGTTAATGGGACTGCCTGCTACAAAGCTGCTGGGTTAGACTCCATTTGGAACAGGCAATCACTACGTGAAAGCACGTGAGTTTGCAAGCAGGGTCTCCATCCTGTGCTGGAGTTAATTTTCTTCACTGCCACTGGCGTGGTGCTGTGTTTTGGGTCTGTGAACAAACAGCACTGATAAGGTGTGGATGTTTTGGTTCTAGCTGAGCAGTGTTTGCAGTGCCAAGGCCTTGTGTTTTGCAGGATGCCTGGCCGCAAGGAGCTGGCTGCTCAAGGAGCTGCCAGGGGCACGGCCAGCACTGCCTGCCCTGAGCACAGGGATCCCCCGTGCCGTATGGTGCATGCTCTGCAATGAAAGCTTCAGGACAGAGAGCAGAGGGGAAAGTCTGGGGCTATGACTGAGGGCCTGTTTTCCAGGAAAGCGGCTGAAATCTACCTATTGCCGGGAGGTACTGAATAAATTCCTCCTTTTGCTTTGCTTCACTTATCGAACTGCCTTTATCTCAACCCACACATTTTCTGTTTTGCCCTTCTGTTTTTCTCCCAGTCGCGGTGTGGGGGAGTAAGCGAGCAGCTGTGGGACTTGCTGCCTGCCAGGGCTAACCTGCAGCACAGCCAAAAGGCAGATGCCTGCCTCGTGAGCCAATGCAGCTTCTTCGAGTAATTTTTCAGGAAAACCACTACATTAGGAAGGTGTGAATCGAGCCTGAAAAATTGTAATGCCTTTCCTACCTAGGGAAGTGATGCTTTAGACTAAAGTAAAGCATGCAAGTGAAATGCTTGAGGTAAGCTTGTTCTATCAGTAAGTGCACTGTTCTGAGTATTTGTATATCTACTAGAATAAGTGGTCCAGTTTTATGATTTATTGCATCTGTAGCAACATTTCATAGTTCAGGAAGACCTCTGGACAACAAGTATTGTAGTCTGAAGTGGAGCTGCTTTGCTGTTACTTGCAGAGGACGACTGACTGTGCCATTCTGTTTCCTAGGGGCTTTGAAGAAGTACAGGCTTATTTTCCAATGTACTTTTCCGCATTAATCAACTAATTGTTAAAGAAAGGTGATTTTCTGGAGATGGAATTAATGTAAGCCTTGCATAGCAAGGTTACAACTGAGATAAATGATTCTTCAGCACTCCCGTTGTTAAAGGGCTAAGAAAATTTGATGAAAGGGTATTTTTCCTGGAAGTGTTAGCTCATGGCAGGTGGATCACACAAGTGCAGGCATTTGTCTTGTCCTTTTAAAGTGAGAATTCAAATGCTGTCTACATCTACAGGTGAAAAATAAAAGTCAGAAAGGGTTAATGCAGAGAGCAAAGTTAGTATGAAGGAAATTGAGATCTCTCAGGAAGTGATTGTTTTGTAATATCAAAGAGAAAAGCTCTTCCTTATTTTGTTGCATAAGAAAAATACACAAATTTTTCTGCTTGAAATTTTAGCTATGAGCTAAGCAGCATCCTTTCATGGCGGGAAACTAGCCAGCATCCATCTTTAAACGTGGAGATGCTGAGTAGTATCTGGAGTCCCACATACAGGTGACGTAGGTTGGCTTTGCAATTGGGAGAAAGGACCGAGTTACTAAATCAAAACCAAATATCAGTGTTATCTTGGCTAAACTGCAGCATCAGACTTACTGCTGCTGAATGTCATCCAACTTCCTCCGAGTCCTTGAAATCAATGAGGTTGGCTCACGTAGTGCCAAAAGACCACGAAAGAAGGAATTTTTCTAAGAAGATGCCAAACCTTCAGTCACCTCAGTTACCCCCTTAGCAGGAGGATGGAAGAAACCCTAAATTACTTCCAAGTTCTTCCAGTTTAGAGATGATAAAGATGCTGTTATGCTAATCAAATTAAAAGAGGGAGAAGAACCTATACAAAAGTATCAGTTAGGTTCACAAGAGATGAACACTGCTCCAAACTATACTGTAAGATTTTTCTCTTATGGCAATAAATGCTAAAAGGATGCTGGGGGAAGGTTTAACATGCTTCATTTTGAGAGTGAAGCATGGATGGAAACATGGAGGAGTGAGGAGGGCAGGCACTGCACCTAAGCAAAAGAATCTGGTATCACTTCCTGGGAAGCAAGTACATCAAAAGAGAAAGCCATGTGAATTTTCTCAAAAAAACATTAGTAAATCAATTCTGAAAATGTAGGTCCTATACGAATGAAACATGCCCTTAGGGCAGCAGGATGAAAGTTCAGTGGTCTGAGGTTCTGTAGGCAAGAACAATCAGGAAATAGGTTTCTGCTGGGTTCTGATTTTTCCTGCTCCTGTTATCTCAGGCAGGAGATAGGTTTTCTTATGGAGAGCAGGAGATTCCTTTATTGGGAAAAAGACCTTCTGAGAGGGTCAGTCCAGCCTAAATAACAGCATATCCCAACCCTTAATGTATGTGCTTCTTGATGGAATTATAGGACGTGCTTCACAGTCTGCTCTGCTTTGAACAGTGCCATCTAAGAAGGAAGTCCTTGTGCAGGACTTGCAATACATTATCCAGTGCTGATGACCCTGGGATCACCACCTACACAACTTGCATATGCTGCTCGTCAGTGACAGAGCTTAGAACAACCTGTAGGTCACACCTTGCAGCTCTCTGCTCATTGATTTATGTATGTGATCGAAGTCATGCCTTGCTGAGTTACTTTCTATCCTCTGAGCTGCTGTAGCAGATTTTGCACTTCCACAACCCTCCATTAGCAAGGTAAAGCTCTTTTCAATTAGCCTAATACATTTTATCTCACAGCTGGGTAGGAAGAGTACACAGATTAGTCCACACAGAGTTCTGGGAGACAATCTGTCAGGAACTGACAAGCTATAAATCAATCTGCAACGCATGGAGACAAAGTCTCCAGCACCAGTATGTATTCCCACTTACCCTGCCTCAGCAGCTCACTGCTCATTTCCAAGAGCTGCTGCCTCAGCTGTGTTGGCCCAGCTGCTTACAAGGCCACACTGAACCCCACCAGGGACTCTGTGGCTTAGAACACCCCAGAGTGTCAGGCACATGGAAATAAACATCCATCCAGCAAGAACCTACAGGAACAGCTTCTATCCATTTTTAGCCAACGATCTCTTTTCCAGACCTATTCATATGGGGTACCATAGCCCTCACTTCTCTTTAAATATTTGTCAGTCTGTGTGCCAAGCTGAGCACAAGCAAAGGTGTGAGATTCCTGCTGTGAGCTATTTTCCCCTTTTCTGCTTCCAGCTAACATAGAGGAAGCAGAGGGCTGTGATAGAGCACCACTTGGGCAGGGCTGGTCCTCCACCAGAAATTCAGGTCTTGACTCAATTTCAAACTGTTCAATGTTGTTTTCTCAGATTTCAATATATTTCACCCTGCTATATTACGTATTCAGAGATTCATCTGAGCACCATCGTTCTCTTAAGATTGACTTATTTTGTAGGTTTCGGGCAACTGTGTCATTTCATGTTTCCCGAGTTACCGGATGATGTGGGAGCCACAAAAATGCTACCAGTGCAAAGCTATGATGACTTGCTTTTAAAAAGTAAGTCAGATTTTGTTTGTGTGTTCTGGGGGGCACCAAAATGACATTCTTTAACTTGTAAGGCAGCCAAACAGTTTCCTGATTTTGTTGGAAGTATAATGTTTGTTTAGAGTCATCAGGTGCCAGTGACAACCTATACTCTGTGGTAGTTAAGATGAAGTAGTTGCCATGACAACTCAATTAACTAAACAAACACATCTGTATGCTGCAGCAGCTCATGTCCTCCGAATCATCTTTACCTCCGCACAAAGCATTTTGAGTAGATGTGCAAATGAATTCCCCCTCACACACCCATTCCCTTTCCTCCTCCCCTTTCAGCTGGACAATGAAGGAAATGTGGAACTACATATACTGCTCATTTCTCTTGAGCATCTCAAATAGAATCAATCATAATAGGAGCGCTGCTGCTTCTGGCAGTGCAGGAACTCAGGCCAAGTCATTGCCACCTTCCTTTTCTCCCTCCTTCTCCTCCCCCTCTGTCCACCAGACCAATTAGGTCACCTTTCCAGAATTGCCTTTTAGTGCCACTGAAATTAAAAGAAATAAAGGCAGTTTGTGGATAAATACACACTAAACAACCTGCTTGCCAATAGAACTAGCGCAATCAAATATGATAGTCTGAGCTTGTCTCTAAATTAGCAGGTTTGGATAATGCAGGCTCTTTTATAAATACACAGCATAACAACTTAAGTTAGATACCTCCATTCACTGAAGATGTATGAACTCTGGAATAATTGACATACCTAAGGAAAGCTCAGGTCAGATCTAAGCTTTAATCACCTTCACTACAAAGGAATGTAGTGTTGCTTTTGTAAAAGAATAACTCCCTCAAAACACAAAGCATGGAAGAAAATAGATTAAAAATGAAGGATTCCTTATGAGAAAGTTGTTGAGGTTACAACAAGTTGAGGCACTAAATGCAATATAAAGAACAGATAGCATCCATCTACAGTCATCTGTCAACAAAGGTTGTGTTTGTTGGTTTTTTTTTTTTAAATGTTAGAGAGCATCAATTTCTATGGTCCATCTTTCACCTTTTGTGTATTTATCTGTCAGAAAAGGTGTGCCTTAACAACAGCAATAAATGGAGCTTGGGTGAGGAAGGCATAAAATGGAAGACAGAAGAGAAATAAAGCAGCAAAGCACAAAGGTACATGCCAATCTTAACAGAGCACCTGACAGACTCTGCACCATCACCATTTTTTCTGATTCTGAAAGAAGCATCAAATATACAACAAAGACCTATTTTGACCAGGGAAATCCTCAGTTACACCACACTTGAATCTTAAGAAGAGTCTTAAGTGACCCTTAATGTGTGTGCACTATTTTGCACAGAACAGTTTACACAAATTTCACTGTGGTAAATTTTATCCAGCATTGACTCTGATGGGATAGTAGAAATTTTAAAGAATAGAACAGGGGATCTCACTCAAAAAGCAAACAATCTAATTTTGTCTTTCTTACCTGTGATGGTTTTCTTAATGCCTAAAATTAAACACTTGTTTGCTTTAGCAGAGGATTTTTTTTTCTCCCCCGACTCAACTCATCACTAGCAATTTAGCCAGCAAAGTTTTTTTTTTTTTTAAACAGACTTGCTCCATACATTTACCTGAAGTAGCTCTAATTACAATTTTTTTTTCCTTAGAAAAAAGTAGTAATTCTACCTTCAGTATTTTTTTTTTCCTCCTGTAATAACACATAGATAAAGTGCAAAACTCTTCCCCAAAATCCCACTATTAACCACCTCCAAGAACCCACATAAAACTTAAATACTGTAGTCCCAGAAGTTAACAGTGCAGTGCCATGTTTCTGGGCTGTCTGATTCAAACAGAAAAAGATGGATGGACTAAGCATTTACTTAAGATACAATCCTCACTTTTGGAAAGCAGACATACATTCTGACTGTTTTTCAGATGCATCACTCCACTGTACTACATGAAAGCTCAAAACCTAAACATTCAGTGTATTATTCTCAGACGCATACACCTGAAAGTCAATGGAAAGTGCCACACTGAAAGAACTCAGGCTTGAGAAAGTTTAATTATATAGAGAAGAAGCAAAAGACTGATGATTGTTCTGAAGAATTCCAGAAATGTTATGAGAAATTGCAGAAAGGATTAGTTGTGCTGCCCAGGGTGTAAGGGAATTCAGTGCTCCTCTGTGAGGTGGCCCAGGAGGCTCCGTGCTGGTGGCTGAAAAGCTGACTTCTGCTTAAGTGTAGATGGCCTCATTCTGACAGGCACTCGGGAGAGGATTTGGACTGCCAACTCAATAAGAGCTCTGGTCCTACTCATCTGAGCAGTCTTAATGAAAGCAAGCAAAACTTTGTCAAGCTGTTGAACAAAGCACATTTTTGTATTGAATAAAGCTACAATTTAACATGCTTACTTTTCTAATGGACAACTTCACACAGTAGACAATCATCAGCATCTCTCAAACTGCACTAATTTCCACCAGCTGCAGAGCTGACTCACGGTGCCTAAATGTGATTGAAGCACCTTTAGATCCTGAGCTCTGCAAAACAGCTCTGGGAGCTGTATGACTGCCCCCTATAGAAACTGTGAACATCTGCCTGTCCTGCTTTATTAGCCTTAATGTTTAATAAGTACATGAAATATTTACAAAATGCAGGCTGTAAGCTGCACAGTTGCCAAGCTCAAAATGGTCAACAGAACGTACACAGCTGCATTTCTGCCTCTGCAGACGTTACTGAGAAACTCCTGTGTCGCCAATTGTTTCTGAATTAACATTTCTCAAAAAGCAAGGTTCAAGAGCAAAACTTCTCCGATGTTCATGCTCGACAGAAACGCTCAGATCTTAAGCAGGGCCTCTGAATGCTCACATGGGCCTGAAGGAGATGCAATCACAGTGAAAATTAAACTTCAGAAACCCAGTTTGTAAACATGATTTGATTTAGAAGGTTGAAATCACAACAACAACAAAAAAAGATGAGAGAAAACAAGCTAGGGAATTAGGTGGTTTTTTCATTAAATTTATTTTCCTCTAACTTGGTGTTTTAATTGGGCAAGATACACGCAACCTAGGGAGAAGACATCAAATACACAGTTACATGTATCTTGCTAAAATGTAATAATATACCTTGTAAACTATCTGGGAAGAATCTAACAGCTCTATTCAGTGAGGTTTTATTCCAGTATTTATTTTGACTGATGGTCCTAATTTCAGAGCAGTGCAGTACATAAAGTAGTGTGGCAATCAGTTATCTTTAGTCACAGCTAGCGAGAACAACAGCAAGTTTGAATAATTAAAATCAGTATTACAATTTTTAATAACAGGAATATATTTGGAAGACCATTTTCAGACTCAACAGATTTTTTTTCCTGCTTGATAGAAACATTTTTCTTAGTTGAGTGCACTTTATCGTTCATTACTAGGGCTTAAGAAAATCAATTATCCATTTCCACAGCTTCACTAAACAGCCCTATAATGCAGTAATAAGACATTGTGAGCAAGGTAGGCTATGGATATTAGAGATCTGCCATTCAGTCTGAAGGAAAAGCACAAATCCAGGCTTACAGCATATCTCCATCTAGCTCAGCCACTGCTGTACAGTTCATCTGAATGAAGTGGAAGAGCACCATTCTTCCTAGCATGTTAGAACACATTCCAGGAAAATTATTTAGCAAATGGGGTTGATGCTGTTCCCCACGTCATAATGCAAGCTACACTGAAAGGCAGCTGTGTGGTCAGTCGTGCTGCTGAGGAGATAAAAGTACAACAGCCCTGTTCCAAACAGCTTTAAATAACACTGGTTAGATATAATCCCATACCTGGTTGCCTGCGGACCACAGGAGCCCATCTAAGGACGTTGTTCTGCCCACTCCGATATGAGTCTTACCTGGCCAGGCTTGCTGTGCAGCACCTGGGAGGTGGCACCCTCTTGTGGTGCGCATGCAGTGCTGGCTGCTCATCCCTTCTCTCCAGAGCACAGCTCTCTTCTGCCATTAGTATCCTACAAATTCTTTTTCCCTTATTGGAAGGGAAATTTAATCATAACCACACCAGTGCTTTGCTGTTTCCCTTCATCAGGCAGATCCTGCTCCTAAGTCACAGAAATCCTATGCTCATGGCCTCCAAATGATACTTCTCTTTTTGCTGCCTTTATCTTAGTTCACATTAACAGGCTTTCACAAGCCTGTTACAAGCTCTCAGTCAGTAAGATTTGCTGCCTTTTAGCCATTTTGTGCCTGATGATGTAGAGAATTACTCAGGTAAGGAACAATTCGATACCAGGTGTTTAAAATAACTGCCTTTCTGATAACAGTAGTTCCAGTCTTCCAACCACTGCCTTGGTTACGTTTGCTATTAATTCATTAGTTACTTTATCTTCAATTTATTGATTAGTGGACAAAAGTAAACAGCGAATTCTGTATAGCTTCCATTTTTAGCATGAAAACTGGCACTGAAATATAGCACTCCCATTTTATTCAGTTGAGTTCCCATAAATATCAGCAAATTGGTACTATAGATGATCTAAAAATACACTGTTATTAGATTTAGGATGTCCCCTAATACTTTAAAAACAACTTCAATATTCTAAACAAACAGGATTATTATGCCAATGTTAAGAGAGAAAATAATGAAAGTTACAAGATCAAATATAATTGTGATAATATATATTATCAGTTAAAGTTGATATGCTGTACAAACTAGAGTCTTGAGCACGTAATTTGGTACAGCTGTGCCTAAGTCAATAAAATTATTGAGATTTATGCCAAATACAGACCAGCTGCAATTAAATTACTAGGAATTCTTCCATTCATTCTCTTTAAAATGGAGAATGAAATAAACAGTATTTAAATGTCCAGCTTGTCTAGTCCTATCCTATAGGTGTTAGTTTTTATTACAAATTTATTTAAATAAAGATTTACATCTCTATATCGTTAATCCTTCCAACGCATTTTGAACTTTCTGTCCAAGATTATTCATTTCTATTTCAACAAGCCTCTTAAAGAGGCTCTGGAAGACTGATGATATCAGAGGCAAGTTTAGCTTTCCACTGAAGAGCAGTTCCCATGTTTGTTGCCATTAGTTCTAGTTTTACTACTGGCATAAAAGGGGATGCCAGCTTCTCATGTAAATATTTTAAAGCCACTGGGCTAGCAGACAAACACAGCAGCAGCTGTAAGATAAAATAAAGAGGTGTATCTGTAACACTGCATGTCCAACTGTGGCTTACAAAAGACTGGAGATCAACAAAGATGTAAGAAATGCAACAATGGGATGATAATAGCAGGATGACAAAGTCTTTAATTACAGCAAATGAGAATAAATACAAACACAGTAGCCACAGAAATGAATGAAAAGAGCTGCTTACCTTTGGAAGGCCTCAGGTAGGCAGTGGTCTCCAGTAAGAGATGCCATCACCTCCACTGCCAACCCTTAAATGAAGTCTGGGAAGGGGTGGATCTTGGCTCTACTCCTTGTCACTCAGATGCATTGCATGCACCTGAGCTCCCCTGGGTTGGCCCTGCCTTCCCACCAGGTGCTCAATCACTGCCTCAGGCCATCACTTAGCATTTCTGCTACAGACTTCTGTCAGTGAATGGTCACAGCTGGACATTCTCATCCTGAATTCAGCAATCCTTTACAAGTAAGCACGTCCAAAAAAATGAGTCTCTAGCTAGCTACTGAACAACCGTTCCCCTTCAGCAGGTTCTGACAAACGGGATGATTATTCTTCATTAGTGTTTCATTATTACCTGGATATTTTCCTTTCTAGCACACTTCAAGCAGAATCTAGCCTACATCTGAAGTATAAAGGAGCAGACAACCGTATGGTACAGGAAATATAATTACAAACATGAAGCCTTCATTTTACTATTTAGTTGTCAATAAAAAAGAAATCTAATTTGCAACTCAGAATCTCACACACTAATGGAAATTCTGGCTACGAAACTGTAGCTTCTGCAAGGAATCAGAAACAAATGTGATTCTTTTTTCTGTTTTTCTTATTTCTAAGGTTAGATTTTGGAAGTGGTAAGGTTAGAGAGAAGGAGGAATTACCTATGGACCCTTTTGTGATAATGTTTTGGTTTTTTTTTAACTGGAGATAGTTTAACACTGTTTTGAAAGCTGAATCGCTATGGCAACCTACTAAAAAAATCACAGTAAGTACATCAGACACATTGGCATGTAAGCACTCACATGAGCTTGTGCTTGAAAGACAAAACCATCTCCAAATTTTCATTGCTTATACAACTTAGGCATAGGCTGAATATAAATAATCTCCTTTCTTGAACATTTACATTCTCATCTAATTGTAAGAGCCTTAACCCTGCATGAACTCTAGCCACGCAACAGTGACAGGCATTTAAATTAAACTGCATACACCCATCTTCTTGAAATGAAATGTTTTGTTTTTCCGACACAAAACTGCTGCCACATAGTATAGACCTTTTAAAGCTATTTCACTAAATGTTCTTTATTATAATTGTTAAATATTAATTTGCTCATCCCATTCAGATACACGGTAAATTTTCACATGAAAGCGAAATACCAAAAGTCTGATTAATTGAGCACTCAAAAATATAGAAATCTTAAATGCTGAATCACTGCACCTTAACTAAAAGAGCGACTAACAACTCACGTTAAACTGTATGCTACTTATTTTTAGTTAGCTTTATATCAGTAATTTTCCTAATGTGATCTAAGCCTTTGCACTCATTTTACTGTCACATTAGCATTGCATATCCATAATTAGAGACTGTACTCTGGAATATATTTTCAATAGCTTTTTTTCAGTTGAGTAATGACCTTACTGATTTGTTCACAAGAATAAACACAGAGGGTAAATAAATATAAAAGACTTTTTCAGATTGGAAGCTATGTTATTAACACACTGTACTTACAAAGGCCAGATGATTTGCAATCAATTATTCAAAATAAAGGGGTCCTTTAAATCACTACGTTCAAAATAAAATACATGTCTTTTTAATAATTTTCAGCTATGCTACAAGAGAGAACAGGACACCCAGTTCTTGGTAAGGGCTTTATTACATTACTCTAAAGACAGACTTTAAAGAAACAGACTTTAGGCACTGTAACGTTCAGAGTTAAGCTGCAAGGCATTTGCTCCATGGAACAAAAAGGCTCTTTTTCAGATACATAAAATTTTATCTGTAATACGATGGAGAATTATTTGACGTAGGCTGTGAACTAATTCAGACAGCAGAGTGCATTCTAATAGGAAATTATCAGAACAAGGTATTTGCCAGATTGTTTTCAGTTTACACATCTTCCCTGCAGCACCAGGCAAAGATCCATCACCCCCAGGAAACAAGTTTGATCTCACATAATGTATAGTCATGATCTCCCTCACAAATACAAAGTGCAGAACAGCTGTAAGCTCCCTTTTGAAGCGCTGTCCAACTCAACAGAGCACTTTTCCATGATGAGGGAAACACACTTTCAGTTCTTGAACACAGGTAGTGTCAGTCAGGGAAATACCAGAGTTCATGATGCTCTCTCTGCTTGGGGCACACTCCTTCCCTCTTGAAGGCAGGAAATTGAGTGTGAACAGGACACTCATTAGGTATGAGAACTGTAGGATGGAATCTTCCTCTCATTTCTGCCTCAAGAACTGTGGCAGTTTTATCTAAAGATTGCCCAAAGAAACAATCTCACATTAGCTACTGTGAAACTTGCAGAATTGCAGCTGTAGTGCAGGCAATTGTTTCCTTCTATTGTTTTTGTGCTCAAAGGGGGTGTTTGGGAACTCAGATGCCAGATGGTTGTCTGGAGAATTTTTTTAGTTAAAGGAACTTCCCAAATTTCAAAATTAGTGTCAATAAAATTACGTAGAATGAAAAGCATTAATTCTAGTGGCTTTAGAACAGATCACTCAAGGACTTTTGGTTGTGTGGACCTCTGTGAACCCCATTTTTCTATTAGTTCAAATGTTTTGACTCAATATCTACAGGAGTAACAGCTGTAACTGTTGTTCCTGTTCTTACAGTTCCACACATTAAGAAAAGAGAAATAAAAACAAAGTGCAGTTTGAATTCGTACCATTTGTACAATTTCTGCAGCTGATTCCATTAAGGGATGAAAGAAAATAATTCTGCTGAGAATTTAGTAATTTAGTAATTATGGCTCACAGTACCTCTTTACTAATCAAAGGTCCAATTGGTTTGCCCTATTTTAGTTAACAACGTTCTCATTTGAATTATTTTCTGTTCCTACGTACACTAGAATTGAGAGAAACTTCATACAAGTAAGATCAAGTGCTTAAAGTTGCACTGTTTTCTTTTTTTACAAATGCTTCAATAATTTCACAGGTGTTTAACAGTGACAAATAGAAACTGTTCTTTCAAAACCCAGCTACTACTTCTCCAGGAGTTTCATCCCTGCTGCTCAAAGATCTACAATTTACAAACTGGCAACCTGTTAACTTCCCAACTGCAGACAAACTCACTTTTTAAAAATTAACCTTTTGCCTACAATGCTGTGACCACTATAAATAAGCTTCTAGTTCAATAGCAGCTAGTCAATAAGGATTCACTGTGCAAAGAATGCCAGTGCTATTGGGACAGATTCAACCACAGATGAGCATTATAAGATTTCATGAATGCTGAATAACACTCTTCTCTCCTTAAAGTGATTGTTGGAGCTGAGAGAATGATATTAATGATGCTGAGGAGCAAAGTTCAGTTCCATTACATGTACACTAAGCTTTCCGTGGCCTAGAGAAATTCAGGGAGAAGTATTAAATAGGGCAAGAGATATAAAACTCATTGAACCTTCTCCTTCCCTCCCTCCACAGCCCCAAACAAAACAAAACAAACTGTAAAAGCAGTTGCCAACTTTCATATTTTTATTATGCATTTTTTCAAGTGGTTAAAGATAGCAAACAATAGTGTATGCATTGAAGATATGCAATATGGCATATAGTAAGATGTGGACAGATTCCAAAAAGTTTTTATGTTCTATTTCAAACAGGCAAAAATCAAAAGTTTTATTTCATTAAATGGAAGAAAGGCACAGAAAGTCAGCCTCAAATCACACAAAACAAAAGCAGAAACTGAACCTGACCTTCTAAATCTGTATGATAAAAAAAGTACTGTGTGCTTTTGATAACTCAAAACCAGGTAAAATTTATGAATCTAGTTAGTGATCGACAGCTCGGTTTTATTAAAAAAAGTTTTCCAATTCAGCAGGAATGCAAATGTGAAATTCAATCAAGTAATGGATACAAAGAAAACAAGCCCAAACCTTTTTCCTCCTTCAACAGAGACCATCAGACCAGCCTGTTATAGACTACTCTTCTTTCTTTCCTTTATGGATGCATACAAGTTCATAAAACCATTCTCAGCAGATGCAATTAAGTTGTCAAGATCATAATGAACTTCAAAGGTGGGTTTTGTCCTAAAAATTACAATAGCAAGAAATACAGCAAAATGTGCAGTAAGTCCCCATATCTTGAATGACTTTTTACGTTCGTGGTCATCATATGTAAAGCAGTGCATCCAGCTTAAGTAACCAGATGAGTTTTTATACGGCAAGGCCATGTAATTTAAGGGCTTGATGAAGTACTCCAGTGGCACAACAAAAACATCGCTCACTTCATCTGGATTAGGAGAGGCCTGGAAGGTATCCTCTATAAATCCTACAACTGGTGTTATCAAATGATTCATCTAGAAGAACAAGAAGAAGAAAAAAAAAAAGACAGAAAACAAACACTAAGCTTGAACCAAGCAAAAGTAATTCCTTTATTTTAAAAACATTTCAGATGTTACAAAAGGAGCACAGGAAACAATCTTAACTAGAAGATATATGCACTTTTTTTTGGAGCTGGTTGTTTACATTCACCCCCTCTTTCAAAGGCAGGGGCAATTTATTTAAAATAGTAACTTGTACGAACAGCATACCGTAATTCTTTCAGACCTATTACTAATTCTATTTATTAGTAACAGTAAAGCATCCCTGCTCAACAGGAAGCACTGATGGCAAAGCTCAACGTCTGTGTTATTTGATGGAAGTCTGGAGGGACTCCGTTTAAATTAAATTGCTTTGAATGTATGTGTAGAGAAAACATAGCACAATCTAAGCGCCCAGACTTCTGCAGTCCAAAACCACATAACCTGAAAACTGAAGTGATCCTTTTTACATATAGCCTCTGAAGTACGTGGTTTTTATGTTATTTGTATTAAAAAAAGTTAACTAAAGCATTTTGCAATGCAATTTTAATATTTTTTCAAATGTGAGGAGCATACTGTTGAAAGTAAGCAGCTAACAGAAACTGATTGTTGACGCATTAATAAGAAAACTTACCTGATGAACAAATATCAAGACTTTTGAATAATTTTCCCCTCTATTGGAAAACTGGTCCCACACAATACTAAATATCACTATTGAAATTGGCAGCCTGTTATTTTACACACAATGACTTCAATGCCAATAACATCTTAATTTCCATACAGAATCATTCTACACAACCTCCAGAGGTCCCTTTCAATCTAAATTAATCCTGCTCTGAGCACATTGTTGAATCAGGTAACTCTGAGGTTACATCACAGCGCTCAGAGCTGTGCCTGAATAAATCCTGCCAGTTTCCTAAAAGTCAAGGCAATCTATTCCACTGCTTGTCTAACTGCATGGTGAGCACCTGTTGCTGCTTGTGTCCATTGTGTCAAGACAAGTCTAGTGTCATCTTCTCTATAACCACTCAGCAGGTGCTTGAAGATGGCAATGAGATCCCCCACTAACTTCAAGCTGAGCCAACCCACTTCTCTCAGCCTCTACTCCTACTTCACATTCTCCAGCCCACTTAGCATCTCCTTGGCTCTCTGCTAGACTCTCAGCCATTTACCACTGTCTTCTGGATACTCTCCAAGTGGACTTCATAAGTGGTCTCACAAACACCAAAAAGAATCTCTTCCCCTCACTCTGCCAGCAGCACAGGCTGTATATTTTAAGAACCTATGATTATTTACAGTTACAGGTTCGAAAAGGACATTACCAACCATACGAAAGGAAATTACTTGCTTTCTAACAATACACTGACAGAGTTTATTGCTTACTTTATCAATCACAGGCACAAGCCTACAGATGACTTCCACCTTCTCCGGCTGCAGTCCCACTTCTTCTTTGGCTTCCCGGAGAGCAGTATCAATTTCATCTTTATCCCTTTCTTCCCTTTTACCTCCTGGAAAACACACCTCCCCAGGTGATCTTCTCAGCTGGAATTTAAAGGAGTTACACATTATAAGTTTGTTTCACCTCGCACAGCTCACATTACAGAACCATCTCAGGCCCGAGGTTTCTGCAGACAAAAGAAACGAGCCTTGTCAAGAGCTACACAGGATGGCGCTCAGCTTTACACGCTTGTACAACACCCCGTAATTCACTCTCTGCGTTCTGCTTTAACATTTCAGAGCCGGAAATCACCTCTCACTGCCGCACAGATCGCCAGGACCCGGCCCGCACACACCTGCACGGAGCGCACGGTGAGCAGCAGGCACAGCACGCCGTCCCGCAGCAGCAGCGGCAGCAGCACCGAGGCCTTGCGCAGAGGCAGATGGGAGAACTTGTCCCCAACATCGCACTCCCTCAAGCGGAGTTTCGCTTTCTCTTTTATACTCTCTCTGGAAGGAAACGGAACAAGAGCTGCGGCGCCCCGCGCTGTATGCGGCCCGTGGGAACGCAGCGGGGCACGGAAGGTGAGGGCCGCGGTCCGGCCCTCAGCTCGTCCCGCCAACGAGATGAGCGGGCCCCACCGCGGCCGGCACTCAGCGGAGAACGCGCGCGGCGCCGCCTTCCTCTGCAGCGGGCCCAGGAAGGCGGCGGCCGGCCCCATTCTTCCTTCCGCCGTCCGTCAAGCCGCGGTTTACCCGAGCCGGGAGGACCGCTCCCCTTCCCGCCCGTCCTCCTGCTCCGCTGCCGCCATCTTTGCCACCTGCGACGCGAGCACGACTTTTCCCCTCGCCTCTCACCGCCCTCTCTTGCAGACTGACGACGGCTCCCTCCAATCAACACGCGAGCTCACCGAGATCCGCATTCTGATTGGCGGGCAGACAGAGCAAGGCGGGGGTCGCAGGTGAGGCGGCAGCGGCCTTCCCGCTTCCCGCCCAGCGGCGTTGAGGCGGCTGCCGTGGAGAGGCTTCAGCCAGTCAGGCACGGAGCAGCCCGGGGGAGCAAACGAGCCATCGCAGCCTTCCCGCACGCCAGCAAGCGGGGAAGGGTAGCGCTAGGTGTCAGCTGGGAAAGCAGAAAGTCTCGGAACGAGTCGGCATCGTCCCCCAAACGCTGCGCTGCAGGCTCCTCCCCCTGAGGGGAAAGGCGGCACCCTGAGGGGCGGGGCGCTGCGCGGGACGAGGAGCTGCGCGTGGAGTGCGCTTATGGAAAGGCGAGGGGTGAAGGTGGCTCGTTGAAGCAATACTGGCTTGGCATAAACGCTTAACAATGAATGTCATTGCTCACCGCAGCTCAGGGAAGATGCAGCAAAGCAGCACGAGAAACACCTGAACCATAGGAAAAGCAAATAAAGCCCCAGACTCTCCCCCCAGTCCATGGCACTGGAGATGATGAGTGGTAATTCACACTAATTATGTGGATGATTACTTTTTTCTCTGTTGTTTAGCCTGTTTAACTACTCACAAATGTTTACATACTTAAATTTGTAGCTTATGTACAATACCCGTGTTATTTCTTACAGTAAATAAAAACTCAGACATATTTACATGCACAGCCTTTCTGTATCCATTTTGTTCTGATATCAAGTTTATGACCACTGTTATGTTCTCATTCCATTGAAACACCTGAAAGGTGTCATTCATCCTTAATCACAAAATTATAGGAAAAAAAAAAAACATGCAGAAGTTTGTCTTTAGAAATGCATTCATTCCTCAGAGTAGTGCTTCAGTAAAATGAGCATGGCTAGTAGATCACTTCTTCACACACGCAGTACAGGCTGGTGAGCTGTTAGTCCAGAAGACTGATGATGTCAGATTTTGTATTTCTCTTTGGCTTTCTCTTTGAGAATGCAAATGTGCTAAAAAAAAACAAACAAACAAAAAAAAAAAAAACACAACCAAAACAAAACAAAAAAAAGAGAAAAAAAATGCAGCTTAAGTGAAACTTAACCTTCAAAGGTAATTTAAAGAGTATTTTAAGTTACATTCCTACTTGCATTCTCCTGTTGGAACTAGAACATAACATTTTGCAAGTTGAGTTACACTATGCTTGCTGTGAAATGTCCGTTACACTGTTTTGCAATATCTCACTGTGTCTGTAACGGAACTGGTTTGTCATATTAAAGACTTTCAAGTGAGACACTTTTCCATCTAAACAGATTTATGTAAATGCTTATAAAAACTGTTAAGGGGAAAAGAAAATAATCTCTCACTCTCAGAGTCTAAGTATATCTACAACTCAGTGCAGCCTAAGGAGACTATAGCAGAACCAAGGAGTTGAAGTCCTGATTGACACATTCAGCAGCATAGGAAACACCTTCATACATAAGCCAGTCTACTGCCAGTTTTGAATATTTTACTAGAGAAAAACAGCATAGAATTTCACAAAGAAACATGAAATCAATACCAAATCACAAATTAATTTCTTTTTAGATGCAGTGTGCAGAGTATGCTGCCAACCATCCTGGAGGATTCAGGATACTGTGTGGCAAGGCTGAGCTACTAGGCTTGTGAAGCAGATTCACAGACAGGTAAGACATGGACTAGTAGTCCTGCATTTAAGTTATCATCTGATCATATTGTTTTTGCCCTTTTCATGAAAGTATCTAGTCAAATTTGAAGTTCTGTTAGTCGTCCAGAAGCACCTACTATAAGGTAATATTCATTACTGTTACCACAGGTAACTAACAAGCATGTAACAGTCAAGGCACATTTATATATACTTACATTCAGATCTCTGAAGTACTCATTATAGTCAAGGGCATATCCAACCACAAACTTATCTGGAATTTCAAAACCTATATCTGTAAAACAAACACACACCACAGGTCTTTTTTGATTTAGGTAGTAGAAATATCTTTTAGGTCCGCAGTTTGCATTCAACATATGGTTCATCTGTTTAAGCATAATACTAAGAAATATTTAATCTTGCTTTCAAGGTACTTAGAATGCTTAACATTGAAGAGTCAGAGCTGCAAATTGATGATCAACGTTAGAATCTATGCCATCTTTATCAGTTAATGTTATACGTATATTTTTTCATAGAATACATTTAAATGTACTTATGAAGCATAAAACCGACTGTCAGTTTTAAAGCTTTTATATATTTTCTCCCTATTTCTTTTAACCTTCCTGAAACTTACATACTAGTTTTCATATACATGAAATGAAATCCTATTTTGGACAACCAAATGCAGTACTTACAGTCTGGTCTGTAACCTGGACTTCGGTTTGTCAGTTTAATGAGCAAGCTATAATAAAGAGGAGTAAAGGTTAAGACTTTTAAAATGTCATACTCCAAGCTCTGTTCTTCACTTCTCCCTCCCTTCCCGAGTAAGCTTCTATAGTAATGCAGTTAAAATAATTTTATTGCTTTATTTTAACAGATTTAGTAGTAGTTTTCAGCATTATAATAAAGAAATAAACGAAGCCTTGAATCTAGGATCATTCAAAAAGTCCAAATGGTATTTATTGCTTTACACTGAAAGCTTTTCAGTTTTGTACTGCAAATCATTTGTTCCTCCCTCCATATAGTTATGCATCAACAAAGTAGGGAAGTACTGATAGATGGGGAAATTCAAGCAGCATTTAAAGGTTTTAGGGGAGAGAGAATAGAGACAAATACAAGCTGTGAGTTGTTACTCCAATTCCTGCCATAAAGTCATATCCATCCCTTATTTTCCTGTACGCTTCTGAAGATGCTGGGAACCTGGAAGGTTGCTGCAGGGAGCATAACTGGTACGTTAGACCCCAGAAGTTGGTCTACATGGATATTCCCACATAATTCCTTTTAGATACCAACCAAAAGCAGGTCTAGAATGCCTCTTGAAGTCATTTCATAATTGCTGACAAACTCTTAGATTTTACAAACTCAGATAATTAAGGATGGATATCGAGGAGGGGCAATAAGTCTTGTTATCATTCTAGTATTGAGGCAGCTGAAAAGGTGTTAGGAAACCTATGGAAAGAGCTGTTTTCTTTTGAACATAAATATAATACATCAGACTTTATAGACTAAGCAAAAGCCATGAAACTTTTTTATTATTTTAACAATATGTTTGTGCATATCTTGATAATTCACCAGTGATTTTCCTATATCTTATTACCACACATTAATGAATAACCATGTGGTTATACCTTACTACTTTTATCATCTTTGGTTCATTGTCCTTCAGTTTTGAAAGCAGTGCCTTCATTGTTCTACCAGTCTCAATAATATCCTCAAAGAAATAATAATAAAAAAAAATCATTCAACTCTGAAAGAAAAAACATATTTTCAGTATATTAACGTAAAGCAGAAAAAACAGCAGCTCTAGCATGCATTAAGATGATATGCATACTTTAGCTAAGTGTTGTTTTAAATGTAATTAATATTAACCTTGCGAAGTAGGTAGAACAACACCTTCCCTTCCCCCCTCCCAAAAATAAGAGGTCATTACTCACCTCTACTACTAGCACATTCTAGAAAAAGAACCACATAGGGAAGGAAAGAAAAAGAAGTATTTTATTTACACGAAGAGCTTCAGCAAATTAAACAGCCAAAAAAAAAAAAAAAGTTTGTATTAAAACTTCACTCACATGTAAGTTGTAATCAGTTTTCAAAGGAGCTTGTCACTTGGCTACTTAGAATTACTTAAATACTCGGATTTTATTGCTTTCTTAAGAGTTCTTCTGAAATTGTGTACAGAAGGATAAAATATTGGGAAAACTATCAGGTCTTGTATAGTATCATGTGTATAGGAAGAACACTCTGAGAATATATTGCATGCATCAGTTTAAGATGGTTCATTTCTGTAGGTTGTGGGAAGAAATGGAACAGGACTTTAGAAGTATTTCAGTGCTGATCACGTTAAGTTTCTACTGAGTTACTGGGAATTACTGTTTAAAAGTGTGAATCATTATTATTATTATCATTATTATTAAAACTTATTTGTATAGTACCAAAATCTTAAGGGTAGACTTCCTGGAGGATACATAAGAACTGCTCTTTCTCCTTAAAACTGAAGTTCCTCAGTCATACCTTCCCATTTAATGCAGACAGTTCTCCAACAATACTGATTTTCTCTGTGGGTGAATCGTTCTAGAAGGAGAAAGGGAAATTGACACAAAATATACTCAAAAGTACTGCATTGCATTTATGTAATGTGTGCTGCTTTGGCTGTTCACCTGTGAAATGGCACTTGCAACTGTACACAGCACTGCTTCAGTAAGAGAGCTTTTACGTAGTTGAGAACAAGGACGTGAAATATCAATGCTGTCATGTTTGCACAGAATGCTTCTGAACAAAAATATATTCATGTCCCAGAATAGGTACCAAGTAGCTTTCAGCTATTTTTGTTACTGCCAATTTGTTTTAGAATTTTATGAAATAAGATATTATAAACTGATGTATTTAACATGGGATACGTTTTTATCAGTGCACAGGGCTTAAGCCTTCAAAGTGAGGAGAAGGTGAAATGAGAAAATGCTGTAAGTCATTGTTTTTCAGCACTTGGCTCAGACCAGCCAGGGTTGATTGAGCAAGCTTCCCCTTCCCCAGTACATGGATTTCAAAACAATTCTCTGCAGGAATGGCAAGCAATGCAGTTAGAGAAAGTAAGTAAGTCTCTGATGCTAAGCTCCTCTCCACTCTCCCTCTTAAGAAAGGCTGCCATTTGAAAGAGAATAGAACCTTTATGGAAACAGCAGGCTGGAGAGGAGGACACTGAAGATCTGACCCTGACTTTGTCACATGAAATGTCCATCTATACACCAATTACAGTAAATTTACAATATCCTTCTGATCATTGGGTAGATCAGTAAATCAATTTATGAACTGCTTTTCAGAACAGAAGTTGCTCTAAACATGATAAATTTGGTTTCTGTGGAACTTCCTTATAAATATTTAGTATTCAGAATGGCAACATACGAGGAGAATCAATTTTCCAAGGAAAAGAAACTTACTTACACAGTAACTTTTTATTCTAACAAAATCCACAGTAATAGGCACAGACTTATCACCATTTTGATTTAGTGCTTTTATGTGATCCAGTAAGTCAGCAAAGAACTTATAGCCTCCTTTAAGGACACAGAGTGCAACAATGTGGTGGTTTCCCATATCTTGCATGATATCTCTAGCCAAACGTTCTGTCCTGGAAGAAAAAAATCCAAACCCTAATTTCTGTAAAGTGTTTTGAACATCATATTTGTTTGTTTGTCCACTTGTTAAGCAATGTCCAGCCATTTTGGTTTTGTTTTTTAATAACAAAACTGTGACTAGATTAAGACCCTGGCAATCTAGTTACATATATGCAGTTAAGTTCACCAAATGTCTGTCTGACGTACTACTGATTTAAGTCGTATGTAAATAACATGGAAATGGAAAGCTTAAAGATATTTGAGATAGCAGAAACTTAGCTGAAGTTATAGAAGAGTCCTCTCCAAAAAACACCTCTTGTATTAAAATCCAGAGTAGAACTTAATTTTTAGAGCCACAGAGTTTCCGTACTTCTTATGGGCTATACAGACAGGATAGAGCAGCAATCTTTTCTTTTGGAGGGAAACTAGTCATTGCCATCAATACCACTGCTATTTATTGTTCTCGTACCTGTCCAGGATTAGTCCGTGAGGAATGAAGACTCTTTCTATATCTTCTTCATAATGCTTAGGAATGCAGAACAGGTTTTTGTTATAGCCACTGTCTTTATCTTTTATCTGAAAAGGAAATAGCTAAGAGTGAAGACGGAGCCATTCAAAGGCGAGAAAAAGAGAAAAGCTTTACAGTCTAGCGCAGAAAGAAAGGACAGAAAATCACCTTATCTCTTCCCTCTATCCTCTGCACAGTCATAGCCTGCTTTGGATTTAAAACATACTCAAAGTTACAGATTAGTCACTTAAAGGCAGAAAATAGCAAGAGAAACTCATGGAGAAGCAATATGAGTAGACTTAACTTTGAGATGAGCAAGTCAGGAACAGCATGTTCCCAATACCTTTTTTTATTTAGCAACAAAGTGGACAGGTACTCCAGGAAAACACAAAGTTTTAATGTAATGGTGGTAGTCTGCCCTCTTGCTGAGACTGTAAGTCAGACTTCGCATGCATGACGCTCTGCTACCAACTGAGCATCCTTCCATTTTTCAAAACAAACTTCAGAACCAAACATTTGTTGGCTTGCTAACGGACAGCACAGAGCTACGAATTTGGTAGCGATAGAATAAAGTGTTGTGAGCTGTGAAGTTAACACCTGCTTTTTTTGGACATAGGAGAGATGAGTTCTTAAAAAAAGAAAAAGGACTGTAGGGAATAGAAGTAGTTTATTACTTGCAAAATTTGTAACAGTTGCAATGAGATAATCAATTATCACCTTCTGAATTGTCCATAAATCCACTTAAGGATTAAATAAAATGGACAATTAGCATAAACTCCAAAATATTAGAAGGTTGTAATACAAGGTAATGCACACTGTTCAGCCTGGATGAGATTCTAAGCATTCTGCAAGTGCTCAAAATTAATTGGCCTTGATGTTTCTAGTTAAACTTGCAAGAATATTCTTGCAGTTGATAGTCACTAGTCACAACCTAGTATGTCAGTACTGCTTTTTTGCCTGTTTTAGTTACTGTTTCCCTCATGTCTGAAGTTAGTGAAATGAAAGCTCAGATGAGAGATTGTTTTCAAATCAAGTTTATTTATGCCTTATTAATCTTGCAGGAGATACTGGCAGTTACACTGGTATCAGCTGTACGCTTTGCCAGTGGTAATGTAACTTCTGAACAAAACAAGTCTTGAAGCATACAGGCATGCATAGTGATAGTTGCTTAATCCAACAGCACAGTTTAATACCTTTTATTTGGTTAATAATTGGCTTATTAAGACAGTTTTTTTGAAAACAAAGTCATTACAGTAATGTTTGTTTTCTACTACGTCTAAACAAAGTAAGGTCTACTGAAAGGTTCATAAACAGAACATTAAGAATTGCCTCAGTTCGAGCACATCACCATAGCAACATGCTGCCTGTACCTTACAGGCTCACAAAAGCACTTGTATCATGGCACATGCTAAATAGTACAGCAGCATCCTCTTATAATAAAGAAGCCTACGAAGCTGTAATACAAGTCATTGAATTTATTTAATCATGAGCTCATACTCGTGGAATTAGTTGTTTAAGTGGGATTCATTCTCATTTTCTGTTCATTTATTGATGTAGCCAGATTTCTTAGTTACAAAGTGATAAAAATTAAACCAACAAGCTAGAACAGTTGGATGCAGTGAGATTCATAAGTATGTGTTGTTTCATCAGCACAGAATGAAAAAACACAAACATAAGTACATTAAATACAGATTGTCACATTGGTAAATAATTGAGCTTAAGACATGCATCTGTTATAAAAACTATTATGAAAGATGAATTTTTTTAGTAAGAATAGAAAAAAAGCTTTTAATTTTGTCAATATATCTAAAAATGCTTTTTTTTTTTTTTTTTGGCTGTAATTAACCTTCCCCCATCTTAAAAGCTCTCTTCAGTTAGATAACCAAATATGAATCCATCGTGCTTTCTTACCTGCAATCCACAAGCCATAATCTCACTTTAAACTATATTACCAGAGAACGAGGTGGTGTTATTATTGCAGCTTGTCTTGCTTTATTTTCATCCTGCAGTTAGATCATGACCTGCTTCTCAGCAAGGTCAGAACTGCTATCCTTCCTAGAGGAAGCGTTACTTCCTTCTACTAATGTACTGACATCACAATCCCAGGTTTTTACTTAATTAGATTAACCAGAAATAAAATGGGTATTAGTCCTGCTGCAGCCAATCAAGAGTAAATAGAATGGAGAATGAGGGAGATGCAAAAGGAAAGTGCATGAATCAAATTAGTTAAAACGACAAGGATAGCATTTTTTAACTGAAAACAGAGATCTGCTAATTGCTTGTAGCAGGTGGCAGTTCAGTGTTCTACGTGTGGAAGATAGTTTTGTATACCAATTTCTTATATAATATTTTTCTTTAAAAGTCCACATATTTATTTTTTATTTGCTATAGCAAACTAATATTAGGATAAACAAAGCCAGCTTTTTCACAATGACTTGAAGCAGAGGTCTGCATCTGTTGAGACATGGTGAACCCAGGTCATCATTTTGTGGAGAGAGGTCGATAGTTCCAGTTCTGTACTCCATAACATTTTAAATCAAATAGCATTGACATTCACTGTAATCTGATTATTTTAATGTACCAAACCTAGTATTATCTAGGATTAACATGAAAGTCTTAGATTTTTGAAAATTAATCCTACTAACAAAATGAGCTAAAGGCAGCTTGCACACATCGTGTTACAGAATGTTCTTACCAGATTGAGTACATTTTATTAATTCAACTATATGAGTGTTTTCTTGGTGGAGGTGGGGAGGAAGGGCAGAGTAACAAAAGAAGATTTTTCTCCGTGTCTTTGTAATCTTGTAGAAGCTCTTTAGATCATTTCTGATAATATGGGATATTGCAGGAGCAGTCTTTGAAGTGGATTAATGGGCATATTTGCAATTTGCATTGATATCTTAAGTAGTATTTGGGAATTATTAATGCCTTGAGACTATTCGGCCTCTATTTTTATACAACAAACATTATCTTCCTTCCATGAATTCTGTATCATTTTCTCTATCTGGTATAAGTGAACTCCCTATCTTGTGAAAAGCCATGCTTTTCTATTTTCTAGTATAAGACACTGCTTTCTAAAAAGTAGTAATTTGGGTTCAAAAACCTGGGATGGCAACCAAAGAGATTATTGTTATGACATTGCTTTATGATGTGGACAGCAGTTCAGCTGGAACGAGATTCCCCTCATTAGACTGGGGAAATAGTTCTATTCTGCTTAAATCCCCATAGATGGAAGTGCCAAATGGGCACCATGTGGCTTCCACTCCAGTATTTTCCAAATGGATTCATAAGAAATAGTCAGGTCAACAGCTGGTGTGGGGAAAGAAAAGATCTTGGAAACTCTCGGAGGCTTGAAATAAAAAAGTTTAGCATTGGACAAAATATATGCTTTCATTAAACTTAAAGCTGATTCAAGAATCCTCCGCTTCCTCTGAAACTGGGAAAACTACTTCTCACATCTTTATTTGAGCCCTAACAGTAAGTGCATACACTGCCACTGGGCAATTACTTGAAATTCCAGTAGATGTGTTAGTGGTCTCAGATGCTGTTGGTCAGAGATTTACATTATGAAAATTAGTGCTACTGTGGGTGTTTTTATGAACACATTCTAAATTTACAGGTGAAAAGTTCAGCCAGTAGGTTGCACAACGCTGCACAAAGAGACTGGAGATTAATTATATCAGCACTGGTAAAACAACAGCCAGTCAATGCAGAACAACGCTGCTTTTGTCCTTGCATTCATTCCCTGAACTATGAATCAGTAAGTAGTTTTTACAGGACATTGCTGTTTATGTACTTGTCAGTTTGCTAAACAGTTCTACATTTTCTTACAGTTTGAAGGAGCTGTTAATGCAGCAGCAATTTTATATCTTCTCAAGAAACAGGTATGGGTTAAGTCCTGTCAGGGATTTCCATTTAGTTATTTTAAATTGGGAAACAAGTTCATGTTGCTGGATGCGTTCTGCATCTGTTCCATTATTTTACTAAAACTTTACAAATAAAACATTAGAGAAAGTGTCCACTAGAGGGAAGCCTCTACCACAGAAGGCAGTCCTTGCCAAGAAGAAAGAAAAAGTATTTATAAAAAAAAAAACCAACTTTCAAAAATAAGACCATGTTCAAGTAATATATGGACAGATCTCTCACTGAAATACAAATAAAGTCAGGTACATTAAAACAGGCCTCCTATATATTTAGACCAGTTTCTGAATGTGTATAATTGTAGATTATGGGAGAGCTGCTCTAATTGGCACCCCTGAAGACTTGATCTATGGATGATAAGAGGCTGATAAAGCATTAAATTAATGCTAAGAACTTTCATTTGGTGACCAATGTGTTATTAAGCAAACTGATTAATATGCTATAGAAAAATTTCTATTTTGGTAATTTGGATCCCATCCTAAATCTGGTTGCTTTAAGTCATAGATAAGACCAGCTACTTAACCAGCTTGCTAAAAAGCTGTTTGGAAGAAACACACAACACATCTGTGCCAAATACTGCACATTTACTGTTAGAAATTAGAAACAATTTCACAACATTAAGTCTTTACTATATTTTGTGTACTCTACTACTATAGATTATATAATTCCTTTACATAAAAAAATTGATTGGTATGAACATTCCTACTTTCCGTGGCTATTTGCCTTCTGGCAAATGCAAGGTAAATTATTTCATTAAAGCAGAAAAGTGATTTAGGTCTTGGCCAATATTGGATGTCTATAAATATCATGCCTGAAAAGGTTTTCTGGTTTTACAACTCCTCTAGTACTGTAATGTTTAGGAAATGCTGACTGATCGATGGCAGAAATTGAAGGAAACACCCCAGTAAAAGGTGACTCAGATTTAAATTTGAATATTTATTGTGAACACCCCAACATCAGTTCTTAAATCCCAGTTCTGAAGACTCAGACATTTTGATCACTGATATGGAGGAAATGTACCATGTTTACTGACCAAATCTTTCCAACCATGAAGTAAATGTTGGTACAACTGTTTGGAGAAAATCTTTAAATACATTTTGCCACATCAGTTTTATAGATAGAAAGAAGCACTTCAGTCTCCTGGACTGTCTGTATTGAAAAGTCATTTTGAGAGAGAGAATCTGGTTAGGACAGGGGGAACGGAGCACAGAGACAGAGAGTCAGGACTTCTGGGTTTTATTCACAGCTCTGACACACTGTTTATTTGCTGTATGACCCTGGCAAGTTTATTTTCATGACTGCTTCTGTTGTACCTCTGACCTTCCTATGCGCCTGCTTTTCCCTTGTCTCCTGTAATGAGCTGACCATGGTTTTCTGATACTTCTCTTCCATGTGCTGTGAAGGTCAAAGTTACTTTTGGGAAATTGCCATTTAAAAAAAAAAAAAAAAAAAACAACATTGCTGTCATTAGGTCAAATTAATGATTTGAAAAAGATTGTGTTCTATTTACTTGAATGTTAAAGAATGGTTGTTCTAGTTTAATATGTCATTGAGCAAATATGAGTTGTTCCAGAGCTGCCATAGTGTTCAATGTGTCTCCCCTGCCAAAAGCTGGTGGAATTGTTTTACCTAGGGAGCAATGGGTGGTCCAGGAAGTGGTCTGCTTGGCTCTTGGGGAGCTGGACTCATCTTCACTGCAGAGATGTTTAATAGAAATATTTGTTGAACAATGGCTGAGTATGTGATTACAGCTGTTTTCTTTTAGCAATGTAACAGCAGTAACAATTAAATCCATATTCCTCCTTGGATATTTATTTTCCTGAATTCATTCTTAGTGCACTGAAAGAATTTGATGGGAATTGCAAGAAGATAGAACTGTATGTAATTGATTTAGGATTACTTGTCTTACCTTTTTATGATTATATTATTACTTGAGACCTAAAACATAGTGCAAAAATACATACCAAAGAGATGTCACAACTAAAAATACTTTAAAACTCTTCCCTTTACTTACAGCTAATCATTATTTTTAATTGTTAACAATGTTCTGTTCTGCAAAACAATGTTGGACTGCTAGAAAAGATAAATACCATCTTCCAATAACAGCATATAAGAAAAATGTGGAGTGTGCATTTTGCTAAAATAAAAAAGGACTCTTTCCAATATACCATGCAATTAACATATTCAAACAAAGATAGTTCATCTCAATCTAGAAAGCCAGCTATTTCAGTGCTGCCAATGCCTTTTGTTGAGATCTTGTTTAATGATACGACACTTTTATATGGCCTTGCTTAGAAAGATTTTACTGCTACTACTACTGTTTACATATAAGCAGTTCCCATGGTTGGCAGCTTGCATCGAAAACCAGTGCTAGTGTGCATTGGCTGCTTGGTGTCACCTTCAATCTAAAAAGAGAATTCAGTGCTGGTCTTTCTATAGAAATATAGCAATGGAACAACCCAAGAGAAAGCTGCTATTACTGATTTTTGATGCTTTGTTTCCTTCTTCCATTAAGTTGATAGCATTGGTGACTCTTTGGAATCTGTTTACTTCATTTTAATTTTAATTTCAATTTTTTTTATTTCAGTGAATGCAGTGAAATACAATCTATTGGAGTTACTGTAGTCACTTATCTCCAATTCAGTTAATTGTTTTTTCTTCACCCCTTAACAACCTATATTCCAAATTGACAGTTTCTTGTATTTAGTGTGCATGTTTTGCCAGCCTTAAAATTAAACATGCCTTGTTTGTGGTACTTGACAGACATTACTGAAACAAGACAAAGCTGCAAAGTTGTTATGCTGGAGACTTGCATTTAATTTTGAATTTCTTTCCAGTAAATATTTACCTGTTAATAAAGTAACATAAATTTCTTATAAAGCCTCCTTAGGCAACATTTTTTTACATAGTAGTTCTGAAAGAGGGTAAGTTGTCAGCATTGATATTTCAGAAACTGACTTATTTGCCCTTTCAAAAATCTTTTGCTAACATTTAGCAAGTGTGCAAGAGAACAGTCATCAATGTAACAAAAACAGCTTCATCTCTGCTTTCCTTTTGCTGTCATCATTCTAGCCCACCTGCAAGGTCAAGTATTCCTTGTTTAATATGTAAAGTGTAGTACAGGTTAAGTCCTCCCACATGAAAAATTGTATGTGAAATACTGATTTATTCTATGTAACACTGTACTTTTTACATAGAAGCAAATCAGGGATTTGACCTCATTGAAATCAAACAGGATTCAAAGGAATTTAAAGAAATTAGATATACAGCTCACATCTCTGGAGATGCTAAACTTCTGACATCCAGCTTTTATTTCCAATTCATTATGCTTTGGATTTTCAGACCTAGGTATTTAAATTACTTGCACATCATTTTTAATCTAACCAGAATTTGGAGAATGGGTTTGCTTTGGGGATACATAGACATTAGTGGGACAAATAACAATTTTTAAGGGAGCACATTGCTTCAGAGTTCTCTTACGCTTTTAGAGTAACTTTAATCTGTGAGAAAAAATAATAAAACTAGAATCTGAATTGTTAAAAGTTATTACAGTTTTACTCTAGTTAATTTACATCTGCTTCAAAATATGTATACACTGATAATTAAACCTATGCCATTATCTGTTTAAAGAGTGAGATTAACATTATTTCTTTTGAGTCCCTAAATCATTTAAAATATAAGCTATTTAAAATGTAATAGTTGAAGTTTTTGTGTGCTTATATAAAATCATTTCATTTGAAAGATACTGATAAAGTCAAAATTGTATATTTACAAACAGCCTTTTATCTAAAAGCATTTGTCAAGTTTTAATGCAATGCGGGTTTGGTACTGCTCTTCTATGTCTCAGACTCAGTGAGATGAGTTTCTTCTTCATTCTCATAATAAAAGTGTTGAGTACATAAATATATTCAGCTAAAAACAACGCAGGTTTGCCTTCAGTTCTCCTAGAAGCACCTTGACTAAGATCAAAATGCTTGTGTATCATCCAAGTGATCTTACAAACAAAAGAGCCACTCAACTCTTTTTTAGAGCATAACGGATGCAGCAAATGTTTTAGCTGTGTTCAGCCATAGCACATCACAATGAAACCAAAAACCACGACTGAAATTTGCAATGACTGACTATTACTAAAGGCCAGCAGCATACATTCTTTGCTCCTGTGCCAGTCGTCTCTCCATTTTGTACGTATGTTCCACAAACCAGATTATGTAACATTGTGATGCCCTTATGTGACATGGCAGCTTCTCTTTCAGCTTTGTGGTTCTTAACATACATTTTAGAAAGTGACTTCTAGCACTGACTGAAAGAAAAGATTACTTCATAAAACAAAATTATGACACAGTGGTAATCAAGAGAAACAGAATGCGAGACTTCAGGGTCTGATACTGGCTGAAGATCATTCAGTCTAGCCACAAATCTCAAAATGCACCACTGTATGATAAAGCTGGAATCTCTCTTAGCTTTTACTAACAAAAAAGAAGTTAAATTCATGGAATACAGCTGTGATAATTTAGGTCATGTCAGGATGCATTAAATTTTCATTATAGTAATTATTCTTTTAATTATCTTCAACCAACTTCCACTTAAAAACATCCACCATGACTGGCTTTTCAAAAATTTATTTTAAGCAGCAGGAGTCCAATTTAGAAAAGCAGAGAAGTATGAATTTAAGTTTATTGCTAATGAAGTCAATAGCTATAACCCATCTTAGGTTCAGGATGTATTAAGGTTTCAGTCTGCTGCAATCCTTGAATTAAAGGCATTTGATTCAGACTTAGGGTAAATTTGAACTGAAAAAAATCTATGTAGCTTTGCAGCCTTTCTTGGTGCACCTCTTTGACAGTTGCACTGTGTAGTGGTAGAAGTTAGGTTTGTCTGGGAGTCATCAGTAGGAACTGAGAAGTCAGTACCTTCACATTTTCGGATAAAAAATATCCATCAGTTTCCTCCTCTAACTGAGCCACTGATTCCATTATTTCCTCACACTCTGAGGAGATGATTATCTTGTCTGCTTTCCTCAGGAGCTCACTACATCTTTTCTTCAGACTTTTTTTCTAGCACGAGAAGTATCTCATACTCTTAGACCCCTTTCTTAGATCTTAACCAAGTTGCTTTCTGAAGCCACATGTGTAATTTAAGATTTTCAGTGTTTAAAGACAGGAGGCTCGCATGTAGCTTCTGAATCCTTTCGCGCCCCACAGGACAGAACAGCCTTTGTTGGTACACAAATTTCACAGTCTGAAGATGTTGATTTAGTTTTAATAAGACTGAAGATCCATAATACAAAATACAGCTGTCTGCGTATGTGGCCATTCTTGGAGGAATTTTTATGAAAGCTTGACTGAACTGAAGATTTTCTGTAAGGCTTCTTTAAACTCAAATATATTTGCATAAAACTATTCCAGTAAAAATCTAGAGATTCAGTATCTGACTGGACTTCAAAGAAACAATCTACAAAGAATTTAGTTATGATTTCTGAACTGCTTGAAGCAAGATTGCTTGTTGGAGGTTTTAGTTGGCAAACAAGGTGGGTTATGACTTCTACACTATTCACAGGAGATGTGTCTTCCTTGCTCATGGCAGGCTTTGACCTCAGCAGTAAGTGGCAGCTTGGTACTGCAGAACAAACTGAGTTTGTATCAACATATAATTTGTGCTTTGAAACACAAGCAGAACATCTCTATTTTTTTTTACCTGATAGTTGCAGCATAACTGTTATAATTTTTGCAACACTTTGTTTTCTACAGTCTGTGAAAATGTGACATTCATTAACAACTAGGGATGTTATAGCTGTGAATAATCTTTCTTATTATAAGACATAAACTAGCAAACAGTAGAAAAAAGAGCCTGTGAGACAGGGAGGGCATGTGATCGCACTGCTCGCTCAGGCTTTTCATTGCTGACAGTATTTAGTCTTAATGAAATCATTTCAGTCCATTAGCTTTAGAAGGACATTTACTTCTAAACTTTATGGTTTTATGCAGAAAGCAGTATGAAAGTCCATTTGAAATGGTATAATAATTTAAACCAATAAAGACTTTGCTAGTCATTCTGTAACACTGAGGTTTCTGCAAGGATAAAATGGTGCATATAGTGAATCTACCCAGAAAAAAAAAAAAACCATGGCAATCTATTAAAAGAAAAATAAGGTTTGGACAGCTAGGAGATAGAACAGTATTCTTACACAGCTGTGTCAGTAGGCTCAAAGTAAAGACTTCTGCACTGAATTAAAACACACAGTATATTGTTATGTTTAAGTATATTAAAAAAATCATGATCTCAAGCTGTGTTTTCTTTCTGGAAAATGTTGAGAATTAGGCTGCCAGGAGCTGCAAGGGACAGCAGCTGCCTGAAGAACAAGGAGCCGAGCACAGTAACAACAGGCAGGATAGGGGCCCCACTAGCCAGGGCTTAATCCTACAGTACCTCACTGATGAGGGCAAGGCAGGCCTGTGGATGGCAGCTCAGGTCAACAAAGAATCCAGATCACAGCTGAGGTTGTAGTCATGAGACAGGTCCACGCTCAAGCCAAACAATAAATCTACAGGTCAGGTGAAGTGATCACCAGGCAGTCCTGGGCTTTCTGCAACCTCCTGTGGAGTATCTGCACTGTGTATCCTCAGTTCTAAGGGCTCTCATTAGTTCAGACCTGGAACACAGCAGCTGTTCTTTTTATTGGATTGCCAGCCAAGAGACACAGCCACATGGGAAACATTTTTGCTGGAGGCAGGAATGTAGGGAGGTTTTTAATGCCTCCTACAACTTACCAGAACAGTGCAAACTTCAACACTGAAGCAGACTTATATGTGCAACTTTACCTAGCTCCTTCTGAGTAATAATATACACAAAATAGAATTTCAAAACTGATATCTAAAGAGGAGAAATGAAAGAAAATATTCAATAAATAATTTATGTGTCAACAAATTATTCTGTCAGTTCTAAATGTAATTTGTCCCCATGTATGATTTTTTTTTGCTTCACAGAATCACAGAATTGTAGGGGTTGGAAGGGACCTCCAGAGATCATAGAGTCCAACCCCCCTGCCAAAGCAGGTTCCCTACAGCAGGTCGCACAGGTAGGCATCCAGGCAGGTCTTGAACATCTCCAGAGAAGGAGACTCCATCACCTCCCTGGGCAGCCTGTTCCAGTGAAGTGTTCTTCTTTTCCCTTGGTTTACTTCAGTACTGATTTGAAAGTGATGAAAAGCATTTCCCTCTTTTTGAAGTACACCTGATTCTCAGGTTTTGTGTGCAGATACTAATTTGTGTTTTACTGAACATCTCTTCACCTTATTGTGATCCAAAGAGAGGACAGCTCAGAGTTACAAGTTTCCTCTGACAAGTTTGTACTGTAATACAGGGACTGCCCTGAGACACCTTAGTCACAGTGATAACTTTGGGCCACATTCTAACTCCTTTGTTTATTTGACATTACAGATGACTCCAGTTTTCTTAACTTGTATACTCACTGAATATGCCTCTGTAACTGTATATGCAAGGTCTGTCTATCTAGCTATAGCTTGAAAATTGTATCCGAGGAACAATTTATCTGCCTTGTTGATGAGATGCAGTGTTAGATACCTAGAGGCTGACCAAGTTCTTCTCCTGTTCCAAAAAGCTATAGAAAGCAAATAATTTTTTACTTAACCTTTAAATGCTTCCATCTTTCTCCCCTCCCCCCTTCCTTGTTTGGAAGGCTTAAAGAAGGAAAAAAATTAAGCCATACTTTATGGTGGTACAACCGTGCATGTAGTTAATTAGCATGATGAAAAAGTGATCCTAAAAATAATGATGGAAATGAAGTGTGGTTGGATAGATAATAATGCTTTTGCTGGCTGCATGTCAAGCTCAAGTGCAAGATGTCTAGTCTGTAGTTTCCACCACTAAGCAACTTCTTCCCATAATTGATGGCAAAACATTACAATTTTATCATTTTTCCAGTAAAATTAACTACAAACTGGACTAGTACAAGATTAAATACTAGTACAGCATTTACATGCTAGCCTTTATGCCCCAAAGGTCATTGTATTGTCTGCATAAAATGTCTGAATCATTCTTGAAAGAAGAGTAATAAACTAAAATGATCTTCATTGGAATTGTTTGCTTCCCTGGAGTGCAGGAGCTCTCAAGTCCTTAACCATAGTAGTGTACCAGATGGTAAGCAGCCAAGCCACAATAACAAGATGAGAATCTCTAATGTCAGCCTTGGCTCCAGCCTTACTTCCATTTGCAGTGTAACAATAGATGTTCCGCTTCATTTTAGCTAAATGGTTTTATTTTCTATAGCAAATAAAATGTCTATGTTAGGATAGTAAGAACTGCCATCACGATACGCATAAAAATCTGGTTCCACTGAAATTGGTGGCAAGTCCACTTGACTTCAGCAGAACTGGGACTTCATTATTTCACTGAAACATTACAATGTCAGATCACAGTAGTAGACTTCTGTGCTTCAGCATTCTGGATATTCATAGCCTCATTACTGACAGCATCAAAATTAGTTCTCATTGTGAATGACAGTGTGGGAATGTTTGCTATATGGTTAGTCTTGTGTTTAATCATTTACAGTTTAAAAGAGTCAAAGAACTTTTAGGAGAGAAATAGTTCTTAAACCTTAATCTGTGCAAGTAGCGTGGGGTTAGAATAATTTTTCCCTTGGATAAGCCATACTGGAGAAGGCAAGCCTGTACTTAGAGAAGAAACAAAATGAAATTCATGTAGAAATATCACAGGAGCAGAGGTAGACTCCATTGCAGGCTGGTCTTGCTTCTTGCCAACTCAAACAGGAAGCACTGTGGTCATCTTGACCTGGAGCTCACTCTCAGCTTGCTAACTCAGCAGAGAAAAGTGCACCCTCTGGCAACATATACACTGGTGTCATGGAATCAGGCTGTGAAAAGTGTCCATTGTGTATGTTGAAATGTTTTCAGAACACTAGATCTGTAGATAACAGAATTTACCTGCTCTCTAGTTTAGACAGTGCTCATGTCATGTGTAACAATGACATCCAACTGGTAAAACTGCCTGTTGTGAATGACTGTTGTTTTTCCTCTGTGCCCATCAGCTGGTGTTGCTGTTTTCAGGCCCTGATAAAATGCTTTGCTTCTCTTTTACTGCAGAAATATATTCCTAAATCCTGGCTCATACAGACAGATATTTAACTGTTGGTTCTTTATTTTAAGCCAGAGAATCAGGTATAGTAGCATCAATATGCTCATAGAACCAAGGTGTTATTATCTGCAAGAAGAAGGTCTGCAAAGTTTTTTTTGTTGTTTTTGTACTAACCAGCAAAATCACAGCTTAACTCAATTTCTAAAGTGATGGGAAAACAAATTCTGCTTGCTGTACAAAATCTGAAATAGCTTAACTCTGAGCCATTTGGGAGTCACAGGGCTGGAATGACTGGGTCAGAAGAGTTGAGACAGTTCTGGTTTGGCATGGATGGAAAGAGAGAGTAAGATAAGGGACATTGAGATGTCTGAGTAAATAAAAAGGGCCAGACCTCAGCTGGAGCAAGTCTGAGAAGACACAGTAAATTCACTGAAATCTGCTCTGGTTTACACCAGGCCAGACAGTCCAGAATTTAACTGAGCTAAATTATACAGGGATTCTTTTAACATTTATTCCATGGCTAATTAGTTGATGTATTTAAATGACTGACTTTCACTTCTGAGGCTTTTTAAGAACTGATTTTTACCAAGAAACCACAGGATTAAGGTCAACATTTTTTAGAATGTTTGGTGTCTGCTTTGTTCCACAGCTGTAGTTTTACTGGGAAAAGTCCTTTTTTTTTTTTTTTAATCCTTGTCTATTCCTCATCTTGTTTGTAGGAAAACAGCATTTCATTACCATGTTGCAAGCTGTTCAGAACCTTACCCAGACATTGTTAAAGTACAGGAATGCTACCCAGAATTCTACTCAGAACTCTGACTTAATAAATAGTGGTCAAAGTATAAAAGAAAAAAATACTGAAACTTGGGCATAAGTCTAAGAGCTATGAACCCCAACAACCCATAAATCAAAGGATAAGATCCCACAAAATGAAGAATTCATGAATAGCAACCACGTCAGTTCACTCAGTAGCATGTTGGAAATGTGCCACCTCCTGCAACTCATAATCAAATCCACCTGAACTAGTAGCTTTTTACTTACATAAATTAGAAGTTAGCACAGAGAAATCAAAAAGAAAAGATGCACTACTCAAGAGAATAAAAAGACAAAGTTGTGTTTTTCCACAGACATTTCCTTTGCATTAAGTCTGTTTGCCTCCTTTTTGTATCCCCTTACCTACAGGGGAAGAGGTTACCTTTCTATTATGAGAAACAGCAAGACATTTCTGATCTTGGAAGCTCTGCTGTGAGCTAGATGAATCTCAAATGGAGTGTAGTTTTCCATTACCTTTCTGGCCACAAAATGAGGAATTTCGAGGTGCAAGTTCAGAAGTGAACTTCATCTTTTCAATAAATCTTCTTTGTCAGATAAGAACATCTACGTAGCCATAAGGGATACTTCCTAAAGTGTCAGTGATCCACCAATTTTTTTTTCTTTCACTTGATAATTGACACAAGTACAACCAGTTCCAGGCACCAGTGCATGTTTTCTTGGAACTTCATCTATTTCTTTAGTTTCTAAGTGGCTGTTGATAAAAAGATAACTGTAGAGGAATATGTCTTGTGGCCCAACTTTATCATCAAGCAAAACAAGATGAAGTGCACTTAACATTATGTAGAAGAGATGCTGAGCACAACTCATTCATGATGGTTGCACTAGATGATCTTATGGTCATTTCCAACCTTGTGATTCTATGATTTAACTCATTCATAAAAGCTGCACATCTCCAGAGGAAGGCTGCTGTGCTGTTCTTTAAATTCATTGTCTCTTCCAAGTTCATTAATCAGTGCACTGAAAAAATGCAGTTGCTAGCATTGTGCGTTGTTTGCCATTTTCAGACACAGAGTTTAAGCCATGCTAAAATCTCCCATTGTGACAGCAAAACATATGGAGTTGATACTGTGAGCTCTACAATCATATCATACTCCAAGAATTGGAAACTTCCAGCAATTGTCTCCATTAACCTATTCCTATTATTAAATGTTTCATGTTAAATATGGAAATATGCTTTAGGCATTGAAGTCTTAAAGAAGACAAGACAAAGCACGCAGTTCTTTATCAACTATCTGCTATAGCACCATTCAGCTCTACCTTACTGTATTTTATGAGCACTTAGAAAGTTTCCTTTTGAGAACATACACAGAATAATAACTCCCTCTGGAGGCTTTCCAAATAATAAAAGCAGTAATATGTAGCAAGCTATTTTTAGTGTTGTTGGTTGGTGTTTTCTTAGATCCCCTAGGATCTAAGATGGGGGAGACGAAAACAGTTATAGTAACTCCAGATCTGTAGTAACATCTAAACTGAACAAAAGATAAGTGATACGCAGCCCATTTTAGCATTAGGCGGATCCGTGGCTGTCAGCTCTCTTGGAAAGTGTATAATGAATGGATATTAAGATGTTATAATCACAAGAGAGTTAGGCAAAATAGACTAGGATAATAAGGAGAATAAATGGAAGGCTTACCTACAGAAAACACCAGAAGAAGGGATCTCCAGAAGAGATCCTTCCCCACTGGTAGCCAGCTCTTAAATAGGTCTAGGAGGGCTAGAGCCTGGCTCCACCCCCTTCTGGCAGCACAGGTGAATTGCCTTCAGCTGTGCTCCTCTGGCTGACTCATGGCTCACCTCAGGTGATCAGAGGTTCAGGCCGTGACTCAGCAGTTCCCATACACTAATACATATGATATGAAAGATGATACATGTAACAATCAGAAAGATCAATGCCATGGAAAGGTGATTAGCAAGAGAACAATTGTCAGAGACTATCACAATAGAAAGATGTTACAAGGGAAGGAAAAAAAGCACTGCTCACCTGTGTCTGAAGATCTAGACTCAGAGGGGAAGACTCCACAAAGGACAGAGCTCTAGAAAGAGACTGTTCTCCAGAGCCAGTCAGCCCTTAAATGAGGTCTGAGAGAGGTGCAGCCAGGCTGTGGCCCTTCTGCTCACACAGCTGAATTGCCTTCACTTGTGATCCCAGGGCTGCCTTGGTCCTTTCCCCAGATGCTCAATCAGTGGGTCAGGCCGTGGCTCTACAGTTACCATAGAGATAAAACTAAGTAAATTTGTATGAGCTGCTTTCTAGTAAACAAACAGATAAACAGATAAACAAACAGCACCACCAGAAAAACACCTATGTCAAAGCAAACCTCATAGCAATTGAAAGTGGCTTGATCATACCAAATGCTGAATCTAAACCCAAGCAATTGCTTTCACTGTGTTGGGTTCTGCAGACGTATATCCTAATTATAATTTATATTATTACATACTGTATATCATTTAAGAACAGTACCCAACCTTGTGCTATTTTGTTAGAACGTGGTATCACTTTGTCTTGCAATTTTTATTTCAATTTCATAGTTCTGTTTTCTAGAGCAATGCTGCTGAGCTTGATTTGTTCAAGAGTAAATGCTTCAGAGAAACATTTCCTGAAGAAGAAATGTGCCTTTTCTTAAGGGATCAGTTTTGACTTAATGAAGTGGACAGGTTGGAGTAAATCTGAACTCAAATCTTAGGTCTGAATTTTTGTTGAAGGTGATTTTCATTTGTTCATTAGTTCTTCACAAAGAATGATGGATGGCAACAATAAATAGCTGTTGCAGTGGAACTGTCTCCTGCAGTTATTACTGCAGCCTGAAGTAGTAATGTGTGTCATCCTCCAGTTCCTTATATTCAAGGCCTCAGCAAATGGATTGATGTAGTTGGAAACCTTCCTAGGCCTATGACCATTGCTACTCTCAGCTGAAAGTACTTCTGTTCTGCTTTCCAGAGCACTGCTAACTGGCTGTCAGGGGAATGATGTCCCTCTGCACAGTCTTCTTTCCCTGGTGTGTGGAACGTGGCTTTGTGCCATGGTAGGCCATATGTATGGCTTTGTGTACTGGTAGGAACGCATTTTATCTCACCACAGGGAAACAACCCTACATCTGTCTGAGGCAAAGCAGGACAGCAGTCAATCTCTGAAAGCAGGATTGAGTCTTTGGGGAAGCATCAGAGGAAGGGCAAAAATCAAGACTGTCCTATGTTCCTTTATTTCCAAGCATCAGAAAAGACAGAGAAAGAGAGAGAGAGGCAAAAAAATAATAATAATAAAAAAATAAAATCTTCCAAAATCTTCCAGTCTGTGTAGTGGCATGTTAGGCTCAGATGAGGCAGGCCAAAAGCCTGCTTGGTTTCATTTGCTCTTATCCTCAATAGAACTACATCTCTTTCTTTTACCTCTTTGTATGTAGAAGACAAACCTGTTAACTTTATTTCTAAACTGCTATACAGGGTCACACTGCTAGCCATCTCTTTCCAGACCTGCACAACTACACATATTCCAAGTGAACTTAAATTGATATCAGTATCATCAGAAGTAAAGACACAGAAATATATGAGTAAAACTGGAGTCTGCAGACCTGTCTGCTCTCCTCTGGACTAGTCTGTATATGACTACCTTGTGCTTTTAACCTCCTTAGTCTACCAGCTGTGTGATTCTGGTAGTGTAGGCTGTACTCCTGGGCAAACTGACCTGTTGTCATGACTGTGCTCTGTCTGTGGTCTAATCTATCCTATCTCACTTCACAGTGTTTTCAAATGACAAATACAAAGGACCTCAGGTGAATTTCTTAGACCTGGGATTATTTCTATAAAAAGTTTGCATTCTGGCTGGTGACAATGGGAAAAGAAACATAAGGATATGAGTCCAGGCATCACTTTAGGCTACCAAAGTTATTCTTTGGTATCTCTTGGATCAAGTACATATAGAAATGTATACCATTTCACAGAACTCCTCCTTTCTACTCTGTTTTCTTTAGGATGTAACTTCCATTTCATCTTCATGACATACATTTAGGATGTAATTTTTTGTGCAGAGATCATGAAGCTTGAAAAGGTGCTCTGTCAGGGCAAATTCTTTGAGATGTATCTGGAGAACTCTTCTTAAAAGCCTTAGGTGGATTATATTCCAAATAAGAAGAGTGACCTAGTTTTGGTATGTGATATGGCAGTTTTCCTCAACTCTGACCATATTTCAACAGCACTTAGCACTCTCACCTAACTGCTGCCCACAGGCTGTTTCCCACCACAGGAGCACTCATTTTCAGTACAAAAATATTCCTAACAAAACAACAGATTACCCACATTACTACTTTTTAATGAAGGAGACTCTCTCATGTAAAACAATCAGTGTAGTTTCAGGTTTGGCTCAGAGGAAACTTACAGTGAAATACTGAGTAGTAAAATGGTAGGTCAGAGATGCCAAAGGAAAGCAAATTGTTCATGCCTATCACATTTTATTCCTGTAATTGAAGAGTTGCTCTGGTTTTATTTATTGCAGGGGCTGTTTACCCCACTGGCAAAGGTCCATTCTAGGTCCCATCTGTGCTCATTTTCAGAGAGGCTCATCATAGTTCTCATTTATGACCCTAACTTGTATTTTCAGTTAAATTTGGACAACTAGTATATTCTCCAGACACCTTTGGTAAAGATTTCTATGGCGGACAGGGTGGGCACTGGGACATTCATGCTGCTTTGGATGTCTTCACTAAAAGATTATATGTTTACTCATGCATATGAATGTCAGACACAGGAATTTCAAGAAGCTTAAGTATCTCTTGAATAGACAACAGAAGCATGGAAATGTGATGTGGGAGATGCAGTTACAGAGCTTTTCATAGAAGCCCTAAATTGTCATGGCAAACTGTCTAAATCTTTTCTGGCTTGAAAGCTTGTTCTACTTTTTAAGAAAGGACTAAATCAGTGGTTTTGTGACCAGTCCTCAAAAGTGCTGGGTACCTTCAGTTAGTAACTAAGGGCCCTTCTGTTCTCTGACTGTGTGCTAACTGTGCAGAAGTAAGCGAGACCAGCTCTTAAACTGTGTCATCACTTCGTACCTGCACTCCTTCCAAAGTAACAAAAAGATGTGTCCACCTAATTTCACAGAGCTATTAACAAGGAATCTTCTGTTAGTGCTAATATTTTACATTTTTCTAACATCACCGGCCTGACCTAGATTATTGTAATGATAAGTGTGTTTTGAAGATTAACATTCAGAAGACAAAAAAAAAATTGTTTATTATGAGTTGATGAATCAGCTATTATTTAACTTACAGAATAGTTGCAAAAATAGTTACTTAGATATATTGAATGGCTATGTCTAATGAAAGTGAATTTCCAGTGACAGCTACATTCTGAATTCATTCTTACATTCTTATTTGTCAAGTAATAACCAGGGCTTTGAAAGTCTAGAACAACGTTAAAAGGAACCATCTTGTGAAAGCTATTTTTGAAGAGTAAATTTTGTTCAAAATCATTTGGTGGGAAACGAAGGGTTGGTTTTTTTTTTTGCTTCTACTGCAGACATTCATGCATTATTAAGTGACAGAAGGACAAAAATAGGTTAAATTATCGTCCACTTGATGACTAATGCTATATACATTGATGAATGATACAAATGCAAGAAAAATAGTAGGGTTTTGTTTATTTATTGGGTAGAAAGCAAAATAGTCAGAGAAAAGTATTTGCACAATAACAAAATGAGGAAAAAAATGGATGGTTGGTGATTTGTAGAACATTTCCCATGTTGTCAAAAGACATGGGTCATGGCCTCAAACATTAATAAGCATTCTGTGTCCTTGCTCCACACCAGCTGGCATGCAAGCTCTTCTGTTACTTCTTTCTCCTATGTTCAGTAAGATAATGTCACAATAAAATACAATAATTCTGTGTCTTGTTGAGAATCACCAGGTGAATAGAATGCTGAATGTATTCTGAATTGTGTTCTTGGAGAGATGATCAGAATGTCAAAGGGGCAGAAAAGAATTGTGTTGGGGAAGATGTCTTGGGAATTAGGATAAGAAAATGTCACCAGCTGCAGATAATGCAAGTGGAAGAAGGGAGGATGAATGTGGGCTATGCAGACCATTTGTGGGAGAGGAGATAGTATGAAATCAAAGCCTTATATAGATTCAGTATATGGCTATCCTGGTGAATTCTCATAACTGGAGTATTTTCATCTCTTATAGTCTTTTTTTCCCTCCCTATCGATAATTCATAGACTAGAAAACTTCGCTAATAATCATAGAATCTTTCCACTGAATTCAGCGGATGTAGAGTTATCTGCACATATTTAGTTTGTAAGTACTGCAGTGCTATGATGAATTAAATAGTTTTCAGTCTAAGCTGACTGATGTTGAGCCATTTCATCGTGTTCTGTGATCATTGTATGTTTATAGATTGAGTGATTAAATGGACTGTCTTCTGCTTTTGAGACTTTCATTCAGTGTCTTATTGTGGAATCCATCTATTTTTCTCAATCCATGATGTTCTTTTCAAACATTATATTTTCCATTTCCCCTTATGGCATTTTTATGTTTGAACTCCTTGTTTTTTAACAGTTTATATTAAATGTGAATCTGTTGCTTCATAAAAATTATGTCTTTACATAATTAAGCATGGTGTCCTAAGTGACATTTACATCAGCATTAATGCTGAACACTTGCCATCTTGATTGTCAGCATCAGACACTAAAGGGACTCCAAAGCACATAATTTCTGTGCAGCCTTTATGTGCTCAGCAATATGTCACAAGGAATTTAATCAGAAGCTCAGTTTTCCAGTAACCACACTTAAGGTAAACTCAGACTGAAGCAGGTTTGAGTTGTAATTCTAGTAACTCAGAATCACAGAATTGTAGGTTTTAGAAGGGATCTCTGGAAATCATCTAGTCCATCCCCTGCTAAAGCAGGTTGCCTACAGGAAGTTGCACAGGAAAGCTTCCAGATGGTATTTGAACATCTCCAGAGAAGAAGACTCCACAGCCTCCCCTGTAGCTGTTCCAGTGCTCTGTCAAAGTGAAGAAATTGTTCACTCATTTTCAGGTGATGCTTCCTGTGTCTGTGCCTGTTGCCCCTTGTCCTGTTTCTGGGCCCTGCTGGAAAGAACCTGCCCCCACCCATTTGCCACACTCCCTCTCAATTCCAGCATATTGATTGCAACAGTTGCATCCAGAGCTGAGTTAGCATTGCACATTCAGTTAAACTGGGTATGTAATTCTGTAGGGTTTTTTTGTGATTTTTTGCACTGGGTTGATTAGATACTTATTTTTCCCTCACAGAAGAATATGTATATTTCCTACATTAATATTGTTTGCAAAGGTCTACCACTTACAAAATCAAGATTATTTAGTTTTGTTTGAAGATTTTGGTGCCCATATAACCCAGATATTAATAAAGCACTGTAAACTATAGGGGCTGCTGTATGTTTGTCTGTGAATGATGATTTTCTAAGTAAAGCATATTTCAAATAGCTGTTAAAATGCTTTGTTGGTAACCTGACTGTATATTGTAAACTCATTGAAATCTCTTTCATCATTGTACACAATGTATTAACTTCAGAGGTCAGGCCATATTATCTTGACAGAGGGACTTCAGTGAGAGATTCACATGGTTAGCACAAGCAACATTTAATTCTAAATCATCCCAGATGAAAGGATAGATTGGTGTAAGTGTTGCTGATAAAATCCTCCTCATAGCTTTCTTGTGCTGTGAGTTCAAGGTTACGTTATTTGACTTGAGTGGATTATTACAAAAGGTCCAATGAATTTAATGGAGAGATTTCCAGTTGGAACCATTGGACATTACTGGATTCGGTATAATGGGGATGGCTTCAGTGGCATAAGTGAGCTTTGAGCATGTGAAACGTATACATCTAAATTTGTATTAGCATACAGTTGTAATTCACCAGATTTCATGTGAGCATATCTTGGGAGGTGAATGGCACATATTCACTGTGAATGATTACGCAGTTGGGCTATAGAGAACATTTTCTGTGCATTCAGCTTAATGAGACATATGCTTCCTGTTACATCAAATACATTTTATAACAATAACCATTTCAGCATTATGAAAACATTTATATGTTTGCTTTATAATTTATACCCTTCTTTCAAATGTCACCTCTCAAAACTCATAATCATTTTATGAAAAAATAATTCAGCTCTTTTAACAATTATTGCATGGGGAAAGAAAGGTCACACAGTCATATGCACTCCATCCCAAAATGTGTTTGACCTCATTCAGACCCAGTAAGTTATTTCTTATATGAATTCATAAAATGCATAATATCCATCTACCACCTAATTCCCAAATTATTCTTCCTTAATTGTCTTCTGCAGTTGCTCTGTCTATGTCTGCCATTCTGGCTTTCTCCTCTTGCAATATAATTTAGCAGTCTATTATGCAGAAGTTATATATGCAGAATTATACAAAACCTACTGAAGGAATGAAGCACGCTGGCTTTTTTTTGTTAAGTTTTTGATGACTGTTATGCTGGGCAGGAATGAAACACCAGATGAGGTGAGATATGACATTCGAAAAACTTTTTTCACACTTTCTAAGCACACCTGATAAACACTTCTGAAAAAATTCATCATATGGGAGAGGAGAACTCTGATCATGTAAGTTGCAAACTGGGAGATAAGGAGAATAGGAAAAATTAAAGGATAAAATGTGATCCTATTTTGCTCATCCTTTTTGCTGCAGGTTGTGGCTACAAGTCATCTGGAGTTTCTGGATGCTGTAAGAGATCTGTGCATATCCATTTTGAATTGGGGAATTATAAGTAAATAAGACGGGTGAGAAATTGTTGAAAGCATGCTAGTTTTTTTGGTGTCAACATGTACAATATGATGAGCTGAATTTACTTTTATGGCAATTAGAAAACTTGATCAGAATGTCTTAAGTCTAGTACATGTGCACTAGGTGGGTATTTTGCACTCTTACAGCATGGGCAGGCCAATAACTCACTACCATTTTGCATTCTATTACATTTCTGATTGTAGAGGAAGAATTTTCTGACTGATTGAAAGGCAATCCTAGGATTAAATTTTGACCATCCATCCCACACATCTACACTTAACAGCAACTCAAAATAACACGTTAAAAGTTCGACCATTGATTTTTTTTTATTTCAAATTTATCAAACAGCAAAAATATAAAGGATTTCACATATAGGTACAGTTATGAGTTGTGCATATTTGACGTGTCAGCATTTCTGAAACTTCATTACAAAAATTTAGTACAGGTGAAACCCATTCTATTCCAACATTTTCTCACTAGAGTGAGTATTAAATTAGCATGGAACTTGACAGCAATAGAATTAGTCTGGTTGAAAACTAATGGTAAATCAGACTCATGGCAAAGCAGTGCATTCTATGCCTTATATACTCTGTTGAAGATTGTATGAAAAGTCATCAGGAATAGTAGGCAATTTTGTTCCAATTAACACTGAAAAACTGCATTGCCCATTATCCTGCTTCACATTATAAGCAAATGTAAGTTAAAAGAAATAGGGGCATTTCCAAACTTGCTCAGAACATGATCTGGAATCTTGAGACCAGATTTATCCTCCACTTGAATTACATCAGAATAAATTTGGCTTTCAATTTGTTCTTGGTTTTGAACTTGAGACTGGAAATATTGAATTGCTGGAAATGTTTTCAAATCTGAGACACAGTAATCACTTCACTAACAACTAGCACAGTTGTGAGAGCTCTCTGTAAAGACATTTAAAAGTCTTGTGTAGATTTAAGTTACATAGAATAATTCCCAGCCAAACAAAGCTTTTAACTTATCACTTAAGGATGGTAATGTTGATTCCTATGCATAGGAAATGTTGTTGCCAAAATCTGCTCTGATGATAGAACTTAGACTTTCATTAAACAAAGATTGGAAAATCAGTCCACATAAAGGCGTTTTCTTCCACAACATGATCTTCATTTATGAAGTTCAATAGCAATTGAAGAAAACAAGTCTTTGATATTTTCTCGTCTACATCCTACAGAAAGAATTGGATTGCTGTAGAAGTGAAAGATTGTACCAACAGACAATATTACACAGCCAAACTGTTCATTATTTATCTGTGGCCCAACATCTAACATTTGATGAATGAATTTACAGCAAAATAAGGTTACTGGAAGTTGTTCAATTGTTTCATGTGGTTAGGACAGCTGTAGGCAATCTGTATAGGCTCTTCTGCTATTAGAAACCTATACATGTTTAGACAGTATATATTTCATTTATGATCTGCCAAAAATATATTAAAACTAAAGATCAGTATATGAATGTTCCTCTATGAAATGTTTACAGCATAAGAGGAATTTCCCAAGACTAAACGTAACCACAGTCATCTCATCTGAACTTTTCATGAAAATTAAGTCTGTCTGTCTTGAATGTGTCTTCTACATTCAAAAAAGTCACTTGCTATAGATTGCCACTTGATTTGACTGTTCCTAAACTAAAAAAAAAAATTGTAAGGTCTTCAATGTCTTATGTCCACAAGTAAAATCTCTAGTTTTCTTAAAGTACTGATGGCTTTGAATTTTAGCCTTTTAACCAACAAAGATCATTCAGCCAGAGCCAATTATCGTGGTTCCAAGCACTCCACATGGTGTTAAATGGAAATAAAAGTAGTCTGAGGTTGACTCATATAACAATCAGATACATATGAAACTCTGTCCCAGAAATCAGTCTATTTTGCCCATCTTCCTCCAACTCCCCATATGAAGTTTTCCAGACATGGTGATGCTTTCAGTTGTCACTTTCTAGCTTTGCATCTGTTGTCAATTATTTTGTCTTTGTCAGCTGTTCAAACAGAATCTAAAAATACATTAACATATCCACTTGCAAACCTTTCTGCACAGAAAGAGCCAGAATGTTTTTGACAATAGTTAGCTCATCATTTATTCCAAACCCAGGAATGAATCTCTATCTTTCATTCTGTCCTGGAATCCTTGTAAGAAAAAAAACATAATGCGACAGATGACCTCTAAGGTTTGAAGTACAGGAGAGTGCAGAGGGCTTCTGACTTGCATGGATATAAACAGGTCAAACCAAACTAGCGTGGAATTTTAAGGATTTGCCAATTACAGAGAAAAGTTATTTTTGATCATTTCTGGTGCACTTCTAATTGAAACAGAATGTCCTATAACTCTGTCATAAAAACATATAAACAAATTCCTATCACATATTTTGCCAGAAACTAGCTTGACATTCAGAGAGTCCAAGATACCAAAAGAAATTCATTCACCCATGGTGCCTTCAGGAGTGCTGGTGCAGTTTTAATTGCAACCTACAAGATGGTACAAAAGAAAAGCTACAGTCAGTGTGCCATAGCCATCCACAGAGCTCGCTTTGCTGGCCTGAGGCTTTGAATACCTATTGCGTTTCCACTTATGTTCTATACTAATAGTTAAACAAATGCATTATGTTTGCTTATATTTTTAGCCGTATGTTTCTGTAAAGACAGAAAATCAAACTGCTACTGTTGTGCACTTGCTTTAACATTTTTTGATAATTATTTTCCACAGTGCATGTGAAAATCAAGCAAGTTATTTTGTTCTTATCATATCTTAGCATACTGAGTTGTGTTCCCATATCAAGAGTGCACTGGTTCTATTCTGTATCCAGGTGATCATCATCATTACAAATTCTTTTTATTCAAAGAAAGTCCACATAGCCATACAGGCTGCTAGCGCAGCACTTGTAACCGCAGCCTTTCCAGTTATGCATATGTGAAATGTTTGTACAGTTCACTTTAAGAATTTCTTGTTTTGCAAGTTCATGCAGAGCACCAGAAATGTCTCAGTTATAATGTACATCAAAAGGGAAATAGTGATAACAGATAAATGCTTTTACAAATCTCGCTGGGGACAGATTCAGTTAATGGCAGTTGGAACTGAGCAAATGCAGCTCAGGTGGGATTCTCTGGGCAAAGTTCAAAGATGTTATCTACGAGAGGATAAATTATCCACAGAGCTCAGTACTGCGGACAGCATGTACTTACTGATGGAGCTGCACCTGCTAAAAGCTAATGCTCAATGCCTATGGTACTTGCCCATTCATACTTTCACTAATGAAAATGCTATGGAGTGGCTGCCAAGTAGCTGCTCCTTCATAACAAAATAGGGTGCCTATTCAGAGTCTCCTCCTCACTTATCATTCTTTTTATTCTTCAATACTTCAGAGGTTATAACATACAATATCATTCCAGTTACAGAGGAGACCAACAGTTAGATTTCAAGATCTTGAGATTCAGAAGGCAACATTTAAAATATACTTAACAGCCCAATTTTAAAGTTTCAGCTATGAAAGGCATATAAAATCACTATTACAGAGTTAATAGAATTTTCAAATCAACCATGGTATCTAATACAGAGAAAATTGAGAACTTAGGTACTTTTTAGAATTGTACCACCTATGTAATTGCAATTTCAGGAGCCTTAAACATCTGACGTCAAGTGAGCAGGGGACCAAGGTGATACTGGTTTTCACAAGAGCTTACACTCCAAGATCATTTAGATGATGCCAAATGACCATAAGGAGGATTACAGAGAAAAGAACACTGTTTGCCATATTCTAGAAGAATACATTAAGAACTCTAAAAAGACTGTAGCTGTATTTATGCTGAGTTACTACTTGGGTAGGCATCGTGGCAAAGAAAAAGGCTTGATACTTTGCTAATTTTCTGTCTTTTCTGTCTTGTTTTTTTTTTTTTTTTCACTTTCACTTTTTTTTTACTTTGATCATGTACACTATTTCAATATTTTGAGTAGATTTCATTTTGAAGTGGAAGTTCAGTTTTCATGCATAAATCACTAAGAACATAGTGTCAAGATGGACTTGAAGAGTCAAATACCTTTTAGATCACAGTAATGATCTTCTCTAAACCTGAGACCAATGGAAATCAATCAGAAAGCTGCATGAAACTGGGCTCCTTATTGGTACCAGTTTTCAGAAATGACGTAAATCTTGCTGCATGTCAAAAACTAGTTCAGTTTGTACAAGAGTTCAAACCAAATACAAACTGCTATCATTTTCAGTCATCTGGAAAGGAAAATGCTCTTAATGCAGTCCCGGTAAAGGATATTCCCCTGAGTTTTCTTGTTCTGAGCTACTGTGGGCAGTTTGCATTTCCAAAAGAAGCTGTGTGAAATATTTCACATGCAATGTCTGACCTTCAGAGCAGTTTAAGGTAGGACTTACGTTAGATTATCTTGATGTATTTTGCTAAAACTTAACACTTTAACAGTAGGAACTCCTGGATCCTGCTTCCTTTTCTCCTATGTGCAGTAGTTACTGTGAGAACCATTATGCTTCTGAGGTATTTACACTATGAAAATCAAAAGAAAACTCTCCAGCAGGTCAAGGCGTGGAAAACAGTAACAAAACACCTGCTGCTGCTCCATAGGGAGAGATTTTTCACTGAAGTAGAAATCACTTAGCCAAAAAATCAAAGCACTGGTGGAAAGTGTGTCAAAGCAGTTAAAACCAGAAAAGCTCTTAGAAATGTTTTATGAGAAAGCTGTAGCCTACAGTGTTGAACTCTCACAGATAAACGTGCAGAATTAGTTAGCCATTTTGTCTCTTTCATTTGCTAATCAATTTCCCCCACTACCAGCCTATGACAACTTAGTAGGCCAGCACATTTGTTTCATATGGTCGAAGAATGTTTAACCCCCTATTGACCCCCTTGTGTTTGCTCTCCTTCCCTCAAGGCATGGAAGACTTTAAAGTAGAAAACTGATGAATGAAAAGAATTAATCTCTTGGGGGCTTTTGTCATGAAAGCTTGAAAGGGGATCAGAACAGTCTGACATGTTGACAGCTGAAGTCAAGAGGTAAATTATGATATAATACAGCAAGTCAAAAATGTTATGTGCCATTTTATCCAAAAGACAAAGTACACATATTACCTTCTTTTCTTTCTGATTGCTCTTGCTACTGTTAACAACAGTGAATGCTGTGCTGAACTCAAAAGTCTTGACTCATAGAAATAATCCCTTGAAAAAGATGAAGGATATTCATGCCTACTTTTAAAGAATAAGCTTTTGAGCTGCTCAAGGATGGGCATAACATGTCAGCGAGCTCCTTCTGACTTACATACTATCCTTTTTGCTGTCTGTGATGAAACTTTGGTTGCTGTTACTGCTCTGGACAATTCTGTTGACGTTTTGCCCTTTTCTGATTTATTTTGTTTGGAAGTTGTAAGGCTTCAGCTTGATAGATTTCAAGTTTCTTCCTTGAATACAGAGTTTGCTAACTCCCTCCATTGGCAGTATGAACTTGAAAAACTAGCAATCCTATACAGGATAAAGACCAGGATTTATAACTTAAGTTTGTATGGATTTGCATTCAAAGGTGACACACTGTCTTCCTTTAACGCTCCTGAAACAGCTAATCAGAACAAACCAAAAGGTATAGGTAAACTACAGCAAAAACTGCACAATTACGGTCCTGTTCTTACTCTTATTTTGCTCTGCTCAGCATGGCCAGGCACAGCCATAGCAATGTTCATCAGCTACGGTCAGTGACCCCAAACCCAGATACATTTTCACAGGCGTGTTTTACTTTTGTGGTCAATTTTCTGGTTAGCATAATTCCAGGAGCTCCCAGCTAGATGTGCCAGCTACAGCAAATTGAGAGACATTGCTCTGAGTTTCTAAATTACATTGCAGTGAGCCAACAAGAATTTTTGCCTACGATTATGGTTCTTGAGTTTCTCTTTAGAGAAGAATACGCGAGAACGAAGCCTATTGTACTAACGATGGGACAGTCTAATCGCAGAGTGAACTGTGGAGGCTGTGCAGCACTGAGTGCTTGGTATGAGCAGAACCACAGGTGCCACTGAAAGCAGCTGAAAGCAATGGTGTGTGCTGAGCATTTGTGCGAGTGGTACCCACTGGGAGGGAAGTGACGAGCCAGTGACTTCCTCCTTCAAACTTCTTGGCTTACATTACTGCAAGCTGTTACTGGCTTTCTAAAAATGAAATATTTTTAGTAAAAGGCAGTAATTGCAAGGTACATCTTTTGAAATCCAATGGAAAATAGGTGATGCTTGCTGTGATGCTCCTGCTTTCAAAAGTTCTCACAGCCCCAAGATGCAGGAATTGTTTGGACAGTTCCCACAAACGCGGAGTTTGCAGTCTTGTATGGAGGCAGGATTTCGACTAGGTCATCTTCGTAGGTCTCCTCCAACTCGGGAACGTTCTGTGATTCTCTGCGTTCCTGTGAAAGCTGTGGGGATGTGAGGCCGTTTGTCCCACTGACCAGCAGATGTCCCCATTGTCCCAAACAAAGGCAGCTGACTCAGTACTGAACTTTATCTAATTAAGCTAAAAAGCAACATAACAGTAGGCATTAAACAACTCACTGTGAAAGAAGAGGTTCGAAGTGTTCACATTTCTGCTCAGTTGTGCATATAACTGACATCGCTTGTCTTACCAAAGCTAAGCAATGATGCAAATAGCTGACAGAAAGAAGTATCTTGGAAATGAGAGCAATGGATAGTGAACAGTAAAACTCCCAGTCCAATATTAAGTTGATTGTGAAGACTAAAACATCCTTGTCAATATATGCACAGATGTATATTGAAGGGAAACCTGAAATCAAACAAAATGGGATAAGCTTTTCCATTTTCATTCAGTAATGAAAAGATTCTGGAGTTCATAAACCCTGAGCTGATATGTGACTTTGCTGGCTGGAAGTAGAGAATGCTTGCCTCCTAAGAACTAGTAAAGGTGTAATATCTATTTGCTTTTGGAGTAGAGTTTAAGATCAGTTTTATAATCTGACCTTTTTGTCAAGCAAAACATGTAGACCTAGATTATAACCCTGCAATTATCATGCAAGTGTTTCTACTTCTAAGACCAGTTCATACTCTGGCCACATTATATAGCATCTAAACACCTTCCCTAACAACAGGTGGCTGTGACATAAGTAGCTCATATCATTGCGATTAAGAGTGGTGCATAGCCTTGATCTTCTGTGTGTGCACAGAGGACACTTTCAGTTAAGCTGTTAAGTGTTTACCAATAAAATTAACCACACTTTTCCTGAGTTGTTAAAATGAGAAGGGCCTGGTTTCTTCCTCAGTCCAACTGAAATGCCTCCAGAAAGGAAGCAGGTGATATTAGAAAACTGTATTTTGGGACTCATTTTACCAAACTACAGGGCTTTCATGATTTTCAATATCTTGCAATTCTTGACAAATGTAACATTCCCATGTTTGAGGATTGTAAATATGAATCTCACGCCGCACAGCCAACAGAAAAGAACTTTGCACTGTGTGAAAAACTGAAGGAGCAATATCAAAATGGAAACATTTTTAAAGAGCAGAAAAAAATCTCCCTGCTAGCAGTCAACTATGAAAAGACTTGTTGGATGTATGGTTGTTTTTATGATCTCCTACTACACAAAACAGCCTTTGCAACAATCATAGCAAAATTGTTTGTGTAGCTCTGTGGGCACAAGTCATCTTCATGGAACCATGTGGCCTGTAGAGAGTGAACTTGGAAGCATTCCCAGGAGTCCTGAATCCCAAATCTGATTCTTGAGTAAGCCATGAGTATATTTTTTCATTGAGGACTGCATAGTATGCAACAAGAGAGCCTCTATATTCTAGCCAGTGTACTAAAAGTGCAGTTGCAACATGACCTACAAAGTCCAACCACATGAAACATTCTTTTTTAAATCCAGTGAGTTTAAAAGCAAGATGAGCAATAACTGAAATTAAGCCCATGCAATGAAGATTGGCTTCTTTAACATATTGAGAATTGCTTTCAAAGTGATCTTATGCTGAGAAATGACAGTGTTACAAAAAAGAAAAAACAAAAAGAAAAAAAAAAAAAACAACCCTGCAACGATTAATCAGTCATATCAGTCATGTTTGACCCAAATACATGATTCTAAGGCATTCTCAAAGCCTTGCAACTCCTTGTCATTTAACTGAGAACTGGCCATTTTTAGCAAGATAATAACACATTGTCATTTGTTTAGAGCATGACTGGATTCTCATTTGGGTCCTACCTTATCAATGGAAATTCTACTGCACTTAATGGAAATCGATGTCAAGGAGGGTTTGCAGGAAAATAGAGGTCTGAAAATTGAATTGAGCTACACTTATTCTGTTGGAAACTTCGGGATGACAAGAAGCTGGTGGAGTCTGTTTTCATATCAGTAGTTACTTACCATGTATCATTCCAGTATCATACATGAAACAAGCAGTGAGAGGCAAAAAGATATTTTTTTACTGCTTAAGTCTGATGTACTCTTGAAGTTATTCTTGATAACTAATACAGTCTGTTGCTTATTCTTAGTATATAAATTTTGTTCGTATCCCATCTTTCAGATAGATACTGCAATAGATCTTTACAACGAGAAGTCCTAAGATTAGAAATGTGGAAATAAGGCATCAAAGCATCAAATTATGTTCTATAGCTGCTTTTAGCTATTATTACCTTTTGTAAGCATCCCAATTTTTATCTCAAGTATGATGTTGTCTAAAATAGTTTCAAAATAAGTATTTAATGATGAAAAGCAACTACACTGTGAAAAAAAAAAATAGAGGAACAGACAATCCTGAGGTTAAAATCGATCCTTTGGAAATATCCAACTCTTATTTAAATTAATATCAATCTTCCACTAAATGTAATGGGAGCTGGATAGAGCCTAGAATGTAGGTTCTCACGTAGCAGCAATATGAAATATACCAACCTGAGGTTTTCAAAAACACAATTTAAACTACATTTTAAGACTGATATTAAATATGTTGACTTCAAAAATAAACACAAATGTCTTGAACGTCTTCCACTCAGCTTCAAACAGTACTGATGTACAAATTCATAATCTTTTCACTAAATCGATTTTAGTGAAATAAACTTCCATAATTGATTTGAGATTCATGTTGGGCATAAAAATTTCACCAGCAATTCAGAAGTTCAGGTCATAAATTTTCAGAAAATGAAAAACTACACTCAGTGAAAAACTAAACTTAGTAGTATGCTTAAGATAAAATTGGATGATGAAAGGTTGTTGAAGGCCTAGAAGTTTTTAAGGCTCAGTGGACCATAAGTGATTCTTCTGTAGAAGAGGGTTGACTACACATGAAGATGAAGAATATAGAAATGCACATATGCTAACATTCACCTTTTTCTATGCAAAGTTTTACATTTGCAATTTGTAAGTACCTTAGCATTTGCCCCAGTTTTAGGTAAGGCTGCTGTGATCAGGCTATTGGTAAATAATATGTCTTCATCTATCATTTTAATCTTGTCAAAAAACACTGCATTTGTATTAGCTGCAGCTAAGCCAGACAGCTGTATATGAATCAAGTTGACATTTACAGATATTTCAGAATGGTTGAAGTATAATTTAATAATAACCAAATGCTAAAAATATCTAGCAGTTTATGGTAATATTGCTGAAAAAGTAGTACATATATAACTACCTGGAAGGTATATCACACAAATTGCCTCATATGTTTTAAGTTCAGCTATTGATTCCTTGTATGAGCACTGAAATGATACTGACAAGTGCTGCTTTCCTTCCAGAATTACTTAATATATCTCTTCTTAACTAGCTGCACTATGTATGAATCACATACTTTTGTCCTTGAGTTCTGGAGCTCAGACCATCATCTGTTATATTATCCTTCCTGTTTGAGCACATTTGGCAAAGAAAATAAGCAAGTAAGAAAATATCCATTTTCTTTTCCACTACTCTGGCCTCTACTTCAGTTGTATCATTCTCATTCTGTCAGGTGAGATCATTATTACATGCCTTATCCTGGACAGTTTTTCTCATTTGGGGTGTGTAGGTTTTGAAACAGTCAGAGGTCAAATTTGGCCAAGGTGGGACTTTTTCCAAATTACTCCCGGAAAAGGTGAGACCAGTTCCTGAAGCAACATGCTGTGACTGGAAAAAATTATTTGATGAAAAGCTGTAACATTTCACTGGTCTTCTGTAAGGCAACGATATGTAGGAAGACTTGAGAATAGGCAGGCTAAGAATTAAAAATTGAACAAATGTCGTAACGAGCATCCATCAAAGTTAGCTTTTTATTTGGAATATTAAGCTGAAGTAAGTCTGAATCACTCCTTAATAAGTGCTATAAGACTTTTTGATCATATGATCAGAGTTACTGGAGTCTATTTAAGATTATTTTTCACCAAGCAGGCCTGAATCACTGTCCTCAGTCCGTCATTGTAGAAGCTTGACATCAAACCCAGTGCTGGATTTTTCTTTTCCTCCTGAAAATCCATCTTGGTCAATAGCTCAATCCTCAGTACAGTAAACATAAAGATAACTAATATCCAGATTGAAGTGGTTCATCTTGCTTTGTCTTTATTACTTGCAAGACATACCTTGCTGTATTTAAGCAGCAAGCACCAGCACCGATCATAAATGGAAGGTATCTAAGTTTAGAACAAGTGCAGAACTATAAATCACAGAATCATGGAGTTTGGAAGGGACCTCCAGAGATCACTGTGTCCAACTCCCCTGCCAAAGCAGGTTCCCTTCACCAGGTTGCACAAGTAGGTGTCCAGGCAGGTCTTGAAGGACCTTCCACAGAAGGAGACTCCACAGCCTCCCTGGGCTGCCTGTTCCAGTTCTCTATCACCCTCACCGTAAAGAAGTTCTTGCACACATTTGGGTGGAACTTCCTGTGCTGCAGTTTCTGGCTGTTTATCCTTGTCCTCACTCCACACACTGCTGAAAACAGTCTGGCCTCACCACTGTGTCCCCCACACCTTAGATATTCATAGACCTGGATCAGGTCTAAATTATGGAGAACACACTTGCCTGTATGAAAGGCAATCTTAAAGATTCAGTTTTTCTGAAACAGGAGAATTACTGAAATAACTTAAGTCAGAGCACTTTTGTTACAGAATAGGAGTTATAATTGTGTTGCATATACACTTCAGACATTGACCTCATGTCTCAGACATTCAGCATACCAGAAGCTTGGTTGCTTAGCAGTGAACGCTAAGTGACATATTAAGTTCAACCAAATGTCACTCACTGCAATGATGTCATGTTGTCCAAAACCCATTAATTACTTTGAAAATTCCCACACTAACTGAAAATCTCAGATTATCTGCCTGATTTAATGGCAGACTTGTAATTGAATAACGGATCTCATGCTGTTGTTTTGTACCCTATGTATTTTACAAACACATTTTGATAGGGAATTGTAGGTGGCAAATACTGGTTTTGATGAATCGCTGCTCATTTTACAATTACAGCTAATTTAATGTTATCAGTAAGAACAATTCCACTAATCTTAAATGTGAAAGGCCATATTCCCCACAGTACACCTTAGAAACTATACAAGTAATATGCAAGAGATTTGACGGAATTACACAACCAGAAGCTGGAGATTCTGTGACAAAAACTCTCATTCCTATTTTAGTAAAATTCAGGATACTATGGTAAAGGAAAGAAAGTTTAACTTACTATCTTAATGTCTCTTACCAATTCAAATATATATATATATATATATTTCTACAGCTTAAAAAAATAAAAAGTTGGAGAGATCTTAAGTATCTGTGAACTGAATTCAGGGCATAGTTAAATTCTGGAATTATGCTTGGGCTTCACGTATTTGTAAATAAAGTGTAGGAGGTGAGATCTTTCATGATCACAGAAGAAACTACATGATACAGGTCTGTTCTCAGGTCATTCTTGCTTGTTCCAAACCCTCTTCTTGCCCTTCAAGAGAGATGGCACAGATTCCTAATTTGGTGGTTTCAACTGCTGATCTCCTACGTTCTCTGACAAATCAGCGGTTTGTGTAATTTACAAGATCCATCCTCAGGGCTGTTGAATTTCATTGAGTAACGCCTAAGTAAAAGGCATTTAATGAAGTCCAAATTCATATTGAAACCTGAGAAAATAATTCCCAGTAAAAAATATTGCACAGAAAGCCTGTTGCACTGCTGATGGATGCTTTGCAGTCTCCTTAATGTTTCTGAAGTGAGAGATCACTCTTTCACTTTAGTGGATTAATTTTCAGCAATTTTCTACTGTAAACCAACGTTAAATATTGAGACAGTTATTTATTTCCCCAGTGTTGCCCTGACATACGGAGACATATGGTATAAGAAAGGAAAGAAGGAAAATAAGTAAGACAGAAAGAGAGGGAAAGAGATTAAATTTGTTCAGGCTTTTTATAATTAAGTATCAGGCCAAATTTTGTTAGCAAGAAAACAATATGAAATTGTTTGGACTATCTATCAAATTGCAATAAAGAAAGATGCCTAAAGCTGCTAGAAGAGTAATATGATTCATTGGACTTAGAAATTAAGCATATCTGCATATTCTTTTCAATAAAGAGCCACATACTTACAAAGATTCTCATTTGCGTTGCAACTACACATGCCGACAGCAATAGATGACCTGCTGCATCTTCAGTTGCATTTCTAATTTGTCATCAGTTTAGACTGTTATTCTTCACATGTGTACCAGACACATTCAAACAGAAGTCTCAGAAGCTGGCTAATTTGTGATGAAGTCAACAGGCTTTGGAAGCCAGTTTCTAGAAACAGTATTTTTTGGATACCCCTCAACAGAATGGTAGGGCCAGATGGAGAAATGCTATAAAGTATTTATTTACTCAGTCAACTCGCATCTTTCAGTCAACAAAAAGACAAACTCAATGTATGCCAAGTACATGTTGTGGGGAGCATTAGATTCTATACAATTTAAAAGATAACTATTTTCTTAATCTTGAGGAAAAGTGTGAACCTTTGGAACAGAAGAGGGGTATATTAACTGTAGGGGCCAGCCTTGCATAGGTTCTGTTATGCTTAAACAAAATCACATATTGGACCTAAAACATGCCCTACAGTCAGCGTTAAAAATAAAAGTAAATCTAAACCCCAGAAATACACACAAGTGAAAACTTGACCACAAGCAGCAGTTGGCTATTTAGAAACCAGGAGGACTGAACATTCACTGAAGTTTGAGGCACAATAAATCCATTTCTAAATCCAGACGGCAAATCCTCTTATCAAAGTTCAGTTTAGTCTTTCAGAATGAGTTGAGTGATTTCGGCTTTGTTATAGCCAAGAACTGGTCAGTGGGACCCATTTAGGGCACAAGAAATGCACCCCAGAGTGCTGAACATAGAATTTAGGGCCACTAGGGCACATCGTTATTCACTTTACCCTAAGGAATGGGATATGTAAATTACCTTCCTCAGCTGAAGAGCTGAAAGGCCTGCAGAATCCAGGCAGTTCAAGCCATCTTCTGTTTTTATCAACCTCATTTATTTACAGCATTTTGCTATCACCATTTATACTGACTAAGGACAAAAACTATTGTGATTTGCCTCTCCCCAAAGGGATATCACCTATCCTGGGGTGCTGACTCTAGAAATACAGTAAAAGAACACAATATCCCTGAAATTGCAGTTCTCTGCCAGGAAAATCAGATTTCATTCCCAAAGCTAAAAGTATTTCTTATTAACAATAATCATGTATGTACCACTGTGTATTCACATTGCACTTTACAAAAATGGATCAAGACATTATCCTTGTCCTGATTAATTTGCAAACTAAATAAACCAAACAAGGAATATTACATGCATCTATTTTAAGATACATTTTATTTCCATTGCTATAGACAGATATCAGTTTTTAATCAGTTTTCTATTCTTTTTTGTAGTTGCTTCGGTGGGGGGTTGTGTTTGTGTTTTGTTGGTTTTTCTTTTTCACCTTAAAAATAACCCTCTTGAGACAGGATAATGTTATTATTCCTGTAGGGAACTAAACACAGGAACCTGTCTGCTTAGCTGGAGTTCACACAGCAGATGGCAGATGAGGGACCTCAACTGAGATGTTCTGGCAATTGGCTGTCCTCGCTAATGGAAAAGTATATCACATGAAATCAGGCCAAGGACGACAAAAGGGAAATAAATGACTTTTACTTCCAATAATCAGTTACTTGTTCTGTTGGAAACCCTTCATGCGAAGCTCACAAATTCTGTGCTTATATCTAGAATTTGAGGAGACACCTGCCTTCAAAAGAAAATCCTGTAAACCATTACTCTTTTGAGTATATGATTGTCAGACTTTAGTCATGAAGTAGGTAGGAAAATGTAAAGGGATACATAGAAAGATTGTGTTATCACTTACCACAGAGACTATAGAAAGTATTGCTTGAGGCCTGTTTTAGAATATTTTAGATGCTTGTTAGTGTTTATTATTAAGCTTAGTGAATTTTTTCCTTCATATCTTGGAAAAATGTATTTCAGAGTTAATTTTCTTGAATACTAGCATGTTCTACACAATCACAGAAGGACTCCAAGTTGTGGAACTTCCTACTTAGCAAAATAGTTGCTGACGTGAGCAGAAAAGGATCAAGTAAAATCTTGAATTATTGAGCATGCACTCATTTGCCTAAACCTCTCGTGTACTGATGTCAGTAACACAGCGGAAGCGCTGTAACCCTGTCAGCAACTGGCTGCATCAAAGCACGATTCCTGAAGTCCAGTTCTGTGAAACTGCAAAAAAGAACACATGTAACACTTCCAACTAACTAATCAAGCAATGTAGTTAACAGAGTTGGTTTCCTCCTGATGTGGATATTTTAAAGTCAAGATTACCCTTCTTTCTTTTTCTGTGTACTGTTCTCAATCCTGAATTCATAATCACTTCATTTGGCTTCCAGTTGTGAAGGTCTGTCATGTCACTTATTGCCATGGGGCACTTACAATCTGTTTTTGCTTCCATACACTACTGTTTTGATGGCATTTTAGTTTAAAAATGCTTTCAACTGTGCATCACAAACGTACATTGTTTTTGAAAATTATTATTTAAAGGCTAAATTTTAAATAAAGTCTCAGTCTCCAAAATTAATACTTTTTTTGGATGGTGCATTGTCACACATAAGAGAATAATGTAATACTAGATTGCTGCATTAAATTAAAATCAAATCAAATTCATAAATGCCAGATAACTTAGCAAATATTCTGGCTCAAGAAACCTAAGACCTGAACTTATGACTAATTAAAAGAAAAATGTTGACAAATTGCAAAGAATGAAGACAACAAAAAGCAGACAGACTTGAGAAATAAATGCTACTGATTGAGCCTGAAAAAGTAGAATATATTCTTGGTGAATTTCTCACATGTGTCTTTTATTATCCACTAATTTTAAAGTGATCAAGTATTTGTGTCAAAATAAAAGGAGCCAAGGGACTGTTGGTTAAATGAAAAAACGGAAGGAATATCAATTGTTTAATGCTAACAGTCTTGTTGCTGAATAAGAAGCATTCCATTCCATATTTAACAAGTAGTCTTGCTTATAGCTTAATCCTTTTTCTTAATAGACTGGCCATATTTAAATTCCTAGTCACTATCAGACATTGCACTTTGTGCAATTACAACTAAATGTAGGAAGAAAACCAGAGACAGCCCTTTTACATGCTTTGTGTAACTGGTACACCAGGTATAAGAGAAAATGCTGACATTAAGTTTTAGAACAGTCCATATTAAACATAAGAAAATAAATCCAGAACTTCAACCTAGCAGTACAAATTTAATGGAATATAAAGACATCCAGGCTTCATTAGTTCAACTGCTCGCAAACTATTTTGTTTAGATCTACTTTGGTTACAAAAAGCAGACATCAGCCACTTGATTCCTTAAATGTGGAAAAGTTGTAAGTAAAGAAATATTCATCAATACCCCATACGTAAAATTACACTAGAAGTGTTGCGTATTTTATTCCACATATTTATGATATGGAAGTCAAGACAAAATAAGATGAAGGTAGAAATAACTGAAAGTATAGTTTATGACATTTAGTACTATCCAAATTAGTCTGTATGAACAGGAAATAAAGAAGAAAGTTTTACAGTTATCCAGTATTATATATTTATATAATTTATACTATATTGAGAGGTATTTCAAATGAATACCTCATATGTCAGAACCAGCAATGGTTAAAACTAGTTTTAAAGTTTTTCTCAGAGAAAACCTATCATTTGCTTTGCCCAATTTCAACATAAAGCTCTGAACTAGCTCACATTTTGAGTCACGGCTAGAAGCCTGCCCTGTGCCTGTAGCCCGTAACTACCGTGGTTACTGGGAGCATCTGATGTGGTTGGAAGACCACTGAGAACACTGTGTGCAGCAGAAATGATCCCACAGCAGTACAAACGCGCATAATTGACATTCTTGCATGACAAGATGTCATGTTTTTGCATTTTTTGGTTTTCAGTATCCATCCCCCTATCCCTTTTCCCTTTCCCTTCCCATTTTGTGGAGCTGAGGGGGGCCCAGGAGCCTACTCCCCTTACCATGGGCATAGATTGATTGAGTTAATTCTGTGACACAAGATTATCAGGTATGCTGCAGCACAACTCAGAGCCCACATTGCTGTTTAAATTCCTCTGAGCGATGAGTGTCTTGATCACTGCACCAAGAAGTGCTGACCTCCCACTAACTTCACTGGAAATAGTAGGAGCTCAGTACCTTTAATGATCATGCTCTTAAGTTTTTAAAGCAAACAAACACAAAACAATCAACTTCTCCATCCAGGACTAGAATGCATTCTTTTTTCCCTACAATAAACACCACCTCAGAGATACTGTTCACATATGAACTCCTAAACTGATTTCTACCCAACAACATTCGGGTTTCAAGTGTATAGAAAACGCACATTTCTTCCAACTATTGTATGTAACATACAACCGGTACAATTGAACAGAATGGGAAAAGCATTACAACAAAGGTGTGATGACAAAAGGACCAGCACAACAGAAAGGTGCTATGAGGAAAGGGAAGAAGATTGCTCACCTGTATCAGAAGATTCCAGGTTCACAGGGGAAAGCTTCACGAAGGAGGGATCTCCAGAAAGAGATCCTTCCCAGTGGCAGTCAGCCCTTAAATGAGGTCTAAGAGAGGTGCAGCCAGGCTGCAGCCCTTCTGCTCACACAGCTGAATTGCCTTCACCTGTGCTCCCAGGGCTGCCTGGGTCCTTTCTCCAGGTGCTCAATCAGTGGGTCAGGCCATGACTCAACAGTTCCCATACAACAACAAAACAGGATATTTTTTTTTCAACTCAATGGGAGGATTTTTCTTTCTTACATACTGATCAGCTAAATTTGAGTTCAAATATTTTACAGCGTATACCATATTAATTTAAATCAGGCTTATAAAGCAGAACAGCTAAATTTTAAGCATATCTTTATGAGCTGTTTCTCTCAGATAAACATAAAGCATAGCTCTGCTACTGTTATGGCTGCCTACCATATATTCTGCAATGCTTCTTGAGGATATTTTTTAGTCCAGTGAAAGTTTAAGGATAGTCTGTAATCTTTGCCTCTCTCCAGAGAGTTTTTTTTTTGAAAGAATTTGATTTCATATAGATTTTCAGGACACCTTCATTTACACATCTTAAAAAGGCATATTCTGTATCTTATTTTCATTTTATTTCTTTATTTAAAGTCTGAATTTGTGAGCATGAAGTCCAGTTAAGCAAGAGGAATAGATGCAAGACTAGACTTTACCCAATATTGTTTATTCATTAAGCAGTTTCAACATATTCTGTATTTGCCTTCACTACTCACAGATTATTTCTAGACATTACATTGTACTAACTTAAGTGTATAGGTACTTTTCACTTAAAGTGTAGATAAGCTTTTAGTTAACCTTATGCTATTTCAATTTTGGATTATATGCTTTAAAGTATATTTTATCGTAGGATTGAACAAGAGCCAATTTTGACTTGGCATCTACTAGAAAGCAGTGTTTTTTTGAGAAAAAGATGTTTCCTGAAATGTGGTTTATTCTGCAAATTTAAAAAGTGTAGAAAACCACATTTTTTATCTTCTTTTTAAGGATCAGATCTTATCACAATTATATTCTTTGTTGTAAATTCCCACGTGTATTGAAAAAATATCTTGTTGATTTCATTAAAATGTTTCTACTAAGCATATTTTAAATATTTTTAGTATAGACATTTATATTCTGGAACATTCATTTTGTGTTTCTAATAGAGCTTGTCAGCCAGAAGAAATCTATAAATATCATGTATTGTATAAGCTGTATTTGGCTTCTGAATAGTTCTGACTCAGCACAGACTTCATAAAGCCAGTGGCTGTTGAAAATACTCTGTTCTGTTGAATGTGATGGTAGAACATGCCAAAATAAGCACAGATTTTACTGGCATGATGAAATAATTTCCTGTTTGTATTTATCACAGAAGTTACTGAACACTCTTCATTTCTCTATTAAGATTTGGGTTGACCTGGTTCTGCAAGTAGGAAAACTTCCGCGTTCGTGTTTTGACATGCAGTTGTTTTTTTGTTATGTCTTTTAAAGACAAATTTGTCATGTTTGTAATTGTGTTTATATAATTTAAAAAAAGTTTCTCCCCAGGTATTTAAATTGCAAGGACTAAACCCTGTGTTAATTCAGGAAAAAATGTGATTGTGTTCTTAACTTAAATGGTGACAAATGCACTCACCAACTCTTACGGCCACACTGATTTTGTTTAGTTTCACAAAGGTAGGCCACCTTGTCTTATTTTGGGTTTGTTCCTTACTATTAGTAAAAATTATTACATAAAGTTAAGTGTCAGTCAGTGGTTTCATCTTAACTGGACCAATCTGCCCACGTACATGTATGCATTATACCTGCAGCCAGCCTTTAAGCCTGCTAAAGCTACTAACGTCTGTCAGAAAGTAATTTCTGTATCACTGGAGACCCCACATACTCAAGAATGCAAAGCAAGGTAGCTGTTTGAAGGAGCCTGTGCACACTTATCAGTGAGTGTGCAAGGCAGCCAGATGAATGAAAGTTGTGAAAGATGCTGCTTTGTTTAAGGGTAGAATAGAAACTTCGTTCAAAAGAAGTCTAACATACATGTGCTGGAAATAGAACAGATGACCTCTCTTTAGTCAGGCTATTTCCACATTTGTAAGATGCAAAAGAAAGAATGACTGATGGTCATTTCTTGGTCTGTGGCCACATGGAGGATAGATGATGTGCTTATATGTATTTGATATGCTTGATGTTATTTAATTTTCTCCATACCACACGCAGCTGGATCAGTTATGTTTTTTCAATCATCCTGAAATACCAGTTCACAAAGGAATCAACACTCTTGGCCAGACAGTGAGTAATGGCAGCTTTCACTTTCTGATTCCCTGCATGCTTCCTGCATAAAGTAACTTGCTGGTCTCCATCATGCATTGCCTATGATATATCATGGCAGTATGCTAAAATTTTGCTGTAGATTTCCTTCTTTACCACATAGAGGAGTAGCAGAAGTACAAAAAAAGTTCTTCAGCATTGTTCCTGAGTGGATAGTATGACAGTGCAGTGTAGCATTGGAATCCACATAGGACCAGCAGCAGTTTTGCCCTTCCCCATATTTGCCCAAAGTTTTCCACACACAAGATGTTCAAAAGGCTGATGGGTCTTCTACTAGTTCATTTCCTAGAGATTACCTATGGTCTTAGAGGTAATTGCATAATATTCCTATTAACTTGCTCTGAATCTGTTTTTGCACTGCCTCAGTTCAGTTCTTTACAGACAAAAAAAGAATAAAAAATGGGTTAGTGACCTTCTACTAAGGGCAAGCTGCAGATTTCACATACAACACTGGGTATTCACAGCAGCTGTAACTCTGTGGGGAAAAGGGTATTAAAGCCAAGCAGTTAAAAATAGCCTACCCTAGTGACTTAGTGACTGCGTGGCGCACATCTGAGGTGTTCACCCCAGAACCAAGGCCTACTGAAATCTGTACCATCATGTTTTCCTATTGTAAGCCAAAGAGGTTATGACAAAAATTATAGGATGTGTTGCTTGCAATAGCAGAGGAGTCAAAGATCTAGGAAGTCTAAATATGGTAACATGTTTAGTCAAGGCAGTTCATTAAGATGAGATTCTAATGTCATAAAAGTCTAGTTATTAGAATAAGAGTAAGAAGCTCAGGCAAAACCTTTTGCAGAAAGCTGAAGGGAAAGGCTGGATGAAAGAAAACCAGTGACACTCCTCTGGGATGTTTCAGCACAGCATCTGGATTCATGTGATCAGCAGTCAGAAACAAAGAGAGTACAGTTATGTTAGAAAATCCAAATATTGCAGCTGGATCTAAAGGATTAAATTGAACTGTTTCATTCATGAGAAGAAAAGTATAGACTGGGAAAATTATGGGAAAAGCTTTTTTTTTTGCTTTTTTTTTGCTTTTTTTTCCTGGAGGCTGAGAGCTTTACGATGAGTCCTGTAAAGAATGATAGCAGAGCCTGTTGAAGAACTGATATCTCAAAATGCAGTGCAGAAAAACATATGACTTTTTTTCTGATACTTCATACTACCCTGTGAAGAGAAGCATTGCTACAGTCACCATCAAAACACTCTTACATTATTGGGAAACAACTCCAATATGGAGAGAAACTGGAAAACTTTAATTTCTCATCAGCAATAATAATGTAATTAAGTGTTCCATTAAAGCACAAAGACAACAAGTGTGTCACTGAGTAGGAGATGAGAGGGAAATGTTATATTTGGATCAGAATTTTGCATACACTATGTGCATTATGCATCAGAAGGTATTTATCTAATTGTTCATGAAGGTAGCAGATAGATTGCTAAGGGTGCAAGCTGTGACAATAAATATACTGTTCCTCACAGAAGTTCCCATTTGTTATTTTCTTTTCCATTATTTGATTCATATACTCCTCTAAACTTGTAAGACAATGAAAGCATTCCAGTTGAACTAGATGGAAAAGTCAGATTCCTATCCACAGTGTTCACAGGACAAATAATGCACCATCATCACAGAACACACTTTTGTATCTGGGACTGTAGCATCTTCTAGGGTGGCATAGCTATATTTATGCCCATTAAAGTATTAAAAAAAAAAAAAGTTATTTTTAAGTTCTTATACAAGTAATAGTCATGTAACATATTAGTTGGGGACAACTGCTGCATATTGTAGTGACTGAAGCAAATGCAGTCCTAAATTTGCAGTGTAACATTTCAACATGTGGAAATACTGCAGAATCTTGGCATCAGAAGTAGTCCTTGTTCAATGTTCTTTGTTCATTCTGCTGTTTTTCCTGTTTTGTTCACAAATTGCAGGGACCAAATCGTGAAGAACTCTATTTACCAATAGACCAAAAGTATCTGTGAGACAGTACCTGTGAGACACAGGAATGATTATGGATAATTTCATTTGAAATCATTTGACAAATGAGTCTTTGTGAACAGCTAATAGTTCACATTGCTTTAGTTTGGCACATACCGCAGATAGAATGTTTCTGTTTCCTGGTAAGCCTGACTCTTAGAAGGAAGACCAGCATGAATGCTGCATTATAACTAACTCAAAATGCATTAAATACAAATCTCTCTGCGATATTAACTCAGAAGCCAGTCTTCATTCAAGTATGACTTCTTGAAGATTTACTTTAAATGGTGACAAACTTCTGACAATTGTAGTCAAAGTGTACAACTTTCAGAACTGCAGATATTTTCTTTGCTGTATGCCCCTGAATTAGAGTTCACACAAAAATTCAGTGAAGAAATAGGTGCTCATCTCAGCACATTTTTGCATCGTAACATACATATTTTAAATACAAACCCCAAAGATTCCGCACTTTAAATAGTGTACTCCCATGCAGCCTAAGTGGTTTTTATCCCTTAGAAACCATTTCCTTTAGCTTTAAGCCATGGGAATTTGTCTTTTCTCACTTGCCAAAGCTGTAGTACAGAACAGCCATCAGAAAGTAATTAACGCTGTCTGTCTTTTCCGATTAAATTAAACAGATGTAAGGTATATGTCTAGGGTGGAGGTTATACTTGCTAAATGAACCTCATTTAAATGATAGAGTTGATATCTTTCACCACATTAATTTATTAATGAAGAATAGTTTCAAGTTCAAATTTATCTTAATGCTAGAACAAACACCATTACTCTCTTGGCATGATGGTTATCTCCTATCTGTTCAGAATTTTTAAGTATCAAGAAAAAAGAAGCGATCATAATGCTGAAATTTTAGAAGAACAACATTTCCAATCAAAGGACAGTAAAAAGTCTGTGCTCTGTTTTCAGAAAGTTGAGTTCCATTTGCCTTCAAGAGGGCACACAGGCACACGAAAGTGACGCACGCTTCCATATTTTATCTGTTGAATCACGGAATCGTAATCATTCATTAAGGTTGGCCAAGACCTCTAAGATCATCTAGTCCAACTGTAGATCCTCTAGAACCACTAGCAGCTCTGAGGGCAAGTACAAAGTGAAGAACCTACGCAGTGGCACACTAGAGAAGTAATCATACTGTAAAGTAAAATCATGTCCTTCTTGTTAGAGGGTTTTGCCAAATATTGCCAAATAAAGTCCAGGAGTGCTAGAACAGAGATTTGGCTTCCATGGGATATTGTGGGTATGTGTGTATTTGAAGTGAATTACAAAATCTCAGTAAGGAGTGATTTTTGATCATAGTACAAGCAACAGTCTATGCCACATTTTAAACTATCTCTATAGGGCCAAAGATGGACTGCTTAAACTTGGACTGAGTGTCTGCTGTCTTCCCAGACAACCAGCATGCGCATCAAGTCTAGCCCGATTGCCTGTCTTTGTGTCAGTCCCTGATATTAACTTGCACTTAAAGCACCACAGCAATCAATACAGGTTGCTCAGTTCCACTCAAACAATTAAATGCACTTTTTGTCACGTACTGTGTTACAAACAGCATGATCACGGAGACTGGAATTGTGTATCGCTTGAACAGATGGAAAACTGAACAGCAATGAAGACTACAGTGTTTTAGGTGTAATTTCACATTTCTGCATAGACATCCATTAAATTATTGTAACATGGAAGTCGCTGTGAACAATAGTTTGTTTTGACTTTTGAGTATGCTAAGCCAGCTTCTGCATGTTTTAAATAGTGTAAAGAACACTCAAAAAAATGTTTTGCTTCAAGGGTATACTTTCTGCTAAGTGACATGAGTTGGCAGTTAATTGCAAGGGGATTGCTGAAGAATCATAAATAAGGAAGGAATTTATGTGAACAAACCACTTTCACTTTTTTTTTCCTTTGGATACTGATAATGACCTTGCTGTTAGAATTTTGCTGCATGTCCTGTGTCACATGAAAGTAGAAAACAGCCTATGCAGAAGAATAAGGTTTTCCATATCACCAGCGGCATTCTCTACCAGCAGCAGCTATTTCCCACTGTCAACGTAACAGATTCTCAGGTGTGCTGGGTGTGCGAAAGAAAGCTTGTGGCCAAGGGCTTGGCTGCACTCCAGCAGTTCCTGTCTCCAGCAGCTTTCTAACCATATTTCCTTGCCAACATCTCTTTTGCCATTATCTGGAGAAGGAGGGAAGGGAACGGAAAGGAAGGGAAGGCTGTGCTGCAGGCCATCAGAAGCAGGTGTGGCCCTGGAGTCTAACAGACATAATTAAGAGCATCCTACAGTTTCTTCTAAATAATTCTGGGAACCCCTTGGGGACCTCACCTGTTCTAAGGGAAAACAATGGTGGCTTACATTAGTTTTGCCCCTTTATCTTCTGCTTAGATGTGTCAAATGGAGCTCTTGTGTGTGTGACTGTGTGGCTTTCAAAGCTTAGGCTTTTATGAGACTTTTGGGTACATTTTGGACACATTCCACTAATCTGTTTATCTCTGTATGATTTAAAATAAAACAGCATGAAAACAGGTAGATGAGCTGTTTATCTAAATTGTTCCCCTATGAATCTTGGGGGAAAAAAAAAGTTTAATAAAATAATACAGAGATAATTTGGAAATTGAATCCCTTTATGTTTCAATAATCTCTCGTAGTTAAATCATACTTACACAGTCAAATCCATAGGAATTGGACACAAGAAGTTACTCAGAGTAATTTTGCAAAGGCTTTGTCAATGTTATATATTCCGTTGACTTCCCTTTAGAATTGGATAAACTCCAAATCTTTTGTTGAGCATGCATTTTTCTGTATGCCATGTTAGCATGTCTGCTGTGGTAAACGTAATCCTTGTTCATAATGTTGGGAAATGTACATTTGGAACTGAAGGAACAGAATTTCATCATCTGTACTTTGGTGAGACATGAAGTGTAATCCATATCCCATTATTCCATTATCCTTACTTACTTTAAAACAATAAAGTCTTTTGTCTTCAGTTGGTTGTTGTGTTGAAAAAGTAATTTCTTGATGTAAGATTGATATTTATCTGAAAGCTGCTAAGTGATTGTCCTAATATTCAGGACAACAAACTGTAGTTGAAGAAAATTCAGGGAAGCAGTAGAGTGGAATTTATATTATTTTCAGATAATGCTGTTACAGTGCTCCTTAAGACTAAGAATTGTAGCTCCTGCAAATTGTGAGCAATGATTTCTGAAACAATAGGGAGAGACAACTCATTTAAATGCTCCCAGCCTCCTTGTTACAGCATTAAAAATAATTATCTGAGTTGGCATTACACTTTGCTACATTACAATTTCATGCTTATATTTTACCTCAAACATAGCTCAACACTTTTTATGACTGTAAGTCTCAGCCATCTAAACTCAAATAATTTTGGCCTTGTTTTCTGAACTTTTTCTTGAATTGTCCTCAGATAACAAGTATTCTGATCACAATATGAGCTGCTGGTAACTTTCTGCAACTGTGTTGAAATCCCTGTCCTTGCTGTTAGAAGTGGATGAAGCCTGACTGTAAGGTGTTATATGCACATTTCATTGATAGCAAATTCTAAGGTTTTACTTTATTTTATCAATTTATCATTTTCAAATACAGTCAAAGAGTTCCTAACACATGACAAAATTAGTAGCAAATAACAAATACAAACCCTTCCTTCTATTCGAATTTCCAGGAATCATCTAATTTGGAGCTCAGTAAACCTCATATGGCACATTTCCCTTTCTTTAAGCAGCTGCATGTGAAACCTGAAAAACGTCTTGATTCTTCTAAAAGTGAGATTAATTTACATAGGCAAAAGGACCCAAATGGAAATGTAATGACTATTTGTGGCAGAAATTATTTTAGCAGTAGGAGAGAGGTAAAGGGATCAATTTTAAATGACAGAATGAATAGTATAGATGGTGGAGAGCAAAAGGGATATGTGAAAGTGCCCTTTGGGAGTGTCAGAACACAAGCTCGTTTTACAAAGTCCAAAAATATACTTCACAAAGAGGAGTGCTAACCTCAGATCCTTTTCTTTTAAGTCCAAATGAACATTTTAATCAATAAGTTTAAAAAAAAAAAAGATATTAGTAGAATGCAAGTACTTTGCAGGAGCAGAGAAATTGTGCCGTGGTGATGTCTTAGAGTCCCAAGGACATGGAGAACTTTGAGAGGATGGCTTTTATTTAACCAGTGAACTGGCTGTTTAGCTGAACTCTTCTGTTTCACATTTTTCTTGATGTCCTCAATAGTTGAACATGGTCACCCAGGAGTACTGCACCACAAGGGAGACTGGGCTTCATTGTGCAACGCATTAAGAATATTTTCAAGCAGTAATTTCAAGGCAGTAGACTATTTTTTGCTGTCACATTGCAAAAGGGCTGTTAAAAATTGATTTTAAGACATCAGTTTTAAGCTTTAAAACATCATTTATGAAACAGTTATTAAACAGTTACTGTGTGTGCATGTAGTTTCCAGGTAGATTTAAAGTTTATGGACCAAATTTGCACGCTGCTCATCTACCACAAGTAATTGTGGTGGATCACTGAATCGTGTAAGAAAATTACTATCTTGGCTTAAATGACTTGCAGTCATGCAAGTGGCACTAAATTAAACCCTAAGTTTGGAGGTAAAACTATTACTGAGGTACCACCCCCAGGACTCGGCAGCTTCTGGATTATTTCATGTAAGTTACAAGGAGGCAAATGCAGTTCACCACTGACAATATAAGATGGCTCTTGGGAACGTGCACTAAATGGGAACATATCCAGATGCTGGACTCCCAGATGTGTAAGCCATTGTGGAATAATCATCCAATCAATCAGGTTGTGTAAAAGCAGGAATGAAAAGGCAAACAATATAAAAATGTGAATTTGAACTTGAAATTCAGTGGACTGTAAGGCATAAAGATGGTCCTGTCAGTGTGCAGGATACTGGCTATATCATGTCTGGGAAGCTCTGTGTAAGAAAGTCAGTGTTATTAGGCAAGGAAAGGAAGGCAGAATTTAGCTCCTCACTTGTGTATTGATGTATAATAACAGTAAACAGAAGTTAGATGTGCAACACAAGAATAATGGTCTGTCCAGCTTGCTGAAAATCAGATCCTCTATTTGTTTACAAACTGTGCCTCAGATTAATGACATATAGAAATTGCCATTTCCACTGAGTATTTTTATAATTGATTTTTTTCTAATTTGTGCTTTTGTAACTGGCTGCATTCACATTTGATATGATATAAATACAAATACTTGTAGTTGAAAGGAGTTATAAACAAAAATGAATGAGCGAAAACCACTATTGTGCTTTCCTTGACCCAATATTTACACAGAAAGATTTTAATTTTGACATGACTAGACAGATACCAAATACCAAATGCTTTTAACTAACATCCATTACACAGTTAGCAGTCTTTGTAGTTAATCAGGGCAGAAAATTGGAGACAAGAGCCTAACACAGGCTTCTCTCAGCCTTAGTGTCCACTCTGCAAAAGTATAAAGTTTTTCCCTATACTTTGAACAATTTTCAAAATGGCTTCTGCACATCTGAAAGATGACAATAGCTATTGTAGTCTTTCATTCAGAGGTCTGTCTTTCTTTGAAACCCTGTCACTATTTATGTTCAGAGGCAGGAAATGTTAATGAGGTTTAATTTCATCTGTCTCCAAGAGATCACTTGAATACAATTCTACTCAGAATTTAAACTTAACATTTTGTGTTTATTTTGTAAAACATAAACTTACGTGTAAATCATGAGAAAACAGTAGCTGAGAGATGATAACTTAATAACCTAACTGTGTACTATTCTGATAGAGCTGCTCTAGCAAAATTCTCAGCCCTGTCATATCATTGCAGCCTATTTTTCAATGTATGTGGCTTCAGATCTTTAACGCACAGTTTCAAGTCCATGGATAAAAATGCATACTCTGTTCAGGAAACACTGGAGTCCTGATATGTTTTTTTTTTTCACTTCATGTATTCTGTTCTTCTGGTACAAATTGTAAAACAAAAGCTACAGTCAACTTTCTTTTTCCTCCCAGAGCTGCTTAAAAGAGACTGGCATTCTTTTAGCAAAACCTAACATGTCTAATATTTTTAAATGTAACTGGAATTTTTGTTTGTGGTGAGTTTTTATACTTGCAGCAGAATATTTTACTGTGCAGTTTTAGTGTGAGAGATTCTTAGAAAGTTTTGGGGGGGTTCGCGAATTTGAGTGTTTTCACCAATACCTCTTTTTTTTCAGAATGACTCATCATTCACCAATGTAATTTAGTATTTAACATTCTAAGTCCTAATGTTTCCTAGTCCAATCAAAAAGGTCAGAGAGTAATACATGCTAAAAAGTCCATCGTAATTAGGCTATTCGAAATTACTGGCACTCAAGCTGAAACTAAATGTACTTAGATTGCTGTTCCTGTAGTAGTCATTACACGTTTCTGAATTTCATCTTTTAAGATGTGGATTTAGTGTGTTTTTAGTTTAATAGCTGAAGGATTTTCTATGTGGCTGGTCCTATTGCACAGATTTGGCTTTAAGCTGGGATCAGAAGAAAAAACATAATCGTGTATAAGAATTAATTACAGCTTTAGTGGATAAGCTAACTTTAAAAGATACAGGCAAATCTGCACTCATCAAACAGTGAATTTTTTTGAGTTTCTTTGTTGATTGTCTTTGTTGTGGGAAAGAATGAAAGACATTTCAGGAATGACAACCTGATTGCAAAGATAAGTACCAGAAAAGATTTGATCACGTCATTGATATTGATGGGAAAATATAACTCAGGGTTTCATGGGGATTGACTTGATGGGCAAGCTAAAGTGCATGTGTAAGGATTAGGCTTGTCAGTGGGAAACAGTCTGGTCATTACAGTTAGCTCATTTATGATACAAAGAGGCATGTGTATGTAAGTAAATCTTTGGTCCTTTCTGAGTAAGACTGAATGATTTCAGTCAAACTGCCATCTTAGCTCAGAACTCTCAAGGACAAGTAGTGATTAGTAACAGCAGAATGATACAAATCCATCTGCATCTTGAATGCTGAGAAAGCTTTGGGATAGTCTGTCCCAGTTCATAAGATTATCGTAGGAAAGATAATATAATATGATTCCCTTTTTTCCCAAATGAACCAAACAGCTCTTTATGCCTCTGCACAACACGAAAGGAGAGGAGAATAACGAGGGAAAGAATATGAACCTTCAGCCGACTCTTAATGTACAGTTTTGAGTCATGTTACCAAGTTGGAACTCCATTTTGTTTACATCATAGTCTCAATGCCATTCTTTTTACTTAATCAGTTGCAGAATCTTATTTTTGTGTTTCACAAACTTTGTTTCTACTGATTTTATTACAGTTCAGAAATGTGTAATTATTTATGCTATTACAATGGCCCCAGTGGGAAGGGTATTCTGCTCTGCTTCATGTGCGTCATAAAAGCTGTATTCCCTAATGACTGTTATATTTGTTATCAGTAATTATTCAGTAATGACAGAACAATAGTAGTAGTTTAATTCTCAAAATGTAGAAGTGTTTTTAATCTATTCCAATATAATAAAACTCTGGGATATAAAGAGTGTTCCTAGTTCCGTGCAAAGTTATGTCTTCAAAACTGACAGAAACTTCCAGAGCCTATGGGTATGAGGAACTTCTGAAAAGAAAGCTTGAGAGACACCTAGACAAGCTAGAGCAGGGGCCCAGGAGAACCTCGTGAGATTCAATAAAAAGTCTAAGTGCATGGTCTCGCACCTGAGTCAAAGCAACCTCCACCACCAAGCTGGGGGATGAATGGATTGAGCACAGCCCTGATGAAAAGGACTTGTAGATAGTAAGCTGGACATAAGGCAGCAATGTGCCCTTGCAGCTCAGAAAGCCAACTGTATCCTGGGCTGCATGATAAGAAACCAGCAGGGCAAAGGAGGTGATCTTGCCCCTCTTACTCTGTGCTGGTGAAGCCTCATCTGGAGTAGTGTGGCCAGATGTGCAGTCCTCAGTGCAGGAAAGACATGGATCTATTGAAGCATGTTCAGAAGAAGGCCACAAAAATCATCCAAGGGATCAAACACTTCTCTATGAGGACAGGCTGTTCAGCCTGGAGAAGAGAAGGCTTTGAGGTGACCTGACAGCAGCCTACAGGAAAGAGGGGAACAGATTCTTGATCAAGATCTGTGGTGATAGGACAAGGGGAAATGGTTTCAAACTTAAAGAGGGTAGATTTAGGTTGGATATAAGAAAAAGCCTTTTGCAGTGATGGTGGTGAGGCACTGGCACAGGTTGCCTGTGGACGTGGTGGATACCTCATCCCTGGAGACTTTCAAGGCAAGGCTGGACCAGGCTCTGAGCAGCCTGATCTAGCTGTAGATGTCCCTGTTCACTGCAGGGAGTTGTACTGAATGACCTTCAAAGGTCACTTCCAATTCCTAATGATTCTATGATTCTATGAAAAGGAAATGGTTTTCTTGGGCCTGGTTATGTTGTTCCTTTCTCAGCCAGAACTCAATTTCAAGTCTCATTTGTTAACTATATATTTGAATTAGTTCCTTAGTAGGTACAAGGCAGTCAACACAATACTGTTGGTTGCTGCTGCACAACTAACTCATTTCTATAGTACATGCAAAACCAGAATCTCCGGTAAGCAAGCAGCTTAATATAGCTGAACCCAACTTTTATCACAGGAGAGTTCCTGTTCAGAAGTCAGTGCAAGGGGTCATAAACTAGTCCAGAGGGTCTTACCAACTCTGCTCTTGCAAGTGCATTTGTACTCACGATTACAAAGAATAACGTTCAAAGATCAAAGTAAAAGGGTAATAGGGTAATTTTCAACCTTGTAGTACCCTATGGTGAAGTCAATTACATGAATAATTCAATATATCACAGGCATGCATTGTAAAAACTAGTCAGAGGAAGTAACTTTCTGATAACAAACCTACATCAACTTGTCTCTTTGCCCAAAGTGTACTGGGATTGAGAGCTTTTGCTTTGTTATTTTAAATCAGTGTTCTTTTTGAAGTTTTCAAATAGTTTTATCCTAGAGATTACAGGAACAATGGTACCTGTGTTACACTACATTACAGCAACACTTTGAAGGGGTAAGCAAATAGCGAGGAGTTGTATTCTAAGAAGCTATCAGAAGTAGGCTGAATTTGACAGTCAACAGCCACCCCATCCTCTCAAATTTTTCCTTGTGCTTCTTAGCATTCGAAAATCAAGAAGATCAATGGCTTCTGATCACATTCCTGGGGATACTGAATCTAGAAGAGGCAAACGGGAGTCTGTGTTAACTCCGTAATTGTGAAAGTGGAGAAGTATCTTTACTTAAAAGAACTACCAATCTATGTAGGATAAATAATTTACATTAAATTTAATTCAATTCCTGCTTTGAATTTTCTTTTTACCTTCATTTTAATCCTTATTTTCTAATGCCCATATTAAGAATGTTGCACCAAAGTGAAACTGCGCTATGACATGAGAAAAAAAATACAGAAATCTGAAGTTGAAATCCTTTCTCTGCCTCATCCTGTCTTTTGAGATCTTGGCATGCTATTGACATACAGAGTGAATATGTAGTCAGACGTACCTTCTCTCCAAGAACAGGCAAACGAGCATGCTCTATAGTTAAAAAAAGGCTGGCCCAGGAAATTCCTTAATAATAATAAAAAATTTTCATAAGCAAGGAAGCAATTTTTTCTCCATAAGCATAAATTAATTTAAAACATGTTTATAGGGTGTATCCCACATGCTCTAATGGGTATGTCAGACACATGACATTATTTAGTATTACACAGCTGAAGGCATCATCTTTAAATTAAAGTCTTGGATATCCCATATTTGTTCTTGAAATGTAGCAGATGCCATTTGATTACATAAATCTTGAGAAGAGATTGTTAAGCTACAAGAATAGGCACAGTACTGAACACAGAATATTAGACTGTGCTTTGCAAGAAAAGTTGTCCATTACTAGGAGAAAAATAGCCCAAGTGGTACCAATTCTAATGCCATTTGTAGGTGGTTCCATCAAGCAGTGCCACTGAATTGTCAATGTACCATTTAAAGAAAGCTGAGGCAGGTAATGATGTTTGGTTGAAGGGAGGTTGAAGTTTCTCTCCCTGGTCAAACACAAGGGGCAGGAATAAAAGCTTTTCCTTTCATCCTCAGTACTCACTAGACATTTTTAAAGCTAACCACAGTCTTTGAAGATAATCTTCTTTTCAGTTTCCTTGGCATGTGCAAGAAAACTCCACTTGCTCATAATTGGGAGCCAAACCATCCAGTTTTGGTACAGGAAGAATATGCAGGGCAATCCTTTCAAACGAACTGTGTGAGCATGGGAGGAACAGAGCATTAACTGGATACAAGTGCTAGTTCTCATGCTGCAGTGGACTGAAGGGAAATCCAAGTTCTGGGCAGTATTTGTTTTTCTGAAGCTAAAAAGATGACCATATTTTAGCATAGGAATTAAGTGTTGCTATTGAAAAATATTGAATTTTCTGCAATTCTAGAAGCATCAGGACTATACTAGATTGGTGATGCATGGCCCTATCTGAAGGGAAAGAGTACTACTGATCACAGTGCTGAAGAGATTATCTGAAAGGCGTTTAAGACAAGCTTTCAAGAAGCCAAACTGTTGACTTCAGCTGAGTTGTTTGAGTGATTCTGGAATAAAAATTCATTACTGCTTCTTTTTGAAGCTTTCCTAGAGTTGTCCCCAAAACAATAGAAGTTTGATCATTAATCAACTTTAATTAGTAAGTCGGATTTCCTCTTTTTTTTTTTCTTTTTTTTTTCCTTTCTTCTGTCTCTTTTCATCATTGCACACATTGCCGCAGGCATTTTCATGTTCACTAATCTTTTCAATACTCATAAAGCAAAAGGCAAACATAAATAATCTTTTGGGGATGCATTGTTCATGCATTTTTTTCAAGGTGAGATAAATACCCTTTCTGAAACTATGAAAAATCTTTGTTCTGTACTCAAAGCCAGCACACATGGCACAGAAACTCTGCTCCCAGTCACTTTGCCAGGCACAGGTTCAAAGCTGACACTAGGAAGGGAAAACGAGCAGAGATATTCTTTAAGATGGAAAAGACAGGAAAAGCAAGGATAATGAAGGAAGAAACGAAGAAAAAAAAAAAAGGAAGAGGAAAATGTTAATAGGAAAAAAAAAAAAAACAAAAAGAAAATAAGCTTATTCATTTAAAATATTCAGTTTCTACATATTATTCTTTTTATAAAAACTTGTAAATAATCTTCACAGAGCATGAGCACAGAACTATGTACTGTACATGTCATACAACAAACTTTTGAAAGTCCAGAATTCTTGCTAGAACAAGTTTAGCAGTCTACAAGCAAGCATGCTTTTAGCATTGCAACACCCAAAACCATTTTATAGGTCTTGTGGCTTGGATCTCATTCTTGATGGGGGTTACTCTTTATTTCTTATCCAGAGTGTTTACATCTTTGTGGTGTCAGCAACATAGACCCATCTTCATAAGACCAGCAAGAAAAAAAGAGCAATAAATCTCTGAAATGTGTTTTCAGTATGTCTGTAAATCTGAAATATTTAAATATAAAACAGTCCTTTCCTTTGAAAACTGTGGATTGGAGCTCAGAGAAGGGTTGATTACAATATTTTTTTATTCAAGATGATCTGAATAAAGATGGGGCTGATATTTTTCCTGTCGAAAATGTAACCTTGAAATTGAGGAACATTGTCAGAATTGTGACTGAGGGAATTATTGTTGGTCACAATGGGACAGAAGCCAAAACTTCCTTACTGAAAGAAGCTCAGTTCATTAATGAAATGATATAATCTATGTATTTTGGTAAAGATGCAGTAAAAAGGTGAGATGTTTAGGTACAATAAATAGCAAGATCTAACTCATGTGTCTTTCATAATTTTAAATGTAATGTTATTCTGACAGGTCAATACAGATTCCTGTAAGTAATTCATAAGTGGTTTGAGAGAGTTCATACAACTGGGTATCTGTGCTGTATTTTTTTCTTTTCTTTTTTTTTTTTTTTTAATGAAATGAGATTTGAATCTTATCTTTTGATAAATTATAATATTGTTTTAACAGCATGACCTCCAGAGAATCAAAGATTCCTTGTGTCAAGCACCTTTAGACCGTTCAGCACTTTATGGAGCCAAAAATAGTTTCTGCTCAATAGAATTCTTACCGAAAGAGTGGAGACTGAGATGGAGTGATAAATAGACAACTGAAGTTTGAAAGGCAGGAGAAAGGCAGGAGAAAACATACAAAACTATGAAGCTAGTTTTGAAGAATTTGAATAAATCAACAGCTTTGGTGTGCAACAGTGTGGAGTGACAAGAAAAGAGGTACATAACAAAGTTGACATTCTCTTCTTATCAACATAAGAGCTGCATGTAATTAATGTGGAAGCAGAAATGGAATGAAACAGAGTTTTTAATAGAAAAGGAATCCCTCAGAAGATTCAAAGTCAAAATGTGTGCTTTGAGAGTGATAGCAGTCCCTCACCTACAGCTGTCCTCTCTCATCTCTGTGTATACCTGAATGCCACAAATTCTCTTCTGATGAGTGTATATTTTGAGAGATTGAGCACAAGATAAAGCCCTCCTAATATGACTCTACTATGAAGTATAACCCTTTGATGAATGGGAAATACGTTATATCATCTTTTCTCTGAATCCTATATCATAGAGCATGCATGTGTCTACCTTCTCAGAGATACTGCACTTTCCAGTGCAAGATTGAACTAAAAAAAGTTTTTCAGTTATTTGCTCTGATCACCAGCATTTTTAGCTTTGTCTCCTTAACACACTAATTGTTCTGTCAAAATTCAGGTTAGTCACATGCCCTTGTTCCTGATCTTGTGGTAGAAACTGGCAATGAAAGAGAACACACATAGGTTCTGTTTTTTCCTACTTACTCTGAGGCAACCATATTGTGTTTACAAGTCAGGTCTGCATATATGTAGGCTGCCTGTATGGATAATGGGGTGACACTGTCAGAGTTCTGGTCAGCCCACCTAAAGTCTGGATGTGGGCCACCATGGCATTCCAGTTCTCAAGAAATTTAATAGCAACAGATTCAAAGTATCAATGCAGGATTCATAAGCTGCGCGTAGACAGATTCCACAAATAGTCACACAAGTCCAATCCACACACCCAAATAGATGCTTCCCAGCTGCTGGAGTGAGTGGGGTCCCCTGCTGCTATCTCTGTCTGTCTCAGCAGCTGGGACGGAGCTTCCTGCTGCTTCAAGGGCAGTTGGTCTTTTTCTCCACTTTTAGAATGGAAAGAATGAAAGATGCCTAAAGCATTCTCACTAACCGAGAAGAGTCCTTAGCCAACAGGAGAGCAGATCTTACTTTTTGGGGAAAGCCGTCACTGACCTCATTATTTTCTGCTGCCTTACTTTGATTTAATGGGAACAAAAAAAGAAAATTGGAAGGGAAAAAAGGGTTAATATTGAATATAATACTGAAGGTACTGTAGAGGAGTTGTCACTTAAATTTAAGCATTCTAAGAAATTGAGTGAATTGAATAAACAGTTTTTCTGACTGTCGTGAGTCATATCCTGGGAAAACATAGTAACAGATAGCATGCCTGCATAAAGATTTAAGTAAATCACTTTGTGTTATTACAATAGCTCTTCAATTGAACTGAAGTTGCTAGAAATCCCCTTAACAAATTAACCCAGTTATTCTTAATAGCAACTGTAGCTTTTTGTAACTACGTTCACATTAGTCATCATAGAAATAGAAATATTTCTAATTAGCAAAATGGCAATAAATTGCATGTTATTTTAGTGACTGGAAATGTGTTGTGCTTTCAGCTCTGAGCAAACTTTGCGTTGCTACATTATTTTCAGTATGATTCCATGTCGTAGTTTGCCAGAAGATCTTCTGTCTGTACAGTTCTACAAGTACTTCTGTACTCTACAAAACAAGAAATGACAGAAATATGTTGTAAAAATGTATCCTCTCTGTTGGGAGGTTTTTTATTACACATACATGTAGTCCAAATAATTTTAAACTTACATTTCCACCAAGTCTCATCTTTGCTTTAACAAGTGTTTTTTATTAACTGGAATGATGGGTTTTTCATTTTGAACTGAAATCTCCTTTTTTGTGTTTTTAAAAGGGCATATATCTGAAGGCTTATTTTTGAAAGCTGAAATGCAATATGTTGAAAAAGCTGTTGCAAACTCTTTTTCTGTAATTGAAAAAATACATGAGTTAGGCTTAAAAGTGTAAAGAATGATACAGCTACTATCTGTGCTGACTCAGGCCAACTTGCTTCCATGCTGGTCTGACCTTCAAAAGGAGTTAGGAAAATCACTTGAGGAGAAGAGAATGTCTGTGTAAAAATGAGAATAAAACCTTTTCATCGCTGCATGCAAAATATCAAGTATAATACATGTTATCATTTTGATCTTCACATAGCATTTTCCTAATATTAGCAATGCATCCCAAAAGAATACTTTTTTAATAGACACAAATTATTCACTAATAAATTCTTATTTCTTAAAAATGTAATAAGAAGCAACTGTCATAACAGCACATTTTTATTGTATTTTGCTATATGTTAGTAATACTGAGATCCAAATGTATTTTTTTCTTTATATCTAACTAATACATAGTGATCAGAATGGCAAGGGTGATTTGAATGGTCATAAGAACAAGTAAAACATCTATATTGGTCAGGCAAGAACTTTGGTCAGGTTTTTTTTTTAGGTTTTTGTGTGTTGTTTTTTTTTTGTTCCAGAAGAAATGTGTGAAAATTACACAGGTGTGTAGTTTTGAGTACCACATCCATTAAGTAAGCAGTTCTACAAGTTGACTGTAGAATATTTTCTAGGAGGAAATTAATTTAATCTCATTAAATTAATAAGATGGTCCAATTAGACATGGTAGCTAACATCTGTTTCCAGATGTATTACAGAGAAGGGCTAGGGCTGCTGCATTGAATATTCTTCACAGATACGATAGCATGTGGCCTGTGTCACATGATGTCACAGTGTTAGGGGTTTATTATATGGTTGGTCACTAGTCTACAAGACTAGTGTCTGCAGATGCTATGATGCATTCACAGATAAGGGGCTGGGATGAGGCCAATGCAGTGAACTTCAACAAGACAAGTGCTGGATCCTGCACTTGGGTCATAACTATTTGAAAGGAGATTGTGGCAAGGGGGAGATTGGTGGCCTCACTGTCCCTGGAGGTGTTCAAGAAACACTTAGATGTTGTGTAAGGGACAGAGTTCAGAGGGAAAATATTGGTGGTAGGTGGATGGTTGGATTAGATGATTTTCCAACCTTGGTGATTCAATCATTCCATGATTAGTATTTCAACTAAGCTTATAAGTGACTATATTTTTCCACTAAGCTCCTTTTAAGGAGTTCACTGCATCATTTACTTAATGCCCTACCTTCTGATTAATATAATTTCTATCTGCCACGCCTGTACCTTTTCTATCTTTAGGAAATCAAGGAAACCACAAAGTAGAGCAAGCTCTGTAATTGTCCATACTGCCTTTCACTGTTATCTGGTTTTCATGGGCCATCACTAATCTTTCATGGATATTTTGAAGTCCTTATCTTGATGCTGGAAAAAATGAATAAATAAAATTCCTGCCCAGATGTTACAGTACCAGTTTCTATTGTTGTTGGACTTTATCAGTCTTAGAGAGGGGAAAACAGAAAACATCACACATATATAGTTCAGAAAAAACACAAACTTAGACACTCCGATGACCAGAATCCCATTACTCAGAGATTCCTCTGAGTAAGCAACAAGGAAGGATGTCATCATCATCATCATTAACATCATCATCATCATGCTATACTCAAGACCACACCATCTGTTTCCTTAGATTCAGAATCCATAATCTAATGATCAATGTACATTACCACTTTGCCATAGGGTCTGAACGGCTGAGTGAGTGACAAAATACATCCCTGCCAGACCCCTTTCTTTATGTTGGACCATTTTGTCTTGTAGTAACTTTTATTATTTTCACTGCTGTTTTCCACTTGTAATGGGATTGACAAAGTCAATTCACTGAATAAATCTAAGGAATGTCCAGTTCTAATAGACTGACTTTAAAACTGACTGTATAAAGCAGTAGTTTTGCTCAGAAACTGAAGTGCATTATCACTAGCTGAGACCAAAAAGAAATGCAGCCCTTGGCCTTTTTCTCTTTGTTCTGACTGTCCTTGTTCCTAGTTCAGGCTAGAAGCAGTGCTTGGTAGCAAACCATTCAGAGTATAAACACATATTTTCTGTCCACATCTCAGATGACACAATCTGAAACCACCTGAGGTCACTAGCACTGAAACCTTACTGTAAGCCTTTGGGCTGCACAGGAGCCTGGTGTTTGCTTGCACAGAGAATGTCTCTGCAATCTCTTTAAGTATCAGCTCAGGACTTCTGCTAGGAACTGCTGGCTTGCTGGACAAAGAAAGGCAACAATTCACTTGGACAGTGGAGAGGACTACAGCTCTACTGTAATGAATTCATTATTAACACAGGGAGAGACAGAACTAAGCAGTTTCAAATTCACAAATCATTTTACTAATATCTGTGGGTTTTGGCACCTCAAGACCAGACTCCTTCCCCTGGAGAGAGTCTTTCATATTGCTTAATAATGCATCTGTTATTATGAGAAGGATGTTGAGAGTTTTGACCACGGCAACTCAGCTGAAGCAGCTGTTACTTCAGAAACTGCAAAAGCAGAAAAAGTACATCTAAAATTTTTAAATATATGCTCCCAATGTGGTCTGTTTCTCAGCTGAAAAAGGAGCCTTTGCATTGCAGCTGCCACCTGTCTGAAAAAGCTTTATAGAGAGTTTTCTTGGAGCTGCACTTGGCTGCGCATTTCAGGACATAGCCAAAGCCAACTGTTAAGAACTATTGTTAAACAGCAAATTCAGCTATTCCTCCCTACATAGATTTCTCATGACCCTGATCTTCCACCAGGGCTGGCAGTTATAGTGAGTGACATGGAAGCCTAGCAATCTCCAGAAACAAATATAATTATCTGGCTGATGATAGGCATTTGGTTCAAAGTGCTTTGGGAAATAGCAATTATGATTTAATGGAAAAATGAAGTATTGGTAACCACAACAGAAGCCCATATATCAGCCAGGTAATTATTTTCACCCCGTGAAGGGAAACTGCTGTAGGCATCCATCAGGTTACTCATAGAATGTGAGAACCCACCTGGCTGGATACAACAGTAACACTGAGGCTATGCTGTATATATAAAAGGACAGCTTTCTTGAAGGGATGCTGGGAGAGAATCCTGTGGATGTGGCGTACCTTCCAGAGATTGCACTTCATTGTATACAAGCTAACTGTGTATTATATACCTACCACTGCTTTTTCTGATGCAGATACTAAGATTATTTAGATTCTGCCCCCCCCCCCCCCCCATCCACTTTCTCACATTAGGTAATACCACACTCCTTAGTGAATTCAATGAACTCAGCCGCAACTTTTAAGGAGCACTGGAAATAAATTCCACAGGAAGTCCTGCTTTAATGCTGTTTCATACTGCATTTTATATCTAACTCCTTTAAATCTGGAATGAAAAAACTGAACAACACCAGTACCCTTTGTGTTTTGAAATTGTAAATCAAACATAAATTTTATGCAAATAAGAAACAGCAAGTGCCTGTTAGCACAGAGAATTTCGGAGTTCTGGATTTCTCACACTGATGTGCAGAGAGCAATGGGAATCATATACATTTTGATGCATTTCTAGTGTTTTCTAGAGCTAAAGGGCAAGTGTCCTGTCCCTGTTTACATATTATTTTATCTTTCTTGACTCCTCCAAATTAACACACAGAGCCATACTTGAATTTATGACTTTTACAGACATGTGTGGCCTTATACTGACAAAAAATGCAGCTCAAAAGAAAAGGAAAATTTATAGTTCAGCCCAATACTGTGTGCCAAAATCTAAAAATGGCTTAACATGGCTTATTAAATGATCAGACTTCAAGCAGCTTGTTCTAATTTATAGACCAGAAATGTTAGGCTCTTCTGTTCTTCCCCAAATGCTGTGGAAACAAATTAGCTTTTTAAAAAATTAGGCAATTATTGGAGGAAATGCTATGCAATTATATATAATAAATACTCATATTGTATGCAAAATGTTCTCTAAAAGATGTCAAATAATTGCAGTGCCAGAAGATACTGCAAGAAAAAAAGTCTATGATGGTTTAGGACCTAGAGCACAATGAAAGGGTTTGAATCAGATTTCTAGTCAAACATATTGTCTTAATGTGGACAAATCCTATAGCCTTTTAGTACATGGCAGATTTGCATCTTAAATGAGATACAGGAGTACAATAATATTTGCAACAGAACACACAGGGATCTAGCCTATCTTATTTTATATAGATTTATACATTATTTTAGTACCATTACCAATTTAGATTAGGAAGCAAATTTTGTACATCCTTGATCATGAAATAATTGTATTGGCTATGAAAGAAATTATATTTGGAATTTTTCTGGAGCCAGTGGAGTTGTGTAGGCTGAATTCCACTCAAACTGATAATGCTTGCTTTCCAAAACAAACTGATGTTAGAAAGATCATGTAGATAACTAATGCCAGCTGAGTCATTTGATTGTATCCAGGCATAGGTGTGCCACAACCACACTGACAGTGCAGAAAAGGATTGGAGAGAACTTATTTTGATACTGTAGCACAGAGAAATAGTCCAAGCTTTCAGGCCAGTTCTCAAACTGAGATGGTAGGGTAGCATTCTGTGCTGCTCTGTGCCTGGCAGGGAGTTAAACGTGTCTTGTTCTCCACAGCCCTTTATCCTCCTGCATGCTGGCTGCTGGCACAGTGCCTACAATCTGAATAGCTAATCCCAGTGTTTTTCAGAAGAAAATGTTACAGGGCAGGTAGAAGTCCCTGGTCTATCTCTAGCTTGTGAAACAGCTGGAATTGCTGCACCATTTTCTTTTTGCATAGGTACCATGTAATTTAGCTATCTCATTTTGTCAGGAGGTGGCCTGTGTGGTGCTTGTGGTACCATAGAGACATGAAGAAGTAGTAAAGCTTGAAGTTTGACTCTGTGTATGGGCGGGAGAGATTAGATTAGCATGCAAAACTAAAATACTGACCAATGCCTGGTGGCAATATTTGTACATGAATTTCTGAACTTAAACAGTCATTAAGATGGTGAAGGGAGTGGGACTAAATTACACCCCATAGTTGCTAGGGAAGAATTCAAATTTTCAGCTATTTATTTCTCTTTATTAGTGTCAACTCTTTCATGATAAAAATCTTCTGCTATTTCTTCCTAATTCCTACTAATATTACAATATAGTAATATATATTGTGTGCTTTGCATGTATTAGAAAAATGCACTAAGCCACAGCCATGCATTTAATTGCTGAGTAGTTAAGTAATAAGTATGTAGATACACATGTATTTATTTTTGCATTTGTGTACACATCTCCTTAAAAAGGTAATATACGTGTTTGTGCATGCAGACACCAAGAATTGTGCAAAATGACATAGAATCCTTTTAAAAACAAATTTCAGGAAAGTCAAACTACTCTCCTTAATACTTTTGCATAACATATGATTAGATTTATGCTGAAAATTAATTTTCCATTCCTGTAGATATTTTTGCATATGCTTAAGCCACTGCACTGTGGATACACTTATGATCAATGAATTGCCACCAAGATTTATTTAAATATGAATCTATGTGTGTCTGGAACTAGGGATATGTATTAGGTAATTGATAAAGAATATGCATTTATTTGAATGGATGTGCGTCTTGATCTTTGATCATGCTGTAGCAGACTTTGATCCTTTTGCTATGGCACTTAAGGCCATTGGTAAATGACTTTAAAGTGGAAATCTTGTTGTAATAATATATTGTATAATTGTTCATTTCAGTTGGCATTGAGGGGTGGGAGGGATGTTTTGTTTTGATTTTTGCCCTAACAATTGTCTAGGGATTAACCAGACTTGCTGATTTATTTCCATATCAAAGTTAAGTAGTAAATATTATATTAGCAGATGCCTGCATCAAAAACCTCCATTTGGATATCAGCCCTCAATATGAAGTCTCTATCATGGCATACAACTCCTGTACAGTAATTATCATTTTCATTGTTCTCAGACAGGAACATGTTAGTGGCCCAGTTACGAATGTTCTTACATATTTCCTCCAACAGATAATTGCAAAACAGTTACAGCACATCTCAATGAGGCCTAGAGTTGAAAGCTTATAAATTACTCCTCAATGTTTTCCATCTGTGGCTAATTTATGATGTGAGCGAGTGATATAACAACACGGAGGTCCTAATTTGTGATCATCCATTCAGCAGAATTCAGACTTAACATTATGGAAAAGCAAAAAGTGCTTTCAGATGAGCCTATGAAATTTACTTAAGGAGAACACACCGTAGACCATGGCTGTCCAACCTCTCAGCTTGCCTGAAGAAAGGAGTTGTCTTAGGCCACATACACATAGGTCACTCTAAAAGTAATGTCTCTATTTATTTCCATAGAAACTGCAACAGATAGAGTGAACACAGTAACACTGGTAGAACAAATTCTCAGCTACAAAACACTATTTTTTAAACACATTCACCACCATTAGCTTCACATTTTTGCCAGCAGCATCTCCAACAAGAGCATGCATGCTGCACTTGTAAAAATCAGCATCAGCAGAGGTAACCCACTGTCACTACTGCTGCTCACATCCACTGTTTGGTCTCCATAAACGTTCAGCACGCATCAATGAATGTCAGTGGGTGTCATTTTTTTCCACGTGGAGGAATTCAATTCCACCCCTTTGCTTCATACATACTTTCAAGTCAGATGTCATTTTGTCAGACTGCCTCTCTGCTGTCATCTGTTGAACAGTAACAGAATATTGGCAGGAAGGTTCAACTAACATCTGCCTCTTGATGTTGTATTACACTGTAAAATAGGAGTCATTACTTTTGGGGCAGCCCTTATAAAACCTGTTCTCAGATTCCTTTATTAAAATGGAAGACGTGGCTGCATATTTTTTGTCATTCACAGGACTATGTTTAGTCAGTATAACAAAATGTATAGACGTGTTTGCCATAACTTGAGTTAGCACTGCACTACTCCCCATGCCCTTGTTTCAGCCCAGATGGGATTATAGCACACTGATGCTTGGTAGTTGCATTTCTCAGAGGCTGCACTGCAAGCTGTGCTGAGCCACGTGCTTGCCATAGACAATCAGTCAGATATTGCAGAGTGGGACTTTACAAACCAACACGTTTGTACAAACCATCCGTTTATACTCCAGTAAAAACTGAAAAGGAGGTAAAAATTCAGTTACAAATCACTAATAATTTTGGCTTTACGTTGGTCAGCTTCTATCAGAAACTTGATGTACTGGATTCGTTTATTTTACTCATTTTGGTCTTACTATACTGTTACGTATGCAATGCATTGACTACTGCAGTGGCTTTGGGAGGCTGTTCCTTTTTTAAAGTGTTTTTCCTATGTGAAAACAAAGATAAAGAATGATGCAGCATCCCTTGAAGATAAGCAAAAGCGTGGAATCACCTCGGTTAGAGACAACAATGGCCAGACATGTAATTTATTTCATACCCCTGAATGAAAGCTGACTTCATTCTTTGTGAATGGAGATTGTTTCAATACAATTATCCTCTCTAAAGCTTTAAACAAACTGGCTTTAAATATTTCAAACGATGTGGCTTTTGTCACTTCCTGAGAACAATATTTTCATTGTCTAATAGATCTCACTCTGAATTTTCTTCTGATAACCTGCTTTAATTACTTAACCACATACCATTATCTCTTACTCAGTTAAAATTCCTTATAAGAAGCCCTGTCAATTACGTTTTCTGGGAGCTGCTGATTCAAATTTTTCAGTAGAGATCATATAGCTCAAATCTTTCATCAAAGAAGGGATTCTCATAGGTATTAAAGCATTTGGCATATAAGAGTTTATATACGTATATATACACATATATCTCACAGATCATCTACAATCCTATAAAAGTAATCTTTAATTCAATTACAAGGAGCTTATAATTTATATCTAATGAAAAACTGAGAGGCTGACCTAATGATTAGGAGGATACTCTCCTCTGCTAGCACTGTGGTTTGGGATGGCCAGTGGGAAAACCACCTGCTGAGTATTGAAACATTTGCCGACAAGTGCCACAATTCATCTACAAGCATTATTCATCTCCTGCCGTTCTGCACAGAACCAGGTCTTTTTCTGTTCTGGCATTCATCTGGATTCATGATTGCTCTGTCCTCTGACAACTGACCATAGCATGTTAGGAAAGCAGTCCTGCTTTCTTGATTCGAAGAGGAAATGAGCCAGAAAACCTGACCACTGGAGAAGGAAGGGAGCAAAGAAGCTGCAGGTTTTTCATTCACTTTCAGATTTCCAAGCAGGAGGGTCTGATGGGTCTTGACTGTATTGGCCCAGACTCGAGAATATCAGATTTGAATGGAAAGAAGAAATAGCTGATGATGGCTTATTGAAAATAGTTACATTGGCTTTCAGGAGTAATCATGTTCACGTTTGCCGATTAAAATAACTTATGGTTGCTTGGCTAAAAACCACCATGTGCAAATCCACCCTTATTTATCTACATGTCATTGACTTTTTTTTTTTTTTTTTTTTTTTTTTTTTGCATAGACTGACATCACAGGTCCCAGTCTGAATTTAAATAACTATAATTTGCATTTTTGACAAGTTCAGTTTACAATAAATGTTCAAATCTCCTGAATCTTAACTATGATGCGAGTTGGCCCAAATCAACTGCCAGCCAGAAAGCTGCATAACACAGCACAAGCAGGTATTAGACCTTCAAGTTTATTTCCTCCACAAACCTTTATTTTAATTGACTTCTAGCATCACTCATATTTGAAAAGTTTGTTTTGCTGAAATCCTACAGTGAAAAGCAGTATGTTGCCATATACAGGTGCAGTGATTGCAGCACATCTTAAGCAATGCAGCAAGACTTTTTTTGTTATCACAAGTTTAGCAGAACCAATGACTAATATACAAGCAGACCCTCATATTTTATCTGTTCTCACCTAACCTAATCTTTCTTATCTTATGCTTCAGCAACTGTGGATAACTGAGATAGATGCATTTAGAAGCTTGTCACATAATTGCATGGGACGGCCAAACAATTCCTGACATTTTCTTACCCTTGGGATGACAACATCTGCAGAAGAAAATGTTCTCAAGTGGGTTTCTGTCATGCTTTCTACAAACTCTTCTGTTAAGGCTTCCTGCAAGGAAAAGAAAATTAGAAAAATTATTTAGTATACAGGATAATTTTTATTTTTTTCCTCTCTCAAACTAGTAGGATATTTACAAAGGACAGAAGTAAATTATGTAAATAAACACCAGTTTTAAGACAAAGTTTGTATACTTTTGTCCGTCCAGGTGCTGAAGTGGTGAAAAATGGACCCAGAACTATGAGTGCTGTCTGTGAAATGAATCTAGAGATATTCTTTATAGCTGTTGAATGTGCTGAACTAGATCACATATGTATAAGAAGAGTTGCATTTATTCCTTCCTTTCATTCTGCTTTGACAACTCCTGTAATGCGTCACTATTGAATACTTCCTTATGAATACTTTACTGTTAAACAAAACCAGTTGCACATCCTGTTGGAGAAGTTATCTTGAGGGCATGTAGTGAAAATAGTTAAATTACTCATCATAAGATATGACTGATTTTCCAAGGGCTGAACAGTTACATAGTGTTGTAGGACAGGAGACATATGACTGATGAGATTAATATAATGAAACCCACTTTTAGTGCCCATTTATTTCAGAGCCATTTCACCAACTTATCAATAAGAATTAATTCAGGTCCATCCTTTTTCATCCTAATAAATGGAATAGGTTTAAGAATGTAAATCATTCAAAATAATAAAAATAATGAATATACCTCCTAGCTGCTGAGAAAATGAGAGCACACTCTTAGTTCAAGCTGGGTTTTTTTTGTTTGTTTGTTTGTTTTTTGCTACTACACATAGGCCTTTTCAGAACTCAACTTCAGGATCCCATTGATAAAATTTTTGTAGTGTCCCATGGACTTCAGGTCACATGATTTCTATGTCTCATTCCCTTGAAAATTGAATTCCTATAGCTTTAAAGCTTCACATCCATTACTAAATCTTACAGTATTTGAACTACATCACTGAATTTGTGTTTGCCTGAAAAAAAAGTTTGCAACATTGTGAACAAATCTCCAATCAGCATTAAAAGAAAAAGCGTTATGAACATAAAAAGTGTAATAGATTGAATTTTTAGCTACCATAGCAGGCAAAATGTTGAAGTTCCAAAGTCAGAAAACTAAAGAGAGCTGCACGTATATTCCTTAAGAAAAGGAATCTGATTATCTTTTACAGCTGGACTTGTCAGAGTCATCTGCATGAGGACTGCATGTCTTACAGTATCAGCGCTTTGTTACCTCTTTTGCTTGCCGAGGTGCTGGTCTAACAGTGTTTTTGTAACCATAACAGCTACATACGGAAGGTTGGCTGGTGCCAGAATACTGGGAAGCGTAAAAATAGGTCAAAGTACTTCTCTTCCATTATATATATTCCCAGGGTGGAGGTGAGGGGGAGAGCATAAACAAATGAACACTTGTACTCAGCAATATAGTGTTAGCATAGTCTCAAGGAAGACAATGTGAGGCATATAAAGAGGCTGACCACATGCTGTGCTTCTGTCCTAACCAACAGTTAAGTCAGCTGGAGCAGGGAATACACAAAGCATCCTTTCTAAGTTGTTTCAGGTCTTTTTTGATTGTAACACACCCCAATAAGCTGTTCTAGGCCTTATGCTAGTGTCCATAGAATAGACTAAGTATATGTTAACTATTCAAACCTGATAGCCAGATCAAGCAGTTAAAAACAGGGAAAAGGCTGCTAAAAGACACCAGAAAGATACACTTCCCATACAAAATGCATTGACTATGGGCGTAGTATAAACAGTAAACACAACAGACAACACAACTATAAATGTCTGAAAGAACAAGACTACAAGTGAAATCACAAAAATAAAAGGGAAACCACTATAATTCTTCCTCGTGGCTTCTTTTCTACCTACTCTGGCACACTCAAGGAGAATTGATGTATGCACACCCATCACCTTGCTCCAACACTGCATTTCCATACACAAAGCAGCAGAAAGGCAGATCATACATATTTATTTCTGCTGGCAACTGCTCACACCCCATCCAAAAAACATTTTGGATATTCCATCTCATTTGTTATCTCCCTGTTGGCATTATGATTCCAGTCAGAAAGGCACTGCATTCAGCTACCTCTGAGATCACCCATCACGCTTAAAGCTGTGTAAGCAGGAAAAGCACAGGCATGATTATGTTCATTCTGCAAGTTCTCGGTCCTTTTCTGTTGCTACAGACACATGTGCCCTTGAAGACACTACATGCCATATTTTTATTGAAAAATTTAAATGAAATTGACAGGGGAGTTATTTTTCTTTCCCAGTTCTTCTGTAAGGACTTGGCTGTAGCACGTGGGGAAAGGAAATGCTCACCCTGTTATTTTACATGCTGCGCACACAATCTGTATTAAGTAGGCTTCAGTTGACAGCATGAAAACACTTGGATTTACACATCACTAATACTCCACTACAGTATATGGGCCTCTTCCTGTGATAACATCCGCAGAGCAGTGCCCCAGAAGAGCACAGTATGGCCATGCACAGGCTAAAGCTGCTCGTTGGAAGTTTGCCATGCCAAGCTTCAGGCTGTTCTTTTCCAGCGTTGGCATCCAGCCTAACTTCACAGCAGGCTTTAACACAGTGTAGAAATTGGTACCAGTCTTCCTAAAATGCCATGCCTATGAGATTATTTATTAAAAGATTTATATCTTGTTAATGATCTCAGAGCCATCCGTGGGTGGCCTTGCTTTAGAAACCGCTCCTGTAAATTGATGATTAGGAAGTAACACAAAGGATTTGTTCCAGAGGAGCACAATTTTCTCTTTAATTAATACAGAAACTTCAGAGGAAGATACTCTCATCTCCATCTCCTTCAGGGGAGAGTGAATCTTCATCTCTATATCATAAGCTTTAAAACATAAGCACTCTTTTGCCATATGTATTATTTTTGCAGGCATAGGCAATTTAGCTTGTTACTGGGGTTCTTTTCTCCTTGTCCTCAGAGGTGGCTTGACAGCTTTGGATAATATAGAGCTCAAGGGCAAAAAAGTAGCTGAGCAAATGAAAAGGTTTATAAGGATGGGTCTTGAAAGCAGACAGGGTAGATATCATGCTTCTTTTTTGCATAGTAATTGCACAGTATACTCACTGTGGAAAAGGGACTGCTGATTACATCTGGAGACTGATAAGGCTGGTAGGAGAGGACTGTTCTGTGGATCTCTAAGTAACATCACCATGTGGTCATTACATAAAGCCTGAAACAGATAGGGAGAGTAGAGCAATTGGTAAATTCCAGGCTCACATTCAGATCAAAGAGATTGAAAGTCCAAGCCAAGTCCTAGAGCTGTGCAGAATTATAAAAGATCAATCTCTGGTGGACTGAAGAGGACTCTATGCATTTTGTGCAGTAGAAATTTATGAGAACTTAATGTTGGAGTACTGCAGTTGATTTTATTACTGAGGCTATACCTGGACCTGCCACAGGTGTGGGACAGAACATGCTCTAAGGCCACATTTTTCCAATCTGTTTGGACTAGGAATGTGGCAGGATCACACAGGTACTTCCTTTGAAAACTGAGGCAAGGCAGTAAATGTGTGCCAAATTCTCCTCCCAGATAGGAATCTAATGAACACCTATCTTCAGTTGCTCAGTTTACACAGACTAAAATAAGCTTTCATACCTGAGAAGAAGCTACTTCATAATTGACAGCTCAAAGAGATCTCTGAGGAGATGTGTCATGGCTGCAGTAACAGAGGCAGAGGATTCAAGTAGTAAGACAGTTCAGTGCTTGTCTAGTGAACTGGATTCTCAAGGTCTGGCAGACACTCCATGTAATTAATACAAGTAAGTGATTTAAACCAGGGTTTGGGAGATGGTAATGTTGTGTTCCTCATTTTCTGGGTATCCAACTCGAGATATCTAAGCTAATATTTCTGATTTGCAGATGTGACAAGATGTCTGTTGCATTGCCATCTGTTCTGACTGGAAACGTGCTGTATAATGTAATTGCTTTTAAAATTTAAACCCAATGCTTCTCAAACCAGGCAATCAAAGCAAGACAGTGTATTTGGCACTGCATGAGTATGGATGATGTGCAGCAGGGAATGTAGGAGGTTATGCAGCGAAGGAAGGGACTTGGTCAAGTAGCAAGCATTGCCTGTTCCTGTACAAGGCCTATGAGATTGTAATAAGAGTTCATACCATAAGACATGCATGCCAAAGTAAGACTGCACAGGCAAGTGGAGAGGAAACTTCAAGCCTGGCTGCAAAATCTTTCCTTCATAAACTTAAAGTCCTTTTGCGTCCAGGTTTTGGGAGAGTTGCCATCACTAGTTTGCACTGTAGAACTCCTCAAAGGTAGCAGCTTGTTCCACTGGCCCCTGTGCAAATCTTTAATAAAGGCAGATCTCTGACAAACAGTCTTTTAATTTAAATATAACAAAATACTTGATGGGGAGATACAAAAACATGAGAGGAGCTCAAAGAAAAAGTGTATTTCAGAGATGTGTTACAGTGATCTCTCTTGGCCCATATCAAACCTAACATACTGCAATTAGTTAATACATTGCTCAGCCCCAGATTTGTACTGATACTGAATAGGTTAAAGATCCTTTAGTCATCATAAGACAGCATCTTTTTCTACAGTACTGTTTTCTTTAATAAATCACCTCCTACTAGTTCATTGGAAACAGCCAGTAATATACCATAGGGTGCCTACTACAGGAGGGCTCCGAGCCTGGAGCCACCCAAAAATTCAATAGAACTGTCCTACTAATATCTTTGAAACCGAAGATTCTTAAGACCTTCTTAAGTTTCCCTATGAAATCCTTTAGTGCTTTTCCTGACCAATGAAAACAACGAAATACAAGTCCATACAAGTCAAAGAGCTGCAGGAAAACCTGGTGCAAATTGAAAAACAAAAATTCCGATGTTGGTGGGCTTCAGAACTAGGCTGTGGTGAACTCTGTAACAATCGAACAAAGCAACCCCCTAATGTTCTGTAGGACATGTAAACAGAGAGCCATGTCTGCAAGGCAGCGGGCTGAGTTTCTTCTGTGGGGCTGTTATTGCTGTAGCCAGACCAAATACATGACAAAGTAAAACAGATCTTTGTCTTTCCTCCTCAGTACAAAGTACAAGCGAAGCTCAGCTTCAGAGAGAAGATAGATAAAACTGCATAAGACTGCTTTCTTATGCATATTCAGTTAGCAACAGAAGTAAGACTTAATACAGATTTTTATTGCTCCTTTTCTTCTAATCCTCCTAACTCCCGTTTATGTCTCCCTTCTGCAAGAGGTAAGTTTTTTAAAGCATGATTTAAAATGTGCATCCATAAGAAGAGAAAAGCGAAAGCATATATATCCTGGATGTTAAAAATACACCCATCTGTACATCTCTCCTATGTCAGGCATGAGCTCCCTTGCTGAGATCAGGTCATCTTGTACTGTTCTATGAGATATCTTTGAACGGAAAGAGCTGGTGCAAGGCACCTCTGAGGACCAAATGAAGGAACTAAGATCCTGATCATGCTTTCAAGCAAGACAACTTAAGAAACGGAGCTATCACAAGCCTTGAATTGAACTATGCTTAATAAGTGAAGGGTTCAGAACAAGTACCTGCACGTCCTCATGAATTGCTAAAGAAGATCCACGCTCCTTGCTGCTGCTTCCCTGGTAGCGCAGAGTAATTGAGGCATCATGCTATGTTCTGCTGCTATTCTGAAAACTTCACCTTTAAGCAGTTCCATGCTGTTCCTATTTGAAAAGAAAGACTTATTAGGCCTCCATAACATCTCGCTGTGTCCCACGGAAGCTCAGACCTGCAGCAGACTTGCCATAGGCACAGATTCTACAAATCCTACACTGGGAACATTAAATAATAACAAAAAGAATGCATGTAAAATGCAGGAATTTTCCTGTCGCAGAGTAGAGCATTGCTAAAGGCTTGGGAAACCCCCTGAGATGCAAACATGGTGAATAATGCATTTAATGCTTAGCAGTTTACCTCTGGAACGGCATGAAAATGGGGATACGTTTAGGAAGGGTGTTCTGCTGCTTTCTTTCACCAACTTCCTCTGTAGAAACATTCCCTTATCCTGAAAGCACCGAGTGATCCGTAAGATAAAACAGCTGTCAAATATATGTGGGAAAGTAGCCAAAGCTTCTGCAAACACTGAGCATATGAGAAGAAAGCCTCCCCCTGCACCTCGGCCTGGCACAGGCAGATTGGTGAGGACAAAACTGTTGGGCTTTGTGCTTGCAGGCAAGCTGTGTTGCAATGAACCAACTGTGTGCTCTGAACGAAGATTCATTAGGTTTTCTGATGTTGTGTAACATTCTTGTTGTGGCAGTAAAACAACATTAGCTTTCCAGCTCTGCATCCACTGAGGCTTTTAAAAATCCCGTGAATTTATCTCTAGACATTTGCAAGGACATTTTAATGCAGAAAGACATTGTTGTAGATTTCTTTACCTCAAACAACAGGGAAGCAGAGCACCCTCTGTCAAAGAAAAACCCCAAAGCCAGAAACAAGAGAAAAATTCTCTAGGGGACCAGATAAATACTGTTCTGCTTAGAGATAGATAGTATTTTTTGTTTAAAGCCTTTGTCGTCTAGGTTTTTTGACTGAGGCTTCTGCTGTGTGAAAATGGGCTATGCATTGTGTGTGACTTGTTATTAGTCATTGTTTTCCCAGGGATGTTTGGTGTCCTAAAGGAATATGCGAACTACAGATGGTGCCCAAAGCAAGGGAATGTGGAATGTAGCTTGGAGTGTGACAGAATGCCTGAAAGCCCGTTTGTCTGGCAGTATGGTCCAGGAGAGCAAAGTAGAGTCGAAAGGCTCTTTGCTCCTATTATGCTATATCAAACTGTTTGTTGAAAGACTGTTCATTTTCCTTTTCTTTCTGTGCTGCCCACCCAAAAAATCTAAACATTTAAAAGCCCAATTTGAACTGTGGAATGTGTGGGGCATTCTTCTCTTGCCTGATGGGACAATGTGTGCCATGGGGGACTGCCGAGGTAATTATTTATTGACCCCAAGTAATTCCGGGAGCTTATTGTATGAAATTCCAGTGCACTGTATTGTGTCAAAACTATGCTTAATTTAATAACTAATTTAATTAGCTTTTGTATTCCCTGTGCTAACATGGAAATACACCTCCCAGGCTATAGCAAATGGATTTCATGGGTTATGCTTGCTCTCCAGTGGCTTAAGCTGTTTTTAAATGATTTTTATTTTAGATTTAAGAGTTTTTCCATACAATTATAGCTCACTTTCAAGCAGAAAAAGCAAAATAAAGAAAATTAAGAGGGGATTTATTTTTAACTTGCAATTCTCAAAAAAGTAATATCTAAGTAAAGATATCATAATTCTAGTAAATTAAGGTGGACTAGTTCTTACTGTCTGCAGTCCCATGAAGAGGCATTCACCACCCCTGCTGTGCTAGTTCATCTACACTGTGGATGCAACAAGTAAGCAAACAAACATAGCTGTCTGGAACATAAATATGTGGTAAAAGTACTGAGATTATGAAGAGAAGATCATTTTAAATCAAGGTGAAAAGGTGGGCTGTTAGTTATTTTGAAGAATCTAAGTTCTGAAAAGTAAGAAGTGGAGTACCCCTCAAAATGTTGTTTCAAAATTTTCAGTACAATCAAGTCATTGTAAGGCAAGGCATATTCAAATGGATCATTCAGACACTTGGAAATGTAATTGTTTTAGTTTCATTAGAGAACTTGTGGAAATGGACAAAACAGTCACATAGGTATTGTCACAAACCTTTTCTCAGAACTGTTCCTGATAATGGCACACAGTCTGTACCATTATACAGGGTGAGACTTTTTTTGCTTCATCAGCAGGAGGAGCAGTGGGGTCATGACTAAAAAGGCACAAACAGGATGCAACGTGATCTAAATATTAGTATTCCTTTTTAATTTATATGTTCAGATTTAGAAGAGGTTGAAGCTGTGCTGTATTGCTTGTATATGATTTAACACCTCTGTGATAGCAATACAATGAAAGAGAAACCTAGTGATTTAAATGCAGTCAGAAAACAAGATTGCTGATGTAGCAATGACATCCACATATCTTGAAGATGTACAACTTCTGGAATACAAGTAATCAAATTTGCCAGATAATTTAATTCAGATGTTTTGTGGTTACTGGAAAACAAACAAAGACCACAAACTGAGAGAGAGGCCTAAATATCCTATAATGATTTATTAGGAAAACTTTCAGCCTACATAAGTGGTCCTATAAAATTGACTTAATAACTGAGATACTGAACGCAGTAAAACCAGACATTTTTGTCTTACAGTTTAATGTAACTGTATCCTACAGCAACATTCTGAAAACTCAAGCAGATGTTCTTTAAATAAATTGTTTCATGAAATGTACTGCTCTTTTCTTTTGGTTCAGCTATAGAGACTTTACAAACTCCAATGCCTGGCAGAAAGAAAACTACCCTATTGACTAAAGCATACATTGTTAGTTCAAAAGCAATAATAACAAGAGATATTAAGGCCATAATCAGGTGAAAATTTACTCCTCTTTGAACTTCCACAGCTGAACTGCAAGGACAGTGTGAAAATGTTGTGATGATGTTGAGAGCTCAGTCTTTCTAAGGGATGAGGTGATGCAGTGATGCACTGATCCCAAACCAAAGCCAGCCTGCTGTCTCAGAAGCAAGGTGATTCTGAGTGCTCCTCTGACTACAGACATGAGTGGGTTCTTTATGCAGAATTTGAAAGGCTTCTTTTACTACACAGAAGCAAAGGAGACTTGATTTTCTCAATATTATCAGGATACTGTGTTACAGCAAGGCAATATATACAAGCCTGATCTAACAAAAGCACAAGTGAAAAGATTCCTCCTGATTTCAGTGGCCTCCACTAATTTATTAAGGAAACAATTACCTTTAAATTCATGTACCCTGGGTAAGGGGAACATAATACTGACAACAGTTCCCTCGACTGAGGAGCTTTATTTCCATACCAGCTTAGAACAACTATTTTATAGTAAGAAATTCAGGAATAGAGTTTTAACAGCAGAAGTGAGACCACACATAGGGCGCATGAACACGTAGATTAAGATGTCTTTACATACTGCATATGAACACAAGGAGGCTGTGTTTAAATTCCCAGTGTGGTGGTTCACATGGTGCTCTGAGGGGGAACATGTGGCTGTAGTGTTCAAGAAATTGCTTCACCTGCACATCCTCGTTGTTTTTGTGATGCAGTGTTTCCAGTACGCTTACATTTAACAGTTTCCCTCTCTCTCTGGTTGGAGTGAATAAGCTGTCATTTAGCAAAATAACAGTGAGTTACGTTCACTTCATTATTTATTGAGATGCATTTTTGCTTCAGGGATATTTTATATTTGGTGACTGATAGATTTAGTTTTCAGCTGTAAGAAACCTGTTCAGGAATGTCTCTGAGTCACATGTGTGCGATGTAGGAGTGTAATTCTAACATGGCATTAATATAAAAATAGAGAATGTCACTGGATAGATCTGTCACCGTAAGTGTAAAATAATGTTAAGCACATTGCCATCAGGCACAAAGGCTGCCCCTGGCAAGCTGCTGGAAACATGGCAAGAAACAAGCATCTGTTAAACTCTGAATTCTTTTAATGAAGGCACTTCATGAAAGTATTGGTATTTGCTTTCTACTTGAGAGATGAATAGAAATGACTTGCTTGAGTTCATCAGGAATGCATGCTATAAATGAGGTATCAAACACCTGCATCTGTGCTCATTTTGTAGTCATACCTATTTTGGTGAAGCTATTCATAGTTGGAGCCTTTCTATAAAGGAGATCTGGGTGCTGTTTTTTTTTTTTTTGTAAGCACAGGAATTCAAATGAAGAACTGAAATTCTCTTTTAAATTCTCCACGTAATACAAGTGTTGGATGGTAAATTTATTTTTTTATCTTCTGAAAGTAATTTATGAGAAAAAGTTCAGAAAGCTCTTAAGACCCTAAAATTCTGTTCTTTAGAAATAATTCAGACTGTCTGGGGGAGTTGTTTGTGTAATCATCAGAATCAGACATCACTTATGTGTTTGGCAAATTGTTACCATTTTTTTTTTTTCATTTTGATTTGATTAATTAGACCACAATGAAGACACTGAAATAAAATGGACTGCTTACTTCTTCCTTTGTTTGAAAAATAAACATTTGGTTTGAGATCATGTTTTTCCACTTGAGTGCATGAGAATATACTTCTATGAGCTTTGATTTTTGAAGATTTATTTGCAAAGCGTTCAACATGTTTCTGGTTAGCTTTCATTATTTGAATTTCTGGTTTTTTACTAATCTATACTATTTCAACCATGTTCATATTCTTCGGAAGTAATTACTGAAATATACTATTCAGAAGCTTTCAACTGCTTTACTGTCTGCTAATAGAGAGGTAAACTTGACAAATCTGTGAGAAAAAAAAAGTTTCCTAGCAATTTTGAATCTTTCCACCTCAATATACAACTTGTACAGTCATTAAAGAGTTCTGTAACATAACTACGTGAAATTATGAGAAGAGATGGGGTGAAAGTATTACAAAGCGATGACAGCTGATTCCTAATTTCATCATTCATTATATTTCCAGTCTCTATGAACAGCTTGAGATAAGCTGATTTTTGTGGTTGGTATGTTCATGGTTAACACCAATGATATTTCTTGAGACATATGTACTTTGCAAAGTATTTAAACCAGGGGAAGAGCCTGTCTGAACTACATAAAATAAGGATAATTTAGGACATACTGAACTCATGTGAAAATCCCCTTTTCCTTCTGCGTAAGGAATGAGGCATGAGTCAAACCAGGAAAACAAGTTTGACACTGCTCCATTTTCAGGACCACTGAATAAAATGGAGAAAGATGCAATGAATGGAGCAAAAAGCCCCTCGCTACGAATCAAAGTTCAGGTTGTTTACCTTTTTGTCTAACCTGAGAGTCAGGCTAAATTAACACCGTAGTTTCAAGATCCAGAAAAGAAGAAAAGGAAAAGCCTCACAAGTGTCCTTGACAAGGTATTTTCATACCACTTTAAAATAATTGTATTTGTTGTATTTGTATCAGTATTTGTTGGGAATCAAGGTAAGGGATAGTGGCCCCAAACTGCTTTGCAAAATGCCATCTGCCTGCTAGATTATACCTAATAATGGAATGATAACATGGTCAAATACTGAAATAACAGTCGAGAACAGACTTGAAGTCTGTTGAAGACAGTTCTCCATTGTTTGGATGTTCTTCTATTTTCTGAGCCTTAAATATATTTCATGGGATGTAACAGGTGTTTCCATGTTGGTATTTAGATATTTATTTTCCTATGCCTATAGTTAAAACTGATCTTACAGCCTTCAGTCTTCCATGACATTAGAATTACCTGATAAACAGGTGGTTGTTCCCTTTGAAGTAGTGAATTATACAATGTGGACTAGGTAATCCATATATTATTCCTTACACAACACAAAACATGAGATTCTTGAGAGTTTGGGCAATAACTTTGACTCCACTTCAAGCTGCAAGGTCTGGGTTAGTGCTTGCTCCAGTATGATGGAAGTGTTTTGTCCTTGGCTGGTCTTGAAGTATCTGTAGACATAGGCACATGAAGGTGGATTGTGAGATATAATCTCCCTAACAAGCAGCATTTAACTTGTTTTCTCTGAAGAGCAATTTCATCATCTAAAAAGCAAAGATCGTCCTTGCTGTAAGAATAGTCAGTCATTACTAAAAGAGTAAAACTTTAGCATTTGGAACTTCCTATGTCTAAACTTCTAGTGTTTATTATTAACTTTGGTGATAGTAGTGAAGAGGAGGTAATGCTCCAGGCTCTTGAAGTCATGTGGTAATACAAGTGTATTAGCTTTCATTTAAAAAGGAAGAGTTCCTATCTTGTTATTGTAGCCTTTGACCTTTCCTTTACATGAAAAAGAAGCAAAAAACCTATGCACAACTGACTTCTACTGCATAATTCGCCATGCAAACATCAATACATACCAATTTCATCACTTACACATTTCTATTCTGATCTTGCAGACAGCTTTCATATCTGATGAGAAATGCTAGAGATAAGAATAAACCTTGACTGTCTCTAAATTCTGGTGATATAGGAATCTAGATTGTGAGCAGTGGGCTAGTTCTATTACATGTATATTAGAACATTACATGTAAGTGAAACATACTTAGATCTAAAAGTTACAAACTCCAAACTGAAAATTAAGTCTTCCTATAGGATCTCAAAGACGTATTCTAAGACAAAGGAACAAATGAAAAGGAAAAATACTTTGCTGCTCAAAAAAAAAAAAATCTATGTGAAGAGGGGTGTTGTCTGAAGACTTACACACCCTGCAGTTCAATTTGCAGCTCCTGATACTTGTTTCTTCACAGGGTACCATGCCACTATGTTATAACCACTGGTGGTGGCAGTGAATGTGGCTTTAAAACAAATGACAGGACCTCCACTGCACTCTTCCATCTCTTGCTTAGGGAAAATATTCTGCTGGCACTGTGCGTAATTGTTATGTTTCCTTAATGTGTACCTCCAGCAGCCTGATCTTCTGTTCTTGTGCTGGACAATTGTTTAGAAGCTTATGGTCCATGCCTTGTTCCAAATGACTTTTCCACTCCACAGAGAGCTGGATAGTGCCCTTAGGAAATGTGTGATTCAGTCACTGCAATTCTTTTAATTATTAATTTCTAATCTTCATTTATATTTCACTGAACTGCAGAAAATCTCCAGTCATCACAATGCCACTTCCATCTCCTAACAGTCTGAAATATTTATTAAACTCATTAAGTTCCAGTCTCAGTAGCTAATTACAACAAACTTATGTTTGTGGAAACAAATCTAGCCATGAAGATTAAATTTAAATGAGTGTTAAAAACTCCTTGCCTTCGGAGACTTTTGTTTTTCCTCTTTTTAATTTGTCATGCTGATTTGTAAGGCTTCCTAACTATTCTGGTAACATTAGCACTGTTGATAATAACAGATACTGTTTGTCTTGGAGAACTGCCAAGTACTCTAAGTACATATCTAATTTGTCCAGACAGTTTTAAAGTCTCTTGAATTTAAATTATAAGTTTAACCTGCAGACTTACAACAGCTAATTACAGATTAGAATTTGGAGTGATATTTTTTTAAAAACAAAATGAACAACCAGAATTCTTTGAAGCTAAGGTAACTGAACAAATTCTCCTCTTTTTGTACAATAACTACCACCAACATAGATACTCAATTACGGCTCCCAGGTTTGTGCATGTGGACTTAGCACCAGTTAAAGGTTTCAATAGACATTAATCATGTAGCTGACCTTGAGGAGGCTGCTAGACCTAAACCTATGCACAATATATTTTCTGTGGAAGAAAAGCACCTTGCCATTGCTGGGGAAAAGAGGCTCCTTTGAAACATCTTACAAGTCGAAGCCTCTCTTGGGACATCTCTGGAGGACTCCCCTTCTCCAGGAGGGATAGATAAGCTGTGGTAGGCAACACAATGGAGTAGTCTCCAGTCTTGCACTGCCTTCCAAAACAAAATCCTCAATAACAGTTCCCCCTCCCTCCCGCCCCCCTCCCAACAAAATCTTCCTGTGAAAACACAGAAGTGTATTTGGATGCCATAATGTAAGTGCTAGGTACTCAGATAGTGACTCTTAGATAGTACTTGCACTTAGATACTAAGTACTACTTAGATAGTAACTCACAAAGAGTTAATTACCTTCCTTTCTACTTACTTCCTGGAAGTTGTTCCCAAGTGTACTAATGTATCTTTGTATTCATTTCCCAAGAGTCACTGCAGTGATTCTCCATATGCAGGCTGTACAAACCTATGATAGCACTCCCCTCTCCTTTTGACAGAAAGGGAGCAATTCTCTTTCCCTCAGGAAGTTCCAACTGTTGGACTGAGTCCTACAGTTTGTTTATGGGTATACGCAATATAGGACGTCTATACTGACTTCAGATGTTTCATGAGTTGCTTTATATTTCCTAGCAAAAATTTGCTATGATGTTTATTGTTGCAGCACTGCTGATTTGTCATACTCTGAGCTAGCTAAAATCCCGCCTAGCTAGAAGTGGCAGGGAAACACAACTTGAGTGGAGCTATGCTCCAGCAGAGACTTTCAGGAGAATCCAACTGTCGTACACAGCAAGGAGCCTGTGAAGCCTCATTAATAATTTTCAGCAAACCAATACCCAGATTTACTGCAACTACTTTTGCTGAGAAGTGGTACAAGTTTAGCAATTAGACAAATCAATACAGTGGGAAAGGCATTACAACAAAGATGTGATGACAAAAGGACCAGCACAACAGAAAGGTGCTATGAGGAAAGGGAAGAAGATTGCTCACCTGTATCAGAAGATTCCAGGTTCACAGAGGAAAGCTTCACCAAGGAGGGATCTCCAGAAAGATCCTTCCCAGTGGCAGTCAGCCCTTAAATGAGGACTAAGAGAGGTGCAGCCAGGCTGCAGCCCTTCTGCTCACACAGCTGAATTGCCTTCACCTGTGCTCCCAGGGCTGCCCGGGTCCTTTCCCCAGGTGCTCAATCAGTGGGTCAGGCTGGGACTCAACTGTTCCCATACATTCAGAGATTTTGAGAATTTTGTTAGAATTGTCAGTTATGTGGATAGTCAGGAAGATTCTCTAAATGAGAAAGGCAGCGTATTTGGTTTTTGCTATTTACAGACTTTTGCTTCAGTTTCAGTAGAGCAATGGATATAGAGATGGTAGAAAACAGCCTGTTGTGACTTAGTGATGATGAGATTAAATTGCCTCAGTGTCATAGGCCTTACAAAATTTCCATGTTTCAGAATTACGTGGCAGCACAAAAATTCTGCAAAGCTCAGCTATCAATGATAACAGCACATCTAAGGAAACAGGACGTTAAAAAATGGAAGTTATAACCTATAGTTATCACCTATAGGTGATAGCTTTAATAGTCATATCAGTTTGAGTGTCAAAAGACAGAAGTTAGAAATTCTTAAAAAGGCAAAAAGTCTCCCACATAATCACCCTTTGAATGGAAATATTCATTGTTGTTTTTTTTTTTTTTAACATAAAACTTGAATTATATTTCAATGTCTTTATGTCATCTACATTTTATCTGTAAATTGAGTTCAGTACATGCCATGGAAAGACCTACAGAACAGCATGGGACATGAAGATGAGTGTGCAAGGCTCACTTCTGACATCTGCTGGATGGAATTTCAGGTTTACTGGCAGAGGGAATTTGTCTTGACCTGCAGCAGACGGGGTATAAAATGTTATGGTGGTGTAGAACAGAATTCCTTTATGCACGCACTAGGTCTAGCGTATCCTTCAGAGGTGTGTAGCATGTCCATTTCACACTGTCAGCTTTTCAGGCTAGGGCATGCAGAGGGACCGAGTGCAAAAGTCACCAGATAAGTACTACAGGGTTTGTGATTTCGTGAGTCCTGCCCTTGGAATTTAGAAAACTTGCTGAGTATTATTTTCATACTGTTTTGGAAAATATTTGTGGGCACCCTATGAGTTAGGTTACTTAGACAAAGAAGCTTGGAATTAAACATTGAGTGTCTCTCTGTCATTGTGTGCTGAAATGAAATAGATTTTAGGAAAAAGTAGAAAAAGTAGCCCTATTTTATTTATTTTTTTAATCCAAAGGAGTAGGAGTTGCATGAGTTATCCTGGCTTGATAATCATCATAGTATATTGCCAAGTAAAATCAGACTTTTGTCTTAAAATGTTTCTTAACTGCCAGTCACTAAGTAACTGCAGAACATGAGTCATGGTACAATGACATTAGACAGGGTTCAAAGGAACTAGTTTACAGACAACTTAGCTTTTGAGTTGCTGTCAGCCACAGCATGTTGCACTATGCATTCCAAATGCATTTGTACTCCAGTATACAAAGTAATGGTGGTATATTGTGCAGGGTAGAATTACTTCAATATTTGACTTTCCAGTTTTACAATTCAAGGCAAGGCATGCATGAGTGTAGAATGGCTTGAGTTTGAAGGAGTCTTGAAAACCATCTAGCGTACATTTTGGAGTTCCAAACAGTTCATTTATGCTGAATATAAAGCCTTGTCTTTCTTTATCTAGGGGCTTCAGGCTTCAATACACTTTCTAAAAGTGACAAAAATCCTCCAAACCTGTATTTAAGGTCAGGATTTTTAATGCATATGATCAAACACATCTACTAGATTGGAGAGAATATGGCTTATTGGATTTTTGACATTTCAAGATGTATCTCTGCCTCCTGAACATCAGCATTTTTTTCTGTTCCTCTTTAGACAAGACTGGACAGTAATGCCTTTTTTTTCTTTTCTCTTTCTCAAAGCACTCTGGGCAATTAAGTGGAACTCTCCATTTCAAATATCTATTGATGTGGGTCCTCTTTTCTGACCTGATCTGAGTGATATCCTCAGATATTTTTCTAATGATACCAGTCAGCATAGTAAATGAAATTTGTACTTATGCTGGATACCAAGAACTGCATCTAACCTTTTCTTCTTCTTCTACCTAGATGCTTTCTGAAGTATTGGGATGTCTGCTTAGGATTCTGATGAGGTGATCGAGGTCATTTGCAGATGTATCTATGGCACATGGTTGCATCTGCTCTGGGCTATATGAACAATGGATCTCAAACATTTGAGATGCATGGGATCTAATATGTGTGCACTGAATAGGTGATCTGTGTGAGCAGATTCAATTCACTCTGGACTCAGTGCATGTATATAAATCAAGGATGCATCCCAGACACATTAGTTTCACTGCATTTCATTTTGTCTGGGAAAATGTGGACAGAAATATGGTAGCCCTAAGCTTCCCACATTCCACACTCTACACACACACGTAATAGGTTTGTGTCTTGAACCCTTCGTCTCTCCTGGGCTTTCCGTTATTGCTGATACAACACATAAATCTCAGGCTAAGTGTTCTCTTGACTTTGAAGTTACTTGTGATTTTCCTGTAGGCCCAACAGTCCTTAAATCCTTCTGAGTCATTTACTAGACTTTTAGGTGGGAAATAACAGACTCTCCTTGATTTAGCCCTGAAGATGATTCTCTTCTTCTCTGCGTAATGCCCTGCTATCTGACAAACCATTCCAAGTGATTTTTGCAGACATGGGCATTACTCTCTTTGTTTAATGTTCTGTGTGGTTTTCTTAGCAATGTTGCTTTGGTATTTATTAATTGAGAGTTGTAAATAATTTAGTTAATCTAACACTTGATCAGCAATTTCAAATCAACATTCAAGAGGGAACATGCCCTAAGGCAGTAGTTATTTATTCTGGTCAGGTAATCCTTTTCTGGGCTGTTTAAACAGCAGCATGTTTTCTGTGGGAGCAAAGCCATCAGGCTTAAGAAAGAAGATTGCAGATCTCTGCTGAATTTTTTATCACCATTCTGTTCATTTAAAAGTTCAGCTAAGTAGACTGCTTGGTGTAATGATGATAATCAAGCATTAAAATGGCCAGATAGCAGCGTCATTAGGAATATGCAACACTGCAGTATAAAGTCCAGGCGTCTGGTAAGGATTAGATTTGCTGATTTTACAAAATCATTAAGATACAAACCATTTTGACAGATCTGATAGGAAGAAGAAAGATGAATACATTACCGTCTAAGCTGCCCTTGTAACACTGAGAAATCCTGCAGTGTTTTCCACTTAAAATATTTCAACATCAAAAGCAAAACATTTGGCTTTAAGGGAAAAGTTCACATATTTACATGTATCTCCCACTACTAAATTCTCCCTTAAGTATTTTAAGTATTCTATTCCTCTGTAGAGGGAACAGTGACTAAAATGCTCACATTTGGATTTTAGGGGATTTCTTTTCTCCATCAGGAGTTCTGGAGAATGAAAAAGTCTGAAATGGTACACCAAAAAGAAGTCCAATAGTCATGAAGCCCCACACTAGATTTGCTTCTAGGCAGCACATAAGGAAGAAATTAGAAAAATCTCCCTAAAATATGAAAGACTGAGCCATAACAAAAGCCCTACAATAATTCAAGGGCTAGCATATACAAGCCACATTTTTAGTTAATAAAAAACCAAGCTTTAATCACTGCAAAGAGATCACTCAGTTCACACCTGTAAAAAAAAGTAGTTTGAAAATTAAACACTACAGGCACTTAAAACTCTGTGGTGAAAACTTACAAAAGATGTATCTCATCATGTTTATCAACAAAGTAAACCAGCACATAAGCACCCGTTCTCCCTTTTCTTCCTCTCAAGAACAACCTGCATGCTACTAAAGTGTTAAGCTCCATTTAGTGAGTTCTTAGAGCAGGTTTTCCCTGAGCCTAGTAAGGCAAGTGTCTGCAACTCCAGAATAAGGTGGGAAACTGAAGAAAGCTTTGAATTTCAAATGTCTTTCAGTGAGGAATTAGTTTGAAAAGACATACAACAATAAGCCATGAAATAAGTCCAGACACAACAATTCAGGGCTAGAATATGCTATGAAACTGGCAGGCATCCAGGCCAGGGCCAGGTGCCTGATTTGGATTAGATTCAAGTGGCCTTAGGCCACCTACAGAGCTTGCAGGTAAAATCTGGAAGCTGCTCACCTCAGTATGCCCTGCCTTGGTTCTATTTCAGGTCCTTGGAAAGGAATCCCAGCTGGCTGGACCTCATCCAAAGCAATATGCTTTTAGATCGCATTGTCTGTACACTGTGATGAAGCAGGATTTTAGAAAAAAATGTGTTTGGAAAAGACATATCTAATAAACTGCCTATTTCTCTCGGTTCGTAGTGCAGCTGCAAACAGTGATGTTTACTCATGAGAACAACATTTAGGTCTTGCTACTCCTGATACCTTTAGAATGTGATTGCAAGTGAATGGATATATAATCAGAAGGACATAAAAGATCCTGAAAAAACTTGTGGCTTACACTATTACAGGTCATAAAAAGGAAAAGCACTTTGTCAGTCTAATTCATATTTACGCATCACATTTCTGTTCTCCTTACATTCCATTTTGCTCTGAATCATGAAAAAAGACCAGGGTAACTCAAGCTGTATACTGTATTGTATAGATTTCTGACTGCAAATTGCTTTTTTTTTGGCTATGTCTGAGACACATGAGGCCTTCCATATCCCTCTAAAAGATGCTATGAATGCCCCATACACCGTGCAGTGTATGACTGCAGTTTCATATCACGAGGACAGAGGCAACGCTTGCTCGCCTGGCAGAGCTGAAATCAGCACTTTTCTTCTTGCTAGATGCAACTCAGTAAACTTATCCAGTGAGCATGGGTGAAAAATAATCAGGTTACTCTCAAATGAACTAATCGGTTTCAGTTTCTGGTTATGAAGTTCTAGCACAATGTTGCTGTTGTCAGCATTGCCAAGAAGAAGATTTGAAATCTCATTTTAGTTCAAGATTAAAAAAAAAAAAAAAAAAAAAATAAAAAATACTCTTCTCTCATTAAAGGGAAATGATTGAAAAGGGCATAAAATCAATTTTATTAATGTTAAAAAGCTCATCTACATAGTGAAGAAACAACACTTTCACAGTATTTGGTATTTTGTAATAGAAAGGAAAGAAAGGATTTTATCAGGCTCTTCTCAGCAAAAACGGGCATACATAACATTAGACTTGTATGTGAGGGTTTTCTGAGTAGGGTTTTATCCCACATCATTGGGATTTTCATGAATATTGTTCCACATTTCTCTTTTTGTATATGCCTAAAAATCACTTCTTTAACTATATCGGTTAGCTTTACATTCTTCCCCACCGAAGAGCTTGTCCAAATAGCTCAGAATTGCCACCATTAGGTCCAGCTCCATTGGTACCGCTTTCAGCTGAAGAGTGGCTGTTAATTTCAATGTTACAGGCATACAGCCTAAAATGATTTAATTCCTTTTTCTTCCCAACACCAGGCTTTCTTGAAAATAGACAAATCAAACACTTTCCGCTCAGTAAACACACATAGGAAGATATTATTAAATGTTGTCACAGCAACCAGTATAACACTTTGTTTGTAAAACTGTTTGACTCCTGAACATGCTGAACTACCTTTGGAAATCAACACCACAGTCAGGCAATAGTTTTGTTTGCAAATTAGGAATGCAAAGAAAGCTGTGGTAAATTAAAAACTGTAAGCTGAGCTCCTGGGATAGGGACCAATTTTCCGTTCTGTGTGTGTTCAGCATGAAGCTCACAGGGTTCGGTACAACTACCACTACCATATTCTTCATGGGTTATTGTCATCTTTTGGCAAGAAAGATTGTGGTAAAAAATGTCCTTCTTTGCAAAAAAATGAAAGGTAAGTAGTGAAGGCCATGTTTTACTAGTGAAAGACAGTAGAGTAATCAAAATATTTAGAGTTCATGCTTTCATACAAAACTGTGAGGTGATTGTTTGCTGCCAATCTGGTACAGAATAGCCTATAGGAAATTAAAATCTGGTCTTCCAAAAAAGTAATACAGCTTTCCAATGTCTAACACACATCCCACTCTTATTATGGTAAAAGAGATTGAAGTCTTTCAATACACGGCAAACAGAATATCTATGCAGGTTTTTTAGACACCTTCTTTGTAAAGCATTGCCTGGTGCTGTTAACCCTTAGAGAAGCAGATACTGAACAGCTCCGTATCTGTGGGAGACATTTTCCTACTCAATTGCCAAGCAGTATTTAAAAATCCTACCAAGCTGTCCATTTTGTCTAAGCAGAAGATAAAGATTGTAGGTCTGGACAGACAACTGCAAAGGGAGGATGAACATACTTGGAATCTGAAGTAAAAGCACCTGATTTTCCTAGGAAATGGGCTTACGCTTAATTGAAAATGTCATAATAAAGTACTTGCAGGTACACTGCAACTGTTACGTGGAAGGGACTGAAAAACTTTGTGAACTTCTCTGCAGTCTATGTTCCCAGCAAGAAGGCTGAAGTAACAAAGGCTTATTGATGTGAAAAGGGGGGGAAGTTTTTAATAGAAGAATCCCAGGAGCCAGCCAAAGAAGCATTATCTTGTATTAAAAAAATCTGCAAATAATGAAATTCAGAGGAGAGAGAAGCCAATTTTCTTCTTTGCTTGGCCCATGAAATTAGTACCAAATAAAAGAAGAAACATATGTAAAAGGGACTGGAGACAAAATCTTCCGAGCAATATTCTTCTCAGGGCTTGTTATTCAAAAAGGTACAGGAAATCATTATCAGAAAGGCTGAGCAGGTTCAGTTTGTATTGATCTCAAATGGGGCTCTGAATTCTTAGTACCTTGGAAAATTAAGTCCCCAGAGTGCACTGGAAATTTTCAACCCAGGAAGAGTCTCATTCTAAAACTAACTGGATTCAATCAGGAAAACCTTCTTCTTGGATCTTGTCTTAACAGCAACCCAAACTGATGCTCACATGGTAGCTTTTAAAATAAGGATACAAACCACATCAGGAGGATTTATCTTTCTAGCACAGAAATTAAATTAAAGAGGGAGATAGTATGTAAAGCTTGGGTGAGAAGAAGTGGTGCTACTAGGAGCAGGCCAGAAGAACATCTAGCCACACTTGGATGAAACAAGTACATTTTGTACACAATAAGAAATGAATGAGGTACCATTTCATCCCAGTGCCATTAGTTTTGGGGCTGAGCAACTTCATACATTCCTATCATGGAAGAAAGAGGTTGAAACTTCCATATGAATTTTCTTTCTTGGCCTGGTTTATCCTTTTCTGGGATGCAGATGCTGGCTGACTGTAACAGAGGCAGGGCTTTCCTTCTCGCACGTTATGCCAGAGTATGCCTGAAACAAAAAGTGTTTTAGAAGAAATCTGCAGGAATCTTAAATACATCTTTGCAACTCCGTAGGCTACATGTCCTTCCAGGTATACTGCAAATCAGTATTTATGAAAAGCATTTTCAAAGTGGATCTTTGAACCTGCTGGTCTGCACGATTTCTCCCGTGCCATTTTTGATCCATTGTATAAATAGAAATTTTGGCACGTGCACAACATTATAAACTGCATAATTGTTTTTATTAGAATTCTGTGAGTTTGGAGGTACCTGTTCTTTAATTACACTTGGAAATTGTCCAGGAAAACTCTTCTAAAATGTACTGCTTGCAAATCCATAGTCGGGCCACCCACAATGACAGCTTTTATTTTTCTTCTATTAGTGATGGACATTTTCATTTAATTCTGGTGTGGGTGTGTGACAAAGACCCCGTGTTCTGAACTGCAGCTTCCCCCTGTTCACTTTTCAGCCACAGAGTGTGTTGGGATGCCATGGCAGCAACTTTTGACATTTGGATTGGAGCCAGGTAAGCACAATTTGCCGAGTTTTTATGTTGTCTTTCTTGCTGCCTTGGTCTCCCCTCCCCCTTCTAAAAATTGCTGGTGACACTGGAAGTGCAAGTCAGTTAATCTTGTCTAAAATCTAAGCATTAGCCTACAGCACTGACTGCAAGAGAAATGCAGAACATTGCTCTGGGAAGTTTCTGCATGTCAGCCGTAAGCATCCAGCGTGGAGGTGGGTTTAGTTCCGCTCCTGAGCCCAAATCTCTGGTGTGGCAGGACGGAGCAAGTACAATAGGAGCAAGTCAGCAGGATAGCTGGAACTCCATGCTCCATGCCAGAAAGTAGGATGTCCAGCTAGCACAAGTAAATGTGTAGAACTAATCAAATTAGGATGGACATGCTGTGCAACACAGAGAAATGCATGTAAGCAGAAAATTGTGTTTAATATTTGTAATCAAAAGCATTTCTTTGGGACTATAACAGCCCAGTGCTACGTGCAAATTGGGTGAGGAAAAAATGTAAACATTGTTTCTTTGATTTCATTGGGACTTAGGGTGCAGGAGGAATGCTGGATCAAGCTCCTTTTCCAGTGGCGGTGATTAAAAAGCTATGTGAAATGAACTTAGGGACTTATTGACAGAAAATATTACTGTAAATGGTGGTGAAAACCTATTCCACAGAGATTACTCTTTATTGCTTGGAGTTTGCCAGAATTTATAGGATGCAATCTGAAGACTGTGTTTAAAGACCATTTGAGGAAATAACTTCAGTCCTCACACCGTGTTTTGAAGCTTCTGCAGAAAGCAGAATTTAATACAGAAACTGGAGAGATGGTGGAATTTTATTCTGTGAACTTTCAGGCCCTTAAGGAACATGAATTAATGGAGGAACCACACCACGTCAAGCAGTAGATGTTTTTGTTACTTATACAGTTTCCATGTCAGCTGAAATATAGTTACCTATAAACAGAATAACCAGCGATGCTGTGTAGCCCATGCCATGTGTCACTGAAGAATGCAATTAACCATCATGCAAAAGCAACTTTATTACAGTAGCTTATATTATAAGCTATATATTGGCTAGAAATGCTGAAGTGTGTCTTGCTTTTGGGTATATGCTAATCTGGCATTTCCCATTCCTGAGAATATTGTGGCCAGCTTCAGATTTCACGGAAGTAAACAAAGAAGGATTTGTTGTTTCTTTTCATTAGGATAGCTTTTAAAATGTGGGGAGAGAGGAGAGGATATGGTATAGGAGTAGCTGTGCTGTTAGCAGGCACTGTCTATGCTTTACAAATGTGGTTTGTGGAGGTAAGACCAACTAAGGTAAGAGCAGTGTGTGCAACCTCCCTTCTGCATGGGGATCGTCCCAGCAGGAAGGACTGCAGCAGCCTGTCTCCTCAGAGTCTGTGTGCCAGCCAAGCAGAGGATCAGTGGCCACTTGTGCCAGCTGGAGAGGTTTGTCCTTTTCTTTAACTGCATGGTGCTCTGTGAGTTTAGGCAACACGCAGACAGCCATGCTGGTTTTGTACCAGTTGGTTACATCCTGCCACTACATGTAATCTGTATGAACACTTCTACAAATTATGAACTCACACATGTTTTGCTGGACTAGAAGATCTGGAAGATTTTTTTTAACCTTGCTGCAAGTGAGTAATAATTGCTGAACTGTGTAGATGAAGTATATAAATTCACAAATTGCCTTGGGATTATTGAATGAATAACACAACAAGAAAGGAAAAACTTAAATGTTATGGTATGCATAGAGCCTAACCAAGTAATTGCACTTTGGAGACTACTCAGCTTGGGACAAAGATGAACTTGACAGTCTTGAAAACTACCAGCTCTTTCTAAAGAGGATCCTTTTCAATTGCAAAGGTGTTTTCATGAAGACTTTTCCACAAGGAGTTTAGCCCATCATGTGATCAGTCAGCACCAAAGCCTGCTGACAGTGAAACATCTTCATGAAGATCAGCACAAAGAGAGCATCAAGATTAACCTGGGAGTATTGAACAACCCAACAAGTATGTTCCCTGGTAAGAAACAGTCACAGAAATGGTCAAGGAGGAATGGAGTTGCAGAAAGTAAATGCAGAGGTAGCAAGAAACTGTTTTTGCCCTGATTCTGCTATTCTTACTCACTCAATACAATGTGACTAAAGTACCTGATATAAATAAGCCTACATTGCTGCTTTTTCTCACTGGAAGTACTCTGTTCCCAGCTGTCAATCATATATGGTTGAAATCTGATACACATTATTCAGATTAATTTCTAATACAAATGTATCTAGACAAATAATCAAGGACTGGGACTTTTCATTTCCTTGTGTTCACTGGTAACAGAAGAGTCTCTCATGTAGATAGAAGAGAATTTCAGCAGGTGGATACAAACAAGTACACTAAAAATGTGACAGAACTGATTAGCATGAAAAAATTTTAGCAGTGTCCAACCTGATGGCCTGGTGAGAAGAGAGAAGAATCCATGAACAGCCTGTGTTATGGCAATGAAGGAATACATCCTAGGTGCTTGCCTAAGATGGGAAGTGCTAGGGAGTGGGAGAGAAAGCCAGCCCTCTGACACAACGTTGTTTACCACACTGTGGAGCTTTATTTCGCTAATGGTTTGCATGGTAACAATGTTTGCACATGGTAAGGAGCCGCCTGCAGGATTCTCTGATGTTTATGACCATCTCTGTTGGGGTCATGATTGACTCAGAGAGCAAAGTATGATGCTGTCTGAGCATGCTAACTGATCAGTGATGCTGCCTACAGGCCAAGGAAGGTTGGGGTCCCCTGCCTGATGCCAACTCAAAGTTAGACACGTGTCATTTGTAGTCATGCAAAACAGTATCGCTTTTTTTCTTTTCTTCTTTGATCGTTCTCAGAAACTACAAATCCCTGGGGTGAAGTCTTAATTCCACAGAAATCAAGAGCAGGACTCTCTTCTAGGGAGTGCTAGGCTTGTGATGAAAGTTTTGTTGTTTCCTTTTTAAACAATTCTTGTAATTGCTATAGGTTTGTATACTTATTTCCTTCCCTTTCCAGCAAATAAAATGTCAGTTTTTCCAGTCAGATAGTCTACTGAAAACAGTTAGGTCTGTCTGTTCAGAGTGTTGAAGGCTGATAATAAAATTATAGCTCCTGTGGTTTTATTCTTTTCTCCTATTGTCTCCTATGCAGAGCACATTTTACGTGCTTTGTGACTGCTGTAAACTTCTAGCCAGCTGTTCCTTCTGAATATACTCTGTGACAGGTGAGAGGTGCGCTGTTACAAAAAGGTCTTGAAACTTTACCGTGATGTATTCAGCAAGGTGATAATGTAAAACCACTGGGAAATACAGGTGAAGTTCCACACCTATGATGATTTTTAAGGTTTAGGGACAGAAATGCTTTGGAAGGGAAAGCATTTCTGATCTGTGTGAGGCACTGCCCCCCAGCAACCACCAGACAGCCCAGGGGAAGGAGGCGGATGGAGCTGGCCCCCAGTTCACCCCACCCCGTGCTGTGCTGCATCCTGAGCCAAGTGGAGCTGCATCCTGAGCCAAGTGGGCACCTGGGGGTGACACAGCCACTGCCTGTTTGCATGGTGTGACACCAGGAAGGGGGAGATTCTGAGTGAGATTGCATTGAGATAGATACAGGAAAACTCTCCAGCACAAAAGATAGATCGTGAGGTGAGGGACACTTCTCTATGTGCAGCCAAAACCATCAGAAACAAGTTCTGTATTGTGTGCTAACCTGGGTCTGTCCCATTAACTCCACTACTTAAGTTTCCTTCCAGATTATTTAGACCTTTCATCCTTTACCGACATTTCCGTAGAAGACAAACTGTAACCTAACAGTGTGGACTGGATGTGTCAAGCCCAGGGCCTGCTGCTGCTTTTGGCTTAGTACCTGTAAGCCACTGCATAAAGCCAGCTCCCCTACTAGCATCAGTGTTCCGTGTTCAGTAACAGGTCTTGGCTATCACAAATATGTTTTCTCCACGGGCAATTTAATCTTTGGTTTTGACTGTGTGTTTCCTCTGAAAATAATAGAAAATAACAGCATATTCTCTCCGAACGAACGGCACTTCAGAGCTGGATGGCTCGCGCTGGACTCTTCTCCTTTTCCCCAATTCCCTTCTCCCCATATCATCACCCGCTTGTCCGTCTGATGAAGCCCTGCGTCTCAGCTCTCCATTCTCGCCCCCAGTTGCGCTCGTCCCGCCGGCGCAGGTGTGCGGCACCGCCGTTCCCCCTCATCCCTGCCCTTCCTCGCTCCCGGACGTCGCAGGAGCCGCCTCCGTCTCCCCCTCGCCCAGGTGCCTCCCCCCGCACCCCCCAGCCCAGCCCCGGCCCCCAGTCCCCCGGCCCGGCCCTGCCCCGCCGCCTCCCTATTGGTCCCGCCCGCTCCGCTCCGCGGCGCCCCCCGGGCGGCGACCGCTCCGAGACGCGGCGCCGGAGGCAGCGCTGCCCCGCGGCGGCGGTGGCGGAGGAGGCTTAAAGCGTGCGCGCCGTTGGGCGGCGAGGGCGCGCTCACCTGGGCGCCGCTCCATGGGCTCCGCCGTCGCGCACGGCGGGGGCGCGGCGCTGCGAGGCGGCCGCCGGAGCTGCTGCGGGGCAGAGCCCAGGTGACCATGCGGGGGATCCGGGCTCGGCCGCCGCGCGCTTCGGGGAGCAGGTAGCACGCCAGGTGCACGGCGGAACATGGACTGTCTCCTGCTGGTCGTCTGGACTTTACCTGCCGCGATTCTCAGCGGCAGCTCCATGCAGTTCCCGACCTTCCTGTGGCTTGGAAACGCTGTAAAGGCAGGTCGAGAGCACTTTCTTTTGCAATCGCCTAGTGTACTTGCACAGCAGGTTACTGCACAGTTTCTGATGCCTTGTCTTTCTGCCTTCCCTTGTCAAGTGAATTTCGCCCAATACTTCTTTTCTCTCTCTCTCTCTCTTTTTTTTTTCTCTTGCAGACCCTTCAGCTGTGTTGCCTGTGTTGCATGTCTCATGCAGCAAGTTTAACCAGTGACAGCATCAGTAGCAGTGAATTAAACCATGGTTTGTATTGCTCTTTCTGTATCTATGCATATGAACATTTGTGTAGACGCTTTTTTCTTGGTAGACTGAGCAGTTAAAGTGAAGAAGCTTCAGCGTTTGGGGAGCATAAAGTGAAAGTGAGTTGGCTTCTGTAAAACAGCTAACTCTGGGCAAAGATTGACTTGATCAGCTCTGTGTGCAAAGACTACAAGGAATGATGTCTACAGGCAAAGAGGATGAATAAATGAGATGGTAAATACATCCATATATACATATGCAGTTAGAAAGATGAATGTGTATGTAGCCACAACATCAAAACCTCATATGTTTGTTATGGAAGCAAGGAGACAAAAGTAGTAAAAAGATTTGGGTGGGACAGCGGAAGTGGCACGCTGCAGGATGAGGGAGAGCAAACCTGGAGAGAAAAGGCTGTGTGATGAGAGCCCTGTTTGTTCCCAGGCTGCAGAGACTAGCACTTAGATGCTGATGACTTTGGGAAGGTTGAAGTGCAGTATGTGCTTTTTATTGGATGAGTGGGGAAACAAAGTACAATGGAGAACCGTACCAGGGTGCAGGAAGGAAAATCCTCTTGCACCCATTGCCTGTTCACCAGGGGATTCCCTCACTCCAGCAGCTGCTTGCATTTTTTGGCCACTAGCCTGCTTAGCGTTCTGATTTCTGATGCTGATTAATGCTACTCAAGGAAAGCAAAAGCTCTTGATGCATTGTTTCCACTAAAGAGAAACAGCCTATCACTGCTTATGTGTTCAGCTTAGTGTGTACCCAATAAAATCTACTCAGGCCAGGAAATTGTATCTGAAACATCTTTAACAAGATAAGAAGGTTTTTTCTTCTTTTGTAATGGTGTTATTTCAATTGAGGGAGAGGAGTGAGTTGTCTAACTGTCAAATGCACAGGCATCTTTAAGGGTGCACAGAAATACAACTCAACAGCTCAGTGGGGCTAGGAAGCAGTTTATTCAGCATACTTACAGCACTGGGATTAGGTGCTAGTTCAGCAAATGACAAAAATTCAGAGCCTGTATCCAGGCTCTCTGTATGGACAGATCAAGAGCAGTGGTGATGGACTTCAGGCTAGGCACTTGCTTGTGAAGCTAGCTGAATCAGAGCCTCTGTTTTTTCCTTTCATAGTTTACTACAAGTAGATCTCAGCTAAGTTTTGTAATTTTTCGTGTATTTTATCCAAAACAATAAATTTCTTTGACATGCAATTAGCAATGGCTGACTAAAGGTTATTAGGTAGCATGTAATCTCTTTCTTCTGAAGGTCAGTTACAATTTGAAACCCAGTCTAATCAAGTCACTACAAAGAGATGAGGTCTCACTCAGTTAAGGCATTAATAAATTAATCCTTTAATCCATTTGAACAAGTGGTACAGTTCTACAAAGTCCCAGTCATGGTTTCCCCTACAGTGATACAATATTTGCTGCATTCTTAGGGACCAAAAAAAAACCAAAAAACAAAAAAAAACCCTCAAACCAAAGCAGCCTTCACATTTGACAGCAATTAATACAGGGGGAGGGGAAAATCTACAGATCTGCTGGTGATGACAAATGTCTTCAGAAGAGTGATTGTGGGAATGTTCACAGCTATGCTACTTAGTCTGTACCTCTCAGTGGGGCAGAAAGGAAACAAACACTGTTTGAGAGGCTGTGTGACTTACAGGGTGAATACATGCAGCCAAGCCTATATACACATAGCCTGTGGAGCTTTCAGGCTATTCCCTGAATGGGGGAATTCTTCATACCATAACAAAAGCCTGCTGCTTGCTGTGTTAGAATGACACCGTATTTGCTGGATGCTAAAGCTGATGGCTAACTTTATCGTTACAGATTATGTCTTTGTGACACCCGTCAAAGTGGATGCCAGTGGATCATACATTTCACACAATGTTTTGCACAGTACTAGGAAAAAGAGATCAACTCACAGTTCAAGGAGTTCCTTGCACTACAAATTTTCAGCATTTGGACAGGAGCTTCACTTAGAACTTAAGCCTTCAACCATTTTAAGCAACAGTTTTGTTGTCCAGGTACTTGGGAAAGATGGAGTCTCAAATTCTCAGGAACATGAAATTGAGCAGTGTTTCTACCAGGGATTTATAAGGAACGATAGTACCTCGTCAGTAGCAATATCTACATGTGTAGGCTTGGTAAGTGTCTCTTTCAAACAAATCAGTACTCAAAACTATTTTCATATGTGGAACCATGGTTGTTTTGGCAAAGATCTTTATGTACCATCTGCCATTTGGTGATTTTCTTAATACCACTGGTTGCTATTGCATTTAACAGAAGAGGTATAGGTATAGTTAATTAACTGTATTGCACCTTTAAGGATCTTTCAGGAAAAAAGCAGAAGACTGCTAGGCCTAGTAGCTATCCCATAGAAGTTTTCGTTTGTTGTAGTTTGTGATAGTTTCTACCTGTTTTGCTTCCTCTTAAATAAATGTTCTTCCTGCTATTGTGAACTGCTGTGAATAAAGAAAAAAATGAAACTCCAAGCTAATGAGAAAAAAATGTATACCTAGTTTTGTCAACTGCTTTAAGGAAGGGTGAATTTCCTAACACAGCAGGAGTTATGAACCAATTTCCCTTAGCTTCCTGTGGCAATTCCAGCCTACTTTGGTTTATAAGTCTTGATGAGTTGATCTCTTATGAACGTGTTAAATGCTGTCTTTGCATACATTCTATTAATGGCTGTTCATGAAAAATTACTATGCACAAATGATTTTTTTTTTCCAAAATGTATTTGATAGTGCTGTTTTCCTCCAGAAAGGTCTTTACTGATGTAATTCAGGATAGCTAGCTACAGAATTAATAGTTGTTAATGGCTTTAAGGCAAAAGATCTTGCACTTCACAAATTTCATATGGACACAGATTAGAACAGTGACATTCAACAGTGCTAGGTTATATGGAGCTATCTTTATGCTGTATGGTGCAGAGTTCCAAAGGATATGTTGGGTCACCCTCTAGAAATCTCTTTTGCAAAGGTACTTGATCATAAGGGCTATTAAACTGCATGGTAAGACTAAAAGAAGGGCACTTCAGACATCCAGTGTTCCTTTTGAAATAATAATCAGAGACTTGAGAAGAGGGTGGGTCACTAGGAAGAGCTGTTGAATACTGATAATTGGTTGAAATAGTCTGGTAATATTTTGAATGCTCTACTTAAATGCGTTGGTCACAGCAGTTAGATGAATTAGTATTTTCCAGTTCATTTGAACAGTTGCAAATGTGGCTTTGGAGCAAATGCCAAGAGCTGGAATGAATTTTTTTGTTTTTATGCTTGTAGTACTGAACTGTCATTATCAAATGTGCTTAGTTGGGAATTTCTATGGAAACTTAATTTTCAAAACTAATAGGTATTATCACTTTTATTTAGACAAAAGCTGTTTTAACTTATTGCAGTGTTTGCCATTTCCTGTAAGGGAAGCACTCTGCCTCTGTACAACAGCTGGAGTTTGGGTGATCTCCCTGTTTGGTCACGTTTTATTTTCTAACATGCATCAAGAGCTAAGTGGAGCTGGGCTTGTCATGTCTTGTCTGGAGAAGGAAGGTTCAAGTCTGCCTCGGGTCACAGAGAAACAGAATGTAGTGATCTTAACTGAGACTGAAATGGATCTTTTACCACTGTCTCGACATACAGGTTGTTATGACTGGTAAGCTTTACTTACAAAAGATCCAGAAACTGATCAAAAGAGAATAAATATTGTGGCTTCAAAAAATTTATTATGGCAGAACCTTTTCAGTATCTATGCTATTATCAATTGGAATCTGTCTCCTTCTTTAATCAGTCCCAAGATTCAACATAGTTCACCTTAAATTGTTTTACTTCATTTACCAATTTAAAATAACTTTTAATAATCTCCTGCACAGTCAGTATCACAACATATAATTGTTCCTTTCTCCCTATCCTTTTATTAATTTCTGTGCAACTGGTGCCTGGCAGGAAAATTATCAACACAATTCTTAGTCTTTCAGCTTGCAAGACTGCTTTCTTAAAAATGTCTCATCAGCTGTTTGTAATGACAACCGCGTTGCTTTTTACTGTGATCCAAATTCAGTAATCATATGTTAAGTCTGGACGCTCTGCCCTGACCAGGAGAACCTTGTGAATAGCTTCTATATCCTCTTTGCACCAACTACTTTTGTCACTTGGTTGCCCTTCTTTCCTATTTGCTTTGTTCACTGCAATTAAACCGAAAGTGGTGTTTCTTCTATATGGTTGGTAGCACTAATCTTTCCATTGTTCCTTTCATTAGCAATAGCTTCTCTACAAAAAAATTGCAGTGACCCATTCTTTCAGGCCTGGAACACCACAATGTGATTTGGAGGCAATTGCATTTCAATAGACTACAGGGACTCTTTGATCTAATTTTTTGGATGACCTAGAGTATTCAGTCATTCAGTTGTCTGTTATCTGCCATTGCCTGCAGAGTGGACTCTTGAGAGAGTCTATATGAATTGGTTTGTTAGACAGAATGACCTTAACTTAACACTGGAAAGGAGCAAGAATTTGTTGCTTCAGTATCATCTATTAAGATATGTGCTCATCTAACATTTTAACAGTTTAGATGACACTAAGGCCTCACATTTTCATGCTGAATTGTTGATTGGAAACCAAATGTTTCCATCCATCAAGATAATTTTCTCGATGGGTCAAAAGGCAAACTTGGATCCATGCTCTTTATCTGGTGTAAATTAAGTTAGCATTTTAGGATAATGCATGCACATTTGCTTTGAGTAATATCTCTTGCCTTTTCATCACCCAAATATTTAGGTACTTTGATTGTCAACAGGAAAATTCCTTTTTTTTCCCCGCCCTTTTTTCTTTATTCAGCATATGCCTTGCTTGCTGTACCATGTTTATCCAGACTTTTTGATGAAATTAACTTGTATGCAGGAAATCTTGTTCAGATATTTCTACATGCCTGCTTCGCCATTGGCCATTAAGTAACAGCATCATGCATACCTAATAATAAAGTGTGTCACATTTAGTAAAATTCAGGCTTATGCTCTACATCACACAGTTTATAAATGCTCAGTTTATAAATGCTCAAAAAATCCTACTTTATATGCCTTCAAAAAAAAAATATATATATATATTCTGGGCTGTCTGGAGAGAAGACAATATTAAAACAACTATGATAACTTTTATTTTTAATTTTCATATATTTTGCTAATACATTCTTACTCTCAGAGCTGTTTCTGTTTGTTCAACTCTTTTAACTTTGGGTCAGTGAGTTCATTTACATTTGTAAATACAAAAGCAGTTTGTTCTTCTAGCATCATTTTAATGTGGCCCAAATAGAAAATTGGGTAAAATTTTCAACTCCTTTCTTCACTGATATTCACTATCACTTTTAATAAAACTCCTGTGTATGTCAAGCATGACTTTTTGGAGTTTCCTTCAATTCCTTGTGCTATCCCAGTGTGTACATCCAGGCTACTGGTTTGTCTTGCCACTTCACCTCACTTTCAATTCAAACTGCTCATTCTGCCCAAAATTATATATATTTTTTTCTGAAGTCCTGACTTAATTCTTACTTATTCAGAATAAAATTTGATTCCCACTATTGTTCAGTTAATATCAAATTACCTGTAATTGCCTTTAGTCATATAACTGGAACGCAGACTATGCCAAACGCTCATAATAAAGGGGTTTTCTGAAGGAGATAGTGTAGGCCACTGTTAGGATAAGAAAATCTTTTAGGAAGTATTCAATATGGCCATTTGTGTATTCTCCTTGCCCATCCTTTTAATCATGACATTCTCTCTCCTGTATTAAAAACAGATATTAGTGTCAGGTTCACCATCTTTAAACCCACTTCAGGATGACATTGTTCCTAAAAGCTTTACTACTCTCTGTGGTTTGATTGTCTCTTTTTATATACTTTTTCTCTCTGTTCTGTCTCTTGTATGGCAAGTTGTTTGCAGCACACACTAAACTGGGGCAGAATACAACTCAAGTTGTCTCAAGAACATAATCTCACTGCTGACATTCTTGAAAGTAATTTAAACATGTATTTCTAGGATCAGAAGTGATGTTCCCTTGTGAACAAGACCTTTCTCTGAAAGAGTCGAGGAAGTTTATAGCATACTCCAGTGCACAAGACATAGAAAATATTGATCATAATGAATGAGTTGGCTTTTATGTAACATTTGTGGGAGTGTTGCAGCTGTTTGGTGGAGGAGTCATGTATTAGGCAAACACAAAGCATGTGCCCCCTAAAGAAATATGTATACAACATGAAGGAATTCTCTTAGCTTTACATTATAATCAATTTAATGGAACAGTAAAAGTCCCATAAAATACATAATTTTATTGCTTAGGCCAGATTCAACCCTAAACAAGTGCGCCAGCGTGGAGACCTGACAGACTGCTCCTGCTTATACTAGAGGAGAATATGTGCCATTCTGCCCTTTTATTTATGTGCAGCAATTAGAAGAGTGGAGTCAGCTTCATGCACTAGCCAGTGCCCTCCTTTGTTTTTGGTAAGATGTGATTGAATCTTTCATTATAAGGGGCCTCTTGTCTCAAATTCTGTTGTTTGTTAGTGTCTAGTCAAGGGAAGAGAAAGAGGAGGGAAGGATGAATCATGTTACACTCACTGAGCTGTCAGAGGAGTCTACGACTGGAGAAAGGGTTAGATGTAGTAGTGAGAGATAAACAGGAGATGTATTAATTCAATGGTAGTTGTGTGTACATGTCTGAGGGCAGGACTTGCTCAAAGTATCAAAGAAGCCACAAAATTAAAGCTTCTTAATGTAGTCTGGCCACCTAAGAGGCAGGCAGGCAAGGCAACTCATGTACCCATTCTTTGTAGTCATTTAATTGCACCCTGTATTAGCATTATTTAAGTTCATGCTAACAACAGTCTCTTATTCCTAGAGCTCACACTTTAAGTCCAATTAAGTATGTTGAGACAAATCCCAAGGTTCTTATTCAGACAAACTGCCGTCAAAATCAGTGAGCCAGGCTGCTGGTGAAAGTACAAAACAATTGCTGCTTATAAGGAAGTTCCTTTAGAAAACTACAGCTGTAAAAATAGGACAAAATTTGGCCCAGTAGGACCTCGAAAAGAAACCAAGCACAAAAATGACAATTTGACTTATTCTCAAAACTATTTTTAGGCCTTCCACAAGTCAATATGCAAATCTGTACTTTTGCTTTTACGTGGGAACAAAATAAACAGCATTGGAACATATGTTAATTGGCTTTATATTCACACACCATTACATCTCTGTCCCTTATAAAATTCAAACTGTTTCACAAGACCATCATTTTGTCCCCTGTCTTGATGGACATTGTGCCATTATTCTTCTCTTAATACAATCAAGAGGAAAGGAGGAAAATCATTTCAAGGAAAATGAAGTGACAGTGAGGAAAAGCCATATTCTTCAAGATATTTTAAATTATACTAGACAAATACTGAATACTTCTGACTTCAGCCTTCTATTGACCTCCGATTGGAATTGAATTGCATGATGAATAGGTTATTGTTGATTACCCTTCTCTATAGCTGTCTGAAAAATTTTCTGTTTAACTCTGCAACACAAGGATTATGTTATCCCAGGCATTGTGAGCCAACTGATTTCTCATGGGTGAGAACTTGAATTTCAGAGGTTAAATGCTGTACAAGTAATCTGCCCACACTGGGTAGGAGAGGTGATAGCAGTAGTGTTTTTTCCAGGTTTTATAATAAAAAATTTGCACATGCATAGAGGAAATACTGTGTCACTGTCTAAGAGCAGTTTGGCTCCATCTGCGTGAACACAGTGGGCTGTGAGCATCCAACAGGTCTCAAGGCTGCCCACAGGAGCTAGCCTGTTCACTTGTTTTTGCCTGCTCCATTACTACTTAACTGGCAGTAAGAGCACAGAAATTGTTCTTTGGTGTCTCTCACACCAAACTTCAGCCTGTTATGAGCACCACTGCTTGCACCCTAAAAACAGTTCCAGAATCAGAGTTGTTGCATAAATAGGCAGTTTATCTTTCTTCTTTAAGAAGCAGTGATGCAATTTCTAAAGGAATCAGTAGACTTCATCTATCCTTGAAACATGAGCATTTTTCTTGCTATAGCAAAGTCTTTCCACAACTTTTAGTTCCCACAGTTTCCCTTAGAGAGTCAATCTGTTAGAGAGAAACAAGTAGTCAAATGCCTCCATAGGGGTCAAGAGAGGATGACCTGTCTGCACAGACTTGACCTCCTCATAACAGGATGTCTTTGATGTAAATGAGGATTTTTATTTTAAGTGCCACTATTTTTGTTTGGATCATACCATCTCTGCTGCTGAGATGCAACATATTCTTTTCTCCACAGCAGTGAACTGTTGAACATTCAAAGTCTTTCTCTATGTAGAAGCAGATTCTAAAAACTAGTAGCAGCTTTTTGTTACTAATAAATAAGGTTTTATTTCTTTTACCTTCTTCCTCCACTTCAAAAGCATTTGAGGAAAATACCAGGTTTGCAGACTCAGAATCTAAAGCCTTTCACTTATTCAAAACAAAGTGACAGTCTGTGAAACTGTAGTTCAAGTCCATCTCAAGCAGCCCACTCCCAAAGTTCTGTACGTGGCACACAGCAGTGGAAAGCAGAGGGGCATGCTGGTTGTGCCCTGACCATGCTATACAGCCCACTTAATTAGAACAAACAATAGTATCAAAACTGTTGTAAATCCTCTTTTTTCTTTCCCTCTAAGCTTTCTCCTTCCTTAGCCTCTCTGCAAAACCAGCATCCTGAGTATGACAGCTTTGTGATGACTATGCTTGTGTTCAATTGGGAACTTGACCTTGATTCCTGGTACTGCCAGCTGTGAGAGAATGACAGAGGCCTGTTATCACCTTCTGTGATGTGAAATTCGCAGTTCTTGGATGGGGTACAATAAAAACTGCCACCTTGCTGTGCAATTGGCTGCTATGCCAATAATTTATAGTTGGTTCAGTAAGACAATTTCAGAGCTTTGTCTGATTTCATTTATGTATTTATAACTCTCCAAGGAGATTCTAGAAAAATACCTGTCTTCTTTTTGGAAATTTCAGTGTCCAACGATAAACTGGCAACAGCTCCACTGAGGTGAACAGCTTTGTTAGTTACTAGAAGTATTTCCTCTAACCTGACTCTCAATCATGCACAGAAGCTGTTGGTCTGTGAGACACTTTTTTAAATAGTATTCTGTCAGTGAGTTAGCAGAACAGGGGTTAAACCTGGCTATCTCTACGAGAGCTAAATCTACAGCAAGTTACACAACTGAAGTTCAGTCTTCATTATCTTTTTCCTAAAACTCACTCATTTTGTGTTGGGAATGCTCTGACTAGCCCTTACATGGTATCTGAATTGAACTTTAATGTATAACTGTATTACAAACAAGGTCTTCCTCTGTCTTTTTGATCATGTCACTGGGAGCAGAAATGTTGGTTCTTTCTTGCCTTTTCTTATCCCATTTTAATCCCAATTCTGTTGCTGCAGGTCTACCATAAATTACAGTATGCAAAAGGAATTTCCTATTGATTTGCTCTGACAGTGAGTCGACCAGCTATGTGAATAGCTGATGGAAGCAGAACTTTACTTTGGTTCAGACAGCAGAGCATTGACTAAAGCTTGGAGGTAAACATTTACAGAAACCTGAAATCATAATGCCTTGCAGATCAACACAATTTACAAATGTATTAAGCTTCAGTACGAGCTTTAGTGTGTGTTAGAGACTCATAATAGTTTGACATCAGTAACCTTTTATTGTTTATCATGCTCGGAAGTCACTAAGAATGAGGTGAAGAAATGTCAAGTAATTAGGTCATATGCAAGTGAATGAGTCTTGGTGGTTGGAGCTTAGTACCGTGGGAACCATTATTATCCAAAGTAATTTCTGGAAAGTTCAAATTAATTTCTTTCTTACAGTGTCCATAGGCTAGGGAAATCTACAAACAATTTATGCAGTCAGACAAAAATCATTTTCCTGAATCTTATATGTAGCTTCCCAGCTAGTTCCTGCCACAAAGTAGTGAAATAAAAAAAAAAGTATGATGACAAAGGTAACAGGTCTTGAAGTTACTCTTACTGGAATAGCAACATTCAGCATTCACACATTTAGTTAAAGAGGAAGCCGAAGCAATAAAGTGATGTTTACTTATGGAGACAATAGGGCATTGCCTTTTCACTCTTCTGTGGCATTAGCATTTCTAGCTGCACTACTATGTACACAGCACGCTCATGGCTTTATGCTGTGAGGACTGGATTCTTGCTGTTCACAGTGGGATCACTTGAAAGCTTGTGCCTGCCTGCCTAATATGTTAATTGAAGGACTTTTGTGTCTCAACATCTTTATTAATATTAATAGAATGAGATTTTTGATGGACCTGTACAAAATATGCTTGACCTAGCTTAAGCCCTCACTTTTGTTTTTATACTCTGCAGCACAGTGCAGCTTCCAACTTATTTAAGAATGTAATACTATATACTGTGTCAGAATACACAAACTAATGAAACAGGGATTACTCTTCAGATCGACAGTTTTTTTGCCATGAAATATAAAATTTATATCACACCAAAATATAATTAGATTTTTTCAAGTTAATAAAATTAAAAACAGATTTGCTTTCTCTTTCTGCAAATTAGTGCACTTCGGTGAGAACACTAAGCATTCTATGATTTAAAAATAATTCTGTCATAAGTAGGCTTCTCTTATGCTGTACTTTTTTTTTCTTCTTTTTTTTAAGAAAGAATTCACCAAAACAGTAGTTCTTAAATTCAGGCTAGACTAAACCTCAATAAGTATTTTCACTGAATATAGCTATTGAAGTATTACCTGGTAATGGTATAGAGTAGGTATAAAGGCTGTCAGAGAAGAAAGTTTAAACCTTCTAAATATGTGGCTACCCAGTTTCATTTCCTGTTAACACTTGACAGAAAATTGTGCTATTTATTTTGGTTGATGCAAGTATAAATTAAAGATTGAAGTACAAACCTTGGTCTAGGGCCAGCCTGAATTTTCTGCAGCCTCCTGTGGAGCTGTGGATTACTATAATATGGATGAAAATATGCTTCTGTCACTTTTGCCCCTTTTTACTACTTTTTCTGACAGAGGATCATTCTACATTACATTGTTTATAATAACTGTCTGTAAAAACACTAGAAACCAGCCTACCACAACAGTATCTCCAGTCCCCAGTTTCTTTCTCTGGTTACTGGCTATTCTTCATGCTAGAAACCATGCTGAAGGCTGTATGGATATATTTTGCATTCCCAACAATGCATACTGATGATCAGATTGTTTTCTTGCCTCTAGCATCTAAAACCTCAGCAAAGGGGGAGGAAAAAGGAAACTTAGCAGGCTGAGACAGAAGTGTACAGCTCTAATCCCTGCAGCATGATATCTTCTACTGTCACTTATAAGTACCTGCTGTTTTTAGGGGCTTCATCTGAAGTTTATAATGAGTAATATGTTCTATAATTCTTTAGATCAGAACCTCAAGAAGATTCCCTTGTCTTCTTCCATCCTGGCCTTTGAATCAAGAGGCACACAGTACCTTTTTGGTAAAATTACTGTAATTACTACTTGGTTTAGAAATACATTTTTCAGAGGGAAGGGACTGCTAGTCTATAAAGAAAGTGCAGCATGTCAGTTTCCACTGGCAGACCCAAAACACATCTTGTAAGTAGCTGAAGGTAGAGCTGTATAAACAGATTACACTGAGTCAGGACTACCTGAAAGGCAAAGAAACCAATCTGCAGACTGACCCTATCTTCTTCTCATGGCCTGCTCAGGCTAGTAACAGCCAGAAGTGAAATGAAGCAGGAATTCAAACAGCTTCCCAGAAAACCAGCAACAGACACAAAGATAAATAACTGGAAAGAGCTTACCTGGTCTAATCATGATCAAATCCTGATGAAGTCAAGTGTGGCATTTGGACTATGTGGCACTTCACCTTCTGGATCTGACTTTTTGCATTTCACTAGCCAATAAAAAGAAAAAAAAATATGTATACATATGTGTATGTCTATACAAAAGCACTGAACTGGTACCCATGTTGATCTTGATTTTACAAAAGACAGCGAAATATTAATGCACTGTTATTTACGTAAAGTTGCACAGGGTAGTGCTTTTTAGAGCTGTTATCTTCTCTGCCATTAAATAGTGATACCATGTTCTAGCTATTTAAATGAACTCTTTCATGTCTCTTCCAGAAATTAGCTTAAATTTTAAGGAGAGAGTTGATGAGATTCATCTCTGGTTGGTTTTCATAGTAAGTGGCCGGATGTAAAGTAGCTGCAAAAACTGACTGTGACATACATTATTCTGGCATTACTTCAATCGCTATGTATTAGCATATGTTAAAGGAAGAACTTATTGTGTGAGTTCATAAAGTATCTTATACAATTGATTTACTAATACAAAAAAAAAATGAGATAGATTTAGGATTGATTGATAATGGCATAAATGTTTTCAAAAAAATATGTCCAGTATCCTCCTTTTGAGGAGCACAAAGAGAGGAGCCCAGGACAGGAGTCATCAAGTGTGAAATCACGGGCTGAAACTATTTCAACAAGAGTGGGAGTGTAGTTTCAGCTCTCTCTTATCTTAACTGCATTCCTTATGTACACTAACTTTCCAAAGTGAGATGTGTGATTGATTCATAGCAACTGATGGGCAGTTTAAAATTACAAAGCTTTCAGTTTCCTGGTTCCCTGGCAGATAAGGAGGGTGGGCATTTCCTGATTATATGGTATATATTCAAAATATTTCAGTTCCCCATGGTGCTATTTGTGACTAATTTACTTCTATAGGACATTAACAGTGCTGGTTTTATTTTGTGGGAGAAGTGTAAAGTGTAACATAATGTGACGAGAGGAAGTGTTTCACAACAAGAGGTCTTTCTGGCTTTTCCTCTGTTTATGTTACCACATGGAAAGAAGGAAAGGTGGAGTAAATGACTGATGATCCACATGGACTGCATGAACAATCCCATCTTTAGTCATGACATATTAAGTTGGGCAAATTCACGCTGAGAAGTGTAAAAACTGCATTTTAATTCCTAGAAACATGTAAGATCTTGTGTAGGAAAATGCGTAGAGATGAATAGCACTTGACTACCTTCCTGTTACTGGTCTCTTGGCAGGCAGTGCAGATGGAGACCCCTTAGCCAGGGAAAGCCCAAGTGACCACTCAGCAGCCAGATGGCTTTGGGGACAAGTCAGAGGTACACTAATGTGAGAGATGGGCTTAGGACAGGATACAGCTGAGAAGTTAGAATGCGAGAATAGTAAATCATGAGTGTTCACTGGGGCTCTTGTGTTCTGTAGAGGCAGGCTGGAGCAGGGAGCACAAGCAAGCCCTGGGATAGAAATGAGACTGAAGTGTCTGTAACTCTCACTCACTTCCACGATGTCCCAGAGCCTCTGTAAACCTGACAGCACATTCCTCTTCTTGGAAGCTTTTTTCTTAACCTGTATTTAACCTGACCTTTGCTTAACCTACTGTTCAGTAGATTCATTGCAGAAAGAAGGTCAGGTTGCCTAGGAAATTTTGCATGCTAAATCTTCTGCTGATTTTCTTTTTTTAAGCCATCCTTTTATAACTTCTCAACATGTTAAGATGTCAACATATTCCATAGGATTTTATCTCCCTCGACTTCCCTGCATTTTTGTTCCATGTAGAAGGTTGATAGTGCTTATCATTGTGGCAACACTTATGGCAATAGATTTCCAGGTTTCTTGGACCAATTTAATACAGACAATACCTCACAGAACAAAAAGTTACTTTTGAGTACAACCTTCCCTTTGCCATTTTATTTTTCTTGAGGTCTCAAATATCCTCAGAAGGTTTCTTTGATCTCTGGAGCTCCACAAAATATATTAGGAAGTAGTACACTGAGTAGTACACTCTACTGTACAAACACTTTCATGAATGCTATTCACTTGCTTGAAAAAAAGAAATCACTATTGTGTGCTTGCTGAGACAGGAATCAAAGGCCTGTTTTTTTGGATCAGTTTTTATAAGTCTGTGTAGAAACAGAAATCTTTGTCTTCTCCTCATGCTCTTTTTTGTACTCTGTTCTTATCACTGATTTTCTGAGGTACATGATGGAGCTAGTTTTGTTAATGAAAAATATGTAACTATTTCCACGCAGTCTTTCATATTTTTCTCAAGACTCACCTCAACTTAATTCACTGGCTTATACTAAAGTCTACTTATAGGAAAATCAGAGTAACCTTTCATAACCTTTGTAATTCTGCAGGCCTAGTAAGGCAGGCTGAGTCAAATACAGATCTGAATACTTACAAACCATTATGTTAACAGTCCAGATGCTGGTTTAGACTTGTGTGTTGCTCTCTGACCCTGTCAGCAGATAGGATGTTGTAATGCTATAACGGGATGGAAATAGCAGGTCTTTAGCTACAGCAAATGAGAACAAACACAAAAGCAGATACAGAAATGAAGGAAAAGCGTTACTTACATTTAGGTTTCACATAGGCAGGGATCTCTATCAAAAGAAACTCTTACCTCCGCTGCCAATCTTTAAATGAGGTCTGGGAAGGGGTGGATCCTGGCTCCAAACCTTCCAGTCACTCAGATGCATTGCATGCACCTGAGCTCCCATGGGTTGGCCCTGCCTTCCCACCAGGTGTTCAATCCCTGTTTTAAGCCCTGACTTAGCATTTCCACTACAGATGCCAACAGATGTAAATTAAATTGGTGTGTTAGATGAGAAGGGGTGAATTTAACTCACTTTTTACTGAAAATATGGACTAAAATTAAAGCAGCATTGTTATCATCTCAATTTTAGGAGGACTATCTTGACACTGTGTCATATTTCGTACCTCACCAGAACATATTGTAGTGATTTTTGCACGAGATTAAACTTGCTTCTATTACAGGAATTACTGCAATTAGAAAATTTTACTGAAAATAATTTCTCACCAAACTTTCATTTATAAGAGTATCAAATGCTTTTCTAAAGGGGACAAATTCACCCAGGTTTTCTGCTTTTAATTTCACTAGTAAAACCAGCAAAAGAATTGGCATGCTCACCTTTGTGCATCGTTCCCTTATACTAAAAAATAGCATAATTTGTGGGAGAGAGTATGGATGAGTGCACAGTTCTGAAGCAGAACAGGAATGAGGCAGTCCATGTGTGTTCCACTGTTTGCTAGCTTGTTGCATTTGCCTACAATTAAGGAATCAAATTTTTGGACCCATGGTATACTTGATAATATAATGTGAAGGCAGGTTGTAAGCTGTGCCCAGAAATATGTGGGCATATTTCATGACATGGACTATAGATGGCAGTTACTATATTTGGCTTAGCAAATAACTCACTTCTTAATCAAATGTCCGTTCTAAACTAAGACCTGCAGACTAAGGATGTCTGTATGGCTTACTGTGTATCTGACTTCCACATGAAGTTGTCCTGGAAAGGTTTCTTATGTTGTGACCAACTGAGAAAACAGTGAGGCCTAAATTTAATTTGGTGATATGCTGCTGCCCTGTTTCAAGTTAATAGTATGAACTGCCTTTGAAGTTTTACTGATTTGTCATTTCTTAGAAAGAAAATGCATTGTGGTTTAACCTAGCATGTGACTAAGCATCACATACTCATTTGCTCACTCCTCCCTTCCCAGTGGGATGGGGAAGAAAATCAGAAACAAAGTAGAACTTGTGGGTTGAGATAAAACTATTTACTAAGATAAAGAAAAGGAAAAGGATAATAATTATGACTTCATATATATAAATGCATATAACAAGTGATGCAAAAGCAATTGCTTATGGTTGCCACCCCCAACCAATGCCCAGCTAGCACCCTGAGCAGCAGAAGAGAGAGAGAGGTGAACTCCCTTCCAAACTTCTTCTACATGTTGTCATATGATATGGAATACCTCTTTATCCAATTTAAATCAGCTATCTTGATTCTGTTCCCTCTCAGCTCCTTTGGGCCTTCAATGAGAATGGCCTTGGCTCTGTACAACAGTGCTTAGCAGCAACTATAAACATCAGTGTGTAATCAGCATTGTTTTTCTCCTGGAACCAAAAACATAGCATCATACCACTCTTGACGAAAACAATTCCATCCCAGCTGAAACTAAGACAGTGTGATTCAGGCTACTGGCCTGCTTTGAAAATGTGATTACAAGCAAAAGCAGAGGCTAAGTTTATTCTTTCCCACTCCTCCTTTCTTGTCAATGCTAAATAATCACATTATGTATAGCCATGTGTAAAGCAGCCAGAATTACAGTAAGGGAATTTCTTGTTAGGAGCGACCCTATCAAACCTCAGACTCCAGTGGATGTGACCACTTTTCTGGGTCACATAATGTATTAGCACTCAGGTTCTTGTGATGGGGACCACATGGCAGAAGTCTACCCAGTGATGTGATGAGACACAGATGGTGGTCAGAGCTGTATTTGAGCAGCACGTCTTCGGGCAGGGTGCTTACCAGTGCAGAGTCCTGCTAAGTGGCAAGTACCTAGCTATTATGGGTTTGTGTGCTCAAGCTGCTGAGTGGCACCCTGAAGGTTGGGGCTGCAGCAGGAGAAAGGCCGTGAGCTTCTATAGTGAGGGACATAGAATCATCTGACTGGTCAAATGTGTGTCTTTGCAATTTTTTTGAGCATTTACAATATAGAATATACTATCCTGCCTTTCAAACTGAGAAATAAGGAACAGAGAAGCTGTATGACAAAGAACTGGGAGCTGAATCCAGATAACGCAGGCATCAGCTTGATGTTCTCACCCTTGGGCCATCTTTGCTTCGTTTTCCATTCCCTTAATGGCCTAAAATCTTTTATTCCACTCCTTTTCTCCTTCCCACGTAGATATTTCGACATATGTATGTCTGTGTATGTGGAATATCAGCAAAGCTGATACTTTATTCCCTACAGAGTTCCTTGTGACCACTCTCTCATGTAACTAATCCATAGCAATGTATACTCCAACAAGGAAAATTAAAAGGTTGGGAACCACTGACCTAACTTCTTAGTAAGCAATACAGCTGGCAATCAGATGTAACCCGAGCTCCTCGCTATTGGAGCTGCCTGAGCTATTCATAGCAAAATAAAATTGCTATGGGAATTGAACTAGATTTATTTTGTTTGAATGCAAATTATCGCGGGTCAGACAGGCTCAGATCTTCTGCCCCCTCAAATGCATTTGCATCAGCTCTGCCAGGCCAGAGCTTTTATCTGGGAGATCTTCACTGGGGAAAAGTAGGCATGGGTAGCAAACTGTCACTGTCTAGAGTATTCCCTGTGGATCTTTGGTGCGATCAGTGTAAGTCACTGAGCAGAGTGAAGTGTCTGCTGTCAGCTAGCGGTGTGCTGAGTGTGTTCAGTGTCTTGGCTGCAACTGCAACAGGGTGTCTTCAGGCTTGTCTGCCACTCTCATTCATGATACATAAAGTTCTGAAAGGAATAGCTGCCAAAATCCTAACATCACAGGAAAAGCTGAGTTTTCATTAAAAAAAAAAAGAGAAAAAAAAAAAGACTATGATTCCCATACACACAATCATAAAATAGTAAAAAAAAAAAATTAAAGATTCATCCAAAATGGTTCAAGAAATCAGAAAGCAAACAAAACACCAAAGACCTTCAGCATTTTGTTTTAAAATCTCACAGTTTACAGTATTGTTTCCTGTGAGGCCTGATTTATGACTTGTAGTGTTTAGAGTTACATGTCCGATAGGAAGGAATGTTGCTGATCGGAAACAAGCAAGCATCTGCTAATGCTAAATACCTATGGAAAAGAATTTCCAAGCTTGTTTTAGTTATTTATCATCATCATTTGTATTTTTTCTTTAAGCAGTCCTTTTTCAGTGTCATTATTGTTTAAATGATGTTACTGGTTTTGCCTTTATCACAATTGCAGGATCGGAAGATTCATTCAGAAGCCATACAGTTTCCTAGAATATTAATACGTTTTAATCCCATCAACATAAAACTAATAAGCTGTGCATGAAGAAAGAGAGTCTTTCCAGTGCATTTTCATTGCACCTAGTCCTTTGAGTAGGTATTTTGAAGTCACATTTCAGAGATTCGAGTAGAACGTAACGGTACTTTAATTTTGTTCTGCCACCCAGAGTGACAGGACAAGGAGATCTGTGCCTCCTGTGCTTCAAAATTTCCAGAAGGTAGGGCTCCTTTCACATGCAAAGGGTTCCATTAAGTCCTGATCCAGCAATGACCTTTCTTACATGCAAGTTTAGGAGACTAACTGAACTATCTTGTGAGGTCAGTTGGTTTATTACTCTTGGTGTGCCATAAGTAACTAATCAACTGTAAGACAGTACATGACAAATATGGGCTGCCTCTTTTTAGGAAAAGTGAAACATAAGTGTATTCATAAAACAATCCTGCTGTTTCCTGTTTACTTTGTGTTGGATTTTAGAACTGTCATAACTAATAAAACATCAAGATTTTATCTCACAGTTGCAGGGATTTGCTTAACCAGGCAGTACCCAATTGCTTGTACAGCCACCAAGTCTTAATTCAAGTTGTTGGTTTTAGCTAATTGCTTTCCAGAAACATTATAACAAGCCAAAAACTCAGTCAGTACCAATACTGATGGAACTGCTAATGAAGTGATCTTGAGTGCTGCTTGGCAAACCTTTGGCGCTTAAATCTTAACAGTCTGTCCATGGTGTCATAATGCTGTAGTCTACATCAGTATTTTTATTCTGTCTATTTAAGATGACTGCTTATGTGGTTTTTTTTTGCTGTTTGTTTTGTTTTGTTTTAACATGAGAAATGAGGAAGCTCAGGTACTTAAGAGCATGTATTTAATCTTTGGCTAAACAATGAAATTTGTGTTAGTTCTAGAATATCTCATTACCCTGCAATGAATACCAATTTAATACATCTAAGACATTTAAATACCAATGTGAGTGTTTTTTTCCTCAATGAAGGAAAAAACAAGAGTATTTCCTTATTTGCCTTATGTTGACAGAGGATTGCAAAAAGATGTTTTAAACAAGTTCAGTCAACTGCAAAAATACAAAGGCACTATTCAGAGATAACGTTGTCTTTGTTCGTTTAGGAATAATTAAAGACATGCAATTTTGTTACCTTGTTTTAGTAATTGCTGAATGCTCTGCATTGCACTTCTTTTGAGCAGCCATACAGAGTAGTCTTTCATGACTAACTCAGATTGCAGTTTCAACTTCTTACTTTCTTTCTGTCAGATCCATAGATAATAAAATGCTATGTTGTTCCGAATCCCTAACATTTCTTATTTGCAAGAAATCTACATTATGTTGGAAAACAAAGTAAACTGAGTTATTGTATGATTCATTTAAAACCTAAAGAAACATGTGATCTTCTGTGCAATTATTAAGTTGAAATAGGCAACCAGTGATTCTAATGCTTCTTTGATGATAAAAATACTTCAGTATGTATAAAGTCCATTAACTTAATCTAAACATTTGCTGTGGTACAGAGCCAGATATTACAATCTGGTGAAAATCAGGAAAGGTCTGCTGAGGTTATTCTCATTAGCCAAGGACCGAGACCAATAAAATATTACATTTGTACTTGCCTGACTGGGATAGTCATTAGAAACTGCCCTTGTACAGACTTGATACTTTTCTGAAGAATGGATGAATTTGTTTGGCAAACATAAAAGCTAGGGAAAAGTTTAGTTAATTTGAATTCTCTTTTGTTTAGTGTGTTCGCATGACTTTGTGCTGCCTGGTTTGGGATAGGATCAAAAATGAAAATGCTCCGAGTTTTACTCGTGGGATCTCTGACTTCAATAATGCCTGTATATTATTGGAAACCTCATGAGAGTCCATTCTCACTACTTTCCCAGAACATTTTCTTTCCCAAACTGGTATAAATGCACCCTGAAAGTATTGCAGTCCAGAGACAATGTTCAGTTCAACAGGAGCTCCTGGATGTCTAGCATGGAAAATCATGGATTGTGTCCCTGTTGCTGTGCCTCAGAACCTTCTTTAATTCACCCTGTGCTTCAACAACATGGGCACATGGCTGAAATGCCCTTCTGAGGGGAGCAGAAGCACCATATAGAGGCAAAATATGCCTTAACTCTGTTAGCTGCTGCTGTCTCCATTGCAGCTACAACCCAGAAGGCTGTAGGTCATAGCAGAGTGAACAAACTTCTTTAATTACCGTGATATACTGCCATTGGTTTGGCTGTTTGCTCGTGCTGCTTCCCAAGGGTAAAGATATCTTTCACCTCTGCTATACTTGCTGCAATTCAGCTCCTCCATTCTGCTTTGCCAGATATGTAGCATGTATTTTTTCTACTCACTTTTACATCTTAATTTGCTCATTTTTATTATAGTTTCCAGAGCACTAACATTTTGACCCTAACCTGAGAGGTACTCAATAACCCATCTCTCAAAAAGTCAGTTAGTGATATCAGGTATCTCTAATTCCAGGTCACCATGTACTATATTGCTGGCTATAATTCTTGGAAATAATTTGGTTTATCACTGTAGTCAGGTTGTAGTCTTGCATGTTTTTCAGACTACCAATTGAACCTATCCCAAGAGGTGAGTCTACTTCCATTACACATTCTATAAATAAATATTTATTTAGATTGCTTACATGATGTGGCATTGCTTTGAACAACCTTCTACTCTTATTGGTTGAATATCTTTGCTTTGGAGAAACAAAAATTCTGTGCTATGTATAACAAAGCTGGATCACTACCCCCTATTCAAGGTTTTTCCCAAAATTCATTATAAACAACCGGCACATTTACCCTGCATTGTGAAAATTTTGTATCAGGCTGCTGCTATATACATAGGGGACTGTCAGGTCTGAGTGTGCATTTGAAGTGGATCTGAAATGCCTGTTGCTGTTCTCCAAACTGCTGGCCAAGAACTATCTCCATTCCAAAACACCATGTGGATGTGCAAACATTATGCCATGCTTGAGCTCATAAACCCAGTTTCTCAGCAGCTACTTTGCTTCTAATCAAGGTTGGCTTGCCACCAGCTGCCTTAGACCATGTGCAGAATTGGATCTCAAACACAAAGGTCACCTCTGTACTTCATGAAAGACCACCATTATTCACCTTTAAAACCCAAGGAAAAGGACTCATCTCTCCACCAGCCTGGTGAAGTCTGAGCAGAAGCACAAGTGTGTTGGGGGACCTCTCCCTTTTTCTGGCACTCAGTACAGTATCTTGGTTTTTGAAAGCAGACATTTGCCCAGTTTTGGAGGCAAGTATGGGCCCTAGGGCAACATATGGCAATATGATTTCATGAGTTTTCACTACAAAAACGATGGGAAAAGATTCCAGGATGCTGTGACATTAGCTGGTTCCAAAAATACTATACTGTGAATACTAGATAAAAAGAAACTTATAGTTGTGGACCTCAGATAATTTTAAATAACCAGAAACCATTCTTAGGTCATGTCTTCTTATTCTATTTCAAAAAAGTTCTTATTTTACACTTTTATTTAAGCGGAAGTAAAAGCTGTACTTTGTGCCTCTGATACGTGCTGTAACTCTCGTTAAGATGTTTGAATCAATGATTTGTGTTTTCTAAGAGCTGGACAGTTGGAAAATAACACAACAGAAGTCTTGGATCAATGTCCACTGCTGTCTGTGTAAAGGTTTATGCCAATTTCGACTGGCCTCGTGTCAAATCTCTTAAAACTTTGCATGAATGTTTGGAGCAATTTTAATGGGTGTAACTACATTTAACTCTTCCTTTTTGAGAGATTTTTCATCTTGATTACATGCACACCCACCTAGTGGAATAGGATTCATTAACTTCTTTGGCCGCAGTCTTAACAGCCACCAGTTATGACAAAATGTTTTTTAACACTTAATTTTATTATATGCTCATAACATTGAATAAAGCATTCTGGAAATGACTTATATTGCTTAGATAGTTTATGCATTTTTTTTAACACTTGGTTTAGTTGAGATACTCCTGGTCATACGAACCATAATTCAATTTTGCCTCAGTCAGTATTGAGTAGTTTTGATAAGCAGAGACATTGCAGTTCATTTATTCACATTTTAATTTTCTGTTTCATTTCTTTATGCTCCTTACTTCATTACTTGGATTTTTTATCTCAATTACGAAACTCTTGTAACTTTATTATGCGTGTAGCCAAGCTGTTGCATTTAATGTTATTAGCATTTAATGAAAGGATCTTACATGCAAATAGAGAAATGATAGCCACGAGACTTCTGGTTGAGAGCAAGGGTTTCCTTACTATCTCCGAATGTAGGGTTTTTTGTTGTTTTTAAGGCAAGAAGTAGAAGTCCCAAAAATACTTCTCTGCATGGTGTATCCCTCACTGTCAATATTGCATTTCTTATGGAGGGTCTGGTTCTTAGAGATCCTGAAACATACAAATGAATTAGATTTACTGGCTGGTAAGCTCCAATACTGTTCACTAAGTCTAAGAAAACAGAGGAAGGAAATGGAAGCAGCCACTTGCAGTTATACTAAAAGGCAGAATGAGAACAGTCTTCAACATACATTTTTCTGCCTTTTTCTATCAAGACTACTGAGTGAGTTTGAGACCAGTGGAAGATTTATCTAGTTTTTAATGGCTAAAATTAAATTTTGGTAGTTCAAACAATTCCCTTTATTCTTCAGTTTTTATTCTAGAATAATATTAAAATATCTTGAAGCTGAAATTTTATCATTTCCCATCTCTAAACTTCTCTTTGAGATTTGTCCTCCTTTTGAACTGCACCAAGACAATGGAACAAGTGCCTTATCTTATTGTTAGGCCCATGATATTTAGGAATCTTACGAAGATGTATTCTTGTCTGAAAGTTTCTTTAGCCCAAAGCTGAGCAAACATTTCATTGCACATAATGAGTGGGAAGAATGTTGCCTTCCAATCTTCTCTCAGCTTTTCTGCAAACAAACTGTAAGTTCTTCCAATGTATTGATTCTGAATTATTTGCTACCTACACAGATCTTTCAATTACACAGTCTTTCAATTTACTTCCCAGTGGTGTGGAAGATGCCTTGAAGAAGGACACCAAATGTGTGTTTCGAAGGAAGAACTACAGAGCAGCAGATTCCAACTGAGCAGTCTCTTGGGTTTCCCTTCCCACTATATTCTCACAATCACTGCTATTGCTAATGATAGCCACAGTGACACAGAGGGAGTCCCCTGTCAATTTCATGCTGTGTTGTCTAGACTTGTTAAAAATGTTAGATTTTGCCATGCTGCTTTCTCTCTTGGTGTTCCAAGTGCAGAGAATCTGAAGAAAAAAAAAAAGGGGGTCTGGACTTATCTTTTCCTCTTCTTGCTTGGTCTCAAAACCATCAAAGTTAATGGAAAGGTATCATTGACTTCTAATTCAAGGAAAAGCACATGTATACTTAAAGCTATGCTGGCAATATGAAAACCTAATACTTAAAATTTCCATGACAGTTTTGACAATATTTGTTCATCTACTGAACTACTTGAGGTGGAGAAATGTATTGCATCTAACTGATGATTACAGTGATTCCTACAGTATGTGTAGGAAAAATTCCAAAGGACACTGACACTGCCCAGAAGTACAGACTAGCCAAAACCCAGTCTGCTTCGAGGAGCTGAAATCCCTTGGCAGTGGGAAGTTAGAAAAGATGATTCTGTGCTAGTATCCTGCCTCTGTGCTCCAGTATTTCTCAGCTGGCATATTTTCCAGCCACAGTCGCAGACTATTTTACTTTACCCAAAGCACTCAAGAACCTATAAGAAGGGTATCTGGCAGTTACTGCCCTGCTGCCCACTTTGCACCAACCCAGAGGAGTGCCTCTGTCAGAAGCCAGATCAGCATTCTCAGCATTGCTTTTGAAATACCAAAGAGATTATTTTCATGTGATTCATTGAAATCATCACATACCTGAAAGAAATGGAAAGAAATGGAGAATGGTCTGTGACTGAGTGTCCAGACTGCTGCATGGCACTTCTCCTTTCTTCTTGATGGCGACTTGGTAAGACTAGATGTTACCATTTGAAGGATGCATCTGATGTAAAGTCCAAAAAATAAGTCTTATGGGACATTCAGGATCATTCCTACTGGAAAAAAATGAATACGTTTGTAAGGCACTCTGTTGATGACAGCCTACAAAGTGGTACAGCAATATGCAAGAAGTACAGAATTCAGTCTGCTTTTTTTTATTATTATTTTATTTTATTTTATTTTCCCTCCCACAATTCTTAATCTGCCTTTATGATGTTAAATACAGAAATTACATTTGGGGCTACATTTGGTGCAAATTGGTGTACATCAGGGATGGTTTCTTATAGGAAAATGCAGAAAATCCTTTGTTCCATATGGTTTGATTCATTTACAAAATGAATCCTACAGGAATAATTTCAGATGTGGAAATCTTTAAAATGGGGAAATAAAAACCAGATTTACTGTATTTCTGTTTTCCAGCAGAAAGAAAAAAAAGTAGCACTTCACAGTTACCAGTACATTTCAGAAGATAAAGATTGCATCTCAGAACCACTTTTAAATTGTATAGTGGCATCACAAAGATTAAAATATTAGTCTTCTTTCCTACAGGAAAGTACTTTACCATTACCAAATGAGAATTGACATTTGAAATATGCCAACTTATTGCAGTGAGCAGACAAACTAAATTCTTGTCTGTGTTCCCTCTCTTTTATCAACAGAGGCAATTTTAGCCTTTATTTAGAATGTCAAGTAGATGTAGATATATTATTATGAATTTGTGTAGAAGAAAGGAGAGGGGGTAAATTGTGAATCATAGTATGATCTATTTTTATTTTTATATGAATTTTCAGGAGTCAAACAGACCATCCCAGTTAATAATATGGCATCAATTATGTTGTCAAAATAAAGAACACAATATGATTTTAACAGTATTATCATTAGGACTCCATACCAGAGAGCATGATGAAGATGCAATTGAGTTGGTAAAACAGAAGTGAATTTCCTTGCAGAGTGCATAGTGCCTGACTATAGTCTATGGAGAGCTTGTATGTCTCTGAAATATCTTTTTAACTGGAATACGCTTAAATTCAGTTTTAGTATTGACTTAGTAGACAGTTAAAGATGTGAAGATTTTACATGTAACTTCTCATTTTTACTTGCTTTACATTTTCTGTTGATTTTTCTTCATGGGATACAGTTCTGAAAGTGCAGAAAATTTCAAAAATCACTAAAAAAAACAGGGCTTGTACTAGGCATTAAAATTTGTTCTCTTTTGAATACCTCTGGCATTCTGGATGCAGGAGGTTTGGGTAAAGAAAAGCATCGATTTCAGAGGTGAAATTAGAGAATACCTGTCTAACGTGTACATTTCAGAGAATGTCTTTTGAGAAAGGAGATAGAATTGTGAGCTGGGACTTGATAAGTTGGACAAGATGGTTTATAATTGACATTTGTGTGTCTGCACATATTTTTCTGAAGCATTAGAGATATGTAGTTCTCATGGGATGTCAGTTTTTGGCAGGATAGTGTTGGCACATGGTAGAGCTTCATTGATGCAAAACAAAAATCTGTATCTAGTATTGCATATATAATGTAATAGAATTACCTGATGAAACTTCTTGGGTTTTGACTTGGTAAAAAGGCGTGTTTATTGCTACATGTTTTACAAAACCAAGAAATGAAATAAAATCATAACTGATTAATGAGCTGCATGGAAATACTTCCTCAGTGCCACCCACATTTCTCTGGCCCTGATCCTGGAAACACTTCATCACATGTGGATTTTTATGTGTAGACACTATGTGAAAAATACAACATAGATTTCCCATACTTCGGTCTTCTGGGCTCCAAGAAAGAAAACGACAAGATACTTGATTTCACTGATCAGGTTGTTTTTTTTTTTTGTATGAGGACAAAAATTGTAAATAGCTTCAAGTTGATTAAATTGTTGGGAGTTGATCACTGAATGATGGCACTCAAATTTTTAGATGCTTTATTTTTGTACGGCTGCACCATAACATGCTTAGATTTCTGCTTAGATTAACGTGATACCAGCATTAATATTGCCTAAAAAGTTAATTGTAACACTGTGCGAAAGTGCTATGCTAATACTGTGGGGTACAACATTTTTGTTCTCCGTGCTACCAAACATAAACTTGGCCATATTCAAAGTGAAACAATGTATATTTAATTGGGAGGACTATCCAGATTAAATCTTGAGTAAATCCAATTTAGAGGACCACGTTTCAGTCTGTGTAGAGGCTTTGGAAGATCACTTTAAGAGCTAGCACGTTCCAGTTGTAAACTTTGACAATCGTCCTCTAATTTGTGCTCCTTTTTTTAGTCAGGTTTGATAAGGACACGGAAGATCGAATTCCTTATATCTCCATTACCTCAGCAGCTGGCGCAGGAGCACAACTACACATCACCTGCTGGGCACCATCCTCACGTCTTATATAAACGAACAGCTGAAGAAAAGGTGCACCGGTACACAGTAGAGTCCAATCCCAAATCCTTTTCTCTTGGCCATCATAGAACTCACATTTACCACAAGTATCACGCGCAAGCGAATGGTTACCATCATGGAAGGTTTCGAAAGCAACATTTTTGTGGACGTCGCAAGAAATGTATGTAAGGAAACTTTCTCTCCTTGTTTGAGATAGTGGCTCTTAGAGACTGTATGGTGATAGCTGCAGTTTAGTCAGCTTTGTGATGGAGATGTAATAATTTAAAATAGTATGGCTATAAAGAGAAATAGATATGGGAAATGTGATTATTCCTTTAAATTGACTTCATAATTTCTTTATTAAGCAATCAGAATCACTGTTTAGTTTATCTAGATCAAAAGATCCCTTGCCTGACTTTTTTTTTGACATTTACATAGTTTTCAGTAAGGTATTCTGTTTCAGATTGCTGCTCTTCCACAGATAGTCCTGAACTGTTCCCTGTTAGTTTGGGGAAATGTAATTAATTAGGCTTAAAGATGGAGGAGAAGCTTTCTGAATCATTCATTTATGAAGGATGGAGAATAAATCTGTCGGAACTCACCATATGATAATGAAATTTTCAGCAACTGAGAACTTCCTAACTAAACTGTTTAAATAAAATTTTGGAGCCACTTCCTAAAAAACATGTTGAAACATATTATCCTGCCAAGGTCTATTCTGAGTCTTTCATTAGGCCCCAGATTTCTAAGCATTTTAGAGTCCCTTTGGACTCTATATGTGTACTTCGAATGTTCAGTTGAGTCTCTTTGAAAGCTGATCTGCTTCTAACTTGAATTTCTTAATAAGGGTCTTTTGGATTTAGGATTGCTCACAGTATTGAAGATATTGTCAATCCAGTTATATTCTTCCAGCTTCCTGCTTGAGCAAGTGAGCAAGTTCCTTTTCCAAAAGCCATAAAGGGAATGCAGAGAAAAAAACAAATAGAAGGGAAGGAATGAGAAAGGAGATCTTAGAAATGATGGCTGTCTGAGACTGAGGCCTATTTGAAGCCTGAAAACTGCTTTTTAAAAACTGACTGCTTCTTCAGAAGTCTTGTTTCCTGAATTGAAAGCTAGGCTTCAATGCCAGGTGCTGTGATTCAAATTGTAAACTTGTGCATTCTGAGGTAGGTCAAAGCTACCTCATTACATACAGGAGAGCCTTCCCTCCTATCTGGTTTTTGTGCTGACTGCTTCAGAGCAAACAAAATATTGCTAGAATAGCTCATGTGCTCTGTGGTATCTTATTTTATTTGTGTTGTTCACTTGAGTCTCTTACATCTTATTCACTCTACCCTCTATTACTGCCTGTCCAAATTCAGAACTATTCATGTCCTCCTCAGCTTTTACACAGTGCTGGTTCCTGTATTAAATGAGAACATCTAATTTGGCCACCTGGAATAGAAAATTTTAGCTTGAAAAAACAAATGCACAAGCACTGAGTATGCAGCAGAACAGAAATCAATTCTATTAATACTGCCTGTATTTAAGGTTAATTTAACCTAACCTAGGAATGAATCAATGCTTGCTGAACAGTAGGAGGGAAGAGCAGTCTGTCACAAAGACAGCTTGACCAACTCACCATCTTTTAAAATTTCCTGTGTTGGGAGTTTGTAAGGGCTGGAAAAGATAATCATCTTTCAAACTCCTTCTCACAATCTGGCTTCAGATCATAAAAAGTGACTAGTCAGTAGACCATGCTTAAAACATATTTCTGCTTAGGTTCTATTAGCAGCAGTGAAGCTCATCCAAGAGCAAAATTCTACTGCTTGTAGATTAGTCTACAGAACATGTAAATAGAAATACAAGAATCTTACTTTTGTGGTATTTCCTTTCTGTGCTGGTAGTGGACATCTGTTGTGGAGTTTTTTTATGAACCCTGCTATGTAAGTAGCACATCCCAAACTCCTCAGGACAGGCCAAATGTGGGTATTCTGTTAATTTTTTATTTTTATTTTTTTCCTACAGATGCCACCATTTTATTATATTGGTTATTTATTTATTTACTTTACACTATATGTATGTGTGTGGTTTTCTTATTTAGTTCTCTTCTTGTAATCATCCTACCCTGAAGAAGGAATCAAATCTTCTTGATAAATATACAAGAGCTTCCTGTCCAGAAGTATTACATACTGTAAAAATAATCTAAGGCTCTAAATCTTTGTTATTTCCTTATCTGATGAAAACTGCTCATAAATGATCTGAACCCTTCCCCAAACTGAGTTTTATTTCTTTTTAGATGCACCTAAGCCACCCACAGAAGAGACATATATTCGTTCAGATGAATATGGGACTTCTGCTAGGTTCAGAAGATCATCTGCTAAAATTCAGAAAAATGGAAGTCTAAATGTTGAAACTCTTGTTGTGGCAGATAAAAAAATGGTGGAGAAACATGGCAAGGAAAATGTAACAACATATATTTTAACAGTTATGAATATGGTAAGATCTGATGTACTTGAAGTGTGTTCTGACATTTTTCCTGTGGAATATTGTCCTGTCAAACTCGTATCTTTCATTATACAAATGGTGATACCAAAAGAGCATGCACACCTTACACAAACTCTTCTTCAGGTGTCATCTAGTGTATTACTTAGGTCAAGAAGCTTTTTAAAAAAAAGGGTTTTAGATCACTGTCGTGTAAAGAACATAAATGTTTGGAAAATATTTAAAAATGTTAAATTCTAAAATGTGTATCGTGTAGTACAAAGCAGTCATTCATGAGAAATAAAAATTCATTTTGAATAAGTGGAGAGGTTTGGGGCATAATTCTGGGTTTGGATTAATCCTACAAGGTATATAATTTCATTAATGTACTGAAAGTTGAAGCTGAACCTGATAACTCAATTCATGCGTCTAGTCTACTTTAAAAGGATTTTTTTATATATGTAGTTGATGTTTCTTCTTCAATAATCACTGCAGGTTTCTAGTCTGTTTAAAGATGGAACAATTGGAAGTGACATAAACATTATCGTTGTGAGCCTCCTCCTTTTGGAACAAGAGCCTGTGAGTTGTGTCAGAATTTTTGTGGTGTATATTTTGTTTCATACTGTTCACAAGGAACACTGGACATTCCCATTTTACGTATGTGAACTTTCATTAGAGTTTGTTATGATATAAAATGTAAGAAGAACACTGAAATAACAAAAACCTCAAAAAGCATGTTTTCTACATTCCATGTTTTTCCATTTTTTAATATTAAATCTTAATTTTCACTTAAATGTTCTTTAGAACCTTAAGATAAATCTTAACAGTAATCCTGCATTTTCTTAGAGAGAGCTGTAAAGAGAAATCTAATTAAGAATCATTTAAATACATTGAAAGGTTTTGAACTAAGCTCTCCAGTGTGATAATCAGAAGGAAGGAGTCAAAAGTCAGAGTGTAGACAGCATACAGCAGAAGTGGGAATGGAGCTGACTGTTTTGTCAATGGTCCTGAAAGAGAAGAAGAAAAAACCTTTCTGATGAAAAGAAATTTGTGAGGTATTCATTTACCTGGATAATATTTGTCCTCCAGAGAAGTATCACACATACTAATCACAAGGTAGAAAATATTTCAGCATTCAGCTTAATTGGGAATCAAATGTATTTGTATGCTGTAATTCCAACCATTGACTCTGAAAATATTATTTGGGGAATGCTTCAGTTTTATTCTATAATTCTAATACATTCATTCACCAGCTGGTCCTCACAAACAATAAATATAGGAATGCATAAGTTCACATAGAGAAAGAAAAATCCCTATTCCCTACCTAACTCTTCTTCCTTCAGTGATCTTTCTCAAGCACTGATGGAAGCATCTTATTTCTGTCTTTGAAATATCTACAGGGTGGATTACTGATTAACCACCATGCGGACCAGTCACTGAATAGCTTTTGTCAATGGCAATCTGCTCTAGTTGGGAAGAATGGAAAGCGCCACGACCATGCCATCTTGCTTACAGGTTTTGATATCTGCTCCTGGAAAAATGAGCCCTGTGATACTTTAGGTATGATTTGAAAACTTCTGGATGTGAACAGCAATGTCTTCATTTATAGACATTGCAGTGTCTTAAAATAAGAAAAGTCATTTTTTGCATATAATGTTAGACTTGTTGAACAGGAAAAAGCAGTACTACCATGCAGTATTAATACTACATAGTTTTCTTTGGAGTGCCTAGCAGAGAAAGATTTCCAGAATTATTGCATTGAAGATGTTCTTCTGAATTATCACCTCTGGAGGGAATATTTGGGATTTTGAAAATGTTTACGAGCCATTCTGATTAGATTTGTTTTGACCTTCTTTTATTTTATATATTTTACATTTTATATTTTATATTATGACTACTTACCCTTTTTGAATGAGATTCCTCCCTTATTTGGGAACATTAAAGACACGTAGGGGCAAAGAATAATCTTTACCAATAAAGTGCAATTAGGATGGTTAGGTTTGTGTTGCATTAACTTCTGATACTGGATCTCCTTTATTGTCAAATAAAAGTCTGCTTTAATTTTTCCATAATAAATCTGGTGAAGAAGAAAATCATATTGCATCTTTACGCACCATGATAGAATGGTTATTAAGATCAGTGCAGATGATATATGTATTTAGCATTCTGTAGAGGAACAACCTTTTCTACTGTTTCCTTCCTTCAGGATTTGCACCTATCAGTGGTATGTGCAGCAAATACCGTAGCTGTACCATTAATGAAGATACAGGCCTTGGACTGGCTTTTACAATTGCTCATGAATCTGGACACAAGTAAGTTACCTTTCATGAGTCTCACCTGCTCCTTCTATAGCTTAATTTGTATGTGAATGGATGCTTTCCTGTGAAACCTACTCTAGGGAATTTGCTCTAGCAGGAGATTTGGACTAAATGATCTCCAGAGGTCCCTTCCAATCCCGAGGATTTTGTGATTCTGTGAATTCTGGCTAACCACTGGCAGCACAGTAGCATCACTACTCTCTATGGAACAAACCTGAAATCAAGGCTTAGAGAAAGTGTGGACATACGGTCACTTTACTGTGTATCTTTCAAAAGCAGTGCTACTGTATTCTGTTGTTTGCTCAAGGCATGAATCCTTCTGCATGGCTGAATCAGGACTATTTAGTTTTCATTGTACAAATATGCTCTACAGTATATACTATGACCTAACGTCTACATGAGTGACCCTTTCACAAGTTTCTGTACATCTGAAGGGAAACAAGGAATTAAAGAATAATCCAGCTACAAGTGAAGTCCATGGGAACAGAGCCAATGCATTCAGTAGGACCAAATATGTAAAATGCGTAGGGCTTGATCCTCCTGCCACACTAATGCAATTTCACTGACCTCAGTAGATTTTTAATGCGCTTCCATCAGAATTAGGAAGAGAATTATGCCCACAGCTCATTTTTCAAGAATTACCCCTTTTGGTAGACTAATCTTCCTTCTTATTTGTTTTCTTCTTACTGACTTTGAGAGATTACACTTGGAATATCTTTTCTTCAGTGTTGATATTTTTTTTTTCTTTTCCACCACTGCTTTTGATTCTTACATTACACAGCCTTTGGTATACTTTTATACTCTTGTCTAATGAAATGCATCTTACATTCTGGAAAACATCTACCCCAGATACAAACCGGCTTTATTATCCTATGTTCATGTTCGTGTTCCTGAGACTACCCAGTGTGACGTGTAAAATGACAGAACTTGGTCTCTGTGATACAGAGATTTGTGGAAGAAAAATGTCCTCAAAACTATTGCCAGGAAATCCTAGCAATCACAAATACGCAGAATGCATCTTTGGGAAGAGTACTCTGTTTTATCATCTAAAGGTGTGAGGTACTTCAGTGCAATTCTGAACATTCAGGATCTCTGTCTACTGATCAGTGTTTATATAACAGGTTAAGAAGTGCTCTTACACTGTGTTTGTGTTGGAGAACAAGTGATGTTCTGTGGCAAATAATGAAAGTTCATACTATGGTAAAAAGTATTTCTTTGACAAGATGATGCATAAAGGACATTTCTTGGAGTTTTCTCATTTCACTCATCGTGTGTCTTTGAAAGTTACACACCTCTTTGTTACAGTCTTTTTATGGTTTCATTTAAGTACTTTATATCTTTACCTGAAAGTTTTAACATTTTCTTTGGGAGTTGAGAGCCCATTATGTCGGTGGATATTAAAACTGGATTCTTTGGCTGCAATGCATGTGAACAAAGATTGTATCTTATAAAAGATTATAAAATATTAGCTCAGTTGGGACTTTTTTTTGTCCATTTGTGGAATGAGCCGTATATTTTAGCATGCTTGGAGCCACAGTTGATGGCAACACATTCAGTAACTGATGAGCCTGCAGTGATTTATAATAGAGGACTGAGCCCAGTAAATTGGATATTCTCTGCACATGCACACACTGCATTTATAAAGTTGCCAATGTATTACAATGTTGAAGTAACAGACTATGAAATTTCTATTCAGAACATACTGAAATTCACAAATACCCTGTATAATGAGTAAATACAACATAGTGAAACAAAACCTATTAAATTAAATTTATTATGATCATAAGCTCCACATCATTTATCATTTTCAATGTGGCTTTTATTATTGCTTACTTATTATTAATGCTACTAAATGCTTCTTTATATACTATGCATGTTTTCCTCAACTGGCCCTACATGCTGTCCTTAACTAGTAATAATAGTGACTCTGGGGTAATTTCTGTACAACAGTTGTCTGCACAACTCATCAGCTGCAGTTTTTTTGTTTGGTTGACTGACTTTTTTCTTCCTTATAAAGTACTCAATATTTTAGAGATGTGAACATAGAGCATTTAGAGTATAAACCTGATTTTGACATTCATTTGCTTCATTTGACTAGGACTGCAAAGACAAAGAACAATAGTTTTGACTTGAACTTCTTAGTATCTCTCTGTTTCACCATGATATTGCGGAATTCATCATCTGTTAATCTGCTTATTGAAGAAGGTGATATAGTAGATTCTTCTCTGTATTGCCTCTAAGTGTTCCTTCAAAGAGCAATATCATTCGTAGCAAGAGGCAGTTGACTACAAATCCTGTAAGTTGTTGGCTTCTTATGGAACGTCCAACAAGGTGGCCAAGTGCAATAGTTGTTTTTGTAAGCATAGGGAAAGGCTTTCATGACTGAATGCATCTGCTCATTTTAGATGTAGCATAAAACAGATGATAATAACTTTCATTTGCAATTCATGAAAAAACAAACAGGCAGGATTTCATGAAAAAATAAGTAATGGTTAAATGTAAAACTCCTCATACAGTCTGCAGCTGGTAATTAGATGCCACTGTCTTGTCATGGGCTCACACTACAGAGCTCCTATTCATCACCAATATGGGCCTTTCTTGAAAAATTACTATCTTTTTCTAATTAGACTGAAGGCAGTAAAATCTGAATGCTAGTAAATGGAGCTTGTTTCATAATAACTGTCATTTTTGTGGTGTTTTGTGCTTGTTTTCAACTCTGTGGATTTCAGTCATAGAAGTGTTGCCTGTAATGTGTTTCTCCTGCCTCAAATTGTTTCTGTCTTCTGATTAATCAACATTTTCACTTTTGTGTATGGCTCTTTTTCAGCTTTGGTATGATTCATGATGGAGAAGGAAATCCTTGTAGAAAAGCTGAGGGAAATATTATGTCTCCCACACTCACAGGAAACAATGGAGTGTTTTCTTGGTCTGTATGCAGCAGGCAGTATCTCAACAAATTTCTCAGGTAGGTCAGATGTAAATCTGGGCCAGAGCCAGGGAATGTATCTTACTAACTGGGCTTGAACTTTTGAACAGACATAAAAATTACTTAAGTGTGAAATGTACCTCTTTTAAAATGTACTCAAACCAGTGCACTATTTGAGCTCTCACACTTGGACTTTTGAGGCATACAGGTGGTATGGTATTTAAGTGCCTTTGTCCTGCCTCATTTCAAAAGAATGGCTTTCATCTTCTATGAATATCCTACATTAATGACTGGCATATCATTCCTTCTCAGGCATTCCTGTCAGCAACTAGGTTTGTTAGAGAATTAGCAGGAAGTAAACATAAAAGAGAGCAGTCAGTGCTACCAAAGTCATTACAAAATGTAAATTAACATTACTGGACTTTCTCCCTAAAGTTTCTCTCTTGATCTAGCTCGTGTCACGAGTTTTAAGTTTTAATTTTAAGTTTTTCATACACTTCTCCTGGAGAGAAAAAAAAAAAAGAGAGAAGATCTGAAGATCTATCTATTTCTCTGGAGTGTTAGCATTATTCAGTGATGCTTTTAAACAAGCTGTATTTTGGTTTACATTTGATGTCATCATAACTGCACTCTTTTCTCGTAGAACTTTCCCTTTATTGAGTTTGTCGTACATAGGGAGGCTATACTTTATTATGCAAAAGTGTGTAACAGGTATCAGACAGAGATCCAGTAAGGATCTGTGAGGATCTCTGTAGATCTAGGATTTAAAGTAAGCAAGAATCAAGCACCTATGTTCTGTGGATCCAATGCTTGAATTCCAATTTAGTATCTTAAAGCAGTAAGGGAAAAGGGAAAAAAGAAAGAGCTCTGGTGATTTTGCCTTCCTCAGTGATGCAGCATATTCAGATTACCCAAATTTAGAATTAAAAAAATCATGTAAGCCCTCCAGTGTGCAGTATGGTCCAAGAGACTTACACTTGGAAGATATATCCAAAGTGATCTTCCAAATATATGGTTTCTCAAACACAGATAAAGGAAAAAAAGTAGACCATAGCACAGCTTTGGCATTTAGCTGGATGCAGCTGGCCTAAAGCACACAAGCTGCAGCAGGCTCCTGTTTGTCAATCCACACTATGTGAACACTGAAATGAGCTGGTATCTGTGTTGTCTCCATTGTTTCCTGATTTGGGAACCCACTTCAGGAAAAAAGCAGAATAGATTAACTTGTTCTTGATTATATGCAAATAAAGAGAACTGAAGAAAGTGACATAATTCTTCCTTGTCACAACAGCCAAAGCCTGGAAATTCTTGCCTCCATAAAAGTTTGCAGGTCAGGCTATCAACAAGATGTGTCAAGATCTTTTGGCTCCTGCAACCAGATATTCTTATTACAGTACATGACTATAAATCTAATTAAAAGTACTGTATACCATGCTATGTGTTTTTACTGTTCTGTAACAAATTGTTTTGATACGAAGATCACAGTCATTATTACTACATTCTCATTATAGTACAGCTCAAGCTGCCTGCCTGATTGATGAACCTAAGCAAACTGGACAGTATAAATACCCTGACAAACTGCCAGGGCAGATGTATGATGCTGACACCCAGTGCAAATGGCAATTTGGAATAAGAGCAAAAGTGTGCAACCTCAGCTTTGTAAAGGTACCTATTGATATTATTGTAACGCTGTAAATATGTAAAAATAACACTGAGGTTTCCAGAGGCCAGGACTGTTTATCCACCATACCTTGCTTGGCAATTTGCTTTGAAGGCTTTTTGCCTCCTTTAAGAGATATCATCATTCCAGAGGAGTTTCAAAGGGAAATTTGTTCTTTTCAGGAGTCGTAAGAAGTGCAGTTGAATACATAAGACCCAAGACCTTGCCTTTATGCTTATTTCCTTATGCTTAAGGAAATGAACAGGCAATACAGCTTTGATGAAAACTTTCATGGGATGTGGGAGGTGGCAAAAGGAGGAAGTTTCTTGTTTTACTACTATGCATTAACTTGGAAGTCTGGTAAGGATTTATAAAGTTGTACAAGAAAAAAGGAAAACTGACCCAACTTTGTGATGAAGGATTAGTATTTTTTCTTCTTCTCTTCAGGATATTTGCAAATCTCTCTGGTGCCATAAAGTGGGTCACAGATGTGAAACAAAATTCATGCCAGCAGCAGAAGGAACAGCTTGTGGTATAAATATGGTAAGTGAATGACAAAAGGGGAAGCGTTTTAGCAGAATTTTTAAATAACGTGGGAAGTTTTGGGGTTCTGACAGCCCAGGACCATCAGTTAACATGGATTTTTTGGAGAACATTACCCAAAAAACATATTCTGCAAAAGAACAGTTTTGAAGACTTGTACTTTAAAGATCTTAAACTCAGAGGTTGGACAATGTTCTACTTCAGAGTTCTTGTCAAACTGAGAACTATCTCAATTGGAAACATTTGGTTTATTAGGCTGAAGCACTTGAGCTTTTAAATGTCCTACTTTTTTTTTTTTTTTCTGTTTTGCACCTACTAGGTACCACTAACTCTGATGGGATATTTTTTGGCATTCTTTTGGCAGTGGTGTCGAAGAGGACAGTGTGTCAAATATGGTGATCATGGACCCAAGCCTGTAAATGGCCACTGGTCTGCCTGGTCTGAGTGGTCACAGTGTACTCGGACTTGTGGAAGTGGGGTCACATATCAAGAAAGACACTGCAACAATCCAAAGTAAGACATAGATATGAAAAGGTATTGTTTTTATACTATTTATGTTACTAAAACAAAAGAAAACAAAAAGAATATAGTCAATTTCTTGAGAGAAATATGTGTGAAATGCTTCTCAGGCTCTTTTTCCATGTCCAGTAAGACCAGTCAGTAGCTGAAGGACAGGCATATGTTCTGCTAGTAGAAAGTAGTGGCTGACTGAAGACTTCTGGAACACAGAAACATCTATACAGCCCAACTTTTTGAATTTATTGTGTGACACTGCAGTTTATCAAACACCTGCTGCAGTAGAGAAATGCCACACAGACACATTCACACCTAATAATTTAAGAGTAAGTGAAATAATTCTTATAAGCTATTAAAAGACTCCTGATGGGATCATACTATCTTGTATAATAAACCAAAGTTGTTTAAAGTCAGTATCAAAATGGTTGTAGACAGATGACTTTGTATGTCTGCCATGTTCTTTGTATTCTTCCACGTTTCACAGGTCATAAAGTTGCTGAGCCATAGAATTGTATGGTACCTCATAAAACATTTCTGGTTTGTTCCTCTAGTGAATGTCTTACTGCTGTAAATACTACTATTCCACACACTATTATTTCATGGTAGAAATAAAATGCTATCAGATCAAAATCTTTTCCAAGTACTCAAATTATTGCAACTTACTAAAAAAAAAAAAGATTTCACTATTCCATACAAAACTTTAACAGGCACATACATATGAATTTGTCATTGCACACAATAAAAACAGCATTTAAACTACAGTAATAATAATAATAATAAAAAAAAGAAAACATGAGAAGTTTATACGAGGCTGTAAGGAACCCTCATACCTATTATAGAGTGCTACACTAGTAATATCCAAACTTCATATATTATGTTAAGGGAAAATGCAAAAATGTAAATTAGTTAAAATAGTCTTTACTACCCTCAGTCAATCTTTGCAGATTCATAGCAGAGCATTCTCAACCTTTTCTGTCATTTCTCTGTGGTTTTTCTTACATAAAACTAGTTGGATATTTTCATTTTTAAAAGTATTTAGCAAGAGAATAAAGCCTTAATTTTGTCATACATATATCAAAATCTTTTTCTTACCTTAGAGCCTGTTTTTCCTGCTACATTTGCATGTATGGATGTCGCTCTCCCCCTGAGGCAGAAAAAAGTACATTAGTTGCAATGTTTCAGATTGGCTCATTGTAATAATTAGTAATGATTTCAAATGATGTTAATGCAAAAGATCTTCTTTTCGAAATGTGCCTTGTTGTAGCACTTTGAATTTAAAACTTGCATTCAGAGTGATCTATTCTAACTTCTGTAAAACCTGATGTAAAACCAAATGTCAGAACTGGACTGTATCTCTACAAAATCTAATTTTATTACAGTAGTGTTTATCCAGTAACTCCAGTTTATCCAGAGCAAAGAGAATAAACTGCAAATCTCTCTCAGAGTAAGAGTGATTAAAGGACTGTATAAAAGCCATCTACACAACACTGTATAACAGTGAATGAATATTCAGGTGACTGTATTTCACATCACAGAACTTTCGTATGTAAGTAGAATCATTAGAAAAATGATCCTACCCATTTTCAATGTTAAACCATATGGAAAGATTTATAGCCTACTGACTGTTCATTGTTCACTTCTAAATCTACAGATAAACAAAGAATAATGATTCCTTTCTTTCTGAACTTCTGAAATACATTTCAGATGTTTATACATTTCAATATATATATTATTTCATACGTAAGATATTTATTTCAGTCTTCTTAATCCAGGTTTGTGTAGGAGCTAATGTTTGTTTTGTTCAAATGCCTGACAGATGATTTTGGATAGCAAAATTCTGAGAATGCCAATAAATAATATGTGTTTGTATAAGAGATTATGACAGGGGCTGTGGATCTCTGAAGGACTGGACTCTAACATGTTTTTTTAAGATTAGTACTCCATTTTTTCTGAACAACTGACTTAGGAACACTGAGGGAAACTTCTAGGTTTCTGGTGATTTCAGTGGTGACACACCTTACTTAAAAGCTTAAAGACAGGTGAGGAATGTAGCTCCAGGCTGCTGCTTATGACAATCTCATTATCTGTGTTTGTATGTGAAATTCACCTCTTGAAAATGATATCCAACCAATTCAATTTCCTTTTGTTTGATAATTACAAGATGGATGTTTTGTCTATACCCAAGCAGCTCTGGCTATGGCTTCTGAATTATCACCTCAGTTCTGTGTGAATTTGTAATAACAAACACGTATGGAGGTCATCTGTAGAACATGGACAGCAAGATTTGCTAAAATCACTATTTTTCTCTAAATTGTCCCAGTGTAAATTCATGGATCTGTTTTTCACACATCACATTTTACAATCAAGGTACTTTTCCAAGATACAAATATGTTAAATCAGTTAATAGTTTGCTGAGAAAGAACCTAAAGAGTGAGAGATTTAAATGAATACCTAAATCATATATCTGATTGTGAAAGACATTTTAGACCTTTTGAATATGTGCAGAGAACTATTGTCCATCTTTGTGACATTGTCATAACATGGCCATTACATAAGTAGGAAGATGAATTAAATTAATTACAAACCATGGGAAAAAAAAGTAGTCCAGAAATTTCAGTTTAATTCCCTATTCAGTTTAATGTATTAAATGTTTCCCCTCATCAGATTACTTCCATGATTTTATACTCCATGTTGCATTCCAGTGAATAGCAATTTTATTTTCCTTCATTGTTCATTAAGTGTATTCTGAAAAGGGTAGAAACTGTACGATTTATTTAAGTTCCACTTGTAGGATTTTAATATTTGACTCTTGTATGAAGTGGAGTTTGGCAGCTTTGTACTCTTGCTGCTTTTACAATTCATTCTTTGGACACAGATCTTTTGCAGTCCTTTCTTACTTAGTTACTTACTTCTCCAGTTATCATCAGTAAGGCCTCAGTTCTAGCAGCATTTATTCATGCAAGCATCTTTACCAGCCTATGCCAAAGCTGGGAAGGTACACACATGAAAGTTTAGGCTTCATCTGCACTCAGGGCACTATACTGCTATAGTGGAATACCAATGAGCATGGTAATACTCACAGAGCTTCTGTTAGCCTCAAAGCTAAAACCTGTTGGTATAAACCAACTAACAGAAGCATGATTTTATCGGTGTAGATAATAGCCTTTTCTCTGAAATTTGCTTTTATAGCCCTTTAGATTCCTGTGAGTTACTTAACACTTCCTGACATCATGATGTAAGAAAGGAAGTTGGAAATGCTTCTATGGATTTTCTGGCCAGCAGTTTCAGTAATGAGAGTGTACTGTAAGATCAAAATACTGCTGTGACAGGGTTGGAGAACAGAATGCCTGTTTCAGTGTTCCCCTGGTTTGGTGGAATTTTATACCATCTTCAAATACAAGCCTGTGGCTAGAGATCATGATCTAGCCATAAATAATTCTATTATATCATTTATTTGGTGGCATTTACTTGGAATAAGGTTGCTTCGTTTCTGTACACTAAAGCAGATTTGTTCTCTGGGGTAGATCAAAAAAATCATACATGTGCTGACGCTAAAAAGAAAATCTGTAGAGACTTGAGTAAGAACCCAACACTTGGCTGACTTAACTGCAAGCTCCCCCAGTTGCAAAGTCAACACAAACACTCCTGGACTTCATGGATGTTTCACATCCTTCCTGCCCTTCAAGGAATGAATTGCCACCACCTAAGACAGAAAATCTGACTCTAAGACCTTTACTGCTGTACTGTCTAGTATCAGCATAGTTAGTAGATGAGCACAAGAAAAGGTCAGCTAAAGTGTTTCTTCCACAGTATGTTTCTCTGGTGCTTCAACTCAGTTTTAAATGGAGTAGAAAAGTGTTTCTCTCTTCGAGAAAATTCGGATATTGTGCACATTCCAAGGCGACTCAAAACACGAGAAGCAAGCCCCAGCATGGTTAATAGGTTAGATGTATGAGAATTAAAATTTATAGTAAGCAAATGGTGTAAAAATAAAATGTATGTGCATTTTCTCATTCTTGTTGCACCAAGCTGTGTCCGTATTACTCCATAATCAGAAGTTGCTTGAGATACTTGGTACAGCTTACAGTTTACAGTATGCTTTTTAAGGCTTTAAACAAGCAATACTGATCATACTTGCTGCACCCATACCTTTTATATTAACTAAACATTTAGCTATCATCTCTATGTAATATTTTACATTTAAATATGTATTTGGTAGTATTTATATTTAAAATTATCTTAACTACTACTAATTATTAAATAACTAATAATTTGTCTAAGTACTTTTACTATCTCATATGTTTTATGCTCATTTTTCCCTAATGTGTATGCTCATGGCAACTACTGAAAGATCATAGCTTATTTTCCAAGTTTTCCTAATTTTTAAATACCATAGTATAGATGTGTGCAGAATTGTTGCTTTTTTTTTTTTTTTTTTTTTTTTTTTTTTTTAATTTGATGCAAGAAATAATATAGTATCACAAAGTTCTTAAGAGTTTGGGGTTTTGAAGACTTGGCTCAATGCTTGCAGATATATATCTGAGAGCAATGGAACTGCAACAATAACATCAGTGGATTCTTAGGAGATCCAGAGGGAATAAAAAAGTGAGTGAGTATATTTCTCAGCAGTTTATGAGACCCTTCAGTCACTTTAAAAAATGCAGTTCTTACATTTTTACATTGGCTTACAGCTGTGTGCATAGATCAAGTAGTAACAAACACACACACATACATATTATTCTGATAGCTTAAGATATGAGCAAACTAACAGAATGCATTCTTTTCATCCTCTCCAGAGTAAGGGAAATTATGGTTTGTTGAAGCAGATATGATACATTTGAAGTTACCCACAGATATCAGTGGTATCTTACAGGAGGCAACTATGCATACTTTCCTACTACCTTTCACTGTTTTAAACCAAGCTTTTAAAAAACGATTTACCAGAAAATAAAAACAATGAAGTGTGATTATTTTGTTCTCATCTGATCGGTTTTGTGTTATCCTTTATTAACTCCTAGTGTGATAGGCAATTTTTGCACATGTTCATTTGCATTACATATAAAAAGAGTGAAATCAGCCAACACAAATAGCCCTATAAATTTTAATTAGCGAAAACACTGTTCACCTCTAGATGTTTGCATCTTTGCTGAGATTGCAGTGATCCATGAAGATAATTCATGGCAACTGCTTTGCTGGGTTTTAGCAACTATGAAACTTAATGGTTTGCGTAAGAAATACCGATTCCCCAAGACAACTCTTATTTTCTCTGTTAGTGTGTGTGTAACATGCCAATCACATAAAAAGTAGGTGCTGCCAATGATTTTTTTTTCTTTTCTTTCTTTTTAAGGCCACAGTATGGTGGCAAATTCTGCCAAGGTTCCAGTCGTATTTATGAACTTTGCAATAATCAGCCATGTCCAGCAAATAGTTTGGACTTCCGTGCCCAGCAGTGTGCAGAATACAACAGCAAACCTTTCCGGGGATGGTACTACAAATGGAAACCATATACTAAAGTGGAAGGTAATTATGCCACAGCTTCGATGGACAAAGGCAATTGCAGGAAGCAAGCTATCAGCTGTAATTCATCCATATTCGTTAGGCAAATATCACCCTGATGTAAGCAAACAGAAATTCAGTTGGCTTATTTGAGGTATGTTTGCTTTCCAGCATAGCTGAATCCGTCCTCTTATGTGATACCATCTGTACGAACACGCAGAGTTCATTTCGGTTGAGAATTTAAATCTTTGTCCTTAGCATGACTCCCTCGCCATTGCTGTTCCTTTCTTTAATATTATATTAGATATATTTTAGTATAAAGCCAAAATAACAGACAACAACAAAAATGCCATTTATTTTTCTGCGTGGGAAATGTGAGCTCACACAGTAAAACTACCAGAATCTTCTTTTCTATGGAATGGTCTCAGATTTCAAAATCTAATCATAAACAAAACTCACTTTTCTACTGGTACAGTCCCGTAGGAATCAGAAGGATAAACAATGTACTGACGTACATCTTCTGAAGTCATCTTTCACTGAGAGATCTTTATAAAGTTTAGGTATCAATAGCTGTCTCTTGTCTTCTGTGGAATTAAATAATATTTTTAATTTATGCATCTTAATTCTGTAAATACTTTGCATCAGTATTCTCCACTGTACTCTTGATAACATGGTCTCTTTCTCAAAACTGCTACAGATGCTTAGTCTCTGTAGAAAGTGGAGTCCTAATTACAATTGAAAACCCAACTGAAAGAAAAAGAATACTGTTTCAAATTTAATTTCATGTTCCTGAACATTCTATATTGCTCTATTGGTATTGAAATGGTGCTTTGTGTCAACACATACAATTGCATCACTGTATTGGCCAGCATATAATTTATCAGTCCTTTATAAGCACTATATGTGAATAAGAAGAAATTTGATTGACAGTTGCTTGGACTTTTTAGAGGAAATGTGCCTTGCTTAGGGGAAAACCTGTTCCCAGTACTAGCTTCCAGCTGAGCACTTGTGCAATCTTATCTTTTTAAAATTTTAATAAACATTAAGTACAAATATTGCAATTTCCAATTTCTCTTAATAAAAAATGAAATTTGAAACTGGGGACAAGTAGAGCTGAAATCATGGCCACATCAGCAAAGCTCACAGAATGTGCCTGCTTTTACACTGCTGTTCAACTCTTAATTCTCTGAGTATGTGGACCATTAAACCCACACATTGTTTTAAAGGATATTTGGCTGTAATTCCACCTATCTTGGGATCCTAACGTGTCAGGACACAATTAATTCTTGTAGCTGCTAATTATCACCTAGGATGCAGGAAGAAGCAGCTGGATGCTTAGTGTTGCTTTTTTTGTTTATTTTCAAGCCATGCCCCAGGTCTAGTAATACTTCTTTGTTTTTGTTTTTTTTCCCTTCAGAGGAAGATAGGTGTAAATTGTACTGCACAGCTGAAGACTTTGACTTCTTCTTTGCAATGTCCAGCAAAGTGAAGGATGGAACCTTGTGTTCTCCTAATAATTACGACGTTTGCATTGATGGAATTTGTGAAGTAAGATAAAATTAAGTTCCTTACAATCCTAATGTCTCTTACTGTTCCTTTTTTCCTTTTTTTTTTTTTTTAAATAATAATAAGTGGGAAAATGATTCCTTTGTAGAAAATGCAGCTGCTTCTTCAAATCTCTTGTGTCTGAGTCCTTCACTTCTGCCTTTTGGTTGCAGCAAGTAGGGTGTGATCATGGACTTGGTTCCAAAGCTGTACTGGATGCTTGTGGAGTTTGTAAAGGAGATAATTCAACATGCAAGTTCTTTAAAGGCCAATACTTGATCCAGCACAAAGCTAATGGTAAGCAAAGCTGTTCCACATGATCATCAACTCATTGCTCTGCTGTATCCCCATGTAATATATATGATTCCTTGCTCATTAGGGCAGTGGTTAAAAGTCCAGATGTGAACTGAAAATCACAGGGAGAGTGAGAGAAGGGTTCACATTTCTCCTGTTTCTTGGTAACAAGAAAGCTACGAACATAAGTCTTGGTTAGTTCATCTGCAGGCATTCCTCTTGTTTCTTTAAACACTTTCCTTTTATGTATGAATTTCCTTTTTAAAAAGATTTTAGGATTTGTGCAAGTGTGTCGACAGTTCTGATTGGAATGGGACAATGGAATTTCCCATTATGTGTACCATAAGAAGTGAAACACAGCATAATGCCAAACAGGAGAGTATTTCCATGCCCATTTTCAAATTAAATTGATTGAAAGCAATCCAGTTGATATAGAGGATGAGCCAGTCACTAGGATGAAGACTTTTCTTTAGTGGTCTATCACAGGTTTGCTATAAAATCCTCTCACTGAAGCACAATCACTTTACCCCCATGGATATTTCGCAGATCCATTAATTGAAGATATAAGATGTGTGACATCTTACATCTCACTACAGTGAGATGTAGCAGGAAATTATTTAGGATATTGTTATATAGAAATATAATACTAGAATAATCTAACTATGCTTTGTAAAATGAGCTGTGTGCAATGTGAATGCTGGAGGCTGTCAGCAGTGTATGAACTGACTGTAGAATGAAGTAGTAATCCAGTGTTATATGGGGCACTGTGGGGGCTCTATCACGGTGCATCTGACCTCAAAAAGATTGTTGATGACTGAAGTAGGACCTTCCCTACTGCAGAGAAATACAGGGAAAACATAGTAAAACATTTACAGTGAAACCATCATTATTCTGTTCTACATTTTTCTAAGGTGAACTTGCTGCTTCTTGTCTTGAGTGACACAAAAATTCTAGGAATTGAAATACCTCAGAGTCACTCTGATTACAGACTGCATAGGGGGGTTAAAATCAGAACTGCTTTCTTCTTACGGAAATGGAGTAACTTTGGTAGATCAGAACAGCTGCCTTCAGTATCTTTCAAATTGGCTCAAGAAGGAGAAGCCTTCGCTGTCTGTACAACAATTGCAAAAATGTTGCTTTACTTCTTTTATTTCAGACTACTATGCTGTGGTCACTGTCCCAGCAGGAGCACGCAGCATTCACCTCCATGAAATGCAGATCTCCACCAGCTACCTCGCAGTGCGCAATCTCAGTAAAAAGTATTATTTAACAGGAGACTGGACAATTGACTGGCCAGGAAAGTTTCCTTTTGCTGGAACAGTTTTTGATTATCAGCGCTCATTTAACCATCCAGAGAGTCTATATGCAGCTGGACCAACTAATGAGACGCTGGTCTTTGAAGTAAGCTTTTTTCTATTTATTCTTCCCTTGATGTCTATTACAGAATCAGTAACGACAGCTTTAGCTCTGTGCTGTAGCTCTCAGAGAGATTAAAGAATAGCGTTGAGTCATGATAGTATTCAGACTTAATTGTGTAGTCATGCTAGATTGAAAGGCCTTTCAGCAGTTCATCAAGGTTTGAAGTTTACAAAACTGTCACAAATTCAGTGAAAAGAAAGGTGCATAGAACATAGCGTGTAGCATTATTTCTCCTTTGCTGCACAATGGCAGTAGTGATTATAAGCACATCCCACAAGTGGTGTGCTATAAAATTTAGTGATGCAAAAAAACAAATCTCAGTTATGCTATAGGGCTTAAAAGTAACACTTTCAAATAGTACCTTGGAAAATGCAGGCACGTGTAGTCCTTTTTACGTCTACCCTGGGACACAGATGGTCTAAGCACCACACATTAGGCTCCTGGGTAGTTTCTGTTAATTTGGTTTTATTGGCGATAGCATCTAGAATAAAAACTTTTGTATATGTTTATCTCCCACTCGACTTTGTACTACTTACTCTGTCTGCCAGATGTCCTGTGTTGAGACTACGTTGAGGAGAAAGTAAATTTGGTACATAGATGGTTTGATACACCGAGGCACTGAAAATGAGCCACAAGTACTTCTGTTGTGGGAAACATCTCTGCATTAGGTTGCCTTACTAGATTTTCTGTTTAAATGTATCAGAACATGTGAGGTTCAATATCTGACTGAATCACCTAAGTGGATCGTTCACCACATTAGTTGTCCTGCTTTGTTGGAAGGCTCTAGCAAATCCCTGCATTTTAACTTGTCTGTTATGTGATTAATCCTGTCATGGGAGAAGGAAGAAGCACTCCCCAGGAGAGATTCAATTCCTTCCCACATCTTCCAGCATCACTAGCAAACACCCCTTTCTCTAGAGAGTATGTGGGGAGCATGAGGGCTGTACTCACTCTGAGGCAGTGGTTGGTGGTTCTTCATCCCATCACGTAACACCGTAACTGAACACTGCTCCCTGCACAAGTTTAGCAGGAGCGGTTAACCAAGAAATCTGCATCCTGTTTTCATTACACAGCTTTGTTCCTTTAAACTTAGAAACACAACAAATATAGACTGTGATATGAAATACATTCTTCAAGGATTATTTAAACTTTCACAGCTATTCAGTCAAGTTTTATTTTAAATACTGAGGAGCCTTATCATTATTCATACTGAGTAATGTACTTAAGCATCTATTTAAGCACCATTGAAGCTCACAGACCTTGAACATATGTTAAAGTACCTTAGGATGGACAGTTTGACATAGGAAAAAGGTGTGTATTTTAGCAAATTATCACACTTTGCAATCCCTTTTTAAAGTATAGGTTAGCAAGAACATTTTAGTCCAAAGAAGAGTTTTGGCCTACAAGTTACAGACATGCTTCCATGTCCATAAATCATTTCCAAAATAGCCATATAACAAAGAAATAAGCGTACTTATGAATGTTATTAAATGCTAATCTGAACTCTCAGGAATCTTGTTTGTCATAATACAAAGTAAATTGAACACCATTATTATAGAACTAAAGTATGAATAATAAATTGCTTCTAGATGACTTACTTGGCTGCATGTCATGCAAATACTTCACAGAATAAAGATTAAAGAAAAAACACTTAATGCCAAGTACCACTTCTATTTTCATCCTATCATATTATGCTAAACAGTTTTATTAAGATTTAGCATTTAACTCGAGGCTATTGCTCCTACAAAAGCTTATTTAAACTTTTCTTGTATTTTTATTGAAATACCTACACCACTGCCTTTAGTAACTAGGGATTCTAACAACTGCGAATGTTAAAGTTATGTATTCCCCAATTATATGTATCTGTAAGCTGTAATAAAGATGTCATTAAATAATTTAAGCAACAAGCTGAATTCTGGAAAATATGCAAAATCTTGTTTGTTCAGAGATCTCCATTATTTGTGCTTTATCAATAACTAAGCAGCAAAAAAATGCCAGTGAAAACTAAAGAACACACTTCTGTGTGAAAACACACATTGCTGAATATCTATTTGCAACATAGTAGTGAAACAAGTCCCACTCAACAATAACTACTAGAAACCGTTGGAAGGCTGAATGATGGAATATTTAAGCATGCTATGTTGTAGATTTGCTTTTATCTCATTTGTAACTTTCAAAGAATTGTACAAAATAAATCCTGCCAGTAAACTTTTTATCCAGTTAAGTTGCTTTTCAGTAAGATGAAGCTTTCAAGGGTCCAGACTTCAATTTCTTCCTGTAATTGAAATATTTTTTCTTTATTTTTAATTATGTTATATTCAACACCAATTTAATAATTATTTTCTGGATTCGATTTTCTCCAGAATAATTCAGTGGAGGTCCTTGTAAAAACATACACTGTGGGGACTGAGAAACTGAATAAACTGCAGGAGTAAATACTGGAATTTTTCAAGCAAGCACCAAAAACAAGTTTTTGTAGATGTATTTATTGCTTTGCTACCATGATCAGAAAGACAGATTAGCAGAGCTTGTGCTTAGTTGTGTAGTCATAGTTTTGCTAGACATTTGCGTGGTGACCCAAGCAACCCAGGGTTTCAACTGCATTTCTGGATGCAAATCAATCTACTGCATCCAGAAGGTTGAGGTTACACACGTCCTCTGAGCAACATTCACAGGAGAGGATGGGAGCAGTGCTCTGCAAACATGGGTCCAGAAAGGTCTAGCACATCTGTGCTCAAGGCAATCACTTCCTCTGAAATGCAGTTTTTCTCCAAAATATTTTCTTGAAAGAGACATCTGAAGCATGTATTAAGAAGGAAGAATGAAACCTAAATAAGAAAAAAACCTTGAAATTCCCTATTGTCTTGCATACCACAAGTAATAGTTCAGCCTTACAGTCATACTATGTTTCATATTTATGTCTCATTGTACAGCATGTTCCTGTGCATCTGTGTTTTTCTATCAGGTTTTTCCAATAGCTAAGCTGACACGTGTCATTTAATCAGACTTTGCAGTCCTATTCAGTAACGGATGAGAGACGAAAATCACAAAATACTTTTTTTATCTATCCTGGAATTAAAAAAAAAAAAACCAACAAAAAACCCAACCACAAATTCACACATATATATATTTACATATGTTATGTATGTGTAATTATGGAACCAGTCAGACCAAAGAAGACAAAGAACAGCAATTCTGTACTTCAGCTAGATTGTGGGACTGAAAATTACAAAATTCAGTGGCCAAATGTTTTTTGAGGAGGAGAACATTGTGTGAAGAATGCACAATTCAAATTGTAGGACGAGTATTTCCTGAGTACAACTTCTAGAAGTCTAAATGCAGATTTAAATGAGATTTTAAGAATTTATCAAAGCACCTTCTGGACTGTTGAAGAAGTAAGCTGACAGATGTAGCAAAAGCAAAGCAGTGTATACCAGTGCCCTTCAAAATTTGTAAATCTTTCTGAAATGGCTGTTTGTAATATTGATACTTTGGTGATTGTGGGTTTGTAGAAACCAATAATAGCCTAAATGAGAAATATTCAGGGGTTGAGAAGGCAGTTTCCAAAATGTCCAAATTCAGATGAGACAGGAAATAACAAAGGTCAACATGGTAGAAATATGATAGTTAAATGATAATTCAGGATCAGAAATCAATACCAGGTTTGAAAATATGATTTCTGTAGCATAATTGTCTCATCTTAAATGGAAACATACTGGATTTTTTTATTTGTCAGTCATGTAAGGTCACCACTGCCAACTTAAAGACCTTGACAGTATTTTTATCTTAACTGAAAAATACTTAACCTGAGGAAGAATGAACAGTAAATTTGTCATTCATTCATCTAGATTAGGAAATGAGGGCTGAAAGTCATCACCTCTAAATGCTGAAATTACTTTCCATAAGATGCTCACAGAGCATCAGGGACTTCAGAGGGCTCCATTGACACAGGTCTCAACGTATGAGGGGAAGTCACTGATGACTTTGGTTTGTTGAAATATTCAGTCATCTTCCACCACTGACTTGAATTAAGGGAAAGACTCTGACAGTGCAAAAGAAATTGAACTACTAGGCCAACCCCAAGAATATTGTATAAGCTAACTTAAAAACACAATAGTTTGATGATTGATTTGTCCATTCCATCAGAAAATGAATGAGGAATTAACTTCTATCTGATTTGAGAAAGCCCTGTAACATTTTTCAGGATGAGATACAATCAGTGCCTTCATTGATGTTTACCTCAGACTTGGTGAAATATCTGATCAAGGAATTGTGAAATAGTGGTGAAAAAAAAGTGATTTATTTTGACAACGGTAAGTAAGAGATGGAAAGGATGCTTTACAAAGAGGTAAATATTCACAGGAAGGCTAATGGATCTTGAAAGCAGGCAAGTGTCTAATTAAAATCAGTAAATCACTTCCTCTTTGTCAATAGGGGAAAAAAAAAAGAGAAAGAAGGCTAGGTGGAAAGACTTTTCTGATGGTAGAGCTGCCACTGGGAGAAAGCCAAGTTGTAGTTATAAAACATTACATTTATTATTAGCTACTAGATGATAAATTTGTACTGATTTCCCCTAAAGAGAAAGTAAGTTAAAGAAAGCTAAGATGTGCTTATAAGATACAGATGTTGATTCAATACAACAGATAAAAGAGTTCTCCTTTAGTGAAGAGAGACTAGCTGGACAGCGTCCCTGAAGGTTGTACGTTTGGCATGTGAACAGTAAAAAATAAAAAAAAATTAAAAAATGGAGACACAATAACAACATAAGATAAATTTGAAACAGCTGAAGTAGGAATGAGATCATGCAGGACCTCTCAAGGATACTCTATTATTTTTTTTTCCCTTTTAATGACCTTAGTGGATTTTCCTGAAAAAAACCTGTTTGTCATAAGCTTTTAGTTAAGATTTTGTTTAAAGTGACTTTAGAAATATTGAAAGGATAAAAACTCTTTTGTTTTAAGGTTTGGCTTAAGCAACCAACGTAGCTGCAATTCTTCCTTTAGTGATGATTTTCTCTACAGGTATTCTTTCACTTTCCTTTGAAGCTCCTGGTGTTAGCCATGGTCAGGGATCCCATGTAACTGCCCATTGAGCCAGTGATCCTGTTTTTTAACTGTTTGTAACAGCTTTCCACAAGCATCATATACTCCATGCTTACATTTACACTACTCAAAACAAGCTGAATTTGTGAATGCCAGTGAGATTAATCTTGACTGATCAAAGAAATCAGAATCTGGGTTATCATGTTGGATGTTAATACATTTATTAAATGGCATGTAGACTCAGAGTGGATAAAAGTTGCAGTCTTACAAGCATCTTTCTGAAAATCGAAATAACATAGCCAGACACTGATCTTCTGCACCAACAAGCTTCTTAGCTTGTCCTCACTGGTGTAACTTATAGCTCAGTGGAAACAGCTTAGCTCTAACGTGCGCCTCAAGAAATTATCAAAGACTTACATGACATGGGAGGGACCCAGGAAATGTTGATGCAATTTGGAGATGCAAATCAAAGCTACCATGTATGCGGGGGCTTAAAGTCTGGGCTCGTGCCCATTTCATAAATGATGTGCATGCAGAGTGAGTTAAAAAAGAAAATATATTTTCTTTCAGCAGATATAGGAAGCACATCCAGGTAAACAGTAATTATTCCTTTACTTGGCTGTTTGCTTAAAATTGACTTTGTAAGTAGTAGTTGCCTATTTCTGCTTCGCAGAGACTAGGTCATGTTTACATCTGGCTAACCTGCTAGACTCTTGCATATATTCCTGTACATTAGTTAGATTATTATGGGAGAAAGAGGAGTTTATCCTGTGTAAATTGATCTGTTTTATTTCAGTGTACTGCAAGCAACTTCAGATCACCTTAAAAGCACAAAGGCTCAATCATAAGAAGGCATACTGACAGCCTCTTTAGCATTTTGACCTGCAAAATGGAGTACTGCACAGGAGACATAGGATAACCACAGTAAAAAAAAAGAAAGAAAAAAGAAAGAAAAAAAAAAAGGGAGTCTCGAAGAATGAGGCAGATGCACAGTTAGTTTTGAAAACTTATTGGTTTAGCTTTGAAATCAAAATTAGCAGCAAAAGGAAAAGGTTCTTTACTCAAGAGAATTCAATTTATCCATTGTTTTAACATTTTATGCCCTAAGCAAAAGCCACAGTCCTTTTTCTTCAGAGTAGATCTGGCAGATTCCAGCCACAGAGTCTGTGGTTTTCAAACTCAAGAAGCTGTAAATTTTATAACTCTGCGCCCTGCGGTCAGAGCTGCTGAGTGTTGTGTCTGAAGTCAGGTGGTTGGTGTGTTAAAGGTAGACATTAAACAGTATTGAGGAACTGGAAATGTTTAAGGAGGTTTTTTTGCCAGCTGTAAATTTGGGAGCAAATGCCAGTTGGCTGAAAAGATGCTGGAATGTATCCAGTTAAGTAGAACTAGCAGTGGAGGTCTTTCCAAATTTGTAGGTCTGATAACTTGGCTGTATGTGCAGACTTCAGTTATTGGATTGTTAAAGGAAGGCTTTATAATGAATGTTTGAAAATACGATAGAAAACTTTTTATATGCTCATTACTTTGACAAAATTGTAACCTTGCAATAGCACTGCATTCCTGATGAAAACTTGGTTGAACATTATGCATTGTATAACATTTTTCAACTGAGTGCCAGGGACTTTAAATTACATGGTTTTGTGCTGCACAATATTTTGTCTCCAGTACTTTTCCAGAGTTTGATTTTTGCCCTTTTAATCTGTAGCTGGGATGATACAGGATATAAGAAACCTGAATGTGATGCAGTTCCTGCTTTGTGTACATATCCTCTTGTGGTTTCAAGGGTGGGAAGGGGCTCTAGTTTTGGCTGCTGGCTAGGAGAGGAAGTTACAGTTTTCAGCTTCCTGTAAAAATTGTATCTACTTCCCAATGCAGAAGAAGGGAGTGTAGCCCAATGACTTAAAATGTGTACAGAGCAGCCTGCATGATGTACAGGAGCTACGCAGATTCTCTCACTCAGCTGGAGGCTGCAAGCTCCTGACATTACTGTGAGGTTGTTCTCTGAATGATAGATACTAACATCTCTTGTTCCAACATGCCAAGGATCATTTGCTCTCTTCCCATTCGTTGTCTTGAAGCACCAGGATAATATTGCTCCACAGCAGTAAAGCTGGTTGCCACATTTTTTTTTCTTTTAATATCTTCTCATCCTCCCCCTTCTGTGTTCTGATTTATGTTATTTAGGATGCATTCGCTTTGTTTCTTACATCTGTTGTGGGGAAGCAGGGAACAGTTTTCGAAGACAAATATTTACAGCCTAACACTTCAGGATATCTGCAAGACATTTTAAGCTTTACTCTTATTTTGGCCACTTAAATACAACAACTTCATAGCAGTTGTTAGTTCAGGCAAGAGCTCGGCATTACTGTGATCTTGAGGTATGAAAAAAATGTCCTCCTCTTTGGACACATGACTTACTAAAAGGACAGACAGACTCTTTCTGCACTGTCCTTGTATGTCCTGCAGGTGTTGGTCCAAAGAACCAGTTTTAGGAATTGTTGTGATGAGTTTCAGTATAACAAAGGAAAATTATAACAAAGGAAAATTATTTCATGGTGTGTATAAATACATTATGTATATATCATGCTTACTTAATCTTCCTTCCAAATCACAGAATCCCTTTTTTTTCTTTTTTCTTTTTTTTTTTTTTTTTTTTAACACCCCGCCAATTGTTTTTTTTTGTTTGTTTGTTTTTCTTAAAACCAAACTCCAACTCCCCATCTGTAGATCCTGCTACAAGGCAAAAATCCTGGGATTGCTTGGGAATACACATTTTCCAAAATGAACGAGAACAAGACATCTGTCAAAAAGCACAGCCACTCCTGGGTGACAGTGCAGTCAGAGTGCTCAGCTACCTGTGGTGGGGGTAGGTAATTTCTTAATATTTGATGCTCTTCATTTTCATTTTTCTTTACACATTCATCTCCAACATTTCAGCTGCCTTTAATTTTGTAAGCATGTGTAACAATACATACCGTGATCACCTGGTCCCTTTTTTTAATCTGACAACTTATAGCACAGATGAAGTACCTTTCCTAGTTCCTCTGTGGTAGAAAGAAAAAATCATGATGGTCTCAATTCATGTCACTTACCATGGCAGTCTTCAGGTCAATCTGCGCACATATCTTGCTGTTGAAGTAACATGGGAATTAAATATGTGCTTTGATGTAGTTGTATCCTGGGAATACAGAAAGATAACAAATAATGAGTAAATTTTATCTACCTGTAGAGAGCAACTGAGGACTAAAATACTATAAAGAACCTTACTGACGGTTGCACACTGATCTCCTCACTGTTTAATTACAAATATTTGAGTTCATCAAACTTAAACTCTGAAATTCTACATAACCTAAGACTTCTTGTTACCATACTCCTCTGGGTATTTGCTTTCCTCAGAACCAGAATGTGTATTTGTTCTTCTTAAATTCTGGATGTTCCACCAATGGAAGTAATTCTAGGATCTAATGAAAGCAGAAAAGTGGCACATAGGAAATTTTGCAGAAAAAAAAGCAAAAAGAGAACTAAAATTAGAGTGGCCTTTAAATTTTAAGTGGGTCATGTAAATAAGATTCTATGATGCAATTGCCCATAATATCAGAGAATTGGACTGGATGACCCAAGTAAATGCCATGTTATGTTCCTGAATTTGAAAAAAAATGTGAAATTCAGAAATATTTTGTTAGTTTGTTGTTAAGACTTCACAGCATGCCAGCAGACTGTTTAAGGAAGTTAGCATAAAAAACTGGTTGCCAAATGAAGTCCTGTTTTATTTAGTTCAAGTCAATGGATTTGTACCAAGGATGCCCCTGGACTGGATCAGATAAAATTCTTTCCTACTTATTTTTCTTTTGAATTTTGAGTAAACATTTATTTTATTACATTTTTTTTCTAATACTTCCATAGGACACATTACAGCAAAAGCAATTTGTTTGGAAGATCATCGTACACGAGTTAATTCCTCTTTTTGTGGTCCACGGATGAAGCCTTTAATTGAAACAAAACTATGCAATACTAATCCTTGCCCAGCACAGTAAGTTCTCTTTATTTTTCTGCCTTTCATTGTGCCTTATGACTGAGTTAGCCAGCAAGGAAATTCTCTGAGATAGGCACATAGAATTGTACAGCCCGCTAGATGAACCCATTTTAATTCTGTAATTTAAAACAGTAATTGTTTAAAAACGTTAGTTGTGTAGGCTTCTGCCCAATGATAATAATAGAGGCAGTATTTCTAATGTTGCTAAGCAAGACCTCCTGAGGATTGCTTGCAGCTCTGTCACCATGCTGGGGTTAGCTATGTGACACTGAGTAAATCTAAGTTACTTAGAAGCCCATTCTGCCACCTTTACTCACCTTGAATCAATAAGACCATTTCCTGAGTAAAGTGCTACTCCCCACGTGGAAGCTTGGCCTTCTGACTCAGATTCCACATATTAGATTAGGCTAAAAGAATCTTGTGAAGTGCAATTAGTGACTTTTGGGCAAAATACTTCATACAGTATTTTGATACCAGTAAGAGGACTATCTTAGCCAAATAAATTGTCAGCAATGCTCCCGCTCCCACAAAAATAAATATAAAGACATTTCTTATGTTAACAACCTTATTTTCTAAGACATAAGGAAGGTGAGATGCAAAGGAAGACAATGACATACAGATAAGCCTTTAGAATCCAGCTGGTATAAATCAACAGAGCTCCTTTAAAAACAAAGGAGTCACACTGATTTATAGTAGCTGTGGTATGAGTCCTTTGGAAAAAAAAAATGTTGTGTGTTCATATAATTAAACACAGTATCATGTGGCTTAGAATTTAAATGGGGAGATTTAAGAGTACACTGACTGTCTGTCTTCTGCTGCTTTTTTCACATTTGGACTCCTGACTTTTCAACTTTAACATTGTATTAATTTTATATTAAAGATCAGAAAAAAACTTTTGACTTCCAGAACAGGAGATTTTCTACAGTGATATGGTGGAAAAAAATAACTGTTGCACAGGAAAATTGTTGAAAACACAGTTCCAGTGCACAAGCAGCAGATAGCAGAAGAAGTGAGGCACGTCAGTCCTCGTGTCATCTGCTGATGCTTGTGCTGATGAATACAATAAGTGTAAAACCAGTCAGTGAAGCCCACCAAATGTGTTATAAAAATAACACATTTAATGGTTTTCCCTATCTGCCCCAGTGCAGACAAGGATGATGGGGCAAGGCAAAAAGACAGATATGCTTTATGGTAGTGTTGTTTTTGCTTCAAAATCCCTAATTTGCAATATGTTCAACATTCTAAAAAATAGTCCGGTAATAGTTTGGAATTTCCTGCAAAATTTAAAGATTACAGCACAGAGCACAGAATCCAAATGGTAAATTATACATTACAACCACAAAAGGATAGAGATAAGATTTAAATAATGGCAGCATGTCACATCAGAGCCCCATGTTCCTGCTTCAGCAATTTCTTTAGATTGCTTTTAGCCACATGAATTTCTGAATATTAATTTTAAGTAATCTTTGTACAATCTGTTTGCATATGACTTATCTCCTGCCAGACTTATTTTTAACCAATGAACTTAGCATCATGTAGGCAGAAATGTAGTGTCTGTGATGCTCCCAGGAGTCTTTTTTCATCAGCTTATGCTCACCTTCATTTTCATGTAGCATTGTTATGCTATAAAACTTTAGCAAAATGATTTTCATCTCTATTTTCTCTCTCTGGACCATACCGAAAATTCTATTTCTGTTGAACTGATATCATGATATGTTTTGAAGATCCACTGGTATAAATATCAGTGAAAATGCTGAATGTCCATTTTGAAATGCAGCACAACATGGTCATGCTAAAATTCCTCTGATATTTTTAGATTACCACAACACAATTAATAACTTGATCCCTAAAAAAGTACAGAAATAAGAACTATAAAAGCCCCGAGCTTCCCAAAACTACGTATGTGGGTAAAAAACAATTCAACTCACTAATTAATTATTTTTAAAACCACATGAGGCAACATTAAAAAAAATTAGTAAATATAATGGAGGAAACAATAGCAAATAAAGAAGAAACAAATATGGTGGGCATAGTAGGCAAGGAAAGCAAGTGACTAACAGATGAGATGTGTGTCTGTTTTGCGACTTGAAAGAGAAGACACCAGACTTGTAAAGGTCAGTGAGGAATAATTACTGCATAGGAACAAAGACTGAGGGAGAACAAAACTGCCATCCCAACAGTAAGAACATAGGCATCAGAACTACACACTGTTGTTGGATTTGAGAACTGGCAAATCTGCTCATAATTACTTACGTTATTTGAGCTAATGAAAGATACTCTTGGATCACAGCCCAGATAATTTTGGAAAACGGCAGTTTACTAGAGGACATTAAAGAAAGTTTATTGTCCTCTCCTCTATGAAGAAGGGAGCTTTCTGGGCAGTTAGTGCAAACTGACTTTTAAAATGATTGCTTTTGATTGCTCTGCCAGTCATGGTTGTCAAAAACATCAAGGGAAAGTAATTAAAAGTTGTAGAATGGATTAAAACTATTAACTTCTGTCCAGATGTTTATATTGCGAAGGTCCACATACTTCTAAATCAGACAAAAAGAAAATGCCTGATGTGTTCTGGAAATACATAACTACTGACTTTTCATATTAATATTTCTTTTCCTTATAGTAGGCCCTTTTATATTTCTCAGTATTTTTGACAGTTACTGAAGTTACTAGGTTGAGTGTTGGGATCGCTTCTGTTCCCAAAGGAATTTTACCAGAGTAGGAGTTTTATATATTTTTAAACGATTAAATATAGTTTTGTTTTCAGGCAGATGTGATCAGAAAGGCAAATGGGATGCTGGTCATCTTTCACACAGTAAGAAAAGAAAAAAAAACCTTTCCTGCCATTAAAACTGTATGTAAGCAGCTATTCTAGTCCTCGCAGGGTGAATGCTGTAGGAAACCATAGAAGGCCAAGCAGCTGGATTTGAGACAAAAAAAGACAACCAAGCTTTTCTATGACATAAATTATTAAAAATCTGTAAAATACTTAAGTTCAGTGCTGCATATTTCAATATGAGATTTCAAGTAATCTTTTAATCATTCATAATTTCCTCTGTTTTCTTCACTCATTTTCCCATCTAGTTGTTCACTATGATCTTACATTGGAAACCTTTGAGGACAGACGCTTGGATGTGTGTCTGAAGAGTTACACAAGGGTTGGGGACCCACTCAGTGCTAGTAATAGCAATACTAAGCAGCTATTGACATTTCAAAAGTGAACTCAGCCTAAGCAATTGGCAGATTCTTCAGTCTTTGTGTAATTTTAGTGACAGTATTCATAACTGAAGCTTGCCTGCGACTGGAGTGTAGATTTGCCCAACAGCTTTTGCTGGTTAAATTCTTACTGTTTTATTTAGATCCCACATCTTCTGTCTGCCAAATTTGTTAGTCTGAGGAGATTTAAATCCTCCAAATGCTATTGACAGGACTGCTGATTTTAGCAAGCCTATTTTTTCTAAATAGAGGCAAGCTAAGGTTTGACATTAATATCACTGAATACTATCGTGTCAACATTTGTTGAGCTGTGACAAATGCACTGGGAGGTTCATGTCTACTTAAGTTGGTTCCATTTTCCCTGCAATGCCAGCTTTCTCCTCATATCTGCTTGAGTGAACTTTCTTCCAGTTTGTGTTTTTTTGAAGGAGAGGTAACAAGGAGAGCAATGTAACAGCAAAGGTCAGGACTGTCCAGTGAGCTAATCTCATCTACTGCCTATCCATCACACTTCTGTTTTGTTCTCTTCTCTGTTAGTCTATTTGGAGGTCTCTTCAGCAGCTGAAGTGACAAAAGTGATCATTCACTCATGTATTTGGGGAATATTTTTCTTTTCCATTTTCAGGGAGGGCTTTTTTTCAATTAAAATACTGACGTGGTTAAAAAGGAATGATGATTTGTTAAATTTTCTAGATACTGCACCAGCCTCAATGGCAGTGCGTCTCTCTGTCCAAATGGAATTCCAGATTCCAGGTTAGATTAATAGGCAAGATAATTCTGGTAGATGTGTGAGTTGTAAAGAATCAATACTAGTTTTTCTAGCTGTATTCCTTATATTTCATCCCACTCAAAATGTTCTCTTCTTTGAAGAAAGATTAAGTAACTAAAGTTTTTCGATTGAAATCAGTACGTCAGTAGAGTAGATTAAGCAGAATCCCTGAATAATTCACATTTCATAGGTGACTCACGTGTGTTGATTTTATAAAATTAATTGGCATCTGTGTTTCTAATATACATTTTCTCCATTAAGCTGGTCAGCAGGTGAATGGAGTGCATGCAGCAAATCTTGTGGAGGAGGGCAACAAAGTCGTCTCATCCAGTGTGTCCAGAAAAAGGCTTTCCAAAGGGAGGAGGTAGTGGCCCATTCCCTGTGTCCTGTTAGCACCCCTACACAAGTGCAGATATGCAATAGTCAAGAATGCCCACCTGAATGGAGCCCTGGACAATGGTCTCAGGTAATCTGGAGAAAAACTTGTGTTTCCTATTGCTGACATAATGAAAATTATGCCAAAAATTCTATGCAGAAAGAAACAGTGCAAACTGTGAAAATTAATATCGTACAAATAGTTCTATTTGAAATGATAACTTGTAAGCTATATTTTAATGAGCCTTTGTAAGTGGTCAGAAAGGAAGGCTTCCAGAAGGGGACATGTGGTGTCCTTTCTGCATACAAACTGCATACAAACAGATGGAAGATTTTTTCTGGTTTCGTAACTTAATGTTCAGTGAATTCTTCAAAGCCATTAACTCCTGTCTGAGGTAAGTTCCTACAGCAGTATTAGCTTTTCTTAGAGATGACTGGCAGCCAAGGAATGAAGAAATATTTGGACTTATTAATGCACACACATTTTTTAATTGTGAATTGATAAAGCTGTGATTTACACATACAATAATTGTTTCTCTACTTTTGCCTTTCTTAGAGTAACTCTAAGTAGAACACTGCAGCAGTTAATCTCCCTGAGGAACCTAAGGCCCCTAGGCAGATTCCTGTGTGTACACACCCTGCTTCACAAACCTATGAAAAGCTTGACATTAAACCAGTCTGAGTTAAAAAGCACACACATGCTTACACAAAAGTCATTTCTGCTCTGTCTGTGACTATTGTTGCTGCTGGCACAAGCTGTGAACGTGAAGATAAATCAAGTATTGGGAAATCTGTAGATGTAAGAGACAGATGACAGTAAACCTATATAAGAAAGAATTGTTTTGATTTTTTCATATTCATTTAGTGAAACCCAAGGTAGATTTAAATTTACTGAAAATTCTATTACTCCTCTTGGTACTTTTATTCCTTAGGTGTTCAAGCACATCTTGACCTAAGCTTTTCAGGTTAAGAAGCTTCTCCATGTGAGTGCCCTGTAATGTACTGGGAGAGACAAGTAGTTTTTTCTTCCAGTGTATGTGAAGGCAACGCTACTATGGCAAAAGACTGTGAAAAACAGATATGACAATTAGATATTTAAAAGGGAAGAACAAAATCTTCAGACACATTCACATTTTCAAACTTTACCAAAAATTTTAAAATAATCAATTATCCCCTTCTTTAGGAGCTGTATGATTCAAGTTAGGTTTTTTAAATTAACCTATAAAATTAAGTTCACAAGTCCTTATCAGACTTATTCAACAAGTTAGCAAAGATTTTAAGTCAGCTGAAAGCTGCTATATCACAGGCTCAGAAGAGTTAAAAGAAAAAAATGCAAACTACCCAGTCTCTCTTTACAAATCAGAGAATCATTTTAAATGAAAGGCTTTTCCATCTGTTTGGGGATAAGATTACAACTAGAGATTTTCAGCAAACAGGTATTTCTGTTCTATTTCAGAGCACTCTGCTTTCATGAAATCTTTAGAAAACATGTATGATTGAATTTGTACACTGATAATGTGGTATTCTGCGTTGGAATGTGCCTGTTAATTATTGTAAGAACACTTAGAAGAGAATGCAACAAGATAGAAAGTCCACATAATTATTTCAGGGCTATTTCCTCATTTCATCAGAAATGGCTCATTAGTGCATTTTGTTGGCTGCTGAGGCAATGAAAGCTATGGAATGTCTTTTCAACTGAACCACAGTTCAAGCAATACATATTTATTCACTAGTGACTTGTCCTAAGCTTCGTTGTAATCTTGGCAATTAACTTCGGTCAAGCATCTTAACCATTTTCTATGTCAGATTCTGTCTTTTTGTGAGATTCTTGTGAAGAAGTTATGTACAGATTCCCTAGGTAGTTCTCTCTGTCTCTTTCTTGTCCCTCTGGGCCAACATGAGGACAAGATAACAAATAGCTGAGAACATCTTGCTGTGAGAGATTTTCAGATGGGAGGTTAGAAGTAGCTTTCAACTGTGCTGTCTAGAGAAAAAACATTTTTGCTCACAAATCCAACTATCCTCATCAACGGAAAAAAAGATATTACTTGTCCTACATGAGGGCTGTTAAGAGTTTATAATTTACAAAAAGAAAGCACTCAGAAAAACACTGTAAGACTGACACATAGATATTACTGTTATGGAATTTCAAGCTTACTTGAATTATAATAGCAGCTACAGAGCACATTAACAATGGTTCCTGTGTTCTGCTGTAAAATACAAATAATGTCAATGTCCATTTCTTCTAGCTCAAATTAACATTTCTTTCCATCACAGTGTTCCAAGACTTGTGGGAGAGGTGTTAAGAAGCGGGATGTCTACTGCACAAGTACTAGTTCTCCCAAGCTTAAAATCTTGCCTGAAAGTATGTGCAGCCAAGACCATAAACCTGAATCCCAGCAGACCTGTGTGCTAGGACGCTGCCCCAAAAATGACCGGCTCCAGTGGGTGATTGCTTCCTGGAGTGAGGTAAAGTAAAGTAGGGCTCACTGCCTTCCTTTTGGCATTTTGACAATGTTGACTTGGGGACACATACACAAACAGCATAGGAAAAAAAGAAAAGCTAAGCTGACATTTGAAAATCAGGAGCTGTGGGCAAGCCGCTATAAAAACACAGTTCTTTACATTCAGATGTAGTTAGATGTACTCTGATGTCTTTGTTTTTTTGGACTTCCGGTGACTTAGCTTCATATTTCTGTTTACACATGTGGACTTTGGGTTCTTTGGGGTTTTGTAATGCTTTTGTAGTTTCATGTAATTTAGGTTATCTTGAGCGTAGCCCAGTCTCCTCTGAATGTGTTTCTATAGATTTAAAAGGTGTGCTTTGCTTTTGCAGTGCTCAGCCTCCTGTGGCCCAGGTGTACGCAAGCGAGAACTAAAATGTGGTGAGAAAAGCATCCATGGGAAATTAATTACCTTTCCTCAGAGAAGATGTAGAAACATCAAGAAACCAAACATAGACCTGGAAGAAGCTTGTAACAGTGGACCTTGTCCATCCCAAACTTTGTATAACATGGTGTCTGGCTGGTATTCCTCACCCTGGCAGCAGGTAGGAATGGGAAGCTTTCTCGTCCCTCCTATGTAGTTTGGTTCAGTTAACTTCTTTGTCGTAAGATTCAAGAAGGTTGCCCTAAAATGTTATTTGTGCTTCAGAGCCACTTGATTCCACTATTGTTTCCCAACACTTCCTTTTCAGTGTTCTAACTGCACTGTGATTGAACTATTACATAGCAATATGCACAATGTATTTCAGGATCTGCAGAGATTGCCTGGAATTCCCTAAATACTATGATTAATTTGAGGATCAGTCTGTATTTGTTTCTACATTCTTGCAAATAAGCTTCTGTATTTCTGGAACTTATCTACTTTATGAGTCACATATCAATGAGCCACACACTCATTTAATAACATTTACATGAAGCAGTGTATGCCTGACAATTGTAATCAGATGAAAATGATCATATTTATCTTAAAGACAACTTTTCACGAAACACATACAAGTAAAAGGCTTATTCACTCTAAAATACTTCATAGATCTTCCTGCAAATGCATAGTGTTTTTCCCCAGACACTGCCATAATTATGTTTCCAGGGGGAGCTTTATCTTTGCTCCGACAGCAGGATTGGGCCCAGAGGCTTAGAGTTCAAAAGAAGTCAGTGCAGCCAATCAGGAATGGGTTTTCTGTAATATTCAGTTTGTCTACATGCCTAAGTAAGGAACCAAATTTTCAGTTGAGTCCTTAAATAACCATACTTTCGAAAGGACTCAAGAATGCAGAACAGATGCACACACCTTTGAAAATCTGGTCCTGATAGGAATCAAAAAGCATCGACACATCTGATCCTGACCTCTCTCTGAAAGTCTCATCTAAAGCACTTCAGAATGTTTTCCTTTGGCTTTCATGGGCTCTGATAGATTCTCTATAATTAATTTTTTTGTTGTTGTCTACAGTGTACAGTAACATGTGGTGGGGGAGTGCAAACCCGGAGCGTGCAGTGCCTACGCCAAGGGAGACCAGCCTCTGGGTGCCTGCCCCATCAGAAACCAGCAATCCTGAGAGCCTGCAATACTAACTTTTGCCCAGCCCCTTCAAAAAGAGGTAAAACTCATCTCTACGTTCTGCAGCAGCTTATATTGATGTACATAGATATACTCTATGTCCAGCAAAAATTACCTTTTCGTTACACCCACTTAAAATTTAAATTTGACACGCTCCTCCACAAATTTTCCCATATTTGCAGCTTTCCAGTTACTTTCAACACTGTAGTATCTCTCTTCCCAGAGTTAACTCCCTTAAAGCAGACTTGAGTATAACTGAGATTTTAAGAATAGAGATATGTTTTAAGAATAGAGATATATATACATATTTAAAAGTTAGCACAGTGTGGTTCTGAGCTGCAGCTTCAATTTCTGCTTTTCTGAATGTCCTATGCTGGAACACTTTTATGATTAAAAATAGTGGCTTTAGAATTAAACAGTAAGAATTTGCAATTTATTTTTAGTCTTTTAAATTCCACCCACGCTTCAGATTGCAACAACCTCCAGGGTGTTCAAAAATGCTTTTGCTAGACTGTAGTTTTGCTTCTTCTCCTGATCAGTACGGCCCAATAGGTCAGGGAAAATGAAATTCAGCTTTCTTCTAACTTGTATGACTGCTATATCCCTCTTTCTATCTTCAATGTGTTTTGAGTTCTGGAGTAGCAAGAATCTTTGTGTCACTGATGGAATGGGAATTCTCTCAGAATCATGAAAGAAAGAGAGAGATGCATTTATCCCATCCAGAGTATTTGCTCAAAAGCTGGCTATTGCTTGTGATGCCTTAAGTGATGGAAAAAAAAAATTAATGGAGGTCCAGGTTTGTCCAGTGTAATAACAGTTACCTAGACATGTTAAAGCACTTCAAACGTTAATTTTCAATATATATTAATTTTCATATATTTCATATACTGTACATTAAGTGTCTTGTTACCATTTTAAAACAAGATGCTGAAAGTAACGTCTGGATTGCAAGAGAAATGAAGTAGAGTTGGGAGCAACGGTCAACCTCTGGCCCTGCACCTTGTAATTTGACATTAGACAACAACCCCTCATCTGTACTGATTCCTGATATTCAGTGCAGAACACCCTGAAGTGGTGTCTGAAGAGTTAGACCCACTGTAGTAAGTCAAGACACGCAGAGTATCAGACCTGAATCCAAACTCAGATATACTGACAAAATATACCTAAAGCAGATACATGAGCAGTTTTCCCATTTTTCTAATTAAATATTCTTAACAATTCAAATGCTAATTAACATTCCTAAGAAGTTCTGCTGTACTTCAGAATTTCTGTATTACATTCTCTTCTGTCATGATACAGCAAGCACTCTTCTTTCACCCCAGTCTCCCTCTGCTATATTTCATGTCTGAAGTAATGTCTGTTACTAATTTTGGCATTGGCCTGTTTCTTTCTTGCCTCACATCTGCAGGAACTCTTTCACCTTTATTATAACTGGGTCGTCAGGCTCTAGAGATCAATTATCTCCTCACTGCTCTCTAACTTTCTGTCTAAACCAGCAAAAAGAGAAGGAACCAGCTGTGCTGGAATCACATCGAAGCAAATCAGTCTCCATTATCAGCCATGCAGCTCCAGCTCAGTGATCACAGTCAAGAAATTAATGTTTCAGGGAGAGTTTACACACTTTCCTAGACAAGCTGGGTCACTTCCATCTGTTAGATGCAGTTACGGTCACCATAACTCCTAACAAATCCAACTGCTTGAAATGAATCAAAATTAAAACAACATGTAAATACTTGAGTAAATAGAAATAAGGAGCTGACAGCCTGGTCTGCATCCACTGAAGCTAGTGGGAGTCTTTGTGTTTATTCCAACAGTCTTTGGATTAGGTCCCAAGAATAAAGTTTTTGGCCACACCTCTGTAATGTTAGCATTGTGCTCTGGTCTTCAAAAGGGGATAAAGATTTATTAACATCAGCTCCTCACTGCATATAAAGTTAAAACAACAACAACAACAAACCACAACAAAAACAGTCATCTGTAATTTTTGAAAATTTACCCTTGCATGCTGGGTGATCGTCCCGACTCGGAACAGCTTTCCTTACCTGGAGCTGTGCAGCTTTTCATCTGTTGACTGCTTTGGAAAGTGGCACTGGCGAACAGACAGTTCTGTGTGGTGGGCAGTAGCTGAAGCAAAGTGAAAGCTGGTGCTAAACTACCAGATCCATCCCTCCTGACACTCAATTAAGGCATATGCAGTATGACACTGAGCTTCCTAGTTCCTATAAAACACCTTGTTCAAGGACAGTCTTTTCTTTACTTAGGATTAGCATTTACAGATGGGATTGTGTTTTTAAAAGCTGAGCAGTATTTTTCATTTTTCTATTCATTCAAATAAATCTGAGGATGATAAAGGTACAAAAGCATCACTATTACCATCATAAAAAAGAAAGTTAAAAAAGTGAAGTAGTGAACTAATCAAAAGAAATTCATACACAGAGATCAAGATAATTCCCAAAACCACATGATTGATCTGAGAGTGCAGACAACGTTGGCTAGATTTTCTTCAGTGCCTCCTTTTGAAGTCCCTTTATAGATCATGTAAACAAATTCTGTTCTCTGTTCATAGGAGATTTCAGTTTAGCTACAAATTTTGCTCAATCTCACTGAAATGTGTTGCTGCTCTCACAGACATTGTTGATTTGTTTACAAAGCATCCATATGAATCACCACTCTGCTCTTCTAAAGAAAACTAAAGAATCCACTCTAGTAAGGAGTAACTATGAAATGCTTTTAAAGCTACTGGGCCATGTGCATAAATGAGCTGCACATAAGTTGGTGAAATGAAATCATGATGATACATTTTTTCTAACTTATTTTTGTAATTAGAAGCTGGGCTTTTCAGAACAAGACATTGTCATCTCGTCTCTATTCCCACTAGTTAAGTTTTCACCACTATGGCATAGTCAAAGTCCTGAAAGCCTGATCCGTGGCACCTAACTGAAGTGTTTAAGTTAGAAGTGTGATTCCTTGCATTCCCTAAAAAGCTAAATGCAGAAAATTAAGTCACTTTGCAAGGTGCTGGTGGAACTACTGTCTGATTTGTAGAAATGCTAAAACGTTGCTTGGATTTCTCTCTCTCAGATGATCCTTCTTGCGTGGATTTCTTCAGCTGGTGTCATCTGGTACCCCAGCACGGTGTCTGTAACCACAAATTCTATGGCAAGCAATGTTGTAAATCATGCACAAAGAAGAACTGATAGCAGCATGTTATCTGAACCCTTCACTGGCAAAATTTTCTTCTTCAATTTATGTTGAAATTAACTTTGCTTTGAGCCAAGACATGGTGCCATGTAAACCACTGATGGAAGAGACATTTTTTTTAAGGGAATGTCTGAGGTACAGTAATTGTTGGATATATATTGAAAAATGAATGTTGTTTTTTTTTTATTATTATTTGCTGACCTCACTAAAGTACAGGGTACTATGGATCACTTGAACACTCAGACTCAAGGGGCAGTTCTTTCCTTACAAGTGTCACTTTGCACTGTCACGTTATGAGGAAGAAAATCAGGCAAGGATGCCTTTTGTGGCTAATTTAGCAGAATGCAAAGCAAAAGAGATTGGGATCTCAAGGAATAAGGTTACAGCATGGCAGCATGACAGATCACAGAATCAGAAGTGTTTCCTTTTTTTATCTTTTATGATAATATCATCCCAGGGCAAGGAAGCTGTTTACTGCCATTTTCACAGAAAGACTTTCAAATGACTGTTTGGAGAACCCAGTGTCACATGTGTGACCATGAGAAGTAAATAGTGCACTACAAAGATATATGGTGCTTCTCTATTGTACTTGCTGCTGGAAAAGCAAGTTTTGCATCATGCTTATGTTTTTGTTCTGAAGAATTCATTTTCTGCTTTGTCTAGAAACTCAGAGGTGGTTAACTAGTAACTTGAAATGTATTCCTAGAAATATTCAGTGTTAGAATATTTGGACTTTTAACATTGCTGTGTTACAAGTAAAATAGAATTTCATATTTCAACTAACTCAAGGAACTCAGATTTATTGAGCTCAATGCTATGTTTTCAACTTTCTAAGCTCATAAGATATGTAAATTTAAAATTTAAGCTTGATATATTAAAGTAGATTTTTTTCAGAAGCTAGGTTGTTTAAATGCCAAGATACTGAAGAATGTCTTCCTTTTAATCTCAAATCTCTGCAAATTTTGTTTCATTAGTTGCCCAAATGAAAGAACAGAAATACTATAGTCCATTAATTCATGCCAAACTTCTCTAAATAGTTATATTTTCATACAGGTGACAAGAAAAAATTGCAAATACTAAGCAGACTATTTTCTCTGACCAAATAAAAATCATTTCTATTTTTATACACTCTCTTAATACTTACATTTAATTCAGCATCCACCGGCAAACAAAACAAATGTAAACAATATTTGTCATCATTCCATACCAAGATGTTATGTGACACTGTACATCAAATGGTACAGCTTAAAAAGTTTCTGAATTTAAAAAAATTCAACCCAACATATTTGCCAAACCCGTTCTGAGACAGAGCTGTGTTCTACTGTAATTTTCTGGGGAGTGGCTATAAGGGACATATTTATCTAATTCCACCCAATCCCACAACTTCTTTTGATGAATGTAGCTGCATTTTACTGTTTTTTTTAAAGTATCAATTCAGCATAAGATTAGCCAGCTCAGCACTAATGCCAGACAGTGGTCACTTAAAATTATCAGTTCCTTTTGCAACAATTTAAATTAAAAACATGTATTCTATGATACTGTAAGAAATGATGATTGGAAACATATCTCAATCTACACTGCTCTGTCTTGATATTCGACATTGTATAATTATGAATTCTTTTCTAGGAAAACAACAAGGTTTTTTTCTGTTTTGTTTTTATAATTGTGTCCTTTTTATTATTTGATGTAAAAAAATTAATTTATTAATGCATAGCTTTTCCTTTATATTTCTTTGCTCACTTCCTTAAGTGAAAACTGAGAAAAGAAAATGGCAGTGTCACAAAATATGACTTATGATATAAAAAAAAAAAAAAGCAAAAAATATAAGTGTATTATTTAATTATTTTATAAGCTTTGTAATAAAGTACTTTAACTGTTTCATTATATTTGGAATTGTAAAATTCATGAATAAAATATGGAGGTTATAAATAAATATCAAGTAATATAAGTGGTGTATGCATTTGTTTGTGTTTATGCTGATCATGCCTTAATATCTTTAAAACATTTTCTTCTATTCTTCTACCACATAATTGCCTAATGCTGGTGGCTCTGAACTCACTCCAGTTCTGAGGAGGCACAGCAACTAAAGCAGCCCCCAGAAGAGTGGGCTCCTTAGGGCAGTGGAAATTTAGTTACGTATGAATTCTCTGCCTAACCCTGCCCTTGCCATTCAGGTTTTGTATGGGTTAATATTGGTAAGGAGCTCTCAAAACAGTGCATTTGAGTGTTAACAAGCCACTATGATGAATGGTGGGGAGGTCATTCCTTTCAGGGACTCAAAGTCAGGCGTATGTTCCAAGGTCATGTGAAACTTGTCCACTTTTGAAGTTTCCTTTATACTGGTAAGTGTGGAATGTATGACTGACTATTCAACAAAGTGAGTATATTGTAGCTGCCTTTCGAGAGTAGATGGTAGTTCTCATTTGAATGGCTACCTTGAAACAGTTGTTCTGGGCTCTGCCCCTTTCTGGCACAGGAAGGTAAAATGGACATAACTTCTTAGTTTTTTATCCATAATAACACAAGCTAAAATGCACAAAAATACAGATGCATCCCTATATGCAACACAGAACAGATCCATCCATTCGCCCTTCACCCACTAAAGACAGCAGAAACACGTACACCGAGCACGTTTGTCACAGAACAGCATCTCTCCTACCTGCCTGTGGAACTAACAAGTTTCCAAGTCATTACCCAGTATGGACTAACAGGGACTACATCTACTCACTGAAATATTTTACATATACTCTCTAACATTTACTTGCCACTTGTCCATTCACTCATTAGCACTCAGGCCTTTTACAACAGCGAGCTACATGGAGTGTTGTTGTTAGAAAATACCAACCTTAATTCTGATTCGCAGTGTAATCTAGTAGGTGCTAATAAATGATAGCTCAGTCTGCTCCTGAAAGATCCCCAGCAAGTGCTCTTTTGAACGTGACTTGGACTAGTGATTTAAATAATTATTAAGCACATAGAAGAATTCAGACTCTAACTGCTTCGTGTTCTAGTCTAGAATTTTGGAATTAAAATGAATTGACGCTTGTCAGTGAATTACAGAGCAGTAGATGGATGTTGAAAGAGGAAATATTGCTTAAAGATGTGCTGTTGTGTGGTTGGATCAACCCCAAGTCCACAACTGCTTTATTGCTAAGCCCTCACAACGGTATTTGGTATACAAAGCTTGGCAGTTTTTTTAGAAGTATATTGCTGCAAGGCTCACTTTATGAAGCAGAATGGGGTCTTTTCACAAAGGAATAGCTCTCTTTCCTGTACTCAGATTTCATCACTCAGGTAAAGGATGCATCTGCCTAAAATTCAAACAGATATTTAATGAATGGCTTGATTGTGTAAATCAAACTCAACTACCTTGGATGCCCAGAAGACATGAAATGTTGGAGAGAGCTGAATATTTTGCTGCTCGTGGTTTTATAGTAACACAATCCACAAACCCTATTTCCTTTACTTTTCAGCAAATTCTATTCAAATGCATCAATAAAATAAATTACCATTATTATTTCTATTGTAATGGAAGCCCAACCCTTCTGAGTCACTGAAGCCCCATTGTGTACAACGTTCTAAGTATGTCATGAAAGGCTTGCTGCCCCAGAATACAACAGGAAACAATGGGGAAAGAATGTGCTAACAGTAAGCTCATTGTGATCAGAAATATTACTCATGGGTCACTGTCTGCCTGGACATTGCAGATGAGATCTGAAAGCAAAATGTTGATGAACTATCTTGATTGCACTTTGAAAGCAAATACTGAGCATTGCTAAGTCTGAGAGGAAAGCAGAGCTAGTAGGGAAACTGTTAATAATAATAGCAGTCCTGACCAAGAAAGTGACTATCATGAGAGGAAAGCAATATTTATGAATCATTCAACTTGTTAGCCTGGCAGTTATCAAGGACTGCAGAGATGTGAGTTTTTGGCAAGGACGTAAGTCATCATGCCATCAGAAAGAGTTCTGAAACAAGAAGATACAGCTGCTAAAGCAAATACCCTAAATTTTTCTCTTGCCAATCTTATATGAACATAAGCCAAATCAAACTGACCTTCCTGTCTACTTCCTGCACATCACGCACCATTAGCACAGCTATTCTTCTCTTCTAAATGAATTCAGGACTTGGTTTGGCTGAACTGTGCCCTTTGATGTATATATTTCTGGAGTTCTTTATCTTGCAACTTACAAGTAGCACTTGCTTCCCATGAGAACATGCAGTGATAGACATAATGGGGCTGTATTGACTGGCTTGTACTGCAGACGGCACAAATACTGGTTGCTACCTGCAGCGTTGCCCATGGCAAGTCATTGTCTCTGCCCTGGACAGAGGCAATTAGATCACTGGCCAAAAAACCCACTTCTTAACAGTCAGCACATTGCATAGGGTTAAAGGAAGTAGCTGCTGACTCATTTTCAACTGTCTGAATGTCCGAGGTGAATAGAACTAAAGGTGAAACCCGAGTTTCTGACCTCAAAATTGAATGTCATATCTAAGCAATTTTCCTTGTGCTCTCTGGAAAAAAAAATAAATAAAAAATCTAAGAGCTGTACTTCAAACTAATAAATATTTAATGCAGTTTCTATTCAATAATAAGTATTCAATGGTGAACAGTATCTGATTTAATTTCTCAACTCTGCCAACAGAGGCATGAACCTTTAGCTAAACCCTCACTTTTGGACTTACTTTCCAAGCATTAAATCAAGCCATTCTCACCATATATTTCAGTCTTCTTAAATGCTGAGTACTCAGAGACTTAAGACAGACCCTAACATCTTTTAGGCGAGTTGGGCTGCTAAGCATTAGTTTATTATGTTCTGTTGTGATAATGTTCAATAATCCTTTTGTAACAACACAGGAGAACTGACACAAAAGCTCATTCAAAAATCATATTAAAAGGTTTATGATATGAATATTTACTTAGGAAATTCTTACCTATGGTAAGTAAACGGGTTTCATAGAAAAGCATACATAAGGATTCCATTCCTTATATCTGTGTATGTAATATCTGCATCAGATTTGCCTAAAGGCTTCTCCCCAAAGCAGGAATCCCCTGCTTGCACTCCTGTGCTTCCACGGAAATACTGGCCCTCTCACAGCTCTATTTAGATTGCAGCTGAAGATATTCAGGACATCTGCAGGATTCAAGAGCTATTCTTGTACGGAATACTTAATCCTATCTATAATGCTCTTTCTGACCAACTTTCATAGTGCTAGTGGGATGGTAATATATGGCAACCATTGTGACTCCTTACCTCGGGCACTACAGAAAACTGTAGTGGCAGCCAGGATTTCTGCAGGGCTCATGCAGAAGCAGCATTTTAGCACAGAAATAGATAGATTTTCCTTCCCTAAAGAAAGATAAGAGGAACTTCCATTGATGGTTTCCCTGGATACAGCTATGACCCATTTTGCAGGAAAAGACATTCTGATGCAATGTGTCCTCAGAGCACTGGAACTCACATGTCCACACTGTATATGCAGCATACCTGTTGAACAAGTAAGAAGAAATTGAAGTCTTCTCCCCACACCAATGATTTCTCTATACTTCTAAACAAAACGTTGACAGATGGAAAAAAAAAAAATTGCTGAAATTGTTTTCAATGTTATATTATTAATATCCAGATGAATCATAGAATCACCAAGGTTGGAAAAGACCTACAAGATCATCCAGTCCAACCATCCACAAATAACCAATAGTTCTCACTCAGCCACATCCCTCAACACAACATCTAAACTTCCTTGAACATCTTCACGGCTGGTGACTCCACCACCTCCCGGCGCAGCCCATTCCAGTGCCTGACCACTCTTTCAGAAAAGCAGCATTTCCAAATGTCCAGCCTGAATCTCCCAATCATCTCACAATTGGCTTTTCTCTTTTCTTTCTTTCTCTCTTTGTTCTTCCCCAAATAGATAAACCTCTCAAAAAGGAAAGTGCTTCTAGATTATTCATGCTGTTAATGATATTTCACCACTTACGCGTTGGAGTTTAATAAGAACATTAAATATGCAAATCATATTTTGTGAAAGATGAAATATCATTCTTCTAAGACCTCTAAAAGAAGTTTAACTTTCAAAGAACTTTACTATACAGTTGCTCTCCATTGATAGATAATATTTTAATCAGATCAGAACATTTCATTTCTGGACTCAGATAGTGCCTGCCAGCAGAAAGTTCATCAGCTGAGACTTTGTAAAAATACATTTCAAATACTATGTTGCCCATCACTACCATGATTTACTTATTACTGTCTTTGCTGGTGTGTGGGGAAAAGTCAACCAGCAGTTAATAATAGGCTGTAAACACAGCTCCAATTAAACGTAGTATATACTTCTTCAAACTGTACCATTCACCACAATTTAATTTTGAGGTTTTCGGTGTCCACTTCTAAACTGCTAGTTACAAACCAAAATTGCTTATGAACAAACTGTAACATCTAATTTGGAAAGTATTCAGCTATTGAGTGAGATCTTAAGATTGTATATGAGCAACTGTGATATATGTCTACCATATTACATGTTCTGAACTCAAATTGTTGTTGCGTCTTGTGGCCAGTTAACATCTAATTCTGACTTCTTTTTTGTTGTTTCAACTGCAATTGAACTTGCAATGAAAATTATGAACTGGTTATAAGCTTCTTGTTTAAGTATACAGCTTGCTCAGTGTCAGTGTCTACTAACCTCTAGCCAGACTAGACTTATGCTACATCAGCCATATTGATTCAAGAACATATCAGCACAACTCTCAGGTAGCTGACACAAAGAACGTAATTAAGGCATTTAACATCTGGCACGTTCATGACTCACTTTATTTATTACTTACTACAGCAATTCTGCACTGCATTATATTTTAAGAATCCTATTTGATTTCACCAGTCATACTGCCATTTGTAAGGTAGAGCTAAGCCAGAGAACCCGTGCCCATGCCACAGTGTTGCAGATTGGGTGTGAGCAGTAGTGAAAGAGCTTCATCTGAGCTAAGTAACTGAGAAGTGAGTTCACAGAACTGCTTGTCTCATAGGTGAGGGTTGATGCCCGAACTATGAAGTACAGCTTAAAATTACACTGGTCCTGAGCTTTGACCTACTGTGATCACTAAATGCAAGGCAAAAGAGCTTTGTGTTTGCTAGACAGTATTTGCATCAAACCACATTGGTTTTTGATCCATGTTCCAGTGGGAGCCAAAAATTAGTTTTCCACCTTGAAGCATAACTTGAAAATAGAAGGGAACTTATCTTCTGACTGGCAACAAGCAGAAAAGAGATATTGTCTAGGATATGCTGATACTCTCTTGTTCTTAATTGGATGATTTGTGCATTCCTTTTATACCCATTGCTGCATCTGTGAACAACAAGGGGGATTTTTTTCTCACCCACATAAAATCATCCAGACATTTTCAGACACATTCCAGTATTATTGCATATATTTTAACCTCTTCTACAATTTTTCTGTGGATTACCATGTTCTGAGTATTTAATACTTTGTACTGTCTGCTATAAGGTGTTAGACAGTAAAGTTGCAGCTTGTTACTTTCACTGGGGAAAGAAGAGGGAATGGAGAACAAAAGAGCAGATAACCTTTTGGTTCATCCTGGACATTACACTTATGATACAATTATCTGCTGTGTTCAGATCCGATTAGACAAAACAAGTCATTGCTTTCAGCCCTTTGACCATCCATCCCCAGTTCAGTATAGCAAGTATCCCTCTTCAATTAGCTTGGTTAAATAATTTTTATCTGGGGTGGTCACAGCTAGTACCTCACACCTGCATGAAACCAAATGTAATGCTGGCCCTCTTACTGACACTGGTAAAGCATTGTTCTAATGAGAGATCATGTCTTAGTTTGCTTTTAGGTCAGAATAGAGATTCCCTTACCAAGGCAGATTTTATGATCTGCCACCCAACTGTTCTTATCAGTGTACATACAATATACATAGTATTAACCTTCCAGGCTAGTTCTTTTTGTTTATATGAGGAACTAAATTAAGTTTAAAATATATATATATATATATATATATTACTATTCTGTATATGCTATCTGTTCTTGTTCAGGAAATAACCAAAGTAAAGAAAGCTTCCTAGATGACAGTCATACTTTGGTCAAGGACAGAGTACTTCAAGAACTGGGTTATTCCTGATGGTGGCTTTTGTAAATGCTCTTCCCTGATCTTCTCATTAACCTTCTGAACCTTGTGCCTACTGGATGGATCCCAGCCAGCAACTACCAAAGAACTCTTTGAAAGCAAAGTTTAAACCTCAGCTTCCAAACAGCATTACTGCAGCATACTAACTATATATATGAGGGAGACAAACAGTGTATTTATCTTTTTGAAAACGGCAGCTGATTAAAAATAAAGTACCAACAATGTGAGAAACATACAGTCCTGAGACCTTCAGACATTTTGGCACATAGCTCCGTCTCTCTCAGACAATTACATCCCCTTTCTTCGCTGCTTCTCTCCTGTTTTTCTCTCCCTCGAAGCCATGGGGGAGGTGAGAGCAGAGCTGGTTGTGAAGTGTCTTAGGATAATCCACTCTGACAGGGAACTATGCTGATTACAAGTTATGGCTTTGGAACAGTAAGGCTCCCACTGCTGTTCATGTATAAGTTACTGCTTTCTATTTAAAACTTAACAGTCACATCTAATCAAGAGAAATAAGGACAGTTTTATGAATTCCATGAGAAAAATTCCCCTCAGGTGTAGGCTGCATGGTTTGATCAGCTCCAGCATCATGTTTTAGCATTTCATGTTAATCCTGCAGATACTCAGCCAAGAACACTAGCTTTCTATTCTCCTGATGGCCATGCAAAAACATTTCAGCAATTTGTTATTATTTCAGCTAAACTTGCAATATGCAAATTAAGATTTATGGTAAATGAAGGCTTAAAACTATGCATTTATCTTCATGCAGAAAAGGTATCATATATTTGCAAGGTGCCAAAAATATGAAAGCTGGGCAGCAAACAAGCAAATTACAACTCTCAGAAGGCACTGGTGAGCTGTACATCAGCATTTCGTGTCCTGATGACAGGAAACAAACTATTTCACAGTTGAAGACTTTCCGAAAGATAGAGAGTTGACCCAGCCCCCAGCCTGAAGTATCTAGTTTCAGTTTTTCCACTTGAATATTGTTGAAGTGTCAGGTAAATTTAAGGTTTTCAACAAGACTACACTAAAAGAAAAAATATTGTTTTATGGAACAGAAGTATCCTGTTGAAAATACAATGATAGGAAAAAACGGATCGAGTACAGATAACATTAATACTCCCTACTATTCTCCCTACCTATGCATACACAATTAACATCATTCCCAGCCATGTGCTGATTCAGCTTTGCTGCAATTATACTAAGGCAAAGACAAGATACTGCTTATTCCATAACTCATCTTTCTGGGGTAATACGGAATTACACAGACCATGCAAGAAAGATTCAGATATGCTCTAGAGAGATGCAGTCCTGTGTGGTCTTATTCTGTGCTTTATATTTTGCAGTATTGAAGACAATAGGATGACACATGGATTTGAGAGAGATCTGCACATATTTTCCTTCATAAGTCAGGATTTCCAATGAAAAGCTCTGGAAAACAGAGATACGTGTCCAAAGATCAGCTCAGTCTGAGCCTTGGGGTCCAATTTTCATCTCAATCAGATGTAATTTCCCATAAGTCAAAGGATTCATAACCATACAAAAATCAGCACATACAAGCCAAACTCAGACCACATCTGGTAGTAAGGACAGCTGGCAATAAAGTAATACTGGATGCAGAGGTACAGGCCCAGAGTGCCTAAAAATGCGGCCAGCAGAACTGGACCGGGGGATGCTGGTCAACAGCAGATTAAACGCAAGCCAGAAGTGTTCCCAGGCAGCCAAGAAAGGCCAGCAAGACTAGGGAAGTGACTGTCCCTTTGCACATGGCTCTGGTGAAATCACATCTTGAATTCTGCAGCTTTGAGTCTGTCACTACAAGAAGGATGATGAGTTGCACAGGCACACACAAAGAGCAGCAAAGTTGGGGAAGGTACTAGAAAACAAAAATTCTGAGGAGTGGCGGGGGACTGGCCAGTTTAGCCTGGAGAAGAGAAGGCTCAGAGGAGAGCTCATTGCTTTCTATGATGATCTGAAGGGAGGCTGCAGCAAGGCCACTGGTGTCTTTCCTCAGGTAAAAAGCAATAGGACACGAGGAAATAACCTCAACAACCTGGGGAGATTTAGATTGGATATTAGGAAGAATTTCTAATATTTAAGAGTATTTAAGAGATGTGGATATGGCACTAAGGGACGTGGCTTACTGATGGGACTCTGTAGGTCAGGTTGATGGATGGACACGATGACCTTGAAGGTCCCATCCAATCTAGATGATTCTATGACTTTAACAATGTGAAGGATGCTAAATGAACGGCACACTTCTTTTTTTTCTGAATCTATGCTTTCACAACTTACAGCTTCTGGTTTCTGGAAGCTGCTTTGCCTCACCTCTAGCTTCCTGGAAGAACAACTTACCTTTAGTTATGCATAACATTTATTATTCCCTGATTTTACTTGTATGAATAATATCTAGAATTTGAAAAATTGGTGTTGCAAGGAAGTTGTTCAAGCAAGGCTCAGACTTAGCTCATATAAATACGTCATTCTGCACTTCAGACTTTCTCATGGTCTTGGAGGCTGAAAGTGGTTTTAATTAGAGACATTTGATGTCCAATACTCATGGAGAAGGGGCTCTTTCAGCCCAGACCTTGCAGTTGATCCCTGCCATGGCTGATGTAAGGGTGCTCTCCAGTGTGAGATCAGAAAATGGCATGGCAGTGAAAGAATTATATTTTAGCAAGTGAATAAAAATATGTGTTCTTAGACAGCCACCTAGTGAGCTTAGTGAGGAATCAAGAGCTGGAAGAAAATTCAGTGAACTGTGGGAGACTGGAGTTACTCTACAGTTACGATGCTAAAATTACCCGTGAGCTTCACAGTTTTTTATCCTCATAGTAAATGCAGTAACTGAGAAAGGCTCTTGAATTACTGAACAGCTGTGAGAAGATTCCTTATTACCTAGCAATTCTATAAATTAATGTTTGGGTGGAAGCTTAAGTATTAAAAAAAAAAGGTATCAAGGCTAAGTGAATTTCAAACTGTTTAGGAACAAGTGTGCATGTGTGATTGTAATATTTCATCTCACCTATATATTATATAACTATTTCTAAACTAAAAGACTTCTACTGATAGAAAAGTTATACACCACATAACATTTAAAAAAAAAAAAAAAAAAAAAAGGAGCCGAAGTCCAGAGTCTAAGGTTTGCAATTGAGAATTTGGACAGAGAGTATGCATCACTGGCGTATGTGTTCAAGGAAACACTTCTGCTACTGAAACTTGAACATTGTGAAAATAACACAAAGACTTAAGTGATACAAGAGAACCTATGACTACTGTTCATACAAAGAATAGCATCTACGTTTACTGCTGTAAGTGTACTTAGTACTACATACCAAATTTCATCCCTGTGAAAGAAAAAACAAAAAACAACTAATGCCCCCTGACAGACAGCCATAAAAGTTCACAGAAGAATATTCAGGTATGATTTCTGAGTTTGTCTTTGCAAAGTTATTCCTGGGAGATCACCGCAAAGTTCCATACTTATGGCTTCATATCTTCAGTTAGTGCTCTGGATGGCCACAAAGGCAGAATATGCAATTTCATCCTCATGTTAGGAAGATGCAGAACGTGTGGATTTATAGCAAAGCAGCCAGAGCTTGAACCTCATCTGTCCAGTGGTTACATATTAACCACTGCTTCTTAAATTACTTTTTGCTATAAAGATGTCTTAAACGAGAAAGCTACCAGCTGGTATCTTTTAAAACTGTGATCATTGAAAATGAAAAGTTCACCTGAAATAAAACATTACGACACTAATGGAAAATATATTTAAAAAAAAAAAAAAAAAAAATCACCATTCTCCAAAGTTTAAGATTAATAAGCCACAAAATAACTGTACGAAGGTGAGTAGGTCAAAGAGGTAACAAACACTGTGGATTACAATCTGTTTGGGATGCTGTATAGTTTCTACAAGTGTCTACTTGCTATCTCCCAAAAATCAGACACAGAGAACTACCATAGCTGCAGACTGTGTCAGTCCTAAACCATTGCTGGAGCTTAAAAATACAGTTTCTTTGTTCTTGCAGACTTGTTTGTAATCCACAAATCCAATAACATAATAATATACTAAAAGTAGCATACTTTGAATCCCTCTCAAACACCACTTCCATGTGTCTAATTAAATACCCTTCACACACACTAAACAATTGCAAAGAAAAAGACCTCTCCCTCATGAGGGCCAGATGATTTTAATTAGGTCTCACTCAAAAATCTTCCTGCACTCCTCGCGTGGCTCAGCTCACTTCAAAATGCACAGTCACACTGAGATCTCACGCTGTTGTCCGAGCCTCATTTCCTTTCCACATTGGTTTCTGCTTTTCTGTTCCAATTTCCACCCTGTTCCTTAGGAATTTACTGTCATCCAGCCCTCAGAGCTCCAGTTCTGACACTACCTATACATGTAGGGCTGGTATCATTTGATTTGATTTTTATCATCAGCCCAGCAACTGGAACATAAGTAGATGTTTACAGATAATGCAACTATTTCTTCTGCTTCAGTGCAATTGATATTATCATAGCTTACAAAGTCCTGTAGCTTATTCTTATGTGATTTCCTTTCTTGATCTTAAGTATTTATACACAGACGAGGAAATAGCTACCTACTACTGTTTTAAGGCAGCATTATACCAAAGACTGTAGTTACAAAAATAGTCGAATGTTAATAATCACTATTAGCCCTGAAGCCATGATGGTACTGAGTTTTCTATCTACATATATAACACATTCTTGCTTTTATGCAGCTCACCTGAAGTGTAAAATTCATCGCTATCGGACTACACAGCAGCTAATACTTCTTAACACTTGTAAAAGTGTAAAATATATTCCTTCTTTGTTACATCTGCAAAGGTTCTATGTTCTTCTTTTAGGTAATATTTGTATGGCACTAACTTCTACATTATGCAGTTAACATCTTTTCAGTGACAAACCCTAGAAGGAATCCTTCTGAGTATTTTCTCTAATTCTGTGTTCCCATCATGTTTAGAGAACACTTTTTGCAAGTATTTGACCTCTGCTCCTGAAAAGTGGATGAGCTCTGCATGTTTATAGATATCTGATACAGAGAACACCTCTCTTGTGAACAGTCATTCAGATGTTACTTTTAAAAATTATTATTTTTTCCCCTCTGTGACCTTTTGTCCTGACATAATCTTGTGATTGGAATTACCCTCTGTGGCACTGACAGTAGCCATAAGACATTACAGAATTTCAGCCTGTAGCAACAAAAATGTGAACAGCTTCTGAACCTACAAGACAGCATAGCCTTAAATTCTGTCCCAGGACTTTCATTTATTCAACAATCTGTTCAATACTGCTGCTCTGCCACTTTATATAAGCAAAAACTTCCCACAGCTCATCCAGAACTTAATAGAGTGCCCACTTCTACCGTTTGACGTTTTACTTTACCCTTGTGAGACAGTTCCCTCCACTGATCTCCCTTAGTGGTCTTAATTTTGGAACAGAAGTGCTGTGTCATAGAAGCAGGCTGCACAGTGAGATGGTAGAATCAGTTGTTTAGAGAAACTCTTATGTCATGTGGGAAAAATTTTAAAGGCAAATTATAGATGTTTAGATCCTAATGAAATGATCAGCCCTTGCTATATATATTTCATGGACATTACTAATAGAAATGCTAAAACAGTCATACCCAGCAGAGTGCTATTCTTACTACTCGGCATCAGCAAAACCTGAGCACTTTTCACCTTGTCCCTGTATCTATATATCAAGAGATCTGTGGAACAAAATTGCAGAGAGGCTACCATTACAAGGCTCTGAAAACATGGGAAAAGTGAGCTCATGTCTACCACTCACTGTTGTGTAAACATAAGAGGAAACGATCAAAAGTTGGTGCTAGATTGGCAACAACACATCCTGGAGAATGGAACAAGACGACAACTGCCCAAGTACACTTGATTAAAATCACATGTCCAGGTTAAGCCTAAACCGTTCAAAGTTTTAGTTACACTGCTGTCAGCACAACGGAAAGGTTGGCTAAGCTACAGTTACAGGTTTGGGGAGGAGATGGCCTAAGTATGTCCAAAAAGCTCTGGTCAACCTTTGATTAAGGCCTACCACTGCCAAAGCACAGCCTGGAAGTAGTTTTGTCTGAATTCAAGTAGTGGTAAAACCATGTTTTTCTTACATAATGAAAAGCACAATGCTTATTTAAGTGGAAAATCGTGACTAGTAGCATTAATCCTGACATTTCATAGTAACTCTTCTCCAGAGATCTGAAAGCAGGTGGCAAAATTGCTACAAGAAGCTGTGCCCTTCCTTCCTTTTATGAGTGCACAAATATATTTCAAAACTTTCCAGCAAGTGACAAAATAAGGCACCACTTCATTCTGCTTTCATGCTATATCCACTTCATTCTGAGCTCCCCTAGCTAGAAGCATTCTATTCAAGTTGCTACAAATGGAAGCCAGTTTATTAATGTTTCACCTGTTCTTCTGATCTATACCTCCAAAAAAAGAAAAAGTGTTTATGGAGAAAGCCTTTCACAGCCTGTCACCAAGCTCTCTAACCCCACTTTGCAAGCCTACTTCATTGAAAGTACAAAATGGAATACTTAAGTGAGCAGTTGCATTCATACTGTTTGCCTGATGGTTTTCCATATATGTGGGTCTGCTTGTATTGCTTTAAGAAACAAATAATCTTGCAAGTAAAAACAAGAACGTGTCCTTAAAATTGCCCTTCTGAAAATAGCTCAGCCTACTTGTAAGAATTCCTGCAACTTAGCACATGCTTCATCTTCAGCTGAGAGTGTTAGCCAAGCAATAATCAGCACTCAGCAAGAATTAGGAAGCCAGTTTATCACAGTGAGGTCATGGGGAAGATTATTCGTGCTTTATGTCTCCATTTATAATAAATATTCCATAGCCTGTCATGGCAAGGATGTAGAACATACTTTCATTTCCAACCTTCCTTTTCACATACAACTGATCAACTTATTCTGATAAATTCAATAGAAGCCTATTCCCTTTCATCATTTTTTACATGCCTCCTGGCTCAGAATAACTAATAATCTACCTTAGAGTGCAATGGAGATACTGTATCTTTGAAAATAATGTAGCACAGATCTAGATTAGCAAAACTATTTCCTTTTAAGGTAAAACATGAATGAGTAAATCTTCTCAGAGTCATGTAAAACATGCAATGCACTTACTTCATGTTTAGGATTCTTATGACCATCTGTTGAGATATCATGATTCAATTTCACAGCTTCATCTCTCTCCTATTCGTGTATTTATTGCCAAAAATACTGAGGGGTTGGAAAGACAGCCTACATGACACTGTAACAGCTCTCTTCCTCTTTCAGAAACACTGTAAGAAAAATCTAGTCTATTTGTCAGAGTAGAAATGTTGTTTCGTCTGAGAACAGCATCACAAAATGCAAGCAGTATTTCACTGGAATGAATCGTGGTGGCCATTAAGGAATTAGTACTACCCTGAGGGATCTCACAAGTATATCCCAGATACTGCAGTTCTCTCTGCATCCACACATAGAGGTGCCAAGGAAAATGGTGACAAAGTTAGCTATTACATAGCTTGATGGGAGTATAACATGAAAACATTTTCTACGCGTGGGACTGACTACACTGATAAAATCATTATGGCATCTAAATAGTCATGGAATTCAGAGCAATTAGTATAGTCTATAATGGGTGGCTTTCAGTATGACATCTCCCATAAGCAGATAGTCAGGAAGGAATTCTGAGGACATTAAGCACTACTTTCTTACGTTCTCAGATTCTCTAAGGGAACATGACAAAGGAGCTGGCTGTGGTATTTTTAGAAAGATTGGAGACTCCTCAGACCAGGAATCTCCCATGAGAGCACACAGAGAACAGTTCATGTCATGGTGCTGCCAGGTTTGTAAAACAGACTGAACGTTCCTCGCTTCTTTTCATTCTGAACATCCTAGCAGCCTCGAGGTAACCATACAACTTCAAAAATAAAACAACAAAATAAATCAGATTTAGAGAGGTATTAGAATGCAGGTCCCAAACCACTGAAATGTCATAAGAAAGCAGTAAACAAAGCTTGTCAGCTAAGATTTTAACAGAATGGTATCTCAAAAAGGCTTACAACATGAAAATGGTCATCAAACCAAAGAAGTACTTATTTACAAGACATTAAGATATGTTGTATGTATCCACCATAAATATATAACCTATTTTGAATGCATATTTTTCAAGCAAATTGAGTACAGACAGCTATTTTTCCTCTTTACAAAACATATGGGAATCATCATGATGGGATTATTGCTTTCCGAAATTCAGGCATAGGTTGTTGGGGAACTTCCAGTTGTAGTGTAAGAAAATAACTGCTTACAGACAAAAAAACTTTTTTTTTCTTTGAAAAGAGAGTCTAATCCTACATGTCTTAATCCTATAATTCTTGCCCAAATGATTTTTATTGAAGTCTACTGCATTAAGTATTCTCAGTGAAAAATAATAATGAAAAAGAACAGTAATATATTTTAGCTGATAAAAAAGTAGGCATTTGACAAACTTGAGAAATAACTTGCATATCTTTCTTTTCATAATAGCACAGTAGTTGCTGATAGAGTTGTATGGCATTTCAAGGACGAGTTGATTCTACAATGATGTTCAATGTCCAGCAACGTTTAAGTATTTCACAGCTAACACAGGAAATCAGGACGCCTATGTGTAAAAGGAGGAAGGACATAGATCCTGGAAATACAGCAAGGAGAAAGGATTTGTTCCCCTGCTACGGCTGAGAATTTGTTAAGATCTTAAGCAACATTGTGGAGTTTTTCAGTCAATTCACATAATCATTATTTCAGGACAAGAAATCAGAAGAAGTTTGAATGCTCAGTTAGAAGAAAACCACAGTGAGAACAAAGCAGTAACCACACCTCTAGGTGTTCAAAAATGACAGAATTTGTATTTTTAAGTCTTTAAAATTGTCATCTTGCTTTGATAACCTGAAGTTAAATAGCCTCACCCCAGCCCCTGATCTTTCCTTCAAAACATACATCCACTCTCAGGACCAGATCTGACCTGGGTCAGTTCCCATGGCCTTCTCCCAGCAGGTCCTGACATTGGTGCCTGGCCATTAACTCTAGCTGTCTAACTCAAAATACTCATCTCATTTTCTACATCCTGGAACTGTTAACATCACATCATTCAGTTCACTGGATATTCCTGTCACTATTCTACGTGCATTCTGTGACATTTTAGCAGTTTTACTTTAATCCTCTAACTTGAAACTCCTGGTAATCCACTCAGTCGATTTTGCATTCTGACATACACGGATTTTCATGTGACATGTAAAATACTGCTGTAACACCAGAAAAGAAAAGTGAAAAGAATTTTAGTGTTTTTTGATTCTTCTGAGACTGCAGCATTTTACAGCTTCCAACATTGTATACAAACAGTCGATCCTTTCCAACCAGCTATTTGCACCTGAGAGTAGCATTACCATCCCTGTACTCGAGCAGGGGAGACAAAGGCAAGAAATTTATGTCCCTTCTAACGGAACAACTACCAGTAGGATCAGACCTACTTAGAATTCAGGAAAGTCATCTTAAATGACGAATACAATCCCACCCACCTTATCGAAACCTGTCCTTTCCCATGCTAATGAAACCTCACAATTTGTAAGACTTAGAAGCGAAGTATTTTGCTGAATAAGTCTTACAGAAAATAATAATACAATGCGAGCAGCAAAGGAAAGAAAAGCCCTGAAGTATGTCTTGTGTAGCAGGGAGAATATCTCTAGTTAAGAAGGGCTACACAATAAACCTTATAAAAGTCTTCTGCAGACATAAATACATTTTTTAAAAATCTGAACAGAAAATAATTTCAGTATAACCAAATACTATTTCTTACTGAGGTAAGCTAATGTAACAGTCAAACCTCTGGCACTTAATAGCACTTAGAAAAATACACAATGCAATCTTGGAAGTGAGGCAAAGACAGATGGAAATGAACAATAAATGAACGGATGGCTAGACAGACAGAACCCACTATTTTATCTGCCGTGTGCTTCTCCTCATAATTGTACCTTTATACAATTAATTCAAAGCTCAAGTTTCTCTTCCTGACACTAGAAATTACACAAGGAGTGTTTATGACAGAGTGGAATTTGTTTAAACACAAAAGCAAACAACAAAATTAAAACCTGACAGTAAGTATTTGAGAGCAGAGGCTCTTGAGAAAATCATCTTTAAAAATAAACACTCTTGTTGTTTCCTTTATTTTTCCATATTGTTCTTTAATCTTCCTCCTAGAGGGGGTCTGAATGACAGCAAGAGATAAGCAGAGAACAGATGAAAGAAGGAAAGATGCAGCTTTGAAAAACTAAGATCTGTTTCTTTTTGTCTAGCCAGACAGTGGTATCACTTGCAGCAATATGGGAAAGCAGTAGGAAATGTGCTGGGGTGGGAGACTTGCTCTGAGCTTGCCTTACAAAGAGTGTATTCCATACCACGCAAAAATGCAGTCTTTTTCACCCTTCCCACCAAGTCTAATAACAGTATTTGATACTTAGAAGTCAACACGTACCAAATTATTTCAAAGCGTAGTAAAGCTTCTTTCATTTAAATTTACATTGCTCCTAGGGGAAGAAGAAAGAACAACAAAAAGTGGTAAAGTTTGATAGTTACTGAACAAATTTCTTGGGTTTAGCTGCAGAAGTCAGTCAAATTTTCAGTCAAATTCTTCGACAAGATTCATATAGGAGGATTGGCCTCTTCTAGTCTTAAAATCTGTAATACTGTGTACCATATAATCAAAAAGATCTCAAAGGTGAATATGGTTAATATTTTCTCCTGTCATCAAGTGGACAGTGATAATATGAGACCAAAACTTCTCCAGGGAAGAAATGCTTTCCTAATAAATATAAAGTTAGTTCTTCAAGAAATATGTAAGTTGCTCTGAAAATAATACAGTGAAAGTTTTGGTGAATGCCAATAGCAGCCATTTTTTCCGCGTGGAGGAATTCAGTTCCACACCTTTGCTTCATACACACTGCCACATCAGGCGCCTTTCTGTCACACTGCCTCCCTGCTACCATCTGTAGCACAGCAACAGGATGTAATGCAGTGTTGCTGGGAAGATTCAACCTCTACTGCCATATCACCAACATCTGCCTCAGACCTGGGCCACCAAAATGAAACAGAAGGCATTATTTTTGCGACTCAGCCCTACAATACTTTTTAAAGCAATACAACTCCCACATGCTGGTATATAGGAATTGACTCACCAGCTGCATTACACTGTATCTACTGTAACTATCACCTTCCATCCCCATTTACTAGACTCAGAGAAAGCACAATAAAACCATTTTCAACAAGATTAGCACATTTAGAATCAATCAATCAGTGTTATCGATGCAAAGGACAGAGTGTTTTCTGGGAGCAAAAGAAAATATACATTTCCATTTGAAGCTTCCACTAATTTAGATTTCTTACTTAAAAGGAGCAAAACACTTGAAGCTGTCTCTGGTGGCCAATTCCTGATGAGAATGGGGTTGAGATGGAGCACTAAATCACTGCAATGAAGGACACTATTCTTTAGCACTGATGTAGTGCGTTTTTATAGCAAAAACATCATACTGCTTTCAAAACCATGCTGTATTCAAGCATTTCAGAGTGCTGTAAAGACTGTGCAAGAGTTGTGGCACCAAATTTTATCAGTTGTGTCAGTTTGATTGGATTGTATTGTAGCTTCAGAGATGCTGTCTATGTAGTAATATTTTATTGTTTGTATCCCTGACAGAGATTGTAACATCTCCCTCTAGAAATGTGCTTAGAAAGCCGTAAATAAAAAGCAAAAATTTGCAGGGCTAGTACTCCAGGCTGTGAACAGCAAGAACGTACATTCACAATAGAACACTGTTAGCATTTTGTGATCCCTACTTGAGTGTAACTGCTATTTTAGCAATTGAATAATGATGGAGAAAGAGCTGAAACAAATTTTCTTTAGGTCACAAGGAAGGACTGCATATTGATGCTGAAAAAAAACCTGCATTTCCATTTCCTGTATTTTAGTTCCCTATCTTACAGTCACTCAACAGAGAGCATTTTCTAAGATACGGTCTTATGATTAACTACTAGACTAAAAAGACTAATTCGACTGAGCAGAAACTTTGTATAAGGCATATAACAGCACATACACAGTGCACAGAGTTGGTGCTTCTGAAGATACTAACATGCATTTTGTGCCTATCTAGCATGCTACCTTCTACATTTGCAGAATTTGTATATGCGTTCAGTATCTCAGATGACGATATGAACTCAGCTAATAGTGAGTTTTCTTTTAGCTGACATAGCGGAGAGCTTCTCTCTGAGAGTGAAGAGCTGCAGAGTTTGCAACTCTTCTGTGTTGAACCTGATCCAAAATTCATTCCAGCTGATGAAAATACTCCCGTTGGCTTCAGCATATGGTATATTAGGCCTCTGGTGCAATTAATTGCAGTGACAGTATTTGAATGCTGAAGTTCTTGAACTCTCATGCTACCTAGATACATTAAAACTTACAGAAGACATGTAAGGCTGTACTAGAGGAAGCTATTCTCCCCAGCATCTTTCAGTGCCTACCACAAAAATACCACAATTTCTCCCAGCCACTGTGAAACGTTCCTTACACAATTTTCTTCTTGAAGAAGATCAGAGAACAATATCAACTAAACCATCCCAATATTAAACAGGTAATTCAGAGCAATGAAACTCTTATTTTTAGCAGTATGTAACAGCTCAAAGGTGGACTGCCCTGGGAATTGAGAAGAGTCAACCATTTTGTTTAGTAAATTACAAATTCATAGTAAAAACCTTTATCCATTTCAGGCATGCACCTATATCACACATGCCATGCAGTGCTTGGGTTGTTCTATGGACTGAAACATGCAGTTCTCTGGCAAGAGATGAAACTCAAAACTTTTCAAGTATCACCTTATGATATATGCTTTAAAACCAGTTTCAGCAGCCAAATTTTTTGCCCCTTCTGTTTGCTCAAAAAACAAAAAAAACCCAAACCTACTAACTCTAAAATTTACATGACATGTGTGAACAATTCCTCCCCTTTATAGTTGTAGTTAACTTGGCATTTTTGTCACACCGCTGCTGTGATTAAATATGTGAGATAACACAAACTCCTACTGACAAATCAGAAACTGGAAGTGCTTAAGAGGCTGCGAGTGCAAACAGGAACAGAAAAAATATGGAATGGAGGGAAAATCCCAAGTGCCTCAGTGATGTGAGATGTCATACCTAGCATGTGAAATTCGGGTAACTTGATGATCTTATGCTGCACCCTACTTACTTCTAGCAGACAAGCAACTCCCTCCACTGTTTAGTAGAACAATGCTTACACTCCATGACAGCAGTGTGACCAAGACTTACCAAGCTACAGGCCACTGACATCTGAAACCAAGGCGAACTGTACTACCCCAAGAACTTTTTGTTTCTTTAAAATAATAGAAGAGATCACCATCAGGAAAATGAAATATTCTGGAAGATTGTTTCAAGTGAGCAAGCATTACAAGCTATCCACAGAAACTACTTGAGGTATTTTCTAGAGATCCTATCATTGTCATAACAAAATTTTCATGTGTGAGGCAGATAAATATGGATAGCAACTGAGCTGCAAATTGACCTTGTAGGCTTGGGATAGATTTAGTCACTGCTGCCAAAAAAATTTTCAGGTACATCAGAGATTTGTGCCCAGGGGTCCTCTTCTTACCCAACTAACTTGTAATCACAACTGTCAGTTTCAGAACATTCATATGACCCTGTGGAGTGTAATGCGAGTCAACCATCTGAATGTGAAATTTGTTAGACAACTGCAGCGTGCTCAGTGGGAGCAGATTGTGAGACAACAGTGATGTATAAGAGAAGATGAAAGAGCAGGTTAAAGGGTTCCTGCAGTGGTTTTGCAGGTTTGGGAATAGGTGTGCACATATTATGCCAGTGTGTCTCCTCACACACCTCAAATGAGATCGTTCAGATGCTGTGAAAACTTCAGCAATAACAGAACTTGACACCTATCTCATCCAGTATCAGGGTATAACAATGATTGGACTGCACTTTAATAAGTCTTGCCATTTCTTGTTTATCAAGGACATCGGACTCTGAAAGCACAATTTGCTAGATTGCAAGCCTGCTGTAAGAGGTACAAGCTGCCCCCCCACATCATTCTATCCATTACCCACAGTACCTCTCAGTCTACACCAATCACTCATCTGTAAATCATTTCAATTATTTAAAGGTGTCTTGAACACCACTAACTTGTATCCAGTTCCAGCAAAGCTGATGTATTACCCCTACCTCAGTTACACTGCTTTAGCCTTCAAAAACTCAAAAATCATCTACTGATACAATTAAAGGCTTTGCATAAGGCTGAACCTTTAGGCAAAAAAGACTACTTGGCAGGCCCTCACTGAGCTATCTGTAATACTTTTTTCCCCCTCGTCTGATTTTAATTTTTTACTTCTCACTTCTATTTTTCCCCATAATTTCTTACTGCTGAAGTAGGCACTTACAGAGACAAGCAGTACTGCTATTAAAAGAATCAATACTTGCATTTCATGATACTTACACTGCTTTATTCTGTTTGCTTCCTATGCCCTTCATCTGTGAAGAATAGCGATCAATTATGAAGATCTGTCAGGTTTGTTATTACATGAGATCATTTATTCTGTTAAGAGGGTAGAGCAAAGTCAGCAAGCCAAGAACATGCGAAGTCAACTACAGTTTCAATGCCTACAATTAAAGCTTGCAACAAAGACAAGCATATATTCAGTCAAAGTTTAAAGCTTAAGAACAAAGGGACAACTCTCTTCAATTCACAATATGCCCTTCCAAATTTCTAAAAAAAAAATATATATATATATAAGGTATACAGCTGTGGTTTTCTCTTCCATATCTAAGACAACATCCACTCAGATTTACCAAAACTAAGAGATGCCCAAAGTGCACTGTAGCAGGTAAAAAGTATTAGCAGTGTTAGCAGAGTACAGGCTCAACATCTGTAAGAGCTTTTAATTGGTATAATTAAGCTATCCTATCCTAATAAAAAAAGCTAGACACAGTATCATTAAATTTGCAAACACACGCAGTTGCTAATTAACAAAAGACTCAGTTTTCAAACACACATGTATCAAGTTCAGGTATAGAAATAAAGTCAAAGACAGATTTCATTTCTCAAGGTTTTGTGGATTTGCTTTTCTTCTTGAGATAAAAGACAAAGAAGAGTGCAGAAATTCTTACAGTGATTTTCAACTGTTGCTTTGGAAAAGAATTTCTGAATATTTAAACTTTTTCTCACAGTGTGAATTCTGATATTCGCAGCCATTTCTAAAAAGGACCTTTTACCACTTACCTAGTTGAAACTGAAAGCAAAGACACTGCAAAGTCCAGGAGTAATGCCAGAACTACAAGTTCTCTGCTTAGTTACAGAGCAGGTAGAGTCAAAGCACAACATACTCAAGATGTCTTCTATCCTCAGCAAACATCTCACCATAATTTGGAAATGACTACATTGAAAATAAACGCTTGTTCATTTTGTACACTCACCTGGCAGTGATTTAAAGAGCTAATTAGTGCCAAGCTTGTTTTGGAAGTAGAGTGAGGCCCCGATCCTAAATGAGCTTAAGCACTCATTACCACTCACGTGCCACCTGGAAGTAAATTACTTTGTAGCAGCTGGACCCAGTCTCTACTGGAAGACACACAAACCTTCATCCTGGCTCCTCTCTTACTTTCCTGTCAGTAAAATCCAAGCACGAAGAAACCATCACATGTGTGCTTTGACCTTACAAATACGAAGTATGGATATTCCTATTTAAACTCCATAGAATGAAGTAGAAATTCTCCAGATATAGCAGTAATAAAGCATTTAAGACTGAACTTTTCTTGTTCCTTGTTATTCCCCTGTATTATCTCATGTGTAGCTTTCTTCTAAAATACGAATAATGTTAGCATTTTGTTAGTAAATACAAAATCAGAGCCTCCATTCTACTGTGAATGCGGCCTAATGGCATTTATGTTACTGTATCTGTCCTGGGTCTGCTGATATGTTACACAAGCAATGACAAGGTGTGGAGAAACAATTCAGAAGAAAATAAATGCAATGCCAAATGCTTTATGCCTATCTACGTTTGTAATTCTGGTCATGGATCCTATCTGTTTGTACATTTCAAAGCAAAATATCTCTGAACTTGCAAAGTTAGTGCAGATATGCTCATCTTTTTCTTGCTACATAAAATTAGACACGTACCAGAAAACTGTGAACAGATTAAAAGAGTCTCTCCAGCAAAATACAAGATACCAGATATTTTTATAAACTTTGCTGCTGACTCTTGACAGAGGTAAGAATTTAAGGTGCATTGAGATGCTTATGAGATTCCTACTATTGTGAGAATATTAAGAAGTGGTTCTTTGCTGAGAAGTGGCTCTGAATAAATATCACTGTGAAGTTCCAAATTTATTTTCTTTCAAAGTCTTATGGAATAAATTTCCCCACTTTACCGGTAAAGATATATTTTCTTTAGCTGACAGCCTTGCAAAATCTGAAAGTCACAGCTGTGCATTTAGCCTATGCATTTCATTACTGCTCTTCTGATGTGGCACCTTAGTTAAAACTATTGATAATTTAAGATGAAAAATCTTCCGAACTCCTTCCCATCAGCTCTGGTTGTACAGGATGAACAAGAATAATTCAAGAGAACCTTGGAGATCTTGTTTTGGTGTGAAAGAAAGCAGACACACAGGGAACAGATCTAATGAGTGTGACTATACCTAGCTTCACTTTTCTCCCAGAGCAGAGAAGGAGTACAGGGACAAAATTCTGTTCAGGCAGTTGAAGCAGTAACTAGATTTTTTGAACTCACTTTTCTCACATTCTTCTGCAGCTTACTTACCAGTCTAGGTTGCTTATACAAAAATTATGAAATAAATAACCTCCAAATTAAATAATTTCTGTGTTCTGACTATGAGAAATACCTAATTTGTCTCTAGTTCAAGCTATGAGTAAAGGTGCCACCTTCCTAATACACAGTACTGTGACTGGCTTAATAGTAACTCCAGAGTGCAACAACTCTATAGCCAAAGGCAGCTGTGCTCCGGAGCCAGCAGATGAGGGTAGCTTATACACTATGTTCAATTCCTCTGCTCAGAGATCAGAGCTGGCAGTTTCATTAGTATCAGTTAGCACTGCTGTTCTGCTCAGAAGAACAGGAAGTTAATTGCCAGAGCTTATTTCCACATTGCTTTCGTCTTTTGTTGAGGTGTGTGAACTCTCCTCTTGTGCTGATAAAATGCTTAACATAAACACAGAGCTATTCTGGGCGTTTCTATGCTGTGTTTGCCCTGAAAGATTCCTTCATGGAGACCAGTGCTTATGACTGTGATGGCTGTAGCTGCTGTGGACCATGAAGTAAATCTTCAGACATTTTGCTGCTGATCTGAAGTCCCCTTGACTTTAGTGGAAGACCTCTGTGGAAAACATCTCACTTCAGCTTCATGCTTGAATACAATTAGCCTTGTGATGTATTAGGAAACTGGGCAACCTGCAGTACAGCCACACATTAAGCTTCAGATATAAATCCTTTTCTAACAGCCACTGAATGTAAAGAACAACTAGCGCACATCCTAAGATTCCTATAAAGTTATAACCATGGCAAAAGAGGGACACAAATCACTCTGAGATTTGATTTCCCTGAATCATAACATGGTTTGAGGAAAGTACATTAATCTGCTGATCTGGGCTCAAAACTTTCTTGAAGGTTAGAGAACTTTTCTGAACAACTATTATGAGTAAGAGAATAAAAATCTAGTATTTTATCCTATTACGTCTAGGGCTTTCAGAGGAAGTCTGGGAATTATTTAGTAATACCACAGCTCTGATGGACCATTTTCATCAATAGATCTCAAATAATTCTGTGAGAAAATTATTTCATCATCCTATTTTCTAGATGAGAAAAATGAAGCACAGAAAAAACAAAACAAAACAAAACAAAAAAAACCATTATGATGCAGGAAATCCAGAATTTGAGCTATCAGCATCCCTTTGGTTGTAATTTCATTCACAAGCCACATTGGTCAGGTCTCCCTGAAGAGATCTTGCATCTGATGCTGGTGTCTTAGTCTTCTAGAAGAAGTAATGCATAACCAAACCTTTTGGTGAAACTTGGAATATTGCCCTTCATCTCCTAAATGCTGACTGTTAACTTCAGGAATTTTAAGTGATTTGTTCTATTGTATTTATCTCTACTGTACTAGATTATCCTTCATTTTTGCACCAACCATTGTGGTTGAATGAGGTGATAATTAAACACATGCAGTCTATAGAACAGAAAGTGTTATTCAAAATTAACCATCAAAGGTCACAGAATAAATACATTGACAACTTGCTAAGAAAGGAGATTATCCAAAGTCTTGACTTGGTGTTAGTTCAAATCCCAGAACACAAGAGAGTTTTTATTCCTTCTCAATCCCTTTGTTGTTTTGGGATTTCTGTGTATTGCTTAGATTTAATTTCTATCAAAGCCATCCCATCAACAGTGTTGATGCCTGCTACATAAAATTCTCTTCTAAACTCGGGTCAGTATGTACTGAAGAAGAAGGTTATCTGTGCTATTAAATCTTTGACTTCTTGTCTTTTAAAGAGATCATTTTGCATTTTGCTATGGCAGAGCTGTAATTAGATCTGTTAATTAAGGACAGAATGAACTTTTTAAAAACTCTAAACCCCCCTGCATTTTTGATAAGTTTTCTTAGGTTGCTACTGACCTTTGTATGGGGTTTGCCACTGCTTATTAATTGTTAAATTTTAATTAGGCATGCTGATGAATGTGCTAGCCTTTACAATAAATAGAAGGTAGCTTCATTTTTAATCAGATATTAGCCAGTCTACAGTGAAATTATCCGCTTTCCTAGAACACAGTTCACTTAAGATATTTTGAGAATAGTAATTGGTGATATAAAAAACTCAAAGCCAAACAGATATTGTATAATGTCTCCCTGGTCCACAGACTGCATTGCAGTGCAAGCTGAACTACAATATTGGATCTTATAAACATTCCACAGGCACTTGAACTAAATTACTTTAACAGCTGGTCAGATATTCTTTTTTTTTTTTTTCTTTTTTTAACTGAAATTCACCAAAAATATGTTTCCCAGAGAAGAATCATCCATTCCTACAGAAGATGCAGATACAGAAGAGGTCAGACTAGGAGTGGGAGGGGACTGGAAAAGTAGTGGGATGAAGAGGAGGATCACTTCTCCTGAGCAAGGTGAAATCTGCAGCACTAACAAGTAACCTGCTTTTCTTTTTCAGTAACCTGACCTATGCTTGCATTTGTGTGACCCATCCAGGGACACCACAGAGAAACCCACCGAGAAAGTTATGAAGCAGAGTAATGGGAATCTATCCTAAATGCCACGAAACACAGAGTACTAGGAATAAAAATATTTCTTTCAGATTGATCAATAGCTCCTTATCTGAAAGAAATGGCAAGTACCTATCCTGTTTGATTAGTAGAGTCTGTAACCACCCTGCAGTTCATCCCTCACACTGCCCCTGTGAAAGATCATCAGAGAATCTTCTCATGATGAGTGGGATGTGTAATTAGCTACATCCTTTACCAGGAAGACAGAGTTAGCAGTTGCCAGCGTGTAACATCGTATAGCCACGTACAGAAATTTATCCCCTGTTTCAGTGCCATAACTTTAAGCTGTGCAGCAAACTGAAAACACCAGAGACAGGCACTGGAGTTCTGGTTCAGACTGAGTTAGAGGTAAACTTCACCCATCCTTTCCACCTAGCCCATGCCAAAGTTCAGAGACCAACAGCACTCTCTTATCAAGATCCACTATGTACATAGCAAAATGCTGCTATGCTCAATGCTGATTTCCTAGCTGCTTCACCATTTGCCTTGAGAAGGAGTACAAGTGATTCACTTTTTACCGGAAAACTCAAGTATCTATTCCCAATGGCTGGCTAACTTGATAATTATGATGTTATCTGTATTATTAGTGATAAAATGCAACGTAAATGTCATTAGGGATCATCCAAACAGGTTCTGAAAGCAGCTGAAGCGCTCTGCTCAGAACAGCATGTGTAACACTGGAGGTTCCCTGTCCTCTGACCACCTCCAAGCATGTGGTCACTGCTGTTTGGTTTGATGCCAGTTCTTCAAGTGTTGAGTGCTGCTTTCAAGATTTGCACTGCAAGCAGCAGGGCTGATGATTGACTAGCTAGGATGATTTCAGGCAGTCATGAAAGCACCGCTCTTCAAAGGCTGGAGCTCTGGGAGCATTCTACCATACTGCGGGAATATTTTGCCAGCAGTACACCTAACTGCTAACTGGCCTTACAGTGATGAAAGGCATGAGAATTCAAATACAGTAGGCAAATGAATTTTCTGGGCCCTAATAAGTATGCTTTCCCAGAAAACAAGTTTCAACAGACTTCTGATGTGGGACTCAGTGATATGTGTTTGATTATCTCCTGACATTGACAGAGTTCTAAGCCAGTTTTCAGAGTGTTTAAGCAACCTATCTGCTGTTAACCCTGTTTTATCCACAGATGTTCCTGGCAAGTCTACTGAGAATCAATTCTTTTGAAATCACATCTGATTGCATGACTGGCTTCACTTCTCCTTGCAACGAAAGAGCAAGAGAAATGTCTGAAAGCTTTATCCCTTACTGACATAAAAATGACATTACATCTTCGGCTCAGGATGGGGCATGCTTCATCTCATACTCCAAGACACAGGCTAATGCATCTTATGCAGCACTGTTGTTGATTTAAGTGCGGACCAACACTCTAGAAATACAGTTGTTACTGCAGCAGAAAATGAGGCATGAAATAGAAGCCACATATCAGTCTTTTTAATAATGATCTCCTCAGAGCCATATTAACGAGCTGGAAGCAAAGAATTATGGTTGAGCAGAATTTCTTTCCCTTGAACTTCGATAGCAGCAGGACATGAAGGAGCTGTAATAGAATGTTATTTTACAAGAAGTAAATAATGTAATAGAGTCTATAAGGATGTCAGCAGGAGAGTTAGAACTGTCATAGCATAATCCTGACTTGAGCAGCAATGTGTGAAAAAGTAGCCTGCAGCAGTTTTTCCAGTACTTCAATAATTTCTGCTTTCTCACTGATCTTTGTTTACTCTACTTACCTTGTCAAAAAAATGTTTTACCTTATGTTAAAATGCAAGTTAAAAGAGGGAAATGTATTCCCAGAAATCCCAACTTTTCAAGCATACATATTTTCTTTTCTTTTTTTAGTTGTGGTTGTGGAAGAGATGGGAGAATTGTATTCCCTTCACTTAAAAAATATGAAGAGTAGTAAAACTATAAATAAAAAGAGAAATCCTATGACTCTGTTGCTTTTCTCCCCCTTCTTCTGATGAATAATTCAAAAAAATGGCTGTATTACACCTCACATTCTTGTGATATGATGGCAGTTTTTCTAGAGAGTCCTCAAATGTAAGCTCAGGAGGGTCATGAAACTCCACAGTTACCATTACCGGAATACAACACCTCCTTCCAAGATACTGTAGCACCTTTTTATCATTATCAAAACCAGCCAGAGAGGACAAGTTTGCAACTAAGTAAATCACTACATAAGAAACTGAAGTTACAAAAAGGAGGACGGGGGCTGAATCTTTTTTTATTTTAAATCACTGTTACAGGAATGTATTAAAGACTCAAGTACAAACTACACTTAACTTCCATGATAACTCTGTTCCTGCCCTGATATCATGTGAAATATTCAGAGCATATACCTCCAGAAGAATACTGTCATCAGTCTTTCCTGGCCCAAATTAGATGTTCCTTTCAACAGTATCTAGGTGCCTAAAAAATGAAAGTGGTCTCCTTTCAGATTGTTGCTTCCATTACTATTCTGCTAGTTGGTGCTGTGTCACAACCCAAGATCCCATGCAATTATCTCATCCCCATCCTAGTCACAGTCAGGAATGGTATGCCATGCTTTTAATTCTCATTGTGTTGGCTCCTCTAAGTTTGAATTAGACCTTTAACATCAGTTTGGTGTAATGTGTTTGTATGGAATATTTGTCTCAGCTTTAAGGAAATACATTTGAAACCTTTCACTGAGAATATGAGAAATTGCATTGTCCTTGAAATTGTGTTAGGTCCTTCAAAGCCATTTAATCTCAATTAAAGCAAAGCATACAAGATAAGGTGCTCTGAAGATGCATTAAAGCATGTTACAGTGCCAAGCCTCCATGCTCTTTGACACATCCTAAAAGCTCTGTGGCACTGGTTTAAAGGTATGGTTCAAAAATCTCCCTGTGACCCATTATCCATGGATCATTAGTATAATTCAGAACTATTACAGTGTATTGTGCCAATGCGTGCTAACAAGAACTGCTAATGTACGAAGTCTTGACATGATAGATTGTAATGCCTCTGGCTCTGTCATGTCAATGGAAGCTTATGCATTAAGTAAAACACACCAGGGGATCAGATAGCTAAAAGAATGAGAATGGACTACAAAGCCTTTTAATTCAAAATCACCATTTGTAATCCATGCTGGAGCTGCAAAGCTTGACCTTGGATGGATGGTCAGAAGTTTATCTGATAGAAGTTTAGCATTCTCAGTGCAGTTCTTCCACCACAGGACAACATCCTTCATATGATTCCTACTGGGATCCTAAAGACTGCAGGCAATATGAAACCTGGGCTACTCTCACAGCTGACTGAACACAAGACATTTCAGGGCAACATGAGCAAGTTTATGCTGCCATTGATTTTCCTCTGCTAATTCAGAGGATAAACAGAAGACTCAATTCTCCAGAGTTATCAATCTGGCACCTTTTGAGTACATTTAGATTGGCATGGGCTTTTGTTTTCTATTTTCTTTCTTTTTTTCACCTTACTAATTACATGTTAAGTTCAACAGTGTTAACAGATGTCACTAGAATATAATTCTCAAGGATTTCAAGAGCAAAAAACAAGGGAATAATTGATGCAGGAAAAATGTTTAGTCATCACTATTGTCTAGAACTGTATAATAAATTATTGTAATAACAATATTGAAAATACATTTTCTTAAATGCACACTTCAAAGATGGTTTTTGTACAGTTGTTTTGTTATAAGATTTTGCCAAAGTTGCCAACAAAATGTTGAATGACAACCACACAGGAAGTAGACAGTGCACCAGTGGGAATTCACCTGCTGCAAAGATGAAAAGCATTTGCTCATGGTTTTTGCACTGGTCTCACCTCCATGTCTGTAATTTGTTTCATAGTAACTTCTTAGTGTGGCAGAAAGAGTCACATCAGTGCCATGCTAAAAACTACAACAATCAAGAAATACATCAGTATCAGTATATTCTACTTCTTTTTCCTACTTCTCTTTTGGGCTTTGAAAATCATATTCATATTTCTATTCTCCTTAATCTGTTAACAGTGATTTTTTTTAACATAACTCACCTACTACATAAATTTGTTAATGCATTTATTGCTGGTTTAACTGATAAATCTAAGAAAAGAATTACATAGGACCCTTTAGTAATTAATGCCTACTTAGATTGCAGTATAATAATGATCTCAGAAGCACAGAGTTCCCACAACTCTCAAGGAAGTCAGGGAAAGCTGAAAAGATTAAACCTCTCTGAATAAAGAGCACTTTTAATAGATCCACACACACGTGAGCATACATGCTGAAACTGATGCCTGCAAAATTTATAACTTCAGGTACATCAATCGTTGATTAGTGGTTGAACTTCTTTTTGGAGTTCCATTACCATTAAGTTTGCCTAGGTATTTTACACTAACATACATAGGAAATTTTTGATATGTAACTGTTTAGGACTTGGCGAAGCAGGTCACAAACAAGTAAGCATGCTTACATAAGAACACTCAGTTCAGAGTACATGTGAGGTTCATGTACGTAGACTTTTGTTTGTTTAATGCTACCTAGGCCTACTGCCAAGAATAACACTGATAAATGTAGAAGAACAATCTGTGAAAATTGGTTTATGTGTAAGATGGGAATCTCTGTGACCTTTACTAGAAACTGTTTTTATCTTTTACGAGATCACAGTGCTGGAATTGTATCAGCACATTGGGTTCAGACAAATCCCTCCTGCACATCCTGAGCTGGCTGCCTCAGGCAGGTGTGGGAGCCCATGGCCAGGCCAGCCAACAGCCAGCGGAAACCTGGCCAGAGAGAAACTGCCTTGTCTAGCCAGCTGAAAGCATGGGAGAAGCAGTTGTGTATATGTCTGCATCCCATCCGATCTTTCTTTTCTATTTTTTTTCCCTCCAGCATTGCCCTGGACTTTGGGATGAGGTCTGCCCATTCTGAGTGTGGTATCAGGGAGCTACTACCCCACTTGGAGGAAAAGTAGTAGCACCTTTTTCCCTGTTATTTGCCCACAGGCTCTGAAGTCTCAAACACCAAAAAAGAAATTGGCCAACAGACTCAACTATATGTCTACTCCATACCATGGAAAAAAAGCGGTTCCAACAAAGCAAATTTTGCACTTTTATCATTACAATAACATATTCTCCTTACTTAGTCTGCTGCTTAAAATGTAAGTAGAACCTGGCTTTTATCATATTAGCAACCTGGTTCAGGCTCATAGCTCCACTACTTTTGGTACTATTTCAGTGATGAACTGTAGATGGAGTTATTAACCCACCAGAAGCATCTGACTGAGGGAAAAGGCCCTCAGCACGTTCTTCTCTGAAGCATTTCTAAGCTCTCACAATTGTTTGTTGTACTAAAAACAGTATATTTAAGAGCATAGGAAATGCAGCAGGCTATTTGAGGCACTGAGGCACAGGACGGGTACCTGGCTGGAAATGTCATATGCTTTCTTGTCCATATACCACCTCCCACTTCTGAATACTTCCTTACAAATTGTGGATGGATACAAAAAGATGAAAAGTCATAACTCTTAACAGGAACAGGAGAGATCTCAAGATCGAAAATCCAAACTAATACACAAAAACATTCCTAGAAATATAAACAACCTGGACTAAGTTTAATTTAAGACAGATCACTTTATCTTCCTCTTTTGTCTTTGTTTTCAACTGCTTTTGAACTTAGACAATGACCCTTGCTTACCAGCATCACCATTGGACAAATACAATCAAAATCACCTTCATTTTCCAAGACATGCCTATTTTCTACTGAAAAGATTAGGTTGGCATTCCTTCCCCGTGGAACATATTATTTTTCTCTCAATTTCTACATACTTGCATATTTCTAGGGAGCAGAACACTCAGTCATTAGTAGGTTAAGAAAATGCCCTGGAACTACATCATAAGCAAGTTTTATTCCTGTTCAGTGATTTATTTAAATGCTGTTATCTCTGAAGGATAAGAAACAAATCCTTAGGGTAGTCATAGCAGAAGGAGTTAGAGCACAAGAGGATTTTCACCTTCAGATTGAATTAACTGACTCTATTCTAACATGAGGATAATCAACCTGGATGGCCAAAAAAGTATTTTCTGAAGACTGTAGCACATGACCAGCAGAGATGCTCTGCTGACCTGAAGGTGTTCTGGGTAATCAATCTGAAACTTCAGCTGTGGGAGTAAGTGAATTTTAGCACAGACTGCTGGGGCTGATAACAAACACCCAGCCCTAACAGGGATCCTGGAGAGCTGTTTGCTTTTAAGAGGCTCTTCATCTTCTCCACCTCTATCCATTTTACAAGGGATTTGGTATACATTTTCTTATCACTCTCAGCAATACGAAGCTATCAAGATACAGTTTGTACAGGTAGGGAAGCTGGGCTAATCTCTTCTAGCCAGCTGCTCTCAGCAACTGAGTGCCCAGAGAAACATGGAAGTGCTGTTTTGCATGGGAGAATCCACAGGTGAACCTCTGGAGCAGAGGGGACACACCAAGCAGGGCACTGCTGCTGATGCACTGCACAAAGCAGGAGACACTGCTCCGTGTTTCAAAGCATCCCTGCAGTGCCCTGAAGAGCACATTTGTCACAGAGCCTGCAGGCAAGCTGGCTTAAGAGGTTCTCATCCTTCAGCTGGACCTGCTCTCCTTTCTTCCCATCAACTTAGGGTAATAAGGAAGGGACAAGATAAGCAATTTGCTTGGAGATCAGTGTAACTTGTATCTTTTCAAGACTCATGTAGATTTCCTTTATGCTTTCTGAACATGAATGAACACACTGATTATCTTAATAATACCTGCTCCTATACACAAAAATACCCCTATTTGTACACACCTAATTTGTACATACCTGATTGCCTAAAATCAGACCTTTAATTTACACAAGATCATTCTGAAAATTGCCACAAAGATATTCATTATTGTCCATCAGAGAAAGGTTGTCCTAACAGCTTCCACCCAGGCTATTATAATAGGAACATATGCAAGTTATTATAATGCAGATAATACCAAGATATTCATTGCACACAGAAAATCATCCCCATTTCTAGGCAGCATGAAGACCATGCCTTTTAGCTATCTTAAATGTATGCAGGGTTACTATTTAAAAATAAAATGCTTTGAGAAACATTTTTATAATTGTTATGATACTGCAATTGCTTGAACTAAAAAAAATCCACATCTCGTGAGACAAAAAGTCTGATGGCTTGCTAAAAGAAACAAGTCTTAATAATGTATTCTTGTTAAGATCCTGCATGGAAGAACTAATTGAAAAATCTGTCTGATTCTCTGTTACTCTATGCACACTTTGGATTGCTCTGATAAAACAGCCTGAGATCATCTACGCTGTTTATACAGCATTGCAGAAATATGGATTCAGGCTAATATTTATATGCTAGTAAATGTATAACGTTTCTGATACAGTGCATTAAAAAGACAGTAGAATTGGTAAATGAGATTTAATAGAATGGATGATTGCTATCCTGAGTACTTTTGATTATTGGAAGAACAGCACTGTAGAGTACGTTTCCTTCTGTTAAGGAACACTAGAGGTCTCTCTAAACCTATATCCTTTTTATGCAATTTCTCTTTCTTTTGGAGTCCTTGTATACGAACACTTATTTTGGACCACTATTTATGCATTAGACAATTTACCTTATATAACCTGAATGCTTATTTCGTAACACCCACTTATTGAATTAATTGTTTAATGGGCCAATTAACTTTAGCGATTTCTCTAAGTGCGCAAATGAGATAATTCTCTTCCTCTACATAATACGACACTATTGTAATGCAAAGTTAAAGGAGATTGGATAGCTTTAGTCTTTCGGGCATGATCCAAGAATTATTGCAGGCCGCAGGACTTCTGATATTGACTCCAGCTGCATCAGGATTTGCAAAAAGCCACTTTGCTACAATAGAGATGTCCATTATCTGTATCACTTTAACAGAATCATGCATCACTCCACTAGCTAATGCACAGTTTAGTGTTAACTAATCTGTCTTACATTTTGTAATTCTTTCCAGACCATCCAGCTGGTTGGTTTATAAAGCATTTTTCACACTCTTTTCACATTTAGAAAACCTGTCTTGCACACTCAGATGGCACTCACTAAACAGTGTTATCAACAGAGCACGCAGAAATTCCTTCCCTTCAGCATCTTAGGCTGACTCCTGTCAGAATATGCATAAGGATCTGCTTCAGCACCATCATCATCCCTATATTAACCTGTGTAACAATGCTGATGCACCTTCCAGCCGTTTCCCCCTCTCCTCCACTGCAATTACCCTTGGCAGGAGTTGCAGGCCTCTAGCACTCTGAGTTTGCAGCCAGGACTATGCAGGACTGCAAAGCAAAGGGCTCTCTCCCCTCACCTCCTGCACAGTCCTGTCCCATTTTAACCTGCTTTCTTCTTCCCATATCATCTTTATCACCAGTTGTTGGAAAGAAGTGAGCTTAGGATTAGACCAAAAAAAATTACAATCTACCTTACCATCTACTGCCATGGGTCTAGAATTTGGCTGTATCAAATGGATCAGTTAGCACATGCCTTGCATCTGTTGAAGCCCCTCATAGTCAAGTTTCATGCGGTCATCTAGTTTATTGTTCTTCATAGTAAACAAAAGTCTTTTTTTTTGGTTGGAGGATGTGCTATTATTTCCAGCTGGGGAACAGAGTCTAATGAATATGAATTTACTGAAGGAGTACTCAAAACATTTCTGGGCCAGGAATGGAACTGTAAACTTGAACACTTGTTGTTCCACCATGCATCGGGTAATTTTCTAACCTGGCAGCATGTAAGTAAGACTACACAAAATGTAACTATTTTTTCACAAAATGCTTAATTACAGAATTATAGAATTATAGAAGTAGTATTACTGCATTTATGGAGTTCAAAAATGGGTTCAGAAGGCTTTAGAAAAGTTGATCACCACAAGTGGTCCATTACTAATCACTAAATATAGAAGTCCACATGCAACAGTAACAAGTCCAGCTCATCAGATAAGGGGAAAAATTCACTGTTACACACATATTCCTTAAACACCATCCTTACCTCCCACCTTGATCCCTTCTAGGGGCAGGGTATTTATGAAAAGGGGTCTGTGTTAAAGTTACCACTCCAGCTGAGAAGACAAACAGGAAAGGGGTAGTAAGTCATGTACTGCTGAGTGCAGTTAGGGGTATACAACACAGCTAAAATTTACAAAGAATAAGTTATTTTTATGGTTTTTAGATTCTCCTCTAAGGTTTAGAGACTTTGTTCCTGCAGAAAGTATCACGTCTTATTTCAGAACGGTTGGTTAATCATATGTAACATAACCAGCAAACAATAATCACACACCTTGCAGAAGACTAAGCTTCAATCCAAGTGTTTTTCTCCTTTCATTGACAGGAAATCAATCCTTTCTGAACCAATACATTGACCTATCACTCACTAGATTACCAGCTATGGAAATCAATACACAATAATATAAGACAGAAGTTTGAAAAGGAGCTTTTCTTCTGTGTTCAACCCAGGCAGACTAGAAGGATTATAAGGGTAATTTTGAAACTAAGGGCACTGCAATGTTGCTTTTGTTTTGCAAAGCAAATGCCAGTTCTACAGATGTAATGTCAACTGATGGCAGCTCAAGGCTATATCCGTTTTTATTCCACAAGCGTACCAGGAACTAGCAGTGCCAGGAGGCTGCTACAGAAAATGAGGGGATCTAAGCAACTACTTGTTTATGTATGTATTGTAAATATTCCTCTGGTAAAGCATGGTAGACACAGCACTAATTGCCCTTATCTGCTTACTGACTTCTGTGGCTTCATCTACTCAATGTCAGGGCTGAAGGAGCTCTTTGTTTGGCAGTCACTGTTTTCCCCAGTGAGTGTCTCTCTCAGTCTGGCTTTATCTTTCAAGGGAGCTGGATTTTGTCAAAAAAAAAAAACCAAAACAAAAAACCCAAAACCAAAACCAAAAACAAAAACAAAAACAAAAAAAACAAACCAAAACTAAACAAAAAAACCCCACACCTGATCTTCCTATTTCTCATTTTCATACTGAGCCATCCTTCTGACACAGACTTTATTTTCTTTTTCCCACTATTATTTTTTTAAAGCTGTAACTCTAGCCAAACAGAAGTATCAGGAGAAAAGCTTAGTTCCAAATTTTAAAATATCAGTGTGGGCCTTTTTCTCATATTCAGTAACTTCTCTTAAATCAGTTGAAACATTCTGTGCCCTTTAAAACATAAACACTTCCACTTTTATTCCTAAGGATTTTTTTCTCTTGAACTTCTGAATTGCATTTAAGCAAATTTAATCTCTAAACAAACTGAAAAGATTGTTTTCTTAAAACTAAGGATGAAACTTAAATTTTATACAGTTTTGCTATTTTGGGCAAATAACATTCTAATTTTATGGAGATCTGCAACCTGTGATTATTAACCTCAACTGACACCTCTAATAAATCATTATTCACCCAAAACTATTGCTTGTTCTGGATTAATTCTCCAGTTAGGCAGACGGACCATCCATGACACATCCATGTGATCATTTTGCCATTTTTTGCATCCCAATGGCTTAACTGATGTTATGTTTGGATAATAATGTGTAAAAAGTAACTTCATTGGTGACACCCCACCCCTGATACTGAACAAGCCTTACTTTCAAACAGCATTTTGATATCCCCCCACAGTCCTAGATAAATGGACAGACCAATACCATCACAAATCTATCTGTTGTTATTTTACACTGTATAACTTGGTTTTAAATGGGATATAGTTTGGCTCTGAATATTTTCATTTAGACTCCAACTGGTTACATGCTGTTACCATTAAAATAACATTGGGTAGGGAGAGCAAATTCTAGATAAAGACAGTGAGATAAATCTTTGCTACATGCAGAGTTACACAATCTTTAAAATAAATGCAGCACAAGATGTCATTTTGTGAAGTCTAATTTGAGCAAGTCTTAGAGGTAAGAAAATTAACACAACCTTGCCAAAGTCTGAAGAACACACGCTGAAGTACCAGGATTCATGGATTTTAAATTAAAGAGATGGAGCTATGACTATGACTTGCATTGCTCAGGCCAAAGAACTTCATCCACTAAATACTCTTATCAAAAGAATTATTGTTTCCTTCCATGTAAGTAATCCTTAGATCCCGTAAGTTGTGGCTAAATTATAGCACACCTTTCAGGAAGGCATCCAGTTTCTTTCCATCCTATAATGCTTATGAGTCCAGGCATAAAGCCTAATAAACCATCTCTATTCCATTTCATAATGCTAGAACTTCATCCTGCTATGTGAAAATAAACTTACATTGCTGTGATGTAGCACTCCCATGTACCACTGGCCTTAACTCTTGCCAAGAATTCTACCTTTACTCTATGAGATACATATTTCTTCACTAGTGATTACTGAAAGAAATCTGTCAATGGGAGGACCACTATCTACAAAAGGAGAAGTAGTTCCCTTTTGGTTCTTTTTGCAAATTATTGAGACACTTGGTGGAATTAAAAAAGTGAACCAGAGGTTGGAAGGAGGAGTGAAAAAGACAAAAAGAACAAGAGAAGGAGCATGAAAAGATCTCAGATTTATCTTGTGTGCCCCAGTGGAAACATTTTGAAAATAACACACTGAATGTTACCCTTGGCCTTCCTATACCATCAGCAGGGAGAGCTATCTCCCTGTGGTTATAGAACTCTGGTTAAATAAGATCTGAATCATTTTCAGGTGCCTCTTTATATCCTGGAACATACAGCTAGAATGGGTATATTCCTTACGTAGGTACTGGTTTTGTGAGTAAATTTGAACCTGAACTGCAGTTAAGTGTCTAGATAAATGTAAACTGAAAATGGTCCTATATTTATTTTACTGGCAGGGATCTGAAATCATCCTGCAGCTTAATGTGCATTTCTACTACATCACTGCAAAACAAAATGTGTTCAATAAGCTGAATCCCAACAACTCCAGGGTAGGGAGACATTTTGTTGTTCTAGTAGACCTAACTAGACGGTGACTTATGGTAACATAAGCAAATAAAAGATGTCCCAGCTGCAACCCATTCTCCATTCTGGTTCAAGATTTTAATTTGAAAATGGCTATTTTTAGGCTAGAGCTCAATTGAGGTTGTTCTCTCTCCCCAGCATGTAGCTGATTGCAGATAACCCGTTTGGGGGGAGTAGGACTGAACTAGTGCAATCTGCAAACATTACGAATCAGATTGACTGAAAAGAAGAGCAGAGCTGCAGAGACCTTTCTGAGATTCAAGTCTGATCTCTGATACTCTCTGCCTTCTCTTAAAGATCCACTCTTTAGTTATAAGTGACACTTCTTTCACATTTTAAATAGCTGGCAGAAAATAAAAAGGAAAAGACCCTAAAATGCTTCTGCCAGACAAGTCAATGCATTTAAGATTAAGCTGAACATTTCTGTACATCTGTGACCTTTAAAATCTGTTAGGAAGGTGAGATGTTAGGATTTAGTCTCAGCCAAGTGACTGATATTTTTTTCAACTGTAAAGCAAAGCTATAGTCTGTAGTCTAAAGTCTATTTATAATCTTCTTTAACAGCATTTGCTATAAAGATACAACTCATTTCTTTGTAAAAATAGCCTGACTCGGCAGCAATATGGTATATTTAAACAAAACAAAGTGAGGACCAGGATCTTGCCTCCAAGATATTTATTAAGGAGCTGTCAATAACTGTCCTGCATCTGAAGGTGCTTTGTTAATATGAAAACTTGATAGTATCCTTGTAAGATAAGTGTCGATAAGGATATTCCATTGATCTATTTATTTTCTGAAAGCAATTGGCAGTGACAGTAAACAGGAACAGAAGCAGCTTTGCAGGTTGGGTATTTGTTTCTCAAGGTGCCCCCAGAGATGTATGGCACTCTATACCAGCCTCAAGTACGTGCTTGTGCACCAGGACCAGGACAAGGGATGGCCGCCTATTGGTAGCAATGCTTAACACAACCCCCTTTCACTCTCAACCTGATATGCTCTACTGGTTCATTCCTGACAGGCTTCAGGAAAGGTATACAGACAGACATAAATATTCGTTTGGCCACAGAGCACTTTTTTTCTCTCCTTAGAGAAGTAATTGGTAGGAGGAGGAGATTTTTGGGGTTTGCCAGTATATTTATGTCTTTATGGAGTGCCACAATGAGACTTGCTGGGGAAAGTGAAAATTGGTAGCTGTGGGGCATGGGTTTGTAGTCAGTGAAGATATCAGTATAGACAGGCAGTTACACATGACTGTATATCCTCAAGCCAGAACCTGAACCAATCAGCAGCATTTATACTCAATAATGGTGGAAAGTGGGCAGTTATCTCAGTGATGATTCATTAAGGCTTCAGTGAAGTTAGATGCAAAGCTGAAACTATGCCTATTTGGTTTAGACAAACCATTACCCTTTTGTGCAGCCTGCAGCACCCTGTGGGTTCTTGTCTTCTCTCTTAAGTTCAAGGGAGGTTTATGCTTTTATGTTTCTGTGGCCACCAGAATGTGAGTAGATGCGGGATCAAAGTAATAAAATGATCAAAATAACAAGAGAGAATGTCTAAACATGAAGCTTAATATTTCTGAAGAGACCTAGAGAAGGAAGTTTCTAAAATTATGCAGTTTCCAGGCAGTTCTTAGTATCTTTTTCCCCTGTCATATTTGCCCTCATGCACTGCTACTGCATTTGCTCTAGTAAAGGACTTCATGTAGGTTCAGTTTCATTGTATGGTCATAATATTACAGCAAATTTTCAAAAGGGGTTGTTCTCCCACTGGCAGGATCTAATGGACATTAAGCGGTTCCTAACAACACTACTGAAAACGCCCTATCTAAAAGCAAGAAAAAGCAGTAGTTAAATCTGCTTCTTTGTCTTTTCTTTTGATGGTGGGGTACTAGAAGTAGACTAGAAACACTGAAATTCTGATTAAATTTCAGTGGAAGATAACAAGACTCCAAGGCTACTGTACTGCATCAGCAAAGAGGCTCAGTTCTGTCAGAGCCTGCTGTACACTGTGCCACTGGTGCAGTCTAGCTAGAAATGAGCCATGACTGCACTGATGAGACTCCCTTAGACTAAAGAGGTCTTTGGAGTAGAATAGAGTGGGAGCTGAAAAACTATCAAGCAAATTGCCAGCATGCCACTGTACTTTTCAAATCCTTGATTTCTGAAGGTATGCCAAGAAGGGTCAGTGCCAAACCTGTCAATTATATACTTGGTTACACTCTTCAGATAAAGCTCTGTGTGATCTTAATCTACTTACCTGGACCTAACAGCAAGACAGGAACAACTACAGCCTGTGGCCATCAAATGCTTGCACGGCAGTTGCAGCCATCGTACAAGTATGCTGCTTTTGATACTTAAGCTATCAATAGTACTGCTAACACTGTAAGAGCTGTAGTCTTTCATATGCAGGGTGAACGTGCTGTAGTGGTAAAAGCTGATGTTGCTTTTGCTCACTAGGATCAGACCTGGAAATCTTGCCTTCATAGCCATGAAAGATGGTAGGACACTAAGCACAAAGATGCGAACTCTGTTCCCCTAGTCCTTGCATTTGGTGATGAGATTTATTTTCTCGATAGAAATATCCACCCTACTTCTGAAAAGGCAGTGATCTAAAAATGTGTTTAAACGGTTGCATTAAAAAATATTTTAAAAAGCACATATAACAATAGATACATGAAGTACAACAGCCCTAAACCTCTGTGTCAGATCAGAAAGATCAAATTTGTAAAATCTTAATATGTCTGGCCACAAAATGACGGCAAAAGTGGGTGAAAGAAAGAAACTGAAAAAACAACACTTTGAACCATCTAACAGAGACATTTTTTTTCAGGGAACAACCTGATATTCTCTTAGCTGTGTGTGCACTAAAAGAGGCATGAGGCTGAAGAATACCAGTAAATCAGGTTTCTTGCATTCACTGGAAAAACAGATACAGCTCAAATTTGACACCTTGGCACTTCAATGTCAAAAGGAAACGCATGCTTGGTGCCTCAGAGCTGCTTCAAGTTTTCCAGTACAGGGAAAGGTGGAAACACTGCATGAGTTTTTGCAGACCGATCCCTCTGGACATTCAGTCCCACCCTGCCAGTCAAGTCGAATGGATGCTGGCTGGCTGCTATCCTCTTTGTCTGCCCTTTTGTCTTGAATACGACCGCCTCATCACTGGCATTTGGGGCGATGGCCCTGCCTGTCCCCTCCGGCACAGAAAGACTTCCCCTTATCTTTACCCCAGGGATAAGTTCTAGCCTTCCGCATCTATGAGAACTGTCTCTATCACTACCTGCATGCCTTTTTTTCGTATTCAGTAACTAGAGAAGTTGGTCACGAGGTTTTGCTCACGGGGATTTTCACAGGAAGGAGATGTTATTGAATTCAGCAGTGTCACCTTCCTTATGCAACGCAGCAGCATTTGTACAGTGACAAAGTAAAGCAATTATAGACAAAGGAGCCTTCTAGACTACGGATGTCTCAAAAACGAGGTGTAAATAAACTAGACAAATTTAAAAGCACATGAGAGTTCAGGTACTGAAATGAAATCTCAGGTAAGCACCCATATTCCTTAATACCACTAGGATTCAAGTATAGCACATGCTCTTGAAAAGAACCAAGCAAAATCATGTGGGGCTGGCACAGTTCTGAGCATCAGAAAAGGATTGAAAGATAAATATAAGGGCTTGATGTGGGCAAGCAAGAAGCAGTTATTAACCAATCTCTAAAAGAAAATAGTGAATCAATGGAAGAAGGTCTGGTTTCATTCTGCATACTCAGTTTAGAATTTCTCAGCTTCTCTGAAAATATTGCTGGAGTAACACAGCCCATGTATTTCATTTCTCCGAAACTCACAGGTTCATTTGCTGTTAAATCTTGATATGAAAACATTAATTCCTAGTGCTGCGTCTCTCAGAGAAAGAAGCAGAAATGTAAAAACCACACAAGTAGCAGGTAAGCATCCCGGCTACTAAATCTTTCTCTTCATGTCTGGCCTTTCTATTTTGGTTCTTTGCTGAAAGGAAGTACAGGACCATACCTAAGAAACATGACTGTCAGCATTCATTAAGACCAATGCTTAATCTCGGTTGACAACATCAATGTCAGAATCGTAGCCGGGAGCTGGCAGCATTTCAATAGAGGATTCTTCTGAGCTCTTACACACTACTTCAATAAATAATCCTACCGGGAAATATGGAGAAGAGCATTTAAAATGATTTTAGCTGGCACGTCACTACAAGGTTGAACCATCATGTAGTGATGTGCCCACTGCCTAATTCCACTGTGAAATGTTGAAATACAGCTTTTAGCTCCACGGAAGCATGTAGGCCTCTATTTACATGCAAATTGATGCTATTCATGTGTGAACTACAGCAGGTACTGACTCTGCCAGATGGAATAATTTGGGGATAGGCCCATTCTCTTCTGCTGAGGGCTGCATGTATCCACACTTACTGTAGATAATTGTTGGAGTTTCTATGTCACCATAAGTCCCAATTAAATATCTGTTTAAATAATTGACTTTTTTTTTTTTTTTTCCAAGTGAAATATCATCACGCACATAGCAGCATAGACTAAAAATAATTACAATAATTACACTTGCAGTACCATTAGTAAGAATAACATCACTGGCAGGAATAGTGAAGCAGGTGGTTCAGGGCAGAGCATCAGGAAACCTGGAAATGTCATTGCCCAGTGATTTCGGACTTGCCATTTCATCTTGTCATCTCTTCTCCCCTTTGTTTTCTGTGAACTATTCATGGAATAATACTTTGCTCAGCTTCCTGATTTGAGGCAAGCAAAACCCCAAACACTACTGTGACAGACATTAACATGCATTTTGCTGCACCAGCCCCCACATGACCTTCACCGCCTGTGAGGGTCACTTGATTTCAAACAATGACAGCTCCTTTCCACAGAATTAGGATGAAATTGCAAAGCAGTTGGTGGCTAAACTGATTGATGAAAACAGGCCTAGCCTGGCTGATAATGCTCTGTTTGAAGCGCTGATATGCTTAATATTTGTTCAATCATAATCAGAAGAGAAATTAGGATTTCAGTGTGTAAACCTCCTCAACACACAGTGGCCAACAAACACAAGACCTAGGAGGAATCAAACACAATCAGCTGATCTATTTACAATTGGAAGCTACAAAGGGTTTTTTAGCCAGTGATTTTCGTTCTCTAGAAGCTGCAAAGACAGATTTTGACAGCTACACAAAGAAAAGGATTTAATTAAACTGAAGAAAATGAGGTAAACTGTGTAACAAAAGAAAGGAAGAAAATACACCTAGACTCTGGGACAGGATACGAGGGGCTGACCTTGCCTCCTGCTCTCCTTCAAGCCTGTTTCTGTAGTGCATGCTTCAAACCACACAACAGGGAGCAGCCTTGCTGCTTCCAGCCCACACTGTCTGCATTGAGCCTGCAGCCCAGGTTATTATTATATGGGCAGCCCTCTGAGCAGCCCTCCAACAGACACCTTTCTGATTTTGCCCCATACAATCTGCTTCTGCAAAGGACACTGGAAATGTTACTACAGAAGGCAGTTAGAAAGGAGTGTGGCAAAGCCAGTAACATTAGCTGTACATTCAGGAATCCATACATGGAAATTACTGAAAAAGTCATACACAAACAAAACAAAAGAAACCCCACAGCCAAACAAAACCAAAACTAACCAACCAACCAAACACACACAAAAAACAACAATAAAACCCCAACCGGAAAATCTCTAAGTTCAGGCTAAATATCCAGTCATGAGCAAGGTTGGCAGAATCTCTCTTTTCCAATGTCTCCTATTCCTAAACCATTTTTGAGCATTTGGCTTCATTGCTCCCAGCCCCTGGAACTCTCCCAAATGCCTTTACATTTCAAGGTCTCGAGGGTTAGTGGATGGGTTTGCTTCACCTGTAAATGCTGGCTAGTACTGCAAAAGGTAGACAAAAACAAATCCCTGCAGTGGGAAACACAGCAGCATCTTTGAACCACAGAAAAAATCCCTTTACTGTAATCCCTAACTCAGAGGATGATCATCAAAGTTAATTCTCCCTAAATACAATTTCCAAAAGGCCATTTAAAAATAAGATCACAGAATCATATATTGCTGCAGAAGAGAAAAGTAAGATCTAAGGGGTAAGCATCATGTACAAAATGGGACACTTTCAGACACTAATGCCTCAATCTTTTTTTTCATCGACAGAGATGAAGACACATCAGGAAATAGTCCTTTCTGGACTTTTTATTTTCTACATGTGATTGATTTTAGGACACCAGTCTTGTGGCTCTTTAAAATCCAATCTTTCTTTGTCAATTCTATGAGATCATAATAATTAGCTCAGAAAGTGGAATAAAGGGCACTACCATGAAATTGATATCCATATCTGTGACTGCTCGTCTCTTCAGCAGATACACACATTTTTGTGAATGGAAAGATTTGATTTGCTTCCCTAGCTCACCAGGAGTTAATCAGCATACACTGACAGACCTGGCTGATGTGTGATACATTGAAAAAATTCAAATGGATAAAAAACAATGAAAAGTTATTTTCTGCTCCACACTTCCACAGACATTAAAAACTGTCATACTGGATTAAATGTAAAGTCCACTTGGTCCACTTGCTTTCAGTCTCAGGATGGATATGGAGAGAGTACAAAAACAAGACTGTGCAGCTAAATGTTGTCGTCTCTGTGCTCAGTAGTTCAGTCACTGTAACAAACCTGGATGATGTCATTTTTACTCAGGTGCTCTTTCAATAGCCACTATTAAGTTTGCCTTTCATTTATATCTAATTTTATCTTTCCAAAAACCATGTAGCAGTGAGTTCCACAAATGACTTATATAGCTTGTGAAAGAGAACTTCCCTTCTTTCTGTTGAATTAGTCACACGGTTATTTTCCTGTTTTCCAATCTTGCGAAACAGCAATTTGCAATATTTTTCCCTTGCATTATGCATGATTTTATGAACTTCCATGATCTGCATCACCCAAGCTTTTCATTTTTCACCTGAATATTCTGATAATTTCCCTATTGCCACTACACATTGTGAGAATCAAGTGTTGTTTCTGCATTAGAATTGTATAATATTATTTTTATTTTATGATCTCCACTCTCATAGTTCTTTTTGGGAGTCCCTCTACTTAACTTGGGGAAGATCTCTGATAAGTTTACATCACTTATCGTATAGACGAACCTTCCCAGGAATGCATACTCTGTATATAGGTGTATATATGTATATTTTGCCACATACACTGCAAGAATATCCTTCATGAGAACAAGCCATGGCATGCCCGAGGAAGAGCCTGAAGAAACATTGGGAAGGCCTGACATCATCCCCCAGTGCTCTTTGTTTAACGATGATGACTTTAAAGAAAATCACCATATCAATAGGACAAGGAGAGCACCGAGACATCTTGGATGATTACTGACAGGCACCAGATAACAAATAAATTAACAAGTAAATAGCAAATGTAAATTCTTCTGATAAGATTGTGAACCTGGAGTACCCAACCATTGGGGAAAAAGGGGAGGGGGAGGCAAAGAGGAGAAAACAGGGTATAAAGGCTGTCATGTTGTGACCATAGGCGCGCTCCTACTTGTGGGACGCCCGCCATTGCAATCGCGAATAAATTTTGCTTTTATCAGAGACACGGTCCTGACAAAATTACTTGGATTATTTCCAACAACATGAACTTCCTCTCCAGGATCTGTGATAATGTGGATTAGTACAAACTCTAGCTCAAGGCCTGCTCGTAACCTCCCTTCAATGGAAAGCTTCCCTATTTATTCTTACCCTTATCTTTTAACCATTTTTCAAATACAGAAGAGGACCTTCCCTCTTATGCTTTGACAGCTTAGTTTTTACAAGAGCATCTCATGAGACATCCTGTCAAAATTGTTGAATGAAAACCACTTGTATGAAATTTTTCTATTATGAATTAAAGAATTCAGGATCAGCGATCTATGGAAAAGACTGTTTGATTTCTGGAGAAAGAAACTGTGAATCATTTATAGGATGCTTTCTGACATCTATGTCAAAGTAGATGCTGCAGATGTCATTAAAATATCGTAATTTCAATATCTTATCTGATGTTTTAGTAACATATGTGAGTAATGAAACTGCTTGTTTTCTCTAAATTGTATATAATATCACTTTCACTTCTTCAATTTTTCATTGACAATTAAAAGAAAAACTAAGATGACCCAAAATGAAATAGAACAAGATGAAGTTGCCTTCAGGCATGTTTGAGTGAGGCTGAAGTGCATGCCTGACCTCACAAGAGACCCAATTCAGAGATGGAGGCCCTTGGCAATTCTCAGCAATACTGGTCCAGGTACAAGGAAAACAGACTCAGAGCAGTGGAAGACATTGCAGCTGCCTGAATCAGCCTCAACTGATGCTGCATTGCCATGACACATGCGTGGGATGTATTGTTCCAGGTACAGGCCAGGTTCCCTGCCAGTACTGGCAGCCACCTCCTGCAGCTCTCAGCCACACTGCAGCTGCCACAGAAAGTCCCACTCTGCCATATTCTATCCAAGCTTGGCATCCTTCCTTTCCAGAAACATAGCAAACACTTGAAATAGTGCTCTGATGTAAAGCTGCTTCCTTTTAAACCTTTTAAGGGAAGGGGAATTTAAAAAAAAAAAAAAAAAAAAAAAGAGGTGGGAAATGAGGAGCCCTTTCAACTACTTTCCTCTAGTCACAGCTATTCTGAAAGACCTCTGTCCTCCAGATTTCCTGACATAAAGTCCCTAAACCTTACAGGCAACATTCCCAATTCTCTTCCCTGCTTACTTGCCACAGTCTTACTAGCTGCTGCCAGTCCTCCTCCCCTGGCACAACCTAGCTGACATCACTGCAAAACTGACTTTTTCCCACACTGCTGAGAAGCAAAATAAAATGGAAATGTATTCTGCTGACATGGAGGAGGTCCTTGTCTGTCTGAAAAATAAATTACTATGATTTGGAGATCTAATACAATAGGAGCAGAGAATATGTATGAGAAGGCTTTCACATTCTGTTTCCTTAACAGGTCAGGGCAGGAAATGATCTCATAAAACCATAATGCAAGAATTAGTAATGTCTAAAATAAAACTAACTCTTTACATTTTCCTATAATTTTGTTAAGAGAAGTATTTTTCATCTTGAAAAATCCATGCTAGTTTTTATTTTATTTTATAACCTTCTGTTACTTCCTGATGAAAAATCACACAGAGATAAATCCAGAGTCATCTGCGCCAAATACTTAAGAATATAAAATATCAGAGGCATATTGTAAATTCCCAAAGCCATACATTGCAAAGCTAAGAATACCAGTGTTAAGATTACACTTAAAAGACATCTGCAAATACTAAGGCCAGTAAAGGTCATTAAACAAACTTAACATTTCCCTGTATTTCAGGCAAAATGAAGAGGCTGAATTCCTGCTGTAGGTGCCAAGCCCACCCTGTTTCCATACTGCAGTTACCACCAGTTCCACACAGTAAGTTATCATAGCAGAGAGGGTTCCTACAAGCTATACAGGAAGCTAGACAACAATTTTAGAATAAAAGCTAAAAAGGGAACTTTTAAAAGACACAAAAATCCATGCAAATGATCTAGAAACAGGGAAGCATAGCTGCTTGATAAAATGGAGAAATATAATTTTAGCATAATTTAACAGAACATTGTTGAAATTTTTCTTTCTTAGGTGTTTTGTGTTGGCTGGGAGCCATTTACTCCTGCACTGCAATTGAAGAGAACATTTGCCTCCTTGGTTTTCAACTCTAATATCTAACAGCACAAGCAGAGCTTTTGTTATGCATCAGCAGCTGCCAATATTTTAATGAAAGGCTCCAACAAGAATGGTTGTCTTTTACTTTTGATTTATTTTTGCTGGCAGCTCTTCAGAGTTTCAGTCCCTGGTTCACATCCAGCCCTCTGTAGCTTCTATGCACAGTTCTCAGGATCTCCCAGTATTCTCCCATTACAAACTGACTCACTATGGTCTCAGCATCTCTCAACAAAGTTTCCAGTTCCTGCCTTTTAAACTTTTGTTTTCAGCAATGCAAATTCTCAATTCAACCCTCATCTCCTAATAAACTGGAAGGAACAGTTTCTATCTGATATGTTCATGCTTAATCTGGGCAGTTAGCACAGTTTATGTCCTTATCCTATAGTCTGAATTTGTTTTTCAACACGAGAGGTCTTTCTTTGCATGCTAGTTTAAAGTATTAAAAGTTGTAATTTTCAGTTCTCTTTTTCTTTTTCTTTTTAATTCTTGTATGAGCATGTATTTCACTAATTCTCCATCCAGAATGCTGTGATAGCTGCAGGCAAAATTTTAGGCATCTAAGGAAGCCTGTGCTTAAAACAAATAAATCTATAGAAGTTAAAAACATGTTTAAATGCTCTCTTGAATTGTTATCAACAAAAAGATCAGTGGACTCTGCACTGGACTCAGGTAATGCTTTATACTATTTGTAATTTATAACAACAGCACTTAACCTGCTTCCCTCCCATTGCTACATTCCTAGTTATTTTTACTAAGTTCTAATTGAGAAAAAAGACTCCATAAGTAATAAATGTAAATTGATTTGTACAAGAATTTACAAAATCATAAAAACAATATGAATTATATTCCTATTCATGACAGAATTTAAAAGCATGGAATTTACCCAGATTTAAAAAAAGGTCCTAGAGAGATTTGTACCTTCCCCATCTGTACTGGTTTTCAGGATTCATCTTGCCATGATGGGTCAGTGGAAATATAATATTATTAAATTATTATATTGCTAAATAGTGTCACTTTCTTCTGATTCTGTTGGGTTTTAACGTAGAACAGTACAAGGAAATGTTAACCTCTCCTGTTCTCACTCCTTCAGTGTGATTTCTAAAACACCTGACATAATCCTTTGCAAGTCCTTATTTCTCTGTAATTACATTAACATGATGATGTGCCTTCATCTGGGGCTTCATCTGGATTTCATCTTGTAAGGAAAAAAAGTCCTGGATGATTGAAGTGCCTTTTTCTTATGAAAACCATCTTCAAAGCCCTAACCTCAATGCTTCTAGAGATCTGTCAGCTTAGAAGTAACACCTAACACCATCAAATAATTGCCATTATCACATCCAGGGCAATCACTGCCCCCTCCCCACCACACCTAGGTTTTCAGAAAACAAAAAGGAGGTTGTTTTTCTCATCTTTAGAAGTTGTTAGCCATGAGTGTGACTTAGATTTACTGAATTACTCTACTGTAACGCCCCAGGAGTAGCTGGCAGAGATTGATTCCAGCCACACTGAGGATGACACATATCAAACTCTTTCACAGATGCTTATTCACCCATCAGATTACATAACATTGACCCTGGAATTGCTGAAAACTAAAATGAGTAAAAAGAGAGTTGGATGTGTTTTATCTGGGATGCCAGGTCATTAAGACTATTCTGGTAAGATATAACAGAATGGTATGATGCAGACTTTCTACCTCAGGCTATGAACTTGTCATCTTACGAGTGAAGTGATGCCAGTCTGCTTAACTGCTTGAGCAATAAATAGAAACTCTTTTTTAGCACATAATAAAAGCAATGGATAACTTCTACTTAACTTTTCCTTCTTCATTCCCTCTTCTAACAGTGCCCTGAGCTCTGCTGGAGTGCTTGTTTAAGAATGTTTGCTGTTGATACTTGTAAGTAATTAGCCATAGTAATTGTGCTATTTTTCATGCCTTGAATGACATTAATTGTTTACAAATACAATGTCACAACCTCATGAAGTGGTAGAATATAGGGCATTTTTTGCAACAGAGACCAGTTTCAAACAATGCTGATGATGAGAAAGAAGAAAATCTATATGTATCTCTTACCATCTCCCACAGCATGTCATTAAGTAAACTGGAATGTGAACAAACACAGGATTTGGGTCAGCACTGTAGAGCTAAGATGTCAAATAGCCTAATGCTAAATTTGCATTCAGTTAGGTATTCCATTTCAAGATGGTTACTTTCCTACAGCAGAAACCTGCCTTTGGCAAAATAGAGCAAATACAGAAAGCATCCAGTTTTCACTTCTCTATCATAAAGGCTGCTTCAGAGTACACTACTGAAAAATATGCTATAGTTATGCAAAAATATATCTTTAGGATTTATTAAAAATCATACATTGGTGAAGGATAAAGGTTTACTACAATGACCAATTTCTTACTCTCTCTTGCTACTCATAGGAATTAAGGCAACTGGGTCCATTTGATTTCCTGCATCCTACATGACAGTTTTCAGTTACCTCTATCTTTAGCCCAATATCCTGACCCAGACTAAATCCCTTTGATTGTCAGCAGACAAACTCATGACAACCACAGCTAGACACTGGAAAAGCCTGATGGCAAGCTGCACTGTGCAAGGCATCGTTCACCCAACAGTGCTGAAAACAGCTGGCCCTTTTCCTACAGCAGTGATGTTACTTCTGCCTTCTGAAGAATATGTCTGCCTTTCAGTTAATGGCTTCACACTGAACTAAATAAAATCATGGCTTATGTTCAGCATCTTCTTACAGTCCAGGCATTCTGTTCCGGTCCCTTTTTCTTAGGTCTTTGGGCTTTTAGTTGGCAAAATCTTCATCCTTAGTTATCATAACAAAATCATGTTTACAAAGAAGGAAGATAATCGGGTCCCTTTAAAAATCAGGTTTATGGGAGCTAATCTAAATGTGAAGTTAACTCATTTTTAAAGCTGCAGGCTAAAATGTCATTAAAGCAAAAAATAAAGGCCCTTAGAAAGAAAGGAATGTTAAGAGCAAGGAACGGAGACATTGGGTTACAGAGTTGTTTCCTGCCTAGCAAACAAGGAGCAGAACTAACCATTTCATCTTCCCATCTCACATAAACAAACAATTGATAATACAATAAACACAGCAAAAGTGAATCTCAATATTGCAAATATTTTTATGCTGAAGTGCAAGAGAAATAAGGCTCTGAGGTTGTATAAGCTCCTTAAAAACAGGCAAGGTAAGACTGCAATATTACAGAAGATCATTTAAAGCCTCTAAAAACCTTTAAAATTTCTCTACTTTGACTAGCACTTTAATAAGGCAATTCCCAATATTTGACTTGCGAAATGGCCTAGAATGTAACAGTTGCATCAGCAGCGCGTAGCTAGGTTGTCTCTTATTGGTCCTCTGTGAATATTTTAAAGACCCTTTGTATTGTGATGAAAGCCATACCTATTTCAAGGCTTATTTGCACAGAGGGAGTAGTTAAAAGTTTTGATTATTGGGACCGCAGATGGTGGGGCTGATTCTAGGAGTAGCAGCCTATCTTCCCTATCCACAGCATCTGGAGACCACTGGCTCCACTGGCACCCTTTTTTTTTCTGAATTAAGTTCTTTTCATCCGACAACAAATCTGTGACTCACATTGTTCATTTCAGGAATCCAGCTGGGTGTCACATCAGCTTTGTCCCCATCTTTAAATATATTCGTGCCATCTGTCTTATGGTCTCAACTGGTAAAACAATTGCTTCCTAGGTTACTTACAATCAATTCCCAGTTGTTCTGAACAGCTTGAGATGTCTCACATCTTACTCATTGTCTTGTGGTAGAGACCAATAAATGATTTTTATAGGAAGTTGATCAGTTTAGGATTCCCTTTACTGACATTTCAGATGCCAAGAAGTTCAGATTTTAGCTTGATATCTTTGCACTTTTTCCCCATATGATTTTGGTTTCCTTTGCAAAGAAATGTGTTTGTCTCCATATGCCTCTTATCTTGAGCTTTCAGTGTCAACTTTAATTAGAAATTGAAAATCAGTTGGTTTGATTTATATCACTATTTGTCATTGCTGCTTTTGTCTTTCAGACAATTACATTCAGATGTTAACGTCAAATTAAAATTATTCTTTATAGGGTCATAAATATGAAATATGCAATTAAAACATTCCCATCAGGAAATAATAGAGTATGACAGACGGTTGTTCATGACGCTGCAGCAGCACATCCAGTCAGCACTGTCCTTGTGAGAGAGTGCTGTGAATCTGTCGTTCAGACCTACAACTGCAAAAAACTAAATTATATCTGTGGCTGCAGGTGTGACACAGTTCAAATTCTGACACCAAAAGAGTTATATTTGCTTTCAGCCCATGTGATTATGATGAAATTGTCAAAGTGAATGATGATGCATCACCCAAATGGAGAACGTGGGTGGTCCTTGCTGAAAGCTGTATATCAGGAGCAATCCTGTCCTGTGGCATCCATGGGAACAAATCCCAGGATGAGAAAAGCTGTGTTCCATGGTAGGTACAGCTGCTCTCTTGTGGATATGAAAGGTTAACTATATGCAGGGAGAAAAATGTAGAATGTAGAAAGGCAAAGTCCTGAATAAGCAGGCCAGCACTTGTTACATAGATCTGTAAGCAAAATCACTTCCTCCTATTTCATTTCCAAAAGAACATCAAATTCCAAATTTATTCTTTTGGATTTGAAAGAAAACCATCCTCCATTAGAAGCAGCTCCATGTTAACCACTAGGTTCTAGTGACAATGGGTGGGTCTTTGCCTTGATGATTTTAGAAAGTTCTGGGCTTTCTCTTTAAATGAAGGGAGATTGAAAAAATGTATAACTTTATGTGGGCAGCTTCTTTTTCATCCTGAATCTATAACAAGCATTTCTCTTTCACAAGGAATCTTATACAGTAACTTAGCTGACTCTATTCCTCTTATACATGAGCTCAGTAGTGTAAGAATTTCCAGCATTCACTCATTACCTTACTCGGAAGTGGTGACAGTCTCAGATAATCCGTAAGCACTGCTAAGAGCTACATGTGAAGAGCTGTACATAAAGGACTTTTACACTGAAATATCCAACAAGTTATTTGATTTATCCTGCAAATAATGGATTAAGTGCTGCATACTCATGCATGCTAGCTACTGGAAAGTTATCTTCAAACGATTCAAGCTAGTTATTTTCACACTCTCCAAGATCAGTTTTTGTCATTATGAATTACTGCAGCCATCCGTATGTCCAGAGCAAGAGAATATGTCCTTCTACCTCACAGGATCAAGAATCTCCAACCCCCCTGCCACAGGCAGGGCCACCAACCTCCCCATTTAATACTAGACCAGGTTGCCCAGGGCTCCATCCAATCTGGCCGTGTGATAATGGTAGTGAAAAGAGTACTCGAGGGCTCCTGGAGGAATATGGGAATGCAAGAATTTGAAAGGACTGATGGCATGAAGAACAGACTGGACATTAAAACTAAGGGAACAGATAAAATATTAATTTTAGCAAGCATCTAGGATTTGCTTGAATGCAGAGAAAAGAAAAAGACACATAAGCTCAAGCTTGTAGTGAAGTACTGCCTCCTCCATCAATGAACAGCAGCAATTCAAGGTTTCCAGAAAAATAAATAAGATAAATTATTTCCAGAATGTTCAGGATTCTATTCTAAGGGTGCTATATTTCTACAGAATAGTTTTGATCATTCAAAACAGTTTTGAAGCAGAATTTATTCTTTTCTTTGCCAGCCTGTGAAGCTCTGCTTTTATGACAAGGTGTTGCTTATCTTGGAAATTGTTTTTACCATCTGAGATACTACAGCTCTGTGCAGAGTTATGGAGACGTTGACCATAAAATAACAGTATCTGAAGCACTGCTTCTGAATACTGACCTGAGTAAAATCAGTCACATTTTTGGATAGCACCCAGGTAGCTCTAGCCTTTGTATTTTCTTCTATCCCAGTAGGTAAACTGAGAATAAATTAGGGCATTTTATTGTGATACAAAAGAAACAACCTGCTACGTTGGGCTTCATGGGTCAGTGCTTTGATGTCTGTGCCAGTAGAAATCTAAGATAAAATATATTTCCTAACTGTACAGGGAGAACAGTAAAGAATATGAAAGCAGCTCAGAGGGTAAGTAGAATAAAACATGATTAATTGAGATAAGTTTTCAGTAGACACAGCATTTATCTGCATGAATAAAATGGGAATTGTCTTGATTTTGCTTCCATCACAGTCCATAGCAAAGCAGCTGTGTTTATAAAGGGAAGAAGGGAGTTAGCACCTACAGTGCATTTGCTTTAGCAGATTGGTGCAAATAGGGCATCTTTACATATTTTCACCTTGTAACATACTAACTCAGTAGGAGTGAGAGGTGGTAAAAAGACTGAAGGACTATATTCAGTAATTTGCCTGGCAAGCCTTAAGAAGGGTCTCTAAGACTGTGCAGTTGGAAAGTTTATCAAAAAGCAAATTAAAATGCAAAATATGGGGGAGTCATACTTCAATGTCACTACAAAAAGTCCAGTGAATATCAATCTAAATTAATTTTGGCCTCTTTAATCAAGCATCTCTTTATGAAATACAAACAAAGCCACATCAGTATGACATGTTATTAAAGAAGAAAAGAGATGTGCCCTAAACTTCTGGTGACAATTTACATAAATGTCATTTGAGGCAGCAAGGTTAGACCTCAGGGAGAACATTATAATACTGCAAAGAGCATCAGCAACTTCACTGCATGCAATACATGAAATGAGGACTGGTGCCCAACAACCTGAGGTGCTGGAGGACTGAGGCAGAAGAAGGTTAATCAGTTATCTCTGTAAATCTTAGAGCATTTTCAGAGCATAAAATGAATGTAAACATCATAAAAAAACACACTGAGAAAAACTGTCTTTTTTTTCTTAAAAGAACTATGATCTTTAATTCATTCAGAAATTCTAAGTTTAGTAAAAGGTCTGTGAAACTATGGTACATGTGAACTATGGTTCATTTATTACATTACACTACTATTGTTACAGTCTTTGTACTACTGCAACTCCCAAGTCATCAGATGAAAGCGGGACCCTGTAATGCCACACATTTGCTTAGTGGGAAGTCATACTTGGTGTTTTATATTCTAGAGAGCTGGGAAATAGAAGGAGACTGATTTCCCAGCTATGTACTGAAAATGGCTGGTTAAATCAGAGTTAAAGCTTGGGAAATACCATTCACAGCTACTGACCTAGTCAGTACATAGCCCTGCTCTTGCACCCTATATGGCTCTCATATGGGTATTCTTCACAAAAAGGTCATTGGATCATGCTGAAATCTCAGTCATAGCCAATTTCTCTCATCAGGTCTCTAATGTGTGTTTTGCTTTCCTTCCCTCCAGCCTGTTTATCATTTATTCCCATTCTCCTATATAAAAAATGAACAAAGACACTTTCTAAAGGCCATTTCACAGCTTTAGGGAGCTGTATTCAGGAGAGTAATGTGTGATCTAAGGCAAACTGAGGAGCATTATTTTCCTATCACCACCCCACAGATGATGGGGAGTGACAGATTACGTGTCAGTCACAGCACACTAGGCAAGGGGCCAGTCTGCCAGTAGTTCTGTCCTTTCTGGCTCCAGCCAAAGCATTGTTGAGAATGAAAGAATGGTTTATAAATAGCACACACTGAAGTCAGTCTATCATAGAGGCTGCAGATCAGCCTGGTCTTTATTCAGGCTGCTCGAGATGATGTCTGTGTGCTCATGTACGCACAGGTGTTGCACACACAGCCTGTAAGGATCACGTCCCAGAGCTATTCCCTTCCTAGCTGTCACCTTTATTTGCAAGAAAAATAAAACCTACTGTGAACACATTTAGCTTCACCTCCCTTCACTCATGTTTTTCTCCTCATCTGATAGATTTCACATTAACTTGTACTTCCTTAGAACGATTTAAATAAATAATTTTCAAGCATCTAACATTTCCTTGAGAAGCTGACAATGAAAAAAGAACAGATCTTACTAGCAATCATATTAACAGGTGTCACACAAAGTGTAATATGGAGAGTAGGCATTCAGTAACACAAGTGAGCAAAATCTTCTGCCAAACCGAAATGAATCAGTCTGTAAGAATCAGAAATGAATCATTAAGCATTCCTAAATGCTCACGCACAAAGCTATATGGATTTTTGAGAATTTCTGCTTACACTATGAAATTATATCTATTTCTTTGATCAAGCCTGAATGTCCTCAGTCTGCTGAGAAAATTTCTGAGCAGGCGCAGAAGCAGACAGGGGACACATGACATTTTAATGCAGTCCTCTTACTACTTAACCTACGGCAAACCCCAAAATATTACCTCCTGTCCAGGATTTTGTGGAGTGTAAGACTCCATCCTGTAACTGAACTCAGATACCAAAAAATGTCTCCTCTGCCAAGTGACAAGAAGGACTGGTAAGGAGCCAGCTGTGTCAGACGTGCAGCAGCACTACCTGCTGTAGGTGACTCTGGAATTGCTGTGGCATGGTGGTTTTCAACAAAAGGCTTTGACAAGGGACTGATTTTCTAATGTATACGTCTACCTAGTATATTTTTAAATAACCTAATTTTTATAAACTTTTTGCATTAGTCACTGCATTTGTTCTTGGTGCTGCCAATAGAAGTGAAGATGGATAAGGGTGTTTGTTTCAGAAGAGGAATCCTAAGCTGCAATAACATTTTATTGCCAAAAGCTAGAACATAACATATTGAAATCAAAGCTGTATCCACATTTTTTAAAATTATCATTAAATATCATTTATCGTGTTTTAATCTTATGCACTGAATATCATTATTCCTGATATATTGACCAAGAATAAAAACTGACAAGTCACTCAGCAGCTGAATAATTATGTATGTGCTTTGGACATATATTGAATCAATTCAGTAAGGATCTAAACAGGGACTCATACCTACCAAAATCTGAATACCTGAATATCTGAATTTTTCAGGCATGTATTTTCTGACTGTTCTGCATCATTCTCAAACACAAATCAGTCATTGCCTAGTGTGTTAATAATTGTAAAACAAGGAAATCATATAACAGCTCTTCTGCGAGACTGCATAGATTGTTTGTGGAGTTACTCCTGTAGCAGAGGGAGTGAGAAGAAAGAGAGAGATGTAGATAGGTAGAAAGACCACTAGATCTGTAAGTTTACACTATGCTTGTTCTGTCATTTACATTCATACAAATCACAGAAAGAGATAACAGTTCTTGTCATGGGAAACGTACACACTCACACTGTGGCTGCTATGTGATGCAAAGGTACAAATGTTATCTTCCTAACAGGATTCATTTACCCTTTAGAAAAACCATGCGTTGCAGTCAAAACTAGTTTCTAGTATCTGATTCACAGGCTTTTCAAACCTAATTGAGTATCTCAATATTGCACTGCTACCTGCATCTTAAATACATCCTGAGCAGAAAACACATCTGGCTCTCCTTCACTGTTGCTGAATTCCTATTTCTTTGTGCAGTTTTTGCATTAAATGAGTGTTCGGCTGTGGAAATACTTCTTACTGGAAGTAGTACATAGACATACACAGGACAGCTGCCATGAGCTCACATTACCTCCACTGCCTCTTGCTTTCTGTCTGTGTACATAATGCTGAACTCCTGGCAGGCACCAGAAGAATGGCGACATGCAGTCCTTTGTATAGCAGCTGAAAATAGATGTGTTTTAAAAGAGAACCTAAGTGTTATTTATAAATCACATCTGTTACTGTCTACATAGACAGAAGCTGCTGATTTCAAAAGTCCTCCACTTCGGAAAAATGAGGATTGCACTGCCAATTTAAGGCCAGATTGCACATGGCTGAACAGCAAGCTGAAGAGTGAGGAATGGAAAGCTTTGCCCAAGGGTAGCAGGATACCGTATGAGTTTGTTGTTAATTCTCTCCTAGGAGGTTTTTGAAGCAATTAAAAGACTAGATAAGCTTTTACTTATGAAAAATCATCCTCAGCTAACGAAAATTGACACAGTTCATTACTTGAACAGTGAGACATTGATACACATGGATGAGTATATGGCTTGACAGCTACATTGAAAGCATTGGCAGGAAAACCAGGACCTATATTAACAAGAACAACTATGACTGAGAATATTAGGCCCAAACTTAATCAGTATCAGAATTTTAAAGCTTTTGTGCCCTGGGGTATTTAAATCATACACTAACCACTTAAGAAAAAAACAAAAAAAAACAAAAAACAAATTTGATTGCTATTGCTTTTGTGGTCACTCTTCTAACACTGCCACCCCAGCCAAAGGAGACAGATATTAATTTTGGCCCTGATCCTTCTCTGTGACAACTGAAAATATAATGTAAATTATAATATAATATAATAAAATATAATATAAAATATAAATATAATGTAAATACAACTGAGACAATGAGTTAGCTATTTAACCTGAATCTTGACATAAAATTAATCCTGCAGATTATTAGGTGCTTCTAAACTTGCAGCAGGAATTTCTTGTGGTCAGCACACTCTGTTCCTTTATCTCTCAGTGGAGAAAGTACAGAACCTTCCATACCATCAACTGGAATCTGCAGGGATGAACGTGGCTCTTGGAAAGAGTAAGAAAGCAGTGAAGACTGGCTTTCTGTCAAAACCACTGAGTGCTAGGCTTCTCTGAACTTTTGAAAACCCCACCAGGAGCCCAGTAACACTACTTGGAGGCTGAATACTTTTCAAAATCTTCCGTTAATGCTTTAGACTTCCTTAAACCTACAACATAAAGGACCATATTATCAAAGATTAAAACAAATACCTTTCATCTCAGTGCCTTCTGAGTGAAGCTCTTCTTAGACGTTAGCATAAAGATTGGGAAAGCAAAGAAATGGAAGCTATACCACTTATCTCTGTAATGCACATGAGTAGCAATGGTAAGGTACCACAAATATTGCTTGGCCAGATCCTGTTTTGATATTCCAGTGGTGCATATAGTTCAAAAGCAATATCTTTAACGCTGAATACCCTAAGTAATTATTTACTGTAAAAGATATGAAATCCATATAATTTTTCCTTTCATTTTCAGTGATTGAGTCTGGAAGCCCTGACTTAGGTAAGCTTCTGCAGAAATCCACAAGGCTTACCTGAGTAAAGAGTTCAAGAACCAGTCCTGTATATGCACATAAATTACTTTGGGAATTGCAAGACTGTAATGTAACACAAAAAGAGCCCATAATGCATGCAGGCTTCTGACAGTTTTTTGCAAACATCAAGGAATATGACACCTACCCTTAATATGTTTCTGTTCTGATTATGAATCCCCAACTGCACTGAGTCCATCTTTGCATATGCCAGATGAATCATTTTTCCAACCTGAGCTGTCTGGTATTTCTCTGAGTGGATGCAGATCTTGTTAAAAATGAAATATAGAGTAATGGGTGCTTATAATTTAAATGAATCACTGCATACAAAGTAATTTCTTTAAATTATCTGCCTGGTAAATCTTGACTCACCAGCATGACACATTTGAAATTTTAAAAATTTGAATATATATTATTTAAATACCAGTACCATTAATTGACATTCAACAGAGAACAATACGTTGTTTGAAGACAAATCCCAAGATACCTGTGCAACAAAAGCTTCTAAAGTCAAGAGAAATTACACTGGCAGATGGAGAAGAGGTTATGAAGGTTCATTCTTTTCCCTTAGACAGGTCAACCTAATGTTTACCTTCATCAAATTACGAGGAAGAACATTCATACATGGAGGAAAATGTTACCTACCTCATTATCTACAGATTCTTTACTAGAAAAGCCACAAAAGGTTTAGAAAGGTAAGACACGTGGTTGCCCAGAGAATCAAGATTGTATATGTACATGCTATTTACAGAAGCTGGAGAAATGCACAGCATTAGCTTTATCCAGCTTCTCCTGAAGCTGGGTCAGTGTTAAACCTCCCTCCACATGTGGCCTGACGTATTTGGAACTGATGAAAATCTTTACTTTTTACTGTACTGTTGACTTTGGTGTAAAGTTTTCTGATGAAAAGGCTTTTTAACAGTAATACTTAGCTAATTCTCAGTAGTGTACCTGAAAACAATGAACTTAAATAAGCACATTTTTGTTGTAACTGGCATTAAAACCAATTTTGAAATTATTTGGGTTGCTTTATATCAAGGAGTGGAATCTCATTGACTTCAGACAGCTTTGAATAAAAATCTAAAATTTTCTCTCACTTGATTTCAGATTTGTATAAGGAGGAAAGCCCAAGATGCTTCCACTGAAGTAAATGGAGCCAGACTTGTGGAGAACAAAGCTAGATTCAGAACAGGCATTTCTAAACTGCATTTTGGCAAAGCTAGTGTAAGAGGGTTCGAAATCGGATTCCTGCTATGGTCATTCTGGAGAAGCATTTTCCTTTCATTTTTTTTGTAAGTGTTTTAATAGAAGAAAGTGCTTTATTGGCAACATATTACCAAAACCAATTGTATTTACAATTTCTTTTTATTGCCACTAAAGGAGCACTAATTCAAGTTCTGTGTGCAATGTAATGCTATGAAACACCAATAATCTTATTTTTATAGTCCTACACATGTAGAACAGCATAGGTTTTCTTCTATTACATAGTGCCCAAGTGGCATTATGCTTGGTAAATACAGCTGACAGTCATAATTTATTTTTCTTTTATTTTCATGCTTTTAAAATCATGCCCTTTTGTTCAACATTAAGGCTAACTCTTCAGGTTAAGCAAAACTCCTACATTTTTAATGCACTTCAGCCAAAAAGCTGTTGCTGTTTAATCCAGCTTTCTCAGGCTCAATTAGAATTCCCAGAAATATAGTAAACATAACAGGTGTTTATAACACTAAAATATATAAAGCTTTAATAATATTTTGGTTTGCACAGTTCACTATTTGGCTTCTTTACATGTAATGCCCATCTTTTTCTTGACTTTGTTGGCCTTTCAACCAGCACTTTAAAGACTGCACTAATTCAATCACTGAGTAAAAAGCCAGCTAAGTCAGTTCAGCTATGACTTTTTCCTGGAATAAACTACTAAATTTCATAGGGAAATAATATTCTGATTCTAAATAACCTGCTGCAAATACAGCAGTATTAGAACAAAGGAAGACAAACTTGGCAAATGCCAAATTGGACACTAAGTTGGACACTCTGTTGAGTAGGTAAAGCCTCCTATCAACCCATGCAACTCAAGAAATGTGCTCAGAAATGAAATCCACTTAAGTAGCCAGTATACAGCACAGTTTGTAAAATCCCACCTGGAAAGCAGTATGGGTATATGCACTGCTCCTGAACAGAACTGACTCCTGGAATCTCCTTTGCCAGGCTACACAAGTCTTAGCAGGAAGATTTTGGGACTCATCTGAAGAATGTACACTCTCTCTAATCTTTGCAGCTATGAAAAACCTGGAATATTTTGTAGTTTGACTGGCTGATTAGAGTTTCACAAGGAAGATGACATAAGTAAATCAGAAAGTGCTACTATGACCATCTGTCAGGAAGATGTCATCAGGGAAATTGCAACACCAAAGCTGTTGGTGGACAGTTCAGAGCTTTCTGTCCTTTGCAAAGGATCATTAGACCTGATTGCGCCTTCAGAGGTAATTTTACAACAGAGGAATATCACTGATGAGCATGCGTTGATGTTTAACCTGGCAGGTGGCTAAGCACACACTTGTCTGCTCACTCCCCAATTCCCAGGGAGCGGGGGAGGGAATTCGGAAGGAAAACAACAACAACAAAAGTAGAACTTGTAGGTTGAGATAAAACTATTTTCTAAGATAAATAAAGGAAAAAGATAATAGTTCTGACAATATATATGCATATATATGTGCACGTATATAACAAGTGCGCAAGTAATTGCTCACCATCCGCTGACCAGTGCGCAGCCAGCACTCTGAGCAGCGGAACAGAAGAGATGAACTCCTGTCCCCTTCAAAACTTCTTCCACATGGAATCATACAGTATGAAATATCCCTCTGGCCTGTTTAAGTCAGCTGTTCTAATTTTGTTTCCTCCCAGCTCCTTGGGTCCTATGCTAAGAATGGCCTTGGCTCTGCATAACGCTGCTTAGCAGCAACAAAATTCATAGCACATCAGTGTGTTATCAACAGTGTTTTTCTCCTACAGTCAGAAACATAGCATCACACCAGACACTCAGTAGAAAACTACTCCATCCCAGGTGAAACTAAAGCTGTATGGAAAGGATTAAACACAGGGTAGCAGATGACAGTGAGACCTGATGAAGATAATGTCTCTACCACACCCCGTATTTGACTCATGTCTTCAAATGGAAATACAGGAATGAATCTCACTCCTTTGTAACCTCCATTTGGTTACAATTTGTATTTAACATCTGCCTTTGATTTCCTGGCTTCATATAGTCAGTCCAATGGTTCCTATTATCTAGCCCATGCACACCACTAAGTTAGAACTGGCAAGGTGGGAAAGGTAATGATTGAGGATAGTGGCAGAAAGCCCTGACAAGTACAAACTACCTAATCATTAAACAAAGAGAGCAGCTGACAATCTTTTGTACATGTTTACATGTGTATCTGGCCATTAAATATGATACAGTGTTTGTCAGAGGAATGCATAGAATGTATGAACAATGTACCACTGCTTTCTTTTAAAGAGTGTGCTTGGGGTAAATTTCTGGAAGACTACAGGTGAATGTCACTGTTGAGAAATTGCTGTCTTTGTTCACAGCTGTGTAATTTCCAAGCTGATATATTGTCTACACGTAGACGGAACAAATGTGTTGTCCTAAATCCTGAACTTTTTTTTTGTTTTCCTTTATAATAATAATAATTTTTTTTTTACTTTTCCTTTTTCTTTTTTTCCAGCTGGAAATGAATATATCCCATCAGTGTGGCAACCCCAGAGTGCAAATGTGACTTCCCAGATTCCCCATTAGGTCACTTATGTCTACCACCTTATCCAGAATACATATTTTTTTCAATAATGCTAATAAAATTGACAGCTAATAAAATTTCCTCAAATTGCATAGTGAGTACTTTTTGTGTATAACATTTATTTAACATATTTTTCTGTTAACTTTTTATCCTTTAAAATAGAAATGAAAGTAACATTGCTAAATGCTGACCTCAAGAATTTAAACAAGCCATGGAATCGAATATGTACTTGAGCTTGAGTAAGTCGTATATAATGATAAAGAACAGCACTTTTTCAGGTGACTATTATTCCTGGGGATCTGTCGTAATACTCTGAACAGTTCAGTTGGTATTTGCTATAGGTATAGGATGCTAGCTGAAACTAGTAACAGATGGGAAGAACTTGGAAATGTGAAGTTTCGAAAATGGCAGAACGGCAAATAATAGTAGAAAGAGCAGTAAAGACCTGTAGACAATTTTCAAGTGTTTCCCCTCCCCGGCATATTTTTGTACATAACAGACATTTTTTAACAGTGGTAAACTTACAAGCACAGCTTCAAAAGTTCAGGTTGAGAGACAGTGACTGAAATCATACATGTGAGATATTGGCCAGATGCTACTGCTAGCGTTACACACCTGTGCACACCACTGATTCTACTAGAGCGACTGACCTTGTGACTGAACAACTCCATCAGCTCCCCTGTTTCTAATTAAACTTTCAATAAGATAATGTTGTGGATTTTATGAACATACAATGAAAGCTGGAGGTGGTCCACTGTAAATAATTTTCCACAGAGCTCGTGAACGTACTGTATATCATTTTGATAGTCTATAAAATGCTTCCTGTATTTGTCATTCTAAGATCATTTATAACAATGAATTATATAACCTACAAAGATTATGTATTACTAAACCATAGTTTTGTATGTGCACTAGGATGGTGGCCAACTCTTCCCAAACTCTTTAAACCAACATAGAAATCATATATTTAATGAGCTTAAATTTCTTTAGTTTAAAACATGAATGTGCTTAGTGGGGAATTTGCTAGTTTACATCTGAGTTGATAGTCATTACCGTGTAATTTTTAAATTAACAGTAAAATAAATTTTCTAGAAGATAAAAAAGAATATTTGGAAGGAGTTATATTTTGTCCATATTCCATCTCTCTTCACTGTTCAAAAAACTGTTCTTGAGTAAGTAAAAAAGAATGCTAAGAAATTCTGTTTCTTTGTACTTAATAACATTTTCTGTTCTTAGAAGCAAGCTTTTCTGGAAAAATAATTGATGTATCAGACAATACACCTTCTTATTCCAGAAGAAATTTTGGTAAGAATTTTTGCTTTGTGTTTTCTTATACAGTTTTTTTTTCTTTTCTAAGAATAGCTGAATTACTTACGCTGTATTAAGAAAGATCATTTTTAAAATATGCTACTAACTGTTTCAGTGTACCTTTTGATCAAGGAAAGAATTTGGCCAGCCATGAGTAGGTTAACCAATTAACATGCACAAAGCAACAAATGTGACAGCAGGTACTTGCTCTCAGTTGTAATTATACCTATTGTGACATAATACTGTTGGAATTTTGTGCCCTAGTTGCAGATGTTAGGTATTTGGCAGGTCAGATTCCAAGGGAAGAAAAAATAGTATCATGGAATAAAGAGAATATTCTTAAAGCAGCTTATTTTAGTCCTGTATGCAGCAATCTGGGAAACGGTGTTGCCCCAAATAATTGTGACTGCAGAAGTCATTCAGCAGCCTTGTCCTGTAATGTCTAGGACTAGATCTATGGCTTGGCTCTGCCTTAAACACTGGCTCTAGTTTAAGAGACAAGACAAATTTCTGGACTGCTAGTAGTACTTCATCCAAAAAAAAAAAACCCAAAAACACCTCGAGCAAAAATCATGAAATGTCTCTTCACGAGCTACACATCACTTGTCTGCTATTGAAGTAAGCTGTGTCTCCACCTCGCCTTGGGTGACTTTTACTGAAAATAATGTACATGTCCTTTCTTTTAGCACCGAAAGGATGACCAGGTTAAAAGTCTGAATAATCTGTACTCAGATTGAAGAACTACTTTTCTTTGAAGAAACTCTGGGATAAATTCTCTTTGCAAGGCTAAATTTTTCAATCTAGTCCTTACCATGCAGAGAATAAAATGTACAATCTGTTGCTTGCCATCACTTCCTTAGGCAAATGCACATGAAGGGAGAGCCTGGAGTGTTTTGGGAATATGAAGAATAGTGTAACATTGAAAGAGGTAGGTCAGATGGGACAAAACATAATAAATAAAAGAGAAAAGGATGACAGGTGATGTACACGAGGGTAATGTCCATACTGTACTCCTCTTGAAGGGTCTTCACATTTCTCTATGACTCCTAGAAGGTCATGATAGGTTTTTGTATCTGCTAGTTGTGCTATAGTTTGGGAATTAACATAAGAAAAAATGCCACCTTATTTGTAGTTTTTCAAAGAAAATTATTCATACTGGCAATATAATAATGAAACAAGATGAGAAATAGCATCAGCACTAGCACAATTCTAACTCTGATTTATTGCTCAGTCTTCAAAAGGGATTGATTCATTTTATCCCATTGTGATGCTCACCACCATTTTACTTACTTGAAAATGGATGTGTTGATCTAAATATCACCCATCAGAACAAAGCAATTAGCATCTCTTAGATAGAACTCCAGTATCTCATGGCTACAGTACTCCAGCCCAAAGCAATTTACTAAGATGACAAATCTCTATGTAAACCTAAGAAAAATAAATGATAACTCAGTATCAATCATGCAACTTGTAGGGGTGTGGTTATTATGAAATAGGCATATTTATGCGTAGCATTTAGCTGCTATATAGCAAAATACCCAAGGATATTATTGTCTCATGATAATCACATCCCATGCTGGGTTTTAGTGCTTATAATTCTCACTTTCCTGTTAGAAAGACCATCTTCTATTAAGCTTTTTACATTATCAACTAGCACAGACAGTAACTGAGCCTTACCTCTTGTATTTAAAATAATTATTAGATTAGTTCCATCATTGGTTTAGAAATCAATTATTTAGAAAAATCTCATTTTAGTACTTTTCTAAAACAGTCATTTTTTTAATTATTTATTTGTTTGTATAGCAGAGCAAACTCGCAAAATTGACCTACCAAATTTATATGCTATGCAAATACATTTACAGAAAGTAATAGGAATGTGTTTGAAAATTATTGTTTTAGAAATATATTCTAATAGTTAGAACTACAAAAACAAATTTTAAAATGTTTTCTTGCTGTGGCATCTGTTGAAGAACAAATTCTATTAGCTACTTATCCTGCTTCCACAGTTTATCTAGCAGTTCAATTCATGAGGGAAAAGAATCACCCCCCCTCACTCCCTCCTCTCTTTAACATCATTCACAATGAAGAAATGTAGATGGGCTGTGACTGATGTCTTGGAATCTGAAAATGACAGACTAGGTCCCGAACTTGGTTTTGGTGATGTGATGTGATGGTACTTTTTTCCTGGCAAGTATTACTATTCAGAATCCTACAGGTGGTAGCAGGGAACTGTTTCATCGTGACTCATATTTTGAGGCACTTCTTAGTTAATGGTACTGACTTAGTACTCAGTCAGTACTTCACAGTTCTGGAAACAGTATTAACACTGCTGAAATGTTCATAAACTATTCTGACCAGATAGGACAAAAATCATAATAACAAGGATAATTAAGTGCTGCAACAGGAGTCAGATAAGACTGTGGGGGTCTCCACAGGTATTTTCCAACAGTCCTGGTTTGAATTTAGAGGCTGGAGCAAAGTCCTCCTACAGTCCCTCCCAAACAGCCTCTTTTCTTCTCTTTCTGAGGTGCAGAGGAGGCACCACCAAGAGTCACTCTGCAGAGGAGCTCCCAGCTTTGGGGAGAACAGGGTTTGGGCTTTTAGCTCTGCTTTCAATCTTTTTCAGAACAAGAGGATACAAACCAATAAGTAATAGCCTACTGACCCCTGAAGCAGAAAAAGCTGATAAAGAACAAGTAAATGAATAGTAAAGCCCTGTGGTTACAATCCTGAGAGATGTACTGTTAGAACTCAGTTTTCTGGGAGCCGAAATATTATAAAGTGATAAAACTGCAAGTTTTTAATATGTTTATAGTTCTTCCGTATGTAAAAGACTCAGCTCAATGCCACAGGCAAACTGCACAACTCCTCCAGAAAGCAGGATTCATTGCATAGTCTCACTGATATAATCTGTTCTTGAGAAGGTGGCATTATTGCAGTTTAAGTATATAGATTCAGACACATAGACATAGATTTGGACTGTAGTAATATAGATTCAGACTGTAGTAATACCAGTCTACCTTAGACAGATGAGAATAACATGCAGATCTGGTGTTTGTTTTGGGAACTTGCAGTAACAAAAGGAATGGTGCCACTACCCAAAACAGAAATTCTGGACCAAGATCTTTTTGCAGATTCAAAATCAGCATCTTGAATCCAAATCTAAATATAAGATTTCTTTTTCACTTATCACTTGGTTGCACTACATCTCCTGCTGGTTATATGTTACTACTCTCCATTTACAATCATCAAAGTGAGATGATCAGTTCCTAGTGACCTGTGTTACACCAAAGGTTTGAGTCCAGAACCTGTGCCCAAATGCCTAAAACAAAATCCAACCCTACATCCTGCCATTGGTTTTACATTAGAGTTTTTCTGAAGATAAACATAGTGAAGATGGTTTAGACAGCTTTTATTTTTCTTTCTTTAATTTTGCTAAATAGTAAAGCTTTTAGTTAATTTGAACAAATTGTGACAGTTCTCACTAATGATGAGGATGTTGATGCCTCATATTATTAATATTACAATATTAATTAAAGTCGAGCTGCATGAAGGAAATCTTCACCACTTGCATTCAGCATTTACGTATGGCAAATGTTCTCATCATCCTATTTTTATCATGTGGCAAGCAAACAGGAACAACTCAGAAAGCACCAGAGCTGTGACAGGAATGGCATTTTCATTTGTCTAAAGATTTTGTAATTTCCAAACTGTTTTTATGCCCATCAGATAGTGAATCCTATCACTTCAAAATTCTCCATGAAAGAAAATTCCAACCATAAACCAAAATACTGTCTCAAGTCAGCTATTGACAGATTTTATTTCAACAAAAATCAAAATGTTTCATTTGGCTGCAACTATACCTTAATATAGAATACAAGATAGAAATACTTTATAAACAAGAGTCCCTTTTGCAAGGAAAAATTACATTTATAAGGAAAAAATAAAATATTTTGTTAGAAAATACAAAAGCAGGATAAATCAGAATGCACTTTACCAACACATGATTTATAGAATCAACAACATTAAAAGCCTTAAAAAGCATTTAGGTATGATGAAAATGTACTTTCCAATAAAATTTCAAAAACATTTTTCAATAAACAATTAAAAAATCTCAGGAGAAACTTCCAGATCAGTTAGTTCCTGATATATCCCTTCTTGGAAATCAGAGGCAAAAGTCCCTTTTAGATTTACTGCCAAACAGTTGGTTTCAACTCAGATTGCTTCCAGCATAATCCTGGCTAAGATTACATGAGACAGCACAGCTGATTGGAGCCATCCTTGGTGATGAGGGCTAACAGAATCTAAAGGCTTCCAGCTACTTCCCCTCATTAAGGTTCTTTATGCCTCCCTCTCCTCTGCAGGGTACTGCACTTCACTGTCCAGAACACTTTCAAAGGAACAAACCCATTACCTCTTTTTTCTATGGCTGGAAGAACAGTTTCCATTCACCTAAACTTACTTGATCTATAAGGAAGTAAAGACGACTGAAGTCTCTTTAGCATCATTCTGACATGGATATTCTTAGTTTTCCTAAGATTTTGTTATTACATATGCAAGTACTCGAGTTCAACTACTGCTTGAGTAATCCCTTGAGTAGAGCATTACTTCTCCTTAAAACTGTAGTACAGCAAAACAAAATATGCTAGCAGCCTTTCCTTTTTTCCTTGTGTCCGTTAATATATGACATCTTTGTTCTGCTTGCAAATATATTTGGAAAGGAATGTACTCCCACTTAGCAGGTCAGACTTCAAGTGTACTCTCCAGTGTAAATCAGGAAATGCTCAAATGAGCTTCACAAGTTTGCACGAATAAATTGCTCATGCCTTTGCATTCCTAATTACCCCACATGACCAAATGTTGAGACTCTTAAAAGTTAATAACAATCACTTATTTGAACAAGGATACAGTATTACTAGATGCATTTTTCTGTTTTATTTGCAACTAAAACAGACTTCTGCAAGAAGATATAAAAGTCAAAGAAGGCAATAGAGGCAATGGAAGGATACTCCCACACGTTATAAAAATGCTTGAATTTGGCAAATATTTCTAAAGTTTATGCTCAATGAACATAGCAAGAAAATTACATACGACAAGCTGCTTATTATTTTTTACATTTAACAGCTATATCACAACTGTTTTTGCCTTATTTTGAGAAGAGCAATTTCTCATTGACCTTAGACTTGTGAAAATTAGGTGGAATTAGGTATAGTATGTCAAAAATGAACACCTGTTTAGTAACATAAACATATTTAAAAATCAACCTTTCCCTCTGATTGGTTTTAGTAAGAGCAACCACTGATTAGAAACAGAAATTTGAAACCATGACCTTCCATGACAGCAGTTAATGTGCGGTGCCATTAAATCCTGTTATAGGATCCTCTCATTAAGAGAAAAGGGCAGTTTTCAGTAACTAATTTTTTTTTTTTCTTTTCAAATCAGCATGACTTATACAGTTCTGAACAAATCTAAAGTAAATAAAATTTCTGTCCTGAATCTACGCTTGCACAGGAGGCTACAGTCAACTTATATATAACATGTAAAAATAAAACATCAAGAACATCTTTCATGACAAGTAGTTGTGTTTTTCTTTAGTAAATGTTTTGAGTAAGAAGGGGTTCTTTTGTGCCACAACTCTCCCTAAAGTACTGGACAAGATATTCAGAATGCAGGTAAGATTGCTAATCTAAATAATGTCTGATAAGAGAAAGTCTGCCTTTTTGTTTGTTAAACTTTTATTAAGGCAAACATGGACCCACCAATATCACAATTGTTTACATTCTTAAATTTTCTGATTAGTACTTCGTGCTAAAGTTCAAACTTGGAACAAACATTTTTCACATGTAGGAAACATACAACTGGGATTTGCAAAATCATAATCTTGTCATAGCAGATTATTAAATGATCAAAGCAATAAAAATATGAATTGGGGTTTAAGCTTTTATGAAAAAGCAGTTATATTGTAGGATCAGACTTTTTAATAGACTGCAGGCATTAAACAGGCCTTGTATTAGGCTTTGAAATTAATGAGTCACTGTATAACATTCCAGTCTTCATAGATTGATAAGATTAATGCTTGCTTATATAGCAAATTCAATGGCTCATTTAATTTCATATGAATGTTTAAAGTTAAATTGCTTTTGGATTAAGTCTAAACTCATTATTCACTTTCATGTGTGAAAGAACTTTCATTTTTCTTTCATTTTACTTAATCAAGTGCATCATCATTAAGCAAAGGCTATGAACTTAGATAGCTGAGAAATAAGGAAGTTTATTAATTTAGCTTAAAAAAGATCTATTTGTTAAACTTAATTCAATGACCATTTAACTTTCAATAAGAAGTGAGGAAAAATAGTGACTGCAAGTTATTTAGTTTTCCCATCATAATATGAGAGGGAGAAAGTGTAGGTACTTTTGGGCAATATGGTTGCAGCATATTAATCTCCCTGAGTTCGGAAGGCGCCTCACGTTAAACATATTTTTGTATTCATGTCTCTCGTTTGCATTTTGAAAGACTGATCTCCCCTCATTGCTACACAGTAAAATTTTTGCTTGGCTCACAATGCATATAAAGTGATTGATTTCTGTGGATATATGTCAGTTTACTTCAGCTATAGATGAATCTGCATTGCTCACCTGTTTAGAGGGGTATTATCAGCTGGGCTCAAATATTGCATTTAACTCCAGAGCTGGGGGTGCCAAGCAAAAACTATAGTATCCCTTTCAAATGGGAAACATTAACTTGTCAACAGAAGTCATGCATCAGTTTCCACTGCTATTCTACACAAAATGCAATCTATTACCATACACATTCACTCTCATCACAGAATTAGACATTGTGCACTAATTACAAGCTCCAGAATAAATATATCTTAGAAAACACTCACACATCCTCTTAATATGTAAACCACAGTGCCTTGGATAAGGAGCATGGCTGAGGGACCACAAAACCCCTCTCTGGGATTTACCTGGGACTATCAGAATTTTAGAGTGTTACCTAATGAATTATTCAAAATGAATTAATAGCTTGGGAGAGTCCTTCACCTCTCCGACATGACTTCATTTTCCTTAAATAAGGCTTCTCAGCAGTCAGTCACTGGAAAACAATTTTGTTTTCACCTTTCAGAGTGTGTGCAACTACTTGCACTATAGACAGTGAAAAATATATTTTCTTGCAAAACAGCAGTAATTTCACCTAACTGCAATGCAATCTATAGAGGGGTCTCTGGGAGCTTTGCTCTTCTGGTGCAATTACCACAATTACAGACAATAACCTGAGCAAGTCCAAAACCCTGGGCAGATCCAAGGGCTGCTGCGTCCAATCGAGTACTCTGTTCTTTAGGTAACATTGTTCATTTTCTCTGAAATGATGTGCAGCATTCCATAATGAAGTGGGAAGACATTTTAAGTGGTTCAGTGTATATAAAAGGTATTTTTAAATGAGAAGACATCTTCTACGTTGTATTATATTTATCTGTTCTTTTCCCCAAATAACATCTTAGGAACTGTGGAAAGATCTGCCTGTTCTACTGCTGCATTTTATTTATTTATGAATTTATTTAATTAACAAGAGAAACTTACTTTTCCCCATAATTGACTTTGCATAATGTGTCTAATGCCAGGATGTTATAGTGTTATATAATGGTGTGAATCTCTATGCAAAGACACACACACCCTATAAAGAACTGGGGCCTCACATCTCACTGTGTGATTTACTGTAAACTATAAGCACTTGTGAATAGAAACACCATACGTAATGCTTTTTATGATACTTGAATTAGTGTTAATCATACAGCAATAGAAGGAATTCAAAACAAGCCTATGTCTTCCTGCTGGCTGCTCTTTTACTCAAGAAAGCAGAAAACAGCAGAACTTCTAGTAAGCTGTCACTAAAACTGGACATTTCAAACTGGATAATGACTTTGACTTCATGCTGAGTCAGGGACAAATAAAATTAAGATTCCTCTCTTCCTCACCTCAAATGTCAACCACACAGAACATGGGCATGCAAGATCAGTGAGTTTTATAGCACGATACTCCTGCATAAACTGAGAAGCCACAGGAGTTATTGCTGTGTTTTCTCTTCCATCTTACATGATGGGCAGACAAACTGACCTGGCATCAGTGGTAGTGTAATTTGTTGCTGCTTTTGGTTTACAGAAAATTACTCTGCCCTGTAGCAAAGGAGAAGAGAGCAAGGAATATGTCTCTGAGGCACATTTCCTTTGAGGCTATTCCAGAAAGGGATAGCAGCTTATGTCCTTTTTTGATCAACAACTATCTTTGAAAATAAATCCGCCCACAATTCCCAGGAGGTTTGATACAGCTCCTCAATCACTCACAACTCTCAAGGGATTCTGGTGCAGCACATCCAGTCCTCTCCTCATTCTGTCTCCTCCAGGGAAGACTGGTTGGGGTTAAAGCAGGGAAAAGAGTAAGGACTATGGGCTGGAAATAACAATAATGAAAATAGTAATGTAACATGGCAGCAGTAGTGATATGAAGGCTGAAAGAGCAGCAGTGTTGTGGAGATCAAAGCAGTGGGGAACTGTTCTTTGTACTATTAATATCTTCCGTATTTTTAAAGTGGAGAAGAAATGTAAAAGGCAAACTTTATACTGTTTTCCCTCAGGCCACCACCATTAGAGGCACTTGATAAACCTTGCAGACTCTTACAGAAGGACAGCAGGCCACTGGAGTATAGAATATAACATGTACTATTTAAAAAGCTAACATGACAGATACAAGGCAAAGCAAGTATTCAATTTGGGCTATCATGAAAAAAGTAAGAAAGAAAAGCAAGAAAAGAATCTTTTGTGACAGTTTGCCAAGGAAATGGCCCTGTGGTATCTGGAAGCACAGCCCTGAGCCAACAGAGTGCATGGGTATGGGCTGGTTTGCAGGTATGTGAAACTGTCCAGAACAGTCCTGGGAAAAAACAGCTCCCAAGATTTTCTGTCATGCTTTTCTTTACTCCTTAATCTTAATGGAAAACCTTTAGACATTGTCTTCTGTTTCTAGTCATTCCTAAAATAAATTACTGCTTTCCTGCCCACACTCTTAGATCAGAGACCCTACTGGGCAACGCAGCATCTGCATAAAAAAAAACCTCGTTGACTCCTGTACTGTTCTCTTGCATGTTTTGACTTCAGATCTTGCTAATCCACACAGAAAAGTCAAGTTTCTTTCATGTACAGGAAATCAAATGAATTAAAAAAAAAATGTCCTTTAGAAAAATGGATTAAAAGGGAAATGGATTCCAGAAATAGTATTGGACAAAGTGCCAAGTGATTCAGTTTTGTTTTTCTCGTGCCGTCTTATATACAGTTCCCCTCTCTGCTTGCAGCTAAGCTGTAAACTCCTTGTGAGTAGAATTGTCTCATCTGTAACTTAGTTGACTCAAGGAAAATGAGAGGTAGATCATTACTGTATCACTGGGTAACACAATAGGACATGCATTAGCTTTAGAAGCTGGATTACCGTGTAAATTATTTGCCAAAGACGACAATGGATCTTGTAACAGCAATACATTGCTTGAAAGCAACTGAATATAAAGAATTTTTACATTATAAACAAATGAATTGGTTTAATGTATTTCCAACAAAACAATCTTCCGTTGGAAAATACTTTTTCAGAGAAATTGAGCTTCTCTTATTTTATTGCTTATTAAGATTTCTCAATAATGTTCATTAAAATTCCTTGTTGGAAGCTTCTAATGATTTGTCAAATTTGATTACTTATTTCAACATAATCCACTTTTAGTATTCTGTATATTTATTTGCAGTTTCATGATCTGTCAGTGGAAAATTTAATACTATATCCTATATAATGTTGTTGAAAACAGCTTCTTCTCTACTGTACCAATCAGCTAAGTTTCTGATGATACTCTTGTAGCAAATCTTTCATGGTGCCACTTCTTTCGCCAGAACATGACATCAAAATAATAAAAAAAATAAAAAAGACAATTTAAAGCCTAAACTTTGAGTTTGAAACGCACATTACTTTTTGAAGCTGCTATTTAGAATTTTCCTTTTGTATTAAAGTTATTTGTTCCACTTCTGAACAAAATTGAACTTCAAGATATCCACATTTCCTGAATAGAAATTCTATATTTTGTTGAGCTCTGTTTAAAAATTCAGTATGTTATGCATTGCTCTCGTTGCTCAGAATAGTGCTATTTAGAATTGTGCTATTTGTGGAATATTTGACAATTATTAACAAAATATCATTTCAGCCTGGCTTATAACTTCAGTTCAAATTCTATTTGACAGTGTTTATGTGCTAGCTGAAGTGTTTTTCATGTGTTACAATGACATCTTCAGATGTCTTTCACTATCTTACAGTTTTCAAATGAGGCAGCTCAAACAGGACTCTTTTTAGTGGCAATTTCATGAAAATCATCTAAAGAAAAAGGTTATTTAGAAGAAAATGGAAGGGGGGAGAACACAAAAAGTAAATGAGGCAATACATTTCCAGCTAGGTTAAATGTCAGATTACAATTCAAAGACGCAATAATGGTAGGTAACTGCTGTCAGATTCAAATGACTGAGAAATGATGGGTCTGATTCTATAGGTGCTGTAGAATCTGCCATATTTGGCCATGGGTGATGGGGCAGATTCTCAGTAGATGTAAAAATTCCAAAGCCAGCAAAATGTCAAATGGATGATGAGAAGTTATACCAGATGAACATCAACCTCAAGTTATATTAGTTACATACGTATATCACATACATAGAGAAGCATAAGGTAATGCTGTATTACTTATGTTAACTTTCCTCAGTTTTGAAAGGTGGTCCTATAATTACACTGTCAAAATACTTTTTTTTTCAATTAAGCAGTACAGTGTTGAAAGGCCCCATTTCAATGAAATCCAGACTGTACACTTGTATGAGACTAGGCATGTATTTGAGCTTGACATAAGCTTGCAATGAGACACACCTTGCCACACATAATACTTGCTCTAGTGTTCTCTATTTGCCTTTTTCTTTTGGTAGGAAGAGAGATCCTGGTATTGCAAAATCATCTCCTGAGTAATGCATGTAAAAACATAAACAAAAATTGCCAAATTCATGGTGGAACGGCACAGACTTCATGTTTGCCTTCCCTGTAGTGGTTTGACTTTTAGGAATAAATATGCACATTTCCCATTGGCCTCTAGCAAAATGTATGCGGAATTTTTTCTTTACCTTCCCCACTCCTTTGTGAATTATGGAGAAGTAAGCACATTTTTAAGTACAGTTGTGCAGACACTGAGATACAGCTCCACTATGTGCAAGACAAATTGAAGCTCATTTATGAAAGTACATCTGAAAATGCCAAGGGAGTAGACTTATCAAAGCAATGACATCAAGTTGTCACTCATTCTTCGTACATGCACCTGTGATTGAGAAAAGTGTTTTCTTTAATATTACTTGATATTTGAAGAGAATATGACAAAATGAAGTCCCATCCCTTCATCATTTACATTATGCCTTAGGGGTACAAAGTTGATCTAAGACATTCTGATTTATGCCTATTAGTGAAGCTGTATCCACAGATGATTAAAAGGCTTATTCTGATTCCTATAAAATAGTCAATATCATAGTTAGGGAAACCTATTAGGTATAATTAAATTACAGCTATAAATGCCATGTATCTGAGATATTTTATGATAAATACCACTTGATATGACAGCCTTTAAAAGAATTCATCCTGTCCACCCTTCTTCTAAAGACAGACCCTAAACTACAGGGCATGAAAAGTGATGCACATTAAAAAAAAGGAAGCTGTCCTGCTTAAAGACTAAAGTCATAAATAACCTATCAGTCTCTTGTGCAGACTACATCATGAAAGGACAAGCAGAAAATACCTTCTGTCTTTATCTAATATATATATATATCTTTTGCAAAACAAGATGTAATAGAGACTTGCAGAAAGTGGAAACAAGATACACACCACCATGTGAACCTAGGAGAGAGATCAATGTACAATTTACATAAGTCACTGTAAATAAGCTTTGGATGAGATTGAGGCAAGAAAAGAAAGGCAGTGTGTTGTAAGCAATGCATTTCTCACATTTGATGTGCAGAAGAGATATGTAGCAGTTCTTACTCTGAACCATGTGCAATTAACTCAGCAGCAAACATTAGGGATCAAGAGCCAGGAGCATATCCAAATGTGCACAGCAGCAAAGAACAGACAGTTATACTAAGATCAATCCTGAATATGTCTATTTGAAATTACTAGTTTACCTTTACAAATGTAATGAAAGGTAGACAGGCTGCAGATACCCTAAACAAAAAATAATAACAATTAAAAAAATTTATTACTAAATTGTTTCAATTTGCTTCAGGAATGAAGATGTAGAAATTATTTCCACTTGGAGAAAATTGTAGTTAACTAGTGACACTGGGGCAGGTAGCAAACAAAAACTGCAATTGAAGTTGACCTAAGCTCAATCTAGTTTGATACACTTGCTGGATAATGCAAGCATCATGTGCTTGGGCTAGGTGTAAGAAACTTCCAGAGCAGTAAAAACCTACAGTTGTATTCAATTCTGTTACGGAAGGAGTTCATGCTATCCCATGCTTGGTAGTTCACTATAAATACATATAGAACTATTGCAAAACCCTCCTTATGACTTTTCCACTTCTCAGTCCTTTGAAAAATGTACTAAAGGCTGCAGTACATTCAGTCAATTGCATGACACACTCATATTTTCTAATACTGTTTTCTCCTAAGAGTCTTCATTCTAATAGTAATTCTCATTCTGTTTTTCAGACTGCTACTTCCCTGTGTATAAAGCAATTTCTATGCTCAAGCAGAAGACAAGTGATGGAAAGCAACAGGGCACAGGCCCTAGCAAGGGATGCCCATGCCCAGTGACCAGGTTGTCCAGTTCAGTGACAGAAGTATTTCTATGTGAAAGGGAAAAAAAAATCCAGAAGTTATACGCAGTTCTGAAGCATGTAAAAAGTGACCTGGGAGAAGAAGTACATGGCTGGTTTGGAGTGTCTTAGTAAAAAAGAAAGTTCTGTACTGTGACCAGGCATTCTACAACCATCTGAAAAAAAGTAAACTGCACCCAGGTCCCAATTAAGACAGGGATTTTGGCGAGTGTCTACAATCACAGAATGGTTTGTGTTGGCAGGGGCCGTTAAGATCATCTAGTTCCAATACCCCTGCTAGTTGTAATTGTTTTGACTTTGGGGAAAATGCTCATCTGTTCAACACTGGAATGAATGAAATGAGCTCTACAGAGTTATGCATACAGATGAGACAAATGTTAGTTCAGGTGGGGTATTATGCTATTTTGGGACAGATGTTCAAAAAGAGTGAAGTCGGTGGCACTAAAATAGAGTTGAATTTGGCCCTATCCATACATTTATACACCCTTCTGCACTACGTCTTTTCCTTTCCTTCATTTTTTCATTCCAGTGTCTCACTTCACAACAAACTGTATGAGACAAAGCCTCCTCAGGGAACAGCCAGAGATTTGAAATTCACATCACTTTTACCCTTAAGCCTGTCAGATGATCAGATAGCCGAGAAAGTGCTAATAGCTTATGCTCTGGTGAAATATGTTTTTCTGTACATGATTACCTTTGTATTTTGTTCCCCTTATCCCTGATTGTCAGCATTTTAATTAAAAGTAGAGGTGTGAGAACATGGGAAAACCTGTCTGCAGAACAAGGAGAACAAGGCTGACTTTGATTTAAGTTAGTGTACTAAGTTTGTAAATTTGGAACCCAATTTTCCGCTGCTGTCATTTGGAGTGGTACCACGGAAGCTGATGCTGAGCAATTCCAGGTTTTCTTCAGAGACACCTACATCTCCACAAATACGGCAGAGGGAGCATAGTGACATCAGACAGTAAGCCTTGGAGAAACCTCCCATGGGTGTTTTAAGCTGCTATTGCTTCTCTGATTTCAAGCTTATGTCCTTACAACTCTGGGAAACCATGGGATGGCTGCTCAGCTTCACCAGCTGCTCAGCTCCATCAGGGCCAGTTTTCTGGTGCTTAAAATCTGTCTCAGTCAGCTCTATAGCTGAATCTAACAGATCCAGCTTTTGTCTTCCAGAGACTACTGATCTGTAATGAATAAAATAAGTAGTCTGTTTAATTTCTCAGCTGCAGTATTTTAGTGTTCATTAACATCCAGAAGGAGCACATTGATTTTCATTTGGCCATTCAGGACAGGTGAAAATGGAAACCTCCTTAACAAGCACAACTGAAATCTCTACAGCTCATAAGACACATAACCAAAGAAGAAGACACGCTACCATGTGGATATTCACTCCCCTTTACTGCAGGGGAAAAACTTCTGCAGTAGGATGGGACAAACAACAAAGGACAGGAACATTTTCAACTGTCAGTACAATCCTAGTTATTTTATTTGCTGACTTCTGTGGTACTTTATGTAAGGTTTAATTATATACAGATTCACAGCCACCTAATATATTGACAACAGCTCTGGCTTTGACAGGGTTGGCCTGTTCAAAGTCACATTTAGCCACAATTATGATCCAGAATTAGATCTCCTCCATATTCCCTGGGAGACTCAAGTGGTAGCAGCCACAGATCTTTATTGGATTCACCATTGTGCAGCTCACTCACTTCTAGAGATGAAAATTTTACGCTTGAATTACATAAAGGCTTTTTGAAAGTAGGTAAGCTCTATTGAAATTTTTAGAATAGAAACTGTGGAAGAAAGAGGAATCCCTATGCTTCTCTTTGCTGCACAGTACTTGAGATTACTGTTTTCCTTTTCTCAAGATTTTTCTGGTAACAAAACCTACTTTTTTCATACCAACACAAAATTAGCTCTCCATTGCAAGGTAAAATGGTACTGTTTTATCATAAATCAGTGAGAAGATTAGAATATATGATGTTTTTTTTCAGGTGGAGACATAGTGCAAATCAACCAGCCAGGTAACACAATAATTTGACAGAAAACAACAAGATGAAAGGAAGTAAAACAATATGATACAGATGAAAGGTGATATAGCACAAACATGACAAGAACTGGGCATGAAGTAATAGCATTAGGACTTGAGATAATATGAAGTGATGAAAAAGAATCAGCCTGATATGTTTTCTGATGATGCTGCATAGGAAGAAGCATTATGAGGATACAGTGACAAAACATACTTTTGGACTACACAACATACAAATGGACAGAACAGAAAACCACGCTGGAAATAGGACAAAACATTCTGCTATTTATACTTTAAAGACGTTATTTCAATTTTAAGTAGCTTAAATCAATAAGGTATTCACATGGAGACATTAAAATAACGGAAGACATTCAGTTGATATAAATAAACCTAAAGGTCTCATCAAAAATAGCAGCAGCCAGTAGAAATACTCTGCTCTCCAAGCACCAATACCAATCATGCTCCAGAGCTGTGCGATTGGGATTTAGGATGAGAGAGAGCAGCCCTTGACCCTTACCTATCTGAGTGAGAGAAGATGTGCATATGAAAGTTCCAGTCTATTTTATTTCACTGTAATATACCACACAGTTGAGTCCTAAATAAGTGCCTCTGCTATGTTTATGTATTGCTGTATTTAAAACAAGGTAAAATCACTGAAGTTAAGACAAATCTCAGTTTCAGATTGTCTGTGTGACTTTTAGGATACTGTGTTTTCTTTCTCTGGCAGGAAAGTAGGTTGCTGATATTCTTGGTTCATCTTTGCTCGCAGAGGTAAAATTAGAGGCCCTGAGACTCCTGCTGGTAGAACAAGCTCTCAATTTCTCACCGTCGAAATTCAATCTGATTTCTATCTTTTTCACTAAAAGGCTGTCAACAGAAAATAAGCAATTCCCATCAAAGAGTCATATTAGTTTCTGAGGTATATAAATTCAGCTGGTAGATGGAGAAACACTCAAAGTAATATAAATTGTTTTTTGTTTTTTTTTTTAATTTGCATTTTCTAGGAAACAAAACAAAAACAATAACACAGGGCATAAACCTATCCAAAAGAAAATAACGAAAAAAAAAGAGAAGTTGATTTATTGTTACGTCATTAATTTCTTTTCTAACCATGGCCCTGGGTTTTTTTTTACTCTTCCTTATGTGATGTAACTCCACTGACCTGGTTATCCTTCATATATTGTGATGGAAGCAGGATGACAATCATTCTTGCACTTACAATGAATAGCACACAACTGAAATCAGAAGTTTTCCTTGCAGTATAGGATAGCATTAGATCTACCAGTGTCCAGTGGGACTGCCTTGATACGCCAGCAATACAACTCAACCTTTCCTATGTGTTGTAGCAGCATTCTAACAAAGTGCACTGAGTGTTTATTTCAGGTATGCTTTAGCATTTGACAGTCATACTTTGAAAATCAATTTATGTTTTATTTATAAAGAGAGGTCTAAAAAAAAAAGATTATGATACTTTATTTTTCAATCATTTCAATCTTAAAAGTATGTTTCCATATTTTTTTTTCCCACTGTAGTTGTCACAACTTCTCAAGGGAATTTCAAAAGTAGACAGATGTAACTTGAAGATGAATCAACGCTTTCTGTGAAATCTCCTCCAACTGTCTTAGGCCTTTGAGAGCAACATCTGAACTTAATACTTTTCCCTTTTATTTTGTGAGATATTTGAGCAATAAGGTTGTTCAGATTGAGATTCTGTGGTCATACAAGATTTTGTTTTTCCTTATTACACAAGTTTATTTATAGCTTTTATTTATTTATTTATTTCTCTTGGACACTACAAAGGGAGCTGAACAAACACATAATCTAGAGATTCCTTTTCTTTCCTGCATGGCAGATGTTCTAAGTGCAAGTTCACTGTAACAAGTAGCCTTAGTCCTGTCTGGTCTTTGAACTGTGATTCAGTTTAGATTTATTTCTCTTGGTCAAAGAGGTTACTACCCCTGCTGTCAACCCCGTCCTTCTTCTGGAGATTACTTCCCCCAGAGCAAAGGGAGCAAAACAGGTGTTTTGTCTGCTCTTTTGACATTGCAGTTCACAAGCTAGTATATTAACATAAACTGAAACAGACAGTGGGTTAAGTTAATATGCCAGACTGCAAACTGTTGCAGCTGAGTCTTTCCCATAGCTCTCATTCTGCTGATGTTGTCACCAAGTTGGTAGCGTCCTTACAGGGACAGGGAGCCCAGTTACAGTCTTAGCAACTGCAGTTAAGGACAAAAGAAACTTCAGATTTGAGCCCTAATCTTAGTTGCTTGTTTATTGTTTTCTCACAGATCTTTGCTCTTGTTCATGTTTCATTCATCTTGGATTCTTGATAAGAACTTTAATCATAGCTTTTCCTTTCATAGCTCTGACTACTCAGAATTATAGTCTAATTAACTTCTATTTCATCCTTGTTGTTTGCGATGTAAGAGATGAATAAAAGAGAATACTAGTGTTTCAGCTAAATATAAAAGTACAGGTGCAGAAAAGAGCAGAAAATCCTGAAGAAAACCTGGAACAAGAATCCCAACGTAACAGAGCAGAGCAGCTCCCTGTTTAGTCACTGGATCATTCTGCCTACAAGAAAAGCAGCTTGTCTATATGAAAAAAGAGAGAGAGAGGAAAAAAAAAAAAAAGAAAACATAGAGGAAATTGCCAAAACTTGCCGCTTGGTGAGATCATAAGAAAAAGCTAGTCCATGGCAAACTGTACCTCATTTACAACAGCTTTCTTAATGGAAATTGCTTAGAAGCTCTAAGGCAGAACACTGTCTAACGTGGGAGAGAGTGCAGTGAATGTAAAGATTTGAGTATTAAACTCAGGGCTGTCTCCCATTTGCCACATTTGATGCTTGTAATGCACTGGGAAATATTTACTGTGTAGCATTTAATAGCACTTAAAATCACCTATGGTGTGTTGAGAAAGTGCCCGCTGTATAATCAAAAACCTGCAAGAGAGCAGATTAATCCACAGCTTCTAATGGTTTTTCTTTCCCTGAAATTCTTTATTCATACAAGTATATTGCTTTGTACCTGAAAAAATATTTATCAAACTGGGAAGAGACACTCCGAAGCTTCTTCCCAGGAGAGATTAAATGACCACAGATCTCATAGCTTTCAGAAAAAAAAATGTAAAATTCACTATTTTATCCTTTTTTTTTTTTTTTTTTTCCCCAAACATATAAATCATCAAGAAAGGAAGAATTGAGGAAGAGGAGGCAGAAATCCTTGCATTTATCTCACAGATGTTTAAGGCCCTTCTAGATGAACAGGTTATAACTGCAAAGACAAATAAAATCAAATACTATGTAAAGAAAACTTTGAATAAACTCAGATATTCCACCATTTTTCAAGCAAACCACGTAATGATTCACTACAAGAAAACATGAGATCTGAACTTATGTCTCTGCTTTGTCTTAGGATGTATGTGTGGTTTCAGGCTGGCCCCTTCAAGACAGATTTCAGAAGTACCTTCACGCCCAAGGAAATAAATAACTGTAAGTACTTTGTGTAAGAAATGAACATCTTCATACATTTGAAAATCCTACTTGGCACCACAGCAGCCATTTGACTCTTTAAGTGCCCAACTGTCTATAAAATATCTAGCACTTAAGACCTCTAAATAGGAAGAGCTGAATTCTTTTTTTCTATCCTATTTATTTCGCAGCTTAAGGCAAGGCTTCCCTGACTAAATACAGGTATGTCCTCCAGATGTCTCCATAAACAGCAGTGAATAATCACCTACATACTCAGGGCTGTAGTCAAACTATTCCAGCATCCTGGGGCTGCAATAGATGAGCAGAAGCCTCAGGAGAAGACAATGAGAGATACAGGAGCAGGAGCAACTTCAGATTGTGTTTGCATGGAAATAAAGTGCTTTGGTTCCCAGTGCCACCGGAAAGCTGAAGTACAAAAAGGAATGAGAACATATGCTTTTGTGTGTATAAGAATGGTATAGGGGAAGGGAGATAAGTCACTTGCTTTATTTTTCTTAAGTGCTTCAGAATAAATTTGATTCAGCTTTACACTGATTTGTGGCATCATTAAATCAAAGTACACCGAGGAACATCCTGCAGAAAATCCATGCAAGGATGATAACAACGCGCAGCAATTGTCCCTGCTAGCACACGGCTTTCTTTTTGTATCTTACTGTTGCACATAACTGTGGATGTCTCAGTGACATTAGAAGAAGGGAGAGCAAATCAGCTACTCAACCCAGCTGATGTGCCACAGAGGCTTGCAGTGTGCTGGCTGATAATGGAGATGGCAGGCAGCAAAAGTCCCCTTGGCATCCACGAGCAGCCCACTCCCGCACACAGCAAGAACAGAAACGCACACTTATGGAATGAACAAAACTCTGACAGAGCTAAAGAAAATCTGGGAAAGAAAGAAAACCAAAGAAACCTGCAGAAAATGTTCTTAATCCAACAGGTCTGCAAATGCATAGGAAAGGGTATACACAAGTAGAAGTTACAACAAACCAAAGTATGAACAAGAACTCTGAATTTAAAGAGGTTTGCTCTATGTCTAACCCAATTCGATGTATTCATTGACACCACAGTGTAAAGGAAGTCAGAGTACACTGCATAATTGTGAATAATGCATAGCATTTTACATGACAGGATCAGAATTCCTTAGGATTTTGACCTTACTAAATTGGACAGACAGTCTGAAATCAGTAAGATGAGATTCAGTAAAGACAAGCACAAGGTTTTATACATAGGAAAGTAAAACAAAATTGAAATCACAAAATGGGAAAATAAGAGGCTGAGGCTACAGCGGGTCATGAATTGTTTAAGGCTGACCAAAATAACACTTTGGACTTCAAAAAAAAAGAAGACAAATGTGACTCTGGTATGTAATTATAAGACACTCATACAGAACACCAGGGAGATAATGATTGCACTCTATAGTCCATAGGAAATCTCATCCACAATACCTTGTCTTCACAGTAGGTGATATACAAATTACAAAGACTCCAGAGGATAGTAACAAAAATTACTAGGATTTCTGAAAACATTACTTAAGATGAAAGGTTAAAGTAATTTGATTTGCCCAAATCAGAAACAAAAAGATGCAAGGGGACATGATTAATGTATTTAAAATGTAAAAGTCTATTACAAAGGAAATAGTGATCTGTTCTTCTCTGGACTTTATGCAAGAAGTAATAGGCTTAATTTTCAACGTAGAAAATTTAACTTAGATGTTAACTATAAAAAGCAATTAGGCATTGACATAAGCTCTAGAGAGCCCCAAATAACTTCTTCACCAAAAGTTTCTAAGAACAAACTAAGGAAATCTTTCCTAGTGATGATCTGGATTTACCAGCTAACTCACTAGATTGGGAGACAGACTTAGATCTACTAAATAACTTCCAGTTCTGGGATTAGAAATCTGTGATATTTAAAAGAGACTAAAACAAGAACGTGTAAGATTTTATTTTAAGTAATCAAGCCCTGGCAACCTGACCTAGCTGTGGTACCCCTGTTCACTGAAGAGGAGTTGGACTGAACGACCTTCAGAGGTCCCTTCCAACTCTAGGATTATACAATTCTGTTTGCTAATATGCTAAGAAACTAATGCTAATATTGCTAAGTATGCTAATATTGCTTAGTACGCTAATATTGCTAAGAAACCTGGATGACAGAATCAGCATCACTGTACTATTTAGCTAAAGGTCTGGCCCTTGCCTCAGCTTATACACTGTATTTTTTTCTGAAAAATACACCAAATTCCTTTCATGTACTTTATAATGATAAATCCATAGGAAATACTGGCCTTACCTCTAATGTAAAACTGACGTGAGAAAAAACTTTCTATTGAAACAAGCCCTTTTTTAAATTCACAAATTCTCCATCTTATCTTAAAAAGCAAGCCTAGTTTTTCTTTAGTGTGTGAACAGATCAGAAATAGTGCTGCTGATCACAAACAAACGCAAGATATCATCCACTTCTCTACCAGCAGAACAGGAGGCAGTAGAGTATATTTCTGAAACAAAACTTTTGAAAACATCACAACTGTAGAATAGAAATTGTAGAAAAGATTAACATATGTCTGCCCTCCCTTTTCTTAGCCTTCTCTTACAATTACATATGCTGCATTATTTGTTCCAGTCATACTGGTGTACTTAATGGTGAACAGATCAACATATTTGGGTGGAAAAAGGCACAGAATGGAATTTCATCTCCACTGCAATTGATGACAGTACTTTTTGCAACTTCACAAGGTTTCACTATCAGCTTTCTGCATTTGTGGGTCCAGACTGAAAATCTGCATTTTTGACCATCCTTTCATCTATATGTATTACACTATTTGCCTGGGGAAAGGAAAATCAGCCATCTAGGAGCACTTCTAGCAAGGGTACAGCATGTAATTTATTTTAGATTGCCTAGAAATGACAAGTCTTATAAAGCCTATCAGAGAGCTCTTGCTTACTTCAGATGACAAAACACAAGTAGTTCCCTTAGATGGGGCTGAAGTGCTCCACACTGACCTGTCACACTGATTCTTTCCTCTCAATAGGGCTGCTAGGGTATGTTACCATTTCATTTGTCATTTTGCAAGCCACAGAAAAGTCAATAGAGAGCCAAAACACAAATGTTACAGCAAACACTTAATTTTCATTTACATGTCAGGATAACAGGAAAACAACTTGAAGACTGGGAATTAAATGCTCAGCCATCCATGCATGGTTACAGGCAATTGAGACCCAACCCAACAATATCTGAAGACACGTTTCACCTTTTTATATTACATAAAAGAAGAAAACAGAGAGAATGATTTCTAAAAGGTTTCCATTTTTGTCTAGCAAGACAAAAATTAGCTCTATGAAGACTGCAGATTATTACAATAAATAAAAGTAAAGGAGAAAAAAAAGTTGTGATTCTAATTGTCGTATTTTTCAGTCAATCATAAAAAGTAAAGCTGAATAAAAGTTATAACCCCAATTGTGCAATGTTAGAATATTGAAAATGACTTTTAATCTAAGCTGTATGGGAAGAAATAGAATGTTTTCTTCAGAAATGGGTGGCTATATTTTCCAGTGATCTAGATCCACAATACCCTCAGATACATTACTGAGACACCCACTGTTTTAAAAGAAAAATAAAACAAATTTTCATAGAAAATGACAGGCATTTGTACGAATTTGAAGTGTTTATACTTGAGAAAAAAAATACCTGCTTCATAATGTCCCTGTGACCTTTTTTTTACTAACATTAGAATTCTTGATAAAGTCTACATACTAGTTGCAACAATATACACTGTGATATTTCGTCACTGTTATCATAGTTTCTTAGCTGAGCATTCAGAGGTGAACAGGTTGGTAAATGTTTCATGCATAGGATTATGTCTAGAAAATGTAAGAAATTCACTTAATGTAGGAATACAAGAATGAAGACTACATGCTGTATTGTCTTGACTTTCCTTCCTTTACAAAAACACAGAATCTAGTATCAAGAATGAGTTATTTCCAGCAAATCCATAAAATACAGAATCATGAATATTTGAAAAACCTCCCTAAACAAAAAAGAGAACTGTCACCATCATTGCAGCTGATATGCAAGGAAAGACAAGGGAAATATGTAGTGCAATTGCGCATTTTTTGTGATCACTTTGAGAAAATTACTAAATTGCAGTGGATCTGGATAAAAATGGAAGTAAACTATGAGCTACTGTAACTCTGAGCTGTCATAGAGCAATGCTATCACATCTTTTAATAACATCACGTAGTTAAGCAACAGCAGCTGCAGATTGAGAAGGCTGTGTAAAATGCTACAAGAGACTCTGCAGAAAGTGTTGGAGCTGCTAACGTAATGTCTCAACATACATCAGCTACTATGCATAGCAGGGCTAATTCAAGCGTAGACATCATGTTTAAAAATATTTCATATGTTATGATGCAGTAGCATTAAGGAATGACTACGCACCCAAATCAGAATAATCACAGTCCTTGTGTTAACGCTGTTTCTATAAATTGAAATAGATACAGTGTCCCATACAAAATACTGTGCAGTGCAAGCATAAAGAAAGTTCACCATCAGGGCACAGGGAAAACATGAAAATACAGGAGAAAATATGCCATAACTGTAAGTGCAAAAGCAAATTCACAAAGAGGAAATAAACAAAATGCAAAAGAAGACCTACTGATACTGCAGAGCAAAAATATGATAATGGAAAATGCCTTGCATATGAGGTCATAAGCAGTAATTGTAGCAAGAGAACACATTATGTCAAAGGTTGTAGATAAAAAAAAGAAAAAAAAAGCAAAGAACAAAGACATCAAGGAAGCAGGCAGTGACTCAGGGGATGAGACTTTGCATGTCCAACATTAATGCAACACAGAAACAAAAAAATGCTTTATAAAGCTCAGGCTAGCATAAGATTCAAGGACAGGCACAGAAACAACCAGAAAGCTGAATGCCGATAAGACAGTAGAACATCAGAGGCTCTGCTGGGCTGTAAAGACTGACTTAGTCTTAAGTAAGGAAATAAAACAGAAAAGGCAAAATTGCACTAAGCTGAACCAAATTAAAATTTTAGTGCTGCACGACCATAATGATATGAGAATAAGCAAATTATAATCAGAATACAAAAAAAAAGAAAGTACATACATTGTAAAAATACATGAGACACAGCTACCAGCTGAACTAAGTGAACTTATGAACCTGGAGAAAAAATTAATAAATTACGCAAATGAGCAAAGCACAAAAAACTCACAACAGGCAATTCTCTATGGTATCTCTATAAAAAAAAACCTCCTAAAAATTACTAAGCTGTATCTGAAAGACTGGGATGTCTTCCAAGGATGCTACACCTGGAAATAAATAGAACAATTCAGACTGTACAACACCTGTCTTGCAGAACACCCATTGCATTAAAACAAACAAAACCCCAAAATACTGGGAGCAATAAAGCAAATGAGGAAAAACAAAGCAAAGCAAAACAAAACAGCCCCATCATTGCTAACTAAATATCAAGGCAGTCATTGAGAATTCTAGGCAACCTGTAAATTTGCAAAGGTCCAAGTAATTCAAACAAAATACTAAGCTGAGAAAATCATCAAATACTTACTTCTATATAAACCTGCTTGATTTAACAAAACCTATTATCCTTTAAAGACAGCTACTAGTTATACTAGGTGAACAACAGCCTCTCCACACACCAGCAGAGGGACAATTTCTCTGTGGCAAGGAGAGAAGACTACTAGTTCTCCTGAAAGTGGAACTACTCCATAGCATGAAGATGGAATAGACAGCACTATGCAGAGAGGTTCTTAATGCAACTTCTTGTGTTTACGAGAATGAGTCAAGAAAATTAGCAAAGAAAAAAAAAGATTGAGATAAAACTGTAAGAGTAACTCGTAGCTTCACAAGGGCTTTCATGACAATACTAGCAATAACTCCACCAAATCCTCAGTTCTGCTAGTGGAACCTCAAGAATTAGCTTTAGAAACATGCATGTCCAGAAAGAAATCAGGTTCTATTTGCCTGGATGCTTATCCTGAGCACAACAGCATTATGAACATATACAGAAAATTCAACATTGTCCATGTCAATTATGTACTGGGCTCAAGTCAGGGCTTGGAAAGAATCTAGGAACTACAGACAAAATTTGCATGTGCTGTGATCCACCTCTGTGCTCAAACACATGAGCACACAAGAGCAGCCCCAGAGGGTAATGTAGCAAGAAGAGGAAAAGACACGCTAATATCAAATTCTACTATGACAAACTGTAGAAATCAAACAAAAAATTCAGTCTTGATATCACATCTGATCAAACTGTTCCTTTTTTACACAGTTTTGTGGTGATTGATAGCACTTTACCTGAAATCTCACATTCACTCTACAGCTACACAGAAACAGACAAGGTTTGAGTAATCCTAAATCTTCGGAGAGAAGCATCTGTGTTCAGAAGGTGTTTTCTGCTTGTGAAACAGATTCTTTCCCATAGTTCCATTACAGGCCTAGTAGGTCCTCTGTTCAACCACAGCCCTTGTTAGCTGCACATCATTAAGCAAGTATATACTGTCCTTCAGTCGCTTACTTCTCCTTAGCCAAATACTTTGGATTCCATTAGGAAGTATCTAATTCTTCCAGAGAGATTTAATAAAGTGAATAACCTGAGAATTCTGGATTTCACTCTAGGAGTGAAATGCCCCCAATAAAAGATGCTTCATGCTAAATCCTATATTAGGCTTGTTAAGAATATAGACAGACTACACACATTTGTAATTGTAAGGAGGTAGAAGTACGTTAAGATGAAATAATTAAAGAAAGCACTGAAATGCACAAACATAGAGATAAAACAAACAGGACTTTGAGAGATAGTAGTTATCTGCAGCAATAAACATGAAGTGTGAACAATTCATGACTTGTGATAAGATTTAAAGTGAGGATATAAATCAGATGGAGGGAATACCATTGAAAGACTGAAAACACATGCACAGCTAGACAGAAATAAAGAAAATATAAAGAGCCTTTTGTTATCTTCACCTTGTAACTAAGATAATGCTTGTCTTTAATGGTACACCCTTGGAGTAGCTCTGCACTCAACTGTGAGACCGTAACAAAAACATACCAACATCTACCTTAATAGACATACGTGATTAGCATAGGTTTCAGTTAGCCACTCAATGCCACTTATTCAAAGTTTGATGTGTAAATAATTTTATTTGAATAAATTCAATTTTATTTGCTGAGTATAATTTGGTTTCATGTCCAGTCATCTTTATGAAACAGGACTATAAGCACAGCACTGCTCTCAGCAGGTCAGCTTTCCCAGATCTGTATTGGATTTGTGCAGCTTCTTTACAAGACACTTATTGCAAAAGAACTTCATATTACCAAAGCCTAAGCTACACCTACACTGAAGGAATAAACATAAGAATGAGGCAGACATGCCACATTGTGTCAGTCTCTTTTCTGTAAGAATGCTATTGTGGTTACAGGTGGTACTGCTAGAGGCAGTTAGAAGGCAGAAGGAAGCAGTTCCTTTCTTACTTGTAGTAATAACATTCAAAAGAAAAAAAGGAAAAAGATATTGAAAGAGGTAATACACCAGAACATTACATGTTCATAATGGTTTCCTTAAAGCTTCAAACACTGCTTCACAGAACATTTTCTAAACCTGTAGAAGCATCCTATAGTTGTGATCTTTTATTGGAGGAGGAAAAACAGAATGAAAACTTTTGCTTTAGACTAATTATGAATTTCACGGTCTTACTGAAAAGATATTTCAGGTGAGTCTCCATAGCAATCTGTTTTGTACTCGATATCATTATATAATTTCAAATTAATGACTTGGTAATAGAGCAGGCATTACATTTGCAGTTAAAACTGGGGTGGGACAGCAAATATGCTGTAGGACAAGAAAGGAATAAAAATGAGAATATCGAACTGGAGAAATTCTCCAGAAGCACCAAGAACAGTTGTTGGAGGATAAGAACAAACCTCTGCACAGAAGTAGGAGTAAGAGAGTTGTGCAAGATAGGAATCAGCTATCTGAGCAAAGGTTCTGCAGGAGATCTAGGTGTATTTACTGGATCACTATCTGAACAATAATGACATGCTGTTATAAAAAGCATGCCATACAAGGCTGAGTGTAGGCTGTAAGATACCAGTACTGTTTCCAATTGTTTCAAGAAAGCTGAGTAATTAGTTAGAGTACTGTACTGGGCACTGGATGGCAGTATGGCAAGAATTAAAGCAGAGCAAAAAGCTTAATAGAAATACTGAGGACGTGACTTATCAGGAAAATAAAATGAAATGGGGTATTTTAGCCTAACAGAGAAGAGTGAGGCAGAGTAAAGGCATATGTAAAAGTCAACAGCAAGGAAGAACAAGAAAATGATTTGTGTAGTACATGCGTGAAAGATAAAACATGACGCATTGGGCTCCAATTTTGTACAGTAAGGACAGTGAAAAAATGATGAAATAAATTATCAGGGAGTACAGTACTTCCACCAGTGGAGGCATATGAAATGGTTTGGCCTAACATTTACCAAGAAAAACAAAGAAAGGGAGTGAAATAATATAACTTCCTTGCTCTCTTCAGCCCCTTGTTTTCAACTTCTTTACATTCCATGATTCAAACTATATAGTTCTCTGGAATTCTACTCTCCCAGTTAAGCTCTTCTCTTCATATTAAAAAAAGTTATGACTTTCCATGATACTGACTGAGAGCAAGGAATTTGTCATGACTATATATAGACAGGGAATTGTCATATGAAATAGCAGTTTCATGAGCAACACACATCTCAAAATTCAGGTCAGTGAAGGAAAAGAAACAGGAAAAGTAAATTAGTATGGACACTTTGGGCACTCCAGCTTTACATCCATACTAAATATTTTATTAAAGTCTAATCACATATGATGAGAATAAAGCTAATATTCTTTGAAGAAGACAAAATTTAATGAGGATTCTTTTTTAAATTTCAATTGGTGCAAGAACACAACTTTTGTGACTGTTCATAAATAAGTATTCAACAACCATTGCTTCCATTGTGGCAGCTCTTTCTTTCTTGACTTTATAAAAGGAAATGCTCTTTTCCATTAAAGTTCCATGTGCCTTCCATATATATTTTTGACAATTCAGTTTTGATTAAGAAGTAGTGGAGCAGCAGCCAGTGTCCCCTTCTCTTTCAAGAATTTTCTAAAGAGCCCATGGAAGTCAAAGTCTTTTGAAAATCTGTCTATGTATTTGATTTCTCAATAACTATCCTGAATTGTGAACATTTCTGTAAAGTCCTTTATTCACTAGTAAAAAGCTACTAACACTTTCTAATTTAGTGTCTCCAGCAAGCATTTAATTCAAATTTAGTAAGCCAGATACCGCTTTTTAATTAAATATAAGATGATTGTTAAAAAAGAACTCACTAAGCATTTAGAAGATAAATCTAATAGTAATGTAATTAGCTCAAAATTACATAAGCAAGAAATGCCTAATCCCATTCTAAGTAGCACATGGACTTTGTAAGGAATTTGCAGATACTTAATTAACAGTTATCAAAATAGCCTGCAGCAAGACAGGTTTCTATTAATTGTTAAAATAGTGATATTTAATAAGCTTGTTAAGTGATAATACACTAGGGACAATCTACTCATTTAGTTTCTAACTATTCTATTATAATTCCCTAATGTCTTTATCAATGTCTTATATTTTCAGTTTGTCCAAAACAAGCAGTGATCTTGCATTGTTTAATTTCGCACTGTTTAATTTTTAAGTCTGTAAAGACACATTATCTTCTGAAGGAGGTGTTTATTTCCTCTTAAATATCACTAGTTCACCTACACTTTCGAAAGTTCTGATTGAAACAGATTTAACTTTTGGGCAGAGGGAAAAAATATACCAGTTAATTTTTGTGTGCAAACCTGAACTATTAATCTTCCATGAACAAGCTACTGTTATAAAGTAACTTTATGAGAAATTCTTTACTTCTTTGTGCCTTTCATTGCCCTACTACTCTGAAGGTGGTTTTTTGGGGTGGAAGCTTCATTTCTTAGCATGAAGCAAGGCATTATACTTAGCACTTTAGAAATACTCGACTCCTCTATTTATAGTTTATTATGTGATAGAAGTACTAGAATAACTTCCCTCTTCTTAATTTTCAGCAGTGTAGTGACATAGTCTAACATTTAATTTTCTAGCACTGCAGTTGAAGTGATCAAGGTTGTGCTTATCACCAACAGAATAAAAACGTATTGGTGTTGGTATGTGATGACCTGACCATATATCTGAGCTAGTGAAAGAGCAGGACGCTACGTCTCCAAGCTTCCAGGCCAAACTCACAGAATCATATAATAGCTTGGGTTGGAAAGGACCTCAAGGATCATCAAGTTCTAACATGCCTGACACAAGCAGAGTTGCCAGTTGCTAGATTAAGCACAAAATGAGATTGCCCAGGGCCCCATCCAACTTGGCCTTGAACAACTCCAGGGATGTGGCAGCAACAGCTGCCTGCCAATAGCATGTAATATAAAATGCAAGTTTCAGAGAGAAAAATGAAGATTTGATAATGCAAGAAGTAGTAACAAAGAAACAGTATTCGTAGAGAATTAAAGCAAAGCAAACAAAACAATTTAAGTTAAAAAATGTAGATGTATCAGTCCTACCACAAAGCTCTTAGAAGGACAAGGAAAAGAGAATTTATTTTTTTTTTCCCTTACTCAAAAAAAGAAGGGATCTCAGCAGCTTCTTTTTTATCATATAATTATAATGAGATTTAGGTGAGAAACAGTTGTCCTACATAGCCTTTTATGGGAGGGACTGACTTCCAAATATATTTTCTTCAGTATGTCCATTAACTACTTCAGCACAAATAACTCATAGGAAATGTATTTTTCTACCTCCACTTTTTTTTTTTTTTCCTGTTATTAAAGAGTCAGTAGAATTGAAAAAGGGCACTAACCCACGGCCCTAACCACAGGAGGTTACAGTAATTAGAAGATTTAGAACTCTTAGTGCTACACATTATGCAGCATGCCTAATTGTGAAGAATTCCATCTACAGTTACTATTGTTAACTATACAGCGATTGTTGTCAATATTGTCGTCTTATATCTGACAGAACTGCAAATAAGAAGCTTTGCATCAGTGAGGCGCTTCGTGACACTTGACAAAGAAGCGGCTAACATCAAATTAACAACAGGTTACAAACAATTCCAGTTTGACAGATTCCGTCACCAGCAGACGGATATCCTGCAAGTTAAATGAGAAATGGCAACTAGACTGAAGGTTGTTAAGTTTGCAGTGTTCATACTTGAGTCTGAATTATACCACGTGCCTGGAGAGGTATTCTGCTGTTTCAGAGCACAACAAAGCTGGCTGTCCTGGCAATGCCCTGTAGATCACAGATGACAATGTCTATTCAGATTGCATATTGATGTGTACACATTACTTAAATGTAATTTATTACTTCACAAGTAACATGGGAGTCGGTGATGTGGTAATTTATTCAATTTGTTTAACCTGTTTAATATACTGGAGACACTCTGCAAGTACTTATTAGTCCATTAGCTGTTGCAGTTCTAGGGGCTGCTTCACTTCCATTTAAGACCATCATTTCCCTAAAATGTTTGTTAAAATCAACTATCTAATTTATTAAGTAGAAGTAACAATGGTGTATTTCCTTATTCATTGTGTGAGATGGACGGAAATTGAGGTGTGATCAGTAAGCAGTCACTGACAAAGGAAGCATTTTCTATAAATAACCCTGGCAATGAGCACAAAGAAATGATCATCAATAATACAGAAATAAAAAAGAAAGATGCCATCATTCTGGACAGAAGACTTCCACAGACGAGTCTTTATGATCACAAAGACAGAATAAACATTCAGTATAATCTATGGTAAATTTACTTATGTCAGTGATAAAATGTGTGTTTGTGTGTAAAAAAAGGAAGAAAAAAAAAAGCATAAAATGTGATTATAGTTTTCATTTATGTCCTAACATTTGAAGTTTGACATCAAGAACAATATTGGCTGAAGCCTGAATACTTTATTTAACAATATTTTAAGGAATTAACTGTATCACAACATGTTATCATGTTTTTAATATTTTGTGTCAATAGGAGCTAGAGATTTTTGAAATGACTTCTAAAGTTCTACCACAGGGGGACAACTTCTGACAGAGAAAATTATATCTGAGTGGAAAGTATAGTGCTGATGGAGAACATTTTACCTGCAGAGAAGCACAGATACTGCCAAAGCAGATTTTATCTGCCTGCTAACAGAAAAGATTTTACCTGGTTGTGAAATGCAACTACTTACAGAGAATATTCCACTCACCAGCAGCTGAACTTCTGTGGTACATAAAACTTTTTCTGTCAGATTATACACATACATTATTTTCTCCATTACAGGATAACATCTAAGAAAAAAAGTAGTTACTGATGAAGCTTGTGTGATGGAAAAGACTCCATCAGTTCAGTACTTGCTGGGGCATAAATTTTCACCAGCTGAGAATCCAGCCTGGCTACGTACTACATACACAAGCAAAGCTTTGCCTCCGAAAGCAAGAGCCAAACCAATAATAAATTCCAGAGCAGTAGTCTTAATATGCAAAATTTAATATGAACAATGTAGCAATTTCTTTTTTTTAGAACAGTCATGCGGAAAAAAAGGATATTTAATTGTTATTGCCACAGGCTGGAGAACCAAGATTACTGGCACTAAGAAAGAAACCGAGAGGCCTATTGCAGCATTGACTTGAAGGTATCTGTCTGGGGTTTTTTGTTGTTTTCTTCTGTTCAGCCTTGGGTTACTTTCCTAAACCAACCACATAATTTGATTCTTCAGACTTTTTGTTAGGTGATTTTAGGAGTGAAGCCCTACTTAAGCAGGCATGGAGTGATTGCATCCAGTAATCCACTTGGAAAGCAAATGCTCACTGACACAGATGAATATGCAGGCAGTTGACAGAGCAGAAAGTTGCAAAATCTGAAGAAGCATCATGTCATGCTATTTTAGCTAGAGTTAATGATTGGTGATAAAGACCTTTTGTCTTTCTAAATACATACATTGTATTTCATTCCATAGTTGTAGGGGTTTCAGAGCCTTTCCATTTCCCTGTAATTGCTAAGGAACTGACTCCTGCTTTTAAGAAGAAAATATACGACTGCAAAGGTACAAATCTCTCAGACTGTGAAATATACATATAAAAGAGATTTTCCACTATTCTAGATTTCAAATTCTTTTCACGTAGGCTATTGAAAGAGATGAAAATGGATAAATGTGTAGCCACCAATGGCGTCCGCCTCTCACTTTATAGAGAGCTACCATTTCATTAAGTTTGAAGGTTTTGAAATAATATAATCATAATGAAAGAAAGGAAATAAAATTCTCAGAAAGTTCTCAAAGGAGTATTAAAAGATGAGATTTGAATAAGACTGATCAAATGTTGGAATGGAAGATGCAGATAGGTCATAAGCCTTTGCTTTTTTGATTGCCCATATTGTCTCGAAACTGTTCAGCAGAACAAAGAGTTTTGTGGATGAAAGACTGGTGTGAAGAAACATGAATGTCAACTTGAGTTCTGAAAGACAGTCTGCTAATGAAATATTCTAAAAGTCATTTTCAAGGTGGTGGAAAGTTCTCACTGATGTGCACCAATGCTTCTGATAAAAAGCATCACATATTTATGCAAGTATTGGCTTTTAGGTCTGAGAAAATAAAGCAATGCTTGTGTGTTGCAGAAAAATATTTAGTCTGTTCTACTTTCAGAGGATTAAAAAAATAATCAGGATGCTTGTTTAGGTTCTACTTTAGGCAGTCAAAACAATTCTGGAGCAGCTAATTTTCAGTTATAAAATAGGTTAATATCTAGTGGAAACTGTATAGACTGAAAATAAAGACAGATCCTAAATGCATTTTCACCTCATGAAAAAAGGCACTATCTGTTTGTGCAATAAGTATAATAAGTACAATTTAAGACAAAACAGTAAATAATGCATTTGGCTGCTCCAAGTAGGAGAGTTTTGAATCTGACTTGTGATATTTAATAGCTTCTTCATAATAGGAGTTCATAAGAGAGAAAGATCTAAAAGCAATAAACATATTTCCAACAGTTCTAGGTGAGCAGATCTAATTAAATTTTGGAATACAAAAGTCTCTGAAGTAATGCTGCCAAATTTCCATTTTTCCGGCATTTTCTTGTGCACTAGAACTAGCTTCTAAAAAACTTGCTTCAAAAGCACTGGAGTTCATAAAGAGCAGTCCTACTTTACCCTCAGTACCCACAGATTTCACCTTGGAAGCCTTGTTGTTAAACTACTGAAATCTGTAACCTTAGTGTGAGAGCCCATTTTCCCCAGTGTTTACAAGCTAAGGCACCTTTGTGCTCAGCAATTTCTTCTTGCTCCTGAGTTTCAGAAACAGGGCACTTGAGATTTTCTGAGGCACTCAATCTATTGGCAGATTGAGAGTGTGCAGACTGTATAGCAATGTGCTATAGAATTAAAATGCAATGATGAGGGTTTTTTTGGCAAATGCAGTCCAAGAGATGGTTCATACTCAATTCAGTAATTGACACTCTCCAAGAAGTGGAGAGTTTCTGTCTGATGGGCTGAAGTCTAACATTTATCACCTTCCTAGAAACCCTACTGACCAAAATAGAGACTGCTTAAGAACAGGAGAGGGTCATTCCTACCACATCTTTTATAAGCCATTTCACAACATAGGAAAGTAATCAAGTTTAAGTAAGTCAGGAAGAAGGCACATGAAATTATAATTCTTAACAGGTGAAGGTAAACACAGTGGCAAGTTGCATAAACCCCCCTGTCATCCTCAGCACATATCAGTGGCTAACTGAATAGGTGCCTAGTCATCACCTTTCTCATCTTGAATCCCAGCTCAGCGCATCTAGCTCTTACGGTGCGCTGTACAAGGACCTGGTCATCTAAGAAAGAGTTCAAAGTTCCACACTGCCAGCTTCATTTTAATTATGAGAGTCTTAAACCTTTGCTTTAAGAGTTAAATCTGGAGTCATTTCTATTTTGCTAATGTCACAAATATATTTTGAGAATGTCATCAATATATAGTGTATCTTCTTATTTGAGTTAAAGCATCATCTTTTATTCCTATGGTCAGTATTTTCATTGAATTATTGGTAGGGTATAGGCTTTTTTGTTCCAAAACAATTCAGCTAGGTTTCAAAAAGATAATTTGTATTGTATGCTAATAGAATTAAAAGCCTGTTCTTGCTTTTAACATGTATCCCTCTGGAAACAAGAAATGACTGGTTGTTACTGGCTGCTCTCCCTTATGATTTAAAAGAAGAACTGTGGGAAGGCTTTGCTGAATGGCCTTTGATTTTCTGTCAATGCAGTTTTGCCAGAATTTTAACCTAGGTCCCATAAGTGAAAGTAAAACATTAATCTGCTCAGTCAGTCAGTCCCTGGATAAAGCTTAGAAACAGAAAAATGTTTACAACAAAGATATCATAACCCTTTGAAGACTATAAAGAATGATAACAAAGCAAGTAATTTTCTGTTTAAAACTAGTTAAGATGCAGTGCTGTTGTTCTGAATCTAGATGAACAAATGAAACCCAAAGATTAGTTATAGCTTATGTTTTAAAGTTACTTAGCCTTTTCTTTTTCTTAAAATAAACCTTAGATGAAATGTTTAGCTCTATTTAAATGTGTGACACTATCCATCACAATTTTATAGTTGGACACATAATAATGTATAATCTCAGCTAGCTGTCCACTTGTAAAAATGGGAATAGACTTCAAGAAATAAGCAATTTCCCAACAGAAAATTGGAAATTCTGCCAACCAATTCCGGGTGACCTGCCATCAATCAGTGTTAAATTCTCCCCAGCTATTGCTGAAGGGTATTGCCATTACTGACAGGCTTCACCTGGTGACTAATGGTACGTAACAAACACATTCAAGAACTATAGAAATCCTAAGAATCTGTAATTGTCAGTTAACTCCCAGCAAAGGCCTTCTCAGGCAATTCAGAAAGAGAGATTTCTATAACCTTGAAACTACTTATTTTTATAATAATGTTTCTTTTTAAGAAAAAAAATCAGAATGACTTAATGCCATGAAACTAAATTAAATCAGATTGCAAACCACTTATTTGTTGCAGAATGCTGTAGTGTAAATCTACTTTGCCATATGCACTAAATATATGTTAATGTGACAATCACTCTAAGCCTGGATTAAAATTCATCTTTACAGAAAAAAACCTGTAAGATTAATAATTATGATTAATTGAAGTGTGCTGTTCTAGGGTAATAGTTTCCTTCATTTGCCTGAGTATATATTTAAAGTTAAATATTCATTGATTTTGTTACCCCTGTACCTATGAATTACTTTTTCAGGTGGAAACACACTACAGACAAGGAATTTTGACTGTGTTCAATCAGCATCAGAGAACTACAGAGGAACGATGCTACACTTGTTTCAGATACTGTAAAAGGATTTTGTCCATGTTCATAAACAAAATCTGCCAAGATTGTACTTGTGAAGTACAGAAATTTTAAGTTCCACTGATTTTTAGATTAAAAAACAAAATACCATAGAGGGGAAAGTGTTGGTGGAATCCAATCAGCCCTCTCAAAGACACTAATCCTGAGTTCAAATGTCTACAGTGCTATAGTTGTCAATGTGGCTGTAGACAGAGACCGAGTATAACAACTCTGCCTACCTGATTTCTATGGGGCAACTCAAGAAGTTAAGAAAAGCATATATGAATACCAAAAGTGACATTAATTTATAAATCTGTAATGAGATGGGTAATTAATTATATGTTAGGGAAACAAGAATAACAAATAATAACAAAAAAATAAAAATAAAAATAAGAGATAATAGCAAGAAACCATAAAAACAAGAGTACCAGAAAATGTCTGTTTTTCTCTACACAAACCTACTTCTTGCTGTGAAGTAGGTTTTACCCTATGTTAGGATAAAAACTGGGTTTGTACAATAGATATGCTAATTCATGGTGAAAAGTTGTACTGTATTTCTAACACCTGTAGACCATTGGGTCACTCCCAAAAATAAAGTTGATCATCAACAACAACAAAGATGAAAATATTTGGTATACACTCGGTACGTGCTTTGTCCAGAAAGGCTGAAGATGAGGAAGGCATAAAAAGCGGAGGCAAACAAAAAAAAACTGTCTATAAATCAGTAATAATGTTCAAATTATGAAGATTTCTGATGCCCTTCACCAAGGCAGGTAAAGTGCAGACAAAAGTCTCAGACAGCTGGATTTTCCCTGCATGCATGTAAGTGGGGACATTTCATCCTGTGTGGTACTGATGGCCTAGGAGTTCTAGTTCTGATCCTAACTTATTATGTGCTGTCTTGTTATCTCTTGGCCAAAAAAACAGGGACAATGGCTGAATGGTTGGCCTTCCTGAACTACTGATAAGAATAGAAATCTTACCTCAAGGAGAGGAAAATCCTTATACTTTCAAATGATGTAACCTGACTTACTTAGAGTTTCCTTCTGTATAGTATATTAAGGGTAGAAAAGTAAATTTTCGTAAGAGCTGCCAACTTCTCAACAAATACAAGGCTTGGTATGACAGATGGAGGCTTTTCTGTTAACAAAAAAAAACACTTCAACAATTCTGTGCCATCGTGGTTTGAGTGAGGGAAATATTAAGAGTATTATTGGTTATGAATACAGAACTGAAGAAATGCTAATGTCTTCATGCCTCAAAGTCAGCATTTGATAAAATCCTGTGAACAATTAGATAGTCTTTGCAATGTTTATTAACTTTCTCTCTGCATTCTTCTGTCAGAAGTGTTACTTAGCACCATTTTAAAGATGAAGTTTAAAACAGAGAGGTGCTAACTGGAAAAACAACTAGTATGGAACAGTGGGTTTCAGCCCCTTTGACATACTGAGAAATGATACATCCCACTCTCTCCATAGCTTACTGTGCTCTCTCTGAGCACTTAACATCATTTGTAAAAGAAATCGGCTTAGATTTTCAAAGTAGAGACTTAAAATATCTTTAAATACTTAATGACAGATTGAAAGATTAAGGAATAAAAGTAGAAATATATTGAACAAAATAGCATCTAAGATATTAATTTAATTACCAAGTCTCCTCTAAGGGTTCAGTAACTGATCTGTAGCAGCAGAGAAGGACTTAATTCTTCCCTTCAAGTTCAGAACAGAGGGGAAGCAGATGACATGATTTTCTATTATTCTTCAGATGTATATCAATGAACACAGAACAACAGTCCTTCAAGTTTGGTATCTTTTTTCAAGACACGCTTTCTGAGAGTACAGTCACTAATTGAACTCATTAAGAGACTTCAAATTGAACATATATTAATGTAAATATTAGACTTTCCTTTGAAACCCCTTTTTTCTCAATTTTTAGAAGAAAAATAATTAAAATTTAAAATAATTGAAAATATTTAAAAAATTATTTTAACTCACTGAGTCAAATCTCAGCATATCAGATACTAACTGAATGGTTATCAGTGAACAGAGAAGTACTGTTAAGTGTTTTCACTCTGTTCAGTAACTGCACATAACTTATAATGGCATTCATTAAGTCACTGATGCTTCCAAATGACTATATTTTATATTTTTTTTAAATGATCTCCGGTTATTTAGATCACTTTAAAACAAATTAAATGCATGGATTTATCTCTATTTAAAATAGATATTGATATATTTTAACACATTGCAGTTTTCAAAACTTTTGAATTCTGACCACATAAATTCCAAATGAAAATGATCAGCTCTGAGCCAGCATAATTGGATAAGTTCCCCTGATTACACTGAAAGATAAAAACGCAGACATGTCAATATTTCCATAGTTTTGAATAGATATAGACTTGTAAGTAACACATCTGTTTGTGACAGGGTACATGCAGGAGATAACCCTGAAAAAGGCCTTTCTTCTTAGAAACAGTTGTACTAAATGCACGTGAGCAGCTCAGACAAATGTATTCCACAGAGCAGGAATAAAAATTGGCCTATGTGGGCTGACTTCTGAAAGAAGTCAAAATAAGTAGATTCTTTTGTAACACAGAGCATTTCTACTGTAATAGAGAGTTGTTCCAGAAATCCAAAGACACAGTCAACATTGCTTGTGATGAATACTTATTAGAACTGCTGAAGCCTGGAAGTACATGTCCACCCTAAGCTTTATGAACCTCTTACAAAGCCTGTCAGGCTTCTCAGGCCTGTACCGTATTGTTCACACATTGTGTTCTAGCATCACCATCTGTGATACTTCAGAGCCACGACACAAAGGAAGGAGAGAACAAGCATTACAGTTCACAAAGGAATATGTGCTAAGGATTGCTTACAAAAATAAGCATATATAAAAAACTACGGGAAGTCGCCTTACCCTTACACTGTGGGAAGGAAAGCTTTTATCTGTCACATTTCATAATAAATTGTGGTAGAAATTATAGGCATACTTTGGCATTGTAACATACATAATTATATCATTTCTGTAACATCACAGATATTACTGATATACCTTGGGACACAGCTTAGGATGTAACTGAAATATTTTCCCAAGGCATGACACTATTAGGGAAATCTAGGTTTCCTGGAGGGGTAAATTCTGACACCCCATAGTGGTGCTGAGCAGAGCCGTACCTCATGACTTGTCTCACTGACATAACAGACTAATTCACGGAAGAATTTCTTATAGTGGTTTTGGATCTGTAAGCAAGCCCACACTTTAATATATGAAGACTATTTTCCAAATCCTTCCTCAGCTGACAATTTCCAGATCAAACGGTGAACAGCATTTAAAAACACCCTGCAGCATAGCCAGATTTGAAATAAGTGATTTTGTTGTCTTAAATACAAATGCTGATGTGCTGTGCAAGGAAGATATTCCACTTCCTTGAAGAACAGAGAAGAGCAACAGCACTGAAGTAGTTTTGATAAATGCTGTCACTCTCTAAGGAAATTTGGAAATTAGAATGCTATTAAATAGAGCTACTTCATACTTTGTTTGATTTTCATTTCTTTGCCAATGGTAACCACTCTTGGGAATATTACAGATACTGATCCCATGAGTATGTTAAATGGTTCAACTATGTCCTTGTGAGTAGCCTGAGGCAATGAAAACAAGAGACTGCAGTGTCCTGGCCTCCTGCTTCTGTAGTAAGCTTCTTGCAAGCTATTAAAACAAACTAGCAAATAGCTCTGTAATTCATTGTACAGACAAAAAAATTTCTGTGATTCAGTAGCATTTCAAAAATCATAAAAAGCTTGAAAGTCTATAGTCTAACCACAAATATGTTTTTTTGGGAACGTCTGCATTTTGGACACGCTAGTATATTTGGTCTAACTTTCTTCTCATGCTATTGCTATCAGCATCACTGCAGATCATTTCCAACTTGCTAAAACCAGACATGGTTCTATGAAGTTGTCTCACTTTTTCAACAGATCCCTCCCAGTATGAGGACATCAGCAGTTTGTGAGCTGGGCATATGTCAAGAGTAACTGTGCACGTAGCTGCAGTTTACGAGTAGGAGTAAAGAGTGGGACACTACAGCATCTGTTTTGTATTGTATTTAGTACTGTCATTTACCAGGGCCAACCCTTTTCATAAGAATTCACAGTAAAAGAACAAGTCCAGATGCAAGAAGAAATACAGAAGACACGCTGTGAACAGCACTGTTTTGATACTTAAATATCAGAGGTGTTAGGAGTTATTCATTGAAAAGAATGATCAGAGTAGGTTAGAGAAGTGAAAGGCATTCTCTAACCCTTAACAGCAGTCGCTGCAATGTTTCGTTAAATCATTTTCTATTTTCCCTGAGTAGGAGCTATGGAGTATTTTGTAAAGTTGCACCTTTTAAAGTCCAAAAAATAATCAGTGAAGTAGGATGCATCTTCTTCAGGAAAAGAAATTAAACTCACTCCATGCTGCAAAAAGTCATCAACTCACAGCTGAGCAATACATTGTAGAGTTGAATATAATGAGGTTGCTGTATAATGCCACAATACAAAAAAACTGCAACAGTGAAAAGAAAATAATAATCCTTCTGCATTCTGATATAACACAGCTCCCTTTCCCCCTACAAAAAAAGGTTCAGAAGAAAACTAGGAAACAGACTCAGGCATAGAAATCTCTTATAGTTCATATTAATTAGCCAGTTTTGTGCCAAAATAAATGCAGAGAAACACTCAAGTGAGATTCTTCAGAGATTAACAGAAATGAATTGTATATGCTGTTGTATAGCAGTCTTTTTCATTGTAAATTTGCACAGCTCTATACAGAACAAATTCATATTTGATTGCTCAGAAGTGACCACTAATTAACTTTTCACTTGCAGTTTTATTAGTTGATTGCAACTCTTTGGCCTTAAAAGCTCTACTGAAAGAGGAATTGAACCTCACTTCTAAACAGTTACCATCAGTTGTGGACGTTGAGTCAAATTATTTATTCATAATCCTGAATTTTAGGCATTCTTGATTACTGCAAGGCCCAGAATGGTGTTCTCTCAGCTTTCCATATCTGAAGCACTTGGAGAATGACCACAAGAATAGCCATAAAAGCAGGAAATAAAAATAACTTGGTAAATGGGTAGATTGCAATAAAAATAGAGAAGCAAGAGTAAATAAGGGTACTTAACCAATGACCCCTCAAACAAGAGCCATTTTCCTTTTCAGAAATCACTTTCTACTCTGCAATTTACATTTGGCAATTTTTGTTTTCCTTTATCTGAAAATAGGAGTTGCATACTAGTTTATATCCTGTGTTTTTAGGGATAAAGAAAAAAAAAAAGAACAACTAATATATACTCATGCTGAACTGAAGAAGGAAGCTGATTATCCCAACCCTTTACTTTTGCTGTGTTTTCCCAGGACCTTGACATAGATATTGCCTTCCTACGCTGTGGCTTTCTGGTACAGCTAGAACATAGGTTGCTACTGATCTATACACCATTTTATTTCAGTTAAGAAGATACAGCTTGTTCTGTGTTCTAATAGGCACCAGGCTGTGGACTGTGAAAGGCAAGAGTTCTCATAATGAAGCAGTACTTGTGACACAAATCTTTTAATCAGGCATTTAGTAATTTTGCTTTGCAGCTTGGAAAATCTCTTTCATTTAAATTCACCTCATAGGAGCTGTGTGTCAGGCAATTATTCTCTACCCAAAGATTTCAAAGTCCAAGCAAATTAAATGGACTCTGTTCTTAAAGTAATACTGCCCTCAAAGCATTATCACCATTGTTAAGAAATAAGAAACCTGAAGTCAAAAAAGGCATCTGTTCTCTGTACGAATACAGGTGCAATTCCTATTAATGTTATTGGCAGTGAGATGTGCATGTTTACAGTTCTAATGTAGAGTTTCTTTCGATGAATATAGCAACTGAACGCTTACAATTCTATACGAATACACTGAAAAGGAGAACTGAGTTCCATCTTCAGAACACTGAATTTCATTCAAAATACGATGGCCTATAGTGATACTGATTCTCAGCCTGCCCGTATGTCAGCTATGTAGAACTGAGTTTTTCCAGGAGTAGACTCTTACAGAAGAAAACAGTCTTACAAGACATGCTATCATTAAGCATTTGAGTCATCACTGGATACATGCTTTTGTGAAATACAGTAAAACTCCACGTTGCTAAATTTTAGCCTTCGATTCCCTCCTAACTGAAACAGAAAGTAAATGGTTGATTTTCATATAAATGTTTGAAAAAAATTACTGCAATTTACAATCAGCTGCCCAAAATTCAGGCCATCTGGAAGCCTACAAAGGGATATGAAATACAAATAAATAGAATTCTGGGGAATCATAGGCTGGCATTCTAATTTTGCTAAGAAGAACCACAGACAAACTAACAGTACGGCCCTGGAAATAAGCAGATGCAGAACGACTCAAAGAGGTGAAGACAAGTTTTTGACAAGTGAAGTATACATTCCAAGTGTTGTAAGAGAGATGAAGCACAGAAATCCTTTAAAACAGAACAGTCTCTATAGAAAGATCTTTCAAAATCCTTGGAATAGAAATCGTTCTCCAAAGTACCTCCAATGGCAATATAGTTCCACTTAAAGAGCATAAAGAAAACAATGTCCAGATTTACTTGAGAGACCATAGAATTTCTGGGCCGGTTAATGGTAAAAGAGATCTATGGCAACTGAAAGCTAGCAAAAGAAATCCACATTCTAATCATGTAAAAGGTTACTAAAATGCTACTTTAAAATGACAACATTTCCTCTGATCCCATAATGAACCACTGCCATGATCAGACAGGCTTTCAACACTATAATGCTTTGTTACTGTCATCCTTTCTTGGTTAGGTTCACAAAAGCAATATGCTTGCAGCAGTTCCTGCTGAGAACGTGCAAGTTGTTGGTTGTCATACACTTTAGTAAATCTCTCTTCCATTTATTTGTTATTTCTATGCCCATCCTGTGTCTCTGTTCAATAATGGAACACACAGATTGTATGTTACTGCAGTCACTGTGGCTATGAAAAGCTAGGATTGGTTAGACTAAGTGTAACATTTCAGTAATTTCTTCACTGATTGTTTTTTGGAGAACAAGATTTTATGGTGTTTTTGTTTGTTTTTTTTTTTTAATTATTTTATAAACTGTTCACATTCTCAGCAAAAATTGTACAACTCTTGACAGTCAGTTTACCAGTAATGTCATCTAGCAATAATCTTTAGATTATTTTTTTCATGTTTAACTAGTTGGCTAATTTCAGCACCATTTATGCTTTCATGTTATTAAACTGAAAAAGATAAGACAATTGACAAACATAAAGGTAGCTAAATTCTACTTTCACTGGACACAAGGTAATATTTGCAAAAGCACCTCAATGATCTAAGACTGAGAATACATAATCTGTGAGGAAAGGTTGCAAGAAGGATTAAATCTAGAGAAAAAGGGAATTGAAGGACAGCAATACAGCAACTGTCTTCAAAAACATGTAAACATGGAAAAAAGGATGCAATTATTCTCCATTATTCTGCAGAGTAGGAAAATAAATGCTGGGCATAAGTTGCAACAAAACAAACAAGTGACTCTAAGAAAAATCCCGGTCTTACAAAAATGGCTAGTGAAGAACTACAATGAACAAGGCCAGGCAATGCAGCCTCTCGAACCACAAATTTAAGAACAGGGAAAGCACAAGAAGACCACTTCAGACTCCTTCCATACCTATTTTCTGATGTTGCTGTTTTCCACTACAATCAGTGGTAATGAAGTTACCAAGCTTCAGATTTCCAAAGATATGGGGCACATGTAGGACACAATGATAAGGTCAACTGGTACTTCATAAAATTTTTCTTTGTACTTATTGGTAAGTATCTTTTGGCACTTCAAAACATTCAGAATTATCTAGATCACTTTTAAAAGTAGTTTCTTTGGTAGCAGTAGGTAAGTAGTAATTAAATTTTATTTCAAGCAGCTTTTCCTAGTGTACACAAAAAAAGCATCAAATCATGGTGCTAGAGCAGAGGTAATGTCCTAACTGTAGGAGAGGTCAAGCTACTAGAATAGAAATATTCATGTTCTTAAAGTTAACAGTAATACAAAAACTTCAGTAAGTGGAAGATTGCTGCCAAAATTTTATCCAGAATCCATACCCTGAGCATATGTTATGTTTTTAAGCTAACTGCAGTTAGATACCAGGATGAAAATTGTACAGGGCAGGCTATTTGTGTGTCATATTTTCACGGCAGGTACTGTCAAAGCCTGGGCACTGGATCAGCTAGACTTTGGGTAGGCTCCTAAATAATCTTACATTAGTTTTGCCTTATGGGGATACCCGCATGTCCTCACAATATTCTGTGGAGTTCATCTATTACAAGTCAATGTGGTTTAGGTAGCTAACAAGGACACAGAAAAACCCATCAGGAGTCAAAGATAGGTGTACTTGAAGTCATAAAATTAGCCTGTGTCTAAACTAATCGAGAGAAGTATCTCCTCACTAATGCAATTGTGCTTTAATAATCAAGATGGCATCTACATAAGCCTGTGAGAAAAACAACTTTAAAAGACAAATGAAAACTTTTGAAGAGATCAGGCTGATTTTCTTGGCTATTTGTGTTGTGCATCAAGCTGAAATAATTGGACACATCGTTTCAAAACATTCACTTTCTGCTTGAGTGGATAGGAAGCCCTCCTGCAGTTCTGGGTAACCCACAGTCTGTTCTGGGGACCTTCAAAATTCACCAGGTGGTCCCCTGAGAAACATTCCACATCATATGATCTCATAGCTCTTTTCAGCTCCAAATTCATACAGTCTGTCAAGGTTGTCAAAGTGAAAGCCATTTAGATGTCTGGTTTTGCATTTTGTACTCCGAAATGTTCCAGACATGAATCCACTATCTCCAAACAGAAAATTGGTCTTCTTGAGGATTTCATTTTGAATGTCCTGAAGTCCACTTTTACTGTGGATTTATCAAGAAAAAAAGGACTGTAATGAAATAGAATAAATTATTTAATTTCCCTGCCTCTGCCTAGTCTGAACGACAGCCCTTTTGAGGTCAGTATTGTTTAAGCCTGTGAAATGAAAGTTCAACGAAACACAATCAAATAACCATCAGGCACCTTATTAAATTTCATTCAATTCCACAGAAAATCTTAGGAGTCCATTGCTATCTTCCAATTTAGACAAAGATTAAATGAAAGCTGATCAAAGACTTATAGAATTCTGAAGTTACACTAAACACAATGTGCTATGCCTGAAAAACTTTCTCTGGTGTAATGAAGTTAGAAGTGGCTCACCATAATAGTTTTATATAATCACCACTTTTCACTGGAGAGGAAAAAAATAGTAGTCTACAACCAGTTCACCTGATTATAATTTCATATTTCACAGTCTAAATCACGTTTTCACTGACACTAGGATTCATACTGCCAGATAGAATAAAAAATAAAAATGATGTCAACAAAAGAAGCAGCATTGTTATTTTTTTTTAACAGAAAAAAAATGCCAAAATGTCACTTCCAGTTTTCAGTCTATCTGCTGTCAAAGAAATGTAGGTAAACTGAGAATGCCTCTTATGCACAGTTAGGTAGTTACAGTACTTAACTGTTTTCACCACTATACTCCTATTCATCTATAGTAAAAAACTACATGCAGACACTACTGTACTCTGTTACAAATATTAATAGGATAAAAGTGAAAGAAAACAAAGCAATGAGAACAGAAAGGATCATGAATATGAATAAGTTGCTTCATTTTTTTCTTGCTGCAGAAAGGAAGGAATTCCTAGGGAGAGTAACGCGTAGAACAGACCGTCTTACCCATCTCAAGAGAAAGCTCTTAAAATTCTGTTTTCAAGGCAAGCAAGTTCATTACCAAGTGTCCTTTATAAAAGGTTCCAGTGTTCATCTACTAGAAATCATACATGTCATAGAAAGACTTTAGCCTACAGTTTAGAAATATAGGACTCCAAATATAAGCACAGAATTCTTCTGCAGCAGAACATCCAGAGAGTCAATGTACAACTATAGCAGACAGTCTGATTTCTGGAAAGGTTTTAATAATATGTAACTGAGAGAACATTTTCACTGTTTTGCATATGCAGTCTACTTTCTTCTGCTAGTGCTCTTTGCAAACTTGTTTGAATACCTGCAGAATTCTTTATTATTGAGGTGATGCTGACTGCTTCTCTGCTGGTGACTATCTGTACCCTAGAATTGTGGATATATGTTTATCAAAAAACTAAACACAGAACAAAGGCACAAAACTCACATCCTTCCATACCTTCATGACAGTGGTGAAGCTTCACTGACCTCAGACTGTGAAAGCAAAAGCAAAAGCTGTGGCGCAAATGCCAAACATCAGTACATACAAATCTTAAAAGTTGTGGTATTTTAAAATCACTTTCAGAGCTACAAAAGAATATGAACAAAGATATCAACTAAGCCAACTTTCTGCTAGCAGTCAGCATAGTTTCCTGTACTTATACATTTTAAAAACAGCATCAAATTATGAGTATTTCAATGATAATGTTTGTGCTTGTCATTCATATATAAGGTTATATTGTTATAACACAATAAACTGAGCTCCTTTGAATGCAATTCATAAATAACAGTCACAAGGAAAAAGACAGTATAGTGGCTTACATTTAAATAACATTTTGCCTGCTTTGGCAGGGGGTTGGACTCGATGATCTCTGGAGATCCCTTCCAACCCCTACGATTCTGTGATTCTGTGATTTTAAACTGAAAACTTTTCACCTCTACTCTGTAGATCATGGACAATCAAACCAATTCCATTTTGTCATGCACTTTGGAAAGAAGATGCAAATTGAACTGAAATGGAAAGAATCATTGCCTGTAGATCAGAACTTCAGCACTGATATGACTAATTCCTTTTGAGGCTACTTAAAATATGCGACTTTAGATCAGTTCTGAAAGAGCAAGCTTAACTCAGGGGGAACCTTATAGCAGCCATCCAGTACCTGAAGGGGGTCTACAGGAAGGCTGGAGAGGACTTTTTTGTAAGGACATGTAGCAAATGGACAAGGGGAAATGACTTTAAACAGGAGGAGGGGAAATTTAGACTAGATATTAGGAAGAAGTTCTTTACTGTGAGGGTGGTGAGACACTGGAATATGTTGCCCAGAGAAACTGTGGATGTCCCCTCTCTGCAGGTTCTCAAGGCCAGGCTGGATGGGACTTTGAGGAACCTGGTCCAATGGGAAGTGTCTCTGCCTATAGCAGGGGGTCTGAAGTAGATGACCTTAAATGTTCCCTCCAACCCAAACCACTCTATAATTCTATGACTCTATACATAGATGGCTTAAACCGCAATTAACAGGCTTTCCTGTATGTCATTTCAAACAATTACACCAGTCGCTTTTTTACGATTAGCAGATATCAAGGTTCAAGATCAGCTGTCTAAGAAACAGGAGCAGCAAAATGAACTGAAAACACATTGTATGTCCCTCATTGATCTGTCAAAGGTTTTCTTTCCACCCACCGTCCCCTTAACACATGACCTTTCTAACATAAAGCATGTGAATTGTAAGTAATTCCGAAACGTGGTAATTTCCAATTGTCAAAGCCACAGAAATCTCTCCACCAGCCTCTTCAATGGAATTTGTGTCTGAGGGAGTATCTCCACCTGAATTCAGCTATATGGTGGCTTAATATTCCTTTTTTGGAACATCTCCAAGTAACCAGTTAGAGACAAATAGAATTGAGACAAACATTGGAAAATCCCATCTTCTAACTTGTTAAGAATCACCTTAAAATCCAGAAGCAAGGTAGAAATCAGGATTCAAAGTATACCTGCCATCATTTTATGAGGGATGAAATTCTTTTATCATTTGTTACCTAATAACGCAGGCAGTGTTTTATCTCATCATCCTTTTTTGTCTGTGTGAAAAAAATTAGAAAGGAACTTAAATTTCCCTTTTGACTTTTCCTTGGCCTCAGGTAAAATAAGGAGTGTTACTACCTAACACCAGAAATTCCCACTTATATTACAGTAAAGAAAACCTTATCCTTATAACAGGACTGTGCAGCTGAAGAAATAATACACAGAGAAAAAAGCCAGCTTCTCTTATTCAGCTGGCTTCTCTCCTAAGAGAGATGACCCTCCTATATCTAAGTTTCACCTATAGTATTCCTTGCATATTCTTTTATAACATACCTACCAGTATGTGGATGGGATAAGTCAGTAGAGGGAGGACCAGGGATACAAAAGTAAAGGTAGATGAATTCTACTTTGACCTAATTCATAGGCACTATATAAAGCATTTGCGCTCAGCTGTATCACTGGTCACAAACCCTTCTTCCGTATTACTGTTATCACTGCTTTTCCTTCCAAAGAAATACCACATGATTTCCCAGCTCCTACCTCAGCTCCAGAAAGAGCATTCCGCAAAGCATTTTACCTGTGTAAAGTTTAACCCTATTATACAGACCTCACTCTGAGTTTCTGGAACGTTCAGATGGCATTGCTGGGAATCTACTGAAGCAGGCCAAATCAGTCTGAAAATGGGCTTGTGAGTTCACATACGGACAGGCAGAATTAATCACAGTTAATCTGTAAGGGTCAAACTCTGATGGAGCAATCTTTCTTTGTTTCATCAACAATGACCACTATTAGATGTGCACGTACCTTGAAATTAAGTCACTGGAACCTACGTGGAAAAGTTGGTATTAACTCTTTAGTCAAATTAATAGCCTAGCACTCCATGAAATCATCTATGCTCTTAACCTATGCTTTTTCATGGCTGCTGAATTTCTAGTTTTCCACACACAAATTCTATTTCTTTTCACTTTGGGAAGTATTTAATATTTTTGATGCCGATTTTGTATCTAGAAATAAACAATTCCAGAAAAAAAAATCTGAAATGGAAATTAAAATGTATAAACAACAAATTCATGTCCATTAGGAAAATAAATTCAGTCTTGAATCTTGTGCATGACAGCGTGTTTGACAAAAAACTTTTAATTATAAGTTTTTTTATGATTTTCTGTCACAAGTTAATAGAACTATATTGTAAAAAGTATATGATGAATTTCTAAGTAATTTTTGACTAATCAACAGAAGTTATTACACTACTCTAAAAGAATATGAAATGTGTTGTAGTCGAAAGGCTTGAGTTTGAATGTATTGGCATCACGTTTTTGCTTTCCTGTTTGAAAGTAAATCTGAATATTTTTTCATTTAGCTACTTATAATCAGCAGAGCCAATTGTAGCAACATTGACATTCTATAAATTACTCACGTTTAGAAAACAGACTCCAAAATTTTCTAAAAAAGAGTTTGACGTAAGTGAAAAGATCTACCTTCCATCAACTGCTAAGTATTAGATAGGACTGAGCTATTTTGTACCTTTTTCTGAAAAGTTTAACTTAATAAGGATAGCTCAGTAATTAATTTCAAATGAAATTTCCATTCCCTGAATATTTTGCTTTACGCATACAATCTTACTTCAACATTTCTGCTCTGTAGGAGCTTTCTCTTAAAGGAAGTCGTGCTTTCTGCATAGAAATTTAACTTTTCATTCTCTATTCACAAAGTAAGAGCTTATGCATAACATCAAAAATTCCAAGAACCAAAGAACATTTAATAGAAAATGGCATCTATAAAGGACAAAGAAGCCAAGATAGTCTCTTGGTATCTAAAACATGAGAGACCCATGGGCAGCTTCAAAGCTGCTATGATGATGCATGTGCCAAGCAGCCAGCTGCTCCTGCTAGACATTTTTTTTTTCTGACTTGGCATTTAGGTCTTGTGCTTGCCATTCAAAAGCAACAGAAGGAGTCACAGGATGTAGAAGGGCTGTTACTCTCTCATATAACATCTGTAAAAATTCTTGGGAGGCAGCAGGTGCTGTGAAAAGCAATATATTTGCTCTGAAGCGCTGATGCAGTAATACATAGGAGGGAGCCCAAAATGAAAAATAATTTTGTCACAAGAGCTCCTTTATCCTCATAAAGGACTGCATATTTCCTAGATATTTATTTTATTCTATTGTTTACTGTATTAAAGTAAACCCACAATTTTCTACTACATTCTGTAAGACTATTCCCAAAAGTCAGCCTCCTCTCTCAAACCTTCAAGAATTTTATATAATAAAACAGTAAGCTTGTGTTGATTTTGCTTAATTCTCTAATTGACTTCAAGTTTAAAAATTAATTCCTGTTTTTATATGTTTCTTGACAGAGAATATATTTCTGTTCATCCTCCATAAACTTAAGAGTAGTAGGAACCATCATGATGGAAACATGCAGTGTTCGTGGTAGAGCATGGATAGTCAGGCTTAAAAGCCCATAGAGCAGTGATTGTAATGTCTCAGTTTCATTTCCAACCAAGTTTATTCCCTGGCAAGTAGCAATAAGATGAACAGAATAACACTCACTCTTCCTTGCAACAGCTTCTACTTGAGCAATCACTTCATATTCATTCACTGAGCTAGTTTCTATGTCTAGAGGGCAGCCTGGCATCAGTTTCTTTGAATCATTCATATATCATAACATATCGAAGAATATGGCAACATTCAAACAAGACAGATGATTAAACAATAGTGAGAACCATTTTTTATGGATTAATGAGTAGAATAAAAAGTTTTGGGTACATTAGTGTTCCGGAAATATCTACAAGAAACCTGTGTGAAGTATTGAAAATTATCACATTTATTAATATTCTTTCAGTGCAAAAAAAAAAAAACAAAAAAAAAAAACCAAAAAAAAAACAAACCACAAAAAACCAAACCAACCAAAATAAAAAAAAACCAACAAACCACAAAACAGCATAAAACAAACAAACAAACAAAAACCCTATGGAAACATATCAGTTTTAGGATAAATATTTCAGATTTTCTGAAAAAACAAAAACAAGTGTTCATAATCACACATAGAGAACAGCACAGTTAACAAAAGCTAATATACAGTCTCAATATAGTCTTGTTAGATTGCATTAATTCATTGTAACAACAACTAAGGTTCTTCAGCTTGTACAAAGCTGAAAAAGGATCTAAAGAAAAACTAAAGAAAACATGAAAAGAAAGATGATGCTCAAAAATACACTGACATGTTCACTGACTTTGTTGTATCATCTGCGAATTCTATCACAAGATGAAGGAAAACTCAAAATTAGTCACATATGTATTGCAAATATTTCTTCTAATAGATGTTTGATTATATATTCCAGCAGTTGTAGATATACTGCAAACTTGCAGAAAAAAATATAACAGTATGCTAACCTCGGTCTACAATCAGAACGGAGATTTTGTTCACAGAAGGGGTTAGCGCTGTACCAAACTTAGCAACCTACCACCATGATCAGAGGATCCCTTGGAAAACAGAACATCACCTGAGCAACTGGGTTGCTCAGGCTGCTAGGTCTTCAAGTTAGTTTATATCAACTCTGTTAGATGCCATTTCCAAGGTAAGTTCTTTGAGCTGTCAGCTCAGTTTCTATAGTCAAAGGCTATCTTAAAGGAAGTTCCACTATGGTAGGCATTTCCCTTATGTTGAATCTGCTGTAGCTAATACAGTTAAAAGATGTGTTAAAAAGATTGTGACACCTGGCACGTTTCAAGTTTGTGTCATCTCATTGCCAGAAAGGTTGAAGAAAAACTCTGAAATATTTGTTTTTCACAAGTACACTGTGTTACTAGTAAACAAGATGCTACAGCCCAAGATACAGTTTAAAAGCAAAATAACATATCAGAAGTATGATCCTAAATAGCTGAGAAGAGGCAGCAGTTAAGACAACAGGCAAATCACATAAAGAGCTTATGAAGATTGGCAACCTTTCTTAATAAAGAACAACAGCCAAAAGAGATCCCATTCTTAGAGCATTTTTCTACCCTTTTGGAGTTTTGCTATATAGCTTGAATGAAATGACTTAAACCAACAGGTTAGGCACTGTGCATTTCAATCATGGATATGTATGCTGAAGTAATGAGGATGTCTGGTGAATCTATTTGTGTTCTGAGGCCTGAATTTATGGAATGTTGTTACACTCATTGAAATCACAAAGGGAAACTAGTAGTGAAAAATTGCTATGACTGTAACAAAAAGTTTGCAAGAAGGGCAAATAAGTCCCTCTGGAAGTTATTCAGATTAACTTGCTCTCATTTTGTGCAGTAGCAACTCATTAATAAATGGAATTTTATTATTGTGACCACGGTATTTTGCTTCTGTGTGTCTTGAATGTTCCCTGATCTCTTTTGACTCAGGTTCTAAAATACATTGTCTGAAACTAAATTGAAGAAGTGTGTAATCTGTTTATTCAGATGATATGGTGCAAACCATTTCATATGTATCTAGCATAAAGTGATTCCAAAAATTCACTAAAGAAGTGTACTCACATCCTCACATTGTCTTGCCACTTGTCTGCAGTCTCAGCTCTCTACTGACAAACTGCCATATAAAAAATTACCTAGATATTTGCCATTAAAGCCATTAAAGCAAATTCTTAAAACCACTGCATTTTGGTTGTGTAAAACCTCTGATTTGCACTTCAAAAAACTCTGCAGTTCAGGACTGTGATATACATGTGCACAGGTTAATAAAAGGAATTTGCCCAGGCCACACTTTTACCTCAGCCTCTGACTTCATAATCTGTTTCCCAAGAGCTTCCATCAGTATAATTAAATATGTTCACATTTAGAGCTAAGCCTGTTATTATGAGCTAAAGATCTGGTTCAGTTTGCCTACGTAGCCTCCTCACGTTTTATTCATCTTTTGGGATACACGACAAATACAGATGTCCTGCATGAGAAAAAGTATATACGATTCAATACACCAGCACTGTCAATATTGGCTACAGCTTACTAATTATCTTGAGAAAACTGAATGAGCTAATTAGCAGGGCTCACAAAATGGAATATCATCAGTCAGTCAATCAATCGTGGCTTCTGCTAACTGAATGAGTAATTCTCACGCATTCTGGGTCAATGTCAACCTCTGGAGTCTTCCAATGGACTCCCTTGCTTTCCTGCCAAATCTTAAATTGAAATCACTAATCAAATGAGCTGGTTCAACTTCCTACTCACATTCCCATAGATAACTAGTGGTTACATTCTGAGAATGCTGAAACTGCAGCAGTTGCTTCAGACTGGTTTCTGTTCTCTTCACTGATGTCAGCAAATGACAATTTTTCTAGGTCCCAAGAGAACACAACTGTTGTTTTGACCCCTATTCAGGAAAGTATGTATTGATTTATAAAACTCACAGTTATAAAGAAACCCTACAAAAAGCACAAGTGACCTAAGGAAAGAGTTTAAAATGATGTCTCATCTTGCTTGATTGGCAGAGATCCAATACATTCTGAGTGTGATAAAGTTAGATGTTTATTAAGAGTAGGCTTTCTTGGATTCCTCCAAACCAGTCTGCTGGTCCCCCAGCGTACTTCCAGACCATAGGTTGCAAATTATTCTATAGATGGGTAACACAAGCAAAATAACAACCTTTGGAACACAGGCAGCCTCTAATTAATACGCTCAAATAGGCTTTCAGTGCAAGGTTCACTGCCTAAACTTGAGCTCATTTACTTTAGTTCTTAAAACCTTACAGGAATACCTAAACTCTCTAAAGAGCTAAGAAAGTAAACACTGACTTTCACTCATGGCCTTTGCATTTTCAGTGATAGCATGTAATTGTTTGTGGCACACTTTTAATGCCAAAGAAGCAACAAATACTCTGCCAAAGACAAGAGAAAAATATAAAAATGGTGCATGTGAGCCTTGTCATTCTCTTATTTTAGAGGTTCACTCAAGTAGTTTATTTCACTGATATCAGTCCTTAATGCCCATGTGATGCAAAATCTCCCATTACACGTGTATTCAGACATCACAGTTGTGCTTGGCAAATGAATCATTTCTATTAGTTTAGACAACCACAAATTCAGTGGGAGAGAATGAATGACAAATAGTCTGGAACAAGAGTGCATGATGAAGCATTTCTTATCGATTAGAAGATTTGCTCTTGTTTATGGTATTTTACAACATCCTTAATCAAGTCTCCTCTAAAAGATTCCAGCAAGATTTAAGGAAATTCTTGATTTTGATGAATAGGCTGTCAAGCAAGATTAGATATACAATGTTTTTAACCATTAGCTGGAGCTTACATTCTCATTTCAGAGACAGATGTAAGTCCTAATGTGTAATTACAAAAAAAAAAAAAACAACCAACCAGCCAAACAAAAAAAACACACATATACCCTTAAAAACAATGATATATTTGCTAGAAAGCATTGCCATTCTACTCTGAAGAAATGCTGTTGCCACCATATGAGGTGTTTTGTTTCTGAGATAGTGTTACATTCTTTGTAGCCAGCTCACCACAGATCTCTGTCTTTGTGAGCTATAACACAGAAATATCTTCCTCTGCAACAAATCCAAACACTGGAAATCATCTTCAATGCACTTTCAAACTTGATGTCTTGCTTTGACGGCCATTTCAAAATTTCCTTTCAAAGTGGAAATGAATGGAAACATTGTAAAAGCCAAAGAGGAAAGTCTGATATACAAGACCTCTCCTCCATGAAGCACAACAAAATAAGTGAAATTGCTACAGGATTCAATGGGGATGAGAAGTAACCGGGAATTAGTTGCTAATAATTATTAGGATTTGCATAAATGAACAATAAGCTGTATAGAGGTTCCAGATATCTGGCCTTGAATCTCAAAGCTTGAATCACATACTTGTTTCTCTTACACTATACCTTCCATGAAGAGGATAACTGCACATGATGCTGGCATATACATTTCAGAACTTCCCAATATGCATCTTTAGAATTAAAACCAATTTTTTTTCAAAAAAAAAATAAAAAAAATTCATGCTTCGCTGAAACAAAGATTACCTTCAAGTAAATATCCACTGTTTTATGGTCACTTTTTCTTTTCACTTTTACAGATAGTATTTGGACTTGCTGGAAGAGAGAAAGACTCTAGAACAGACAAACATTTAGGCAATAAAATACCATCACTACTTTTTTTTTTTTTTTTTTTTTTTAGAAGCCTTTTACATGGAAAATAAAAAATTAGCATTATTTTCTAATACCTACAGGAGGATTTCAGCTGGCCCAAGTGAACAGAATAAGCACTGCATCACTGGTATGTTAAATTTTTAAAGTATTAACCTTCTTTTGATTTAAAACTGATATCCACTTCATCTTTTATCCACTTTTTCCACAGGTGTATGCTAAGCACGGAGCATGTAGACTTGAAAAAGCACTGAAATGAAGCAGTGCTCAAAATAATGTGAATGCTTCTTATAAAGCTGGAGACTTGATTTATTAGAAATGGTTCAAACATTTTTCCTAATTATCGTGAGCAAAGTGCCTAACAAAAGTAGAAAAATGTCTCCAGTTTGGACTCCACTGAGACTAATACTCATCCTTCACACTTCAAAGGGCAAAGTTGGGTAGGAGAGAAGACAAAGCATTGGTTTTAGTCTTAGTCAGAACACAAAAAAGGGCCATTTAATGTTAGTATGTGAGCCATAGCTATGTTTTTCAAATAAAATTGAAAATAAATCTTGAAGTTGAGTTGAGGAATCTTGCTATTACCTCAGAACCATATTTCTCTTCATATCTTAAGAGTCAGAGAGATTTAGAAATATATGCAACATTTTCCCTAGTACTGCAAGGAAGTTGTGCTTCCAGTTTTGATAGATAAAACGAGGCACAGAGTCAAGATTCACAACAGGAAGTGAATCTAAATCAGGGTTAGAAATTTGATGGTGGTAGATTTCAAAAAGGGAGATGTCTGAAGGCGGCACACCAATCTGTAGATTTAGTTCATAGATAACAAACTTAGCCTGTGACACTTTCAGTTCTCTCTTTCTAGTTTTTTTGGTTGTTTTTTTTGTTTGTTTGTTTGTTTTTCCAGTGTTACACAACTTACCCTTTCAGAGTAGTATCTGTGCCAATAGTCATTCTGGGCTGCCTTATTCTGTGTATATATGTCAGACTATGCATTGTATTCTAGAAGCCAATGCAACATCAAAGTCCCTTTGGAGATCTGGCTCAGAACAATTTGCCAACAGGCATGACCAAGCCATTGTTAACACCTGAATATCACAAAAATGACTCTAGTGAGAGACATCTGATGCTTAAAAAGCTATAGAACCCTATAATATATACAGACACTGTTAAGCCCTATATAAAAATCAGCTAAACATTACCTTAGTAACTCCATGCTGAATGTGGTCCTGGTATGAAAGCACACACAGGACAACATAGTGCTTTCTTTCCCACTGTTCATGGTTTGATTTCCACATATAGCCTACCAGGTATGACAGAAGCCAAACTTCATGAAGTTAACCCTTTGTTAACCCTTTATTCTTTTATTCCCGGTTGTTTATCTCAACTATTTAACAATGTGACCAACCCTGACAACTTCATATTAGTGTATTAAAGCTGCTCATTTACCAATTTCAGTTGGCCTAGGCTGAAGTCAAGTCTTCAAAAGTACATTTCTTTCCAAATGCACAAATAATCTTGGGTCAAACAAGAAGCAACTTTGATAAATCTCTTTTGTTACTGAAGCAGACCAATGAAAAACACTATCTGTAGTAAAGCTCGAATTCTCTCAAACACTTGTAAGATAAGACCACTGCCATTACAACAGGTTGAAGGTTTAAGAAGTGGTTGAAGGAAGGAGCCCTGTAGAGATGGGATGGTACTGCTCTGTCCAAAACTCCCCTTCTTGGTGCAGAAGTATTGACTGCAAACTTGTTCACGAACAGACTTGCTTTAGAAGGCATAAAAGTACATTCTAGAGAAGCTTGGTAAGGGCTTTGAGACTTTGAAACTTTTGGGTCAGCACTCTCACAAACCAAGAATTCCCATTGAGAGGACCAATGATGGAAACCAAACCAGTGATCTCATTCTTGATCTGTCTCTCAGTCTCTCATTCTTTCTTCTTCCTTCATAAAGATGTTAAGTAACACACAGCTCATTTTGATTTCTTATGAAGTCACATAGTTTACCTGCACAGTTTAGGTAGATACAACTGTAAGAGTGCCAATACTTCTAAGATAATTGTAGTACAAAAATTCTCAACTGATTATTGTATTTGGATTGTGTTTGAGTGTCAGTTTCACCTTAATTTAACCAGGGGAGATTTATGAATTTGCCCTCCCTTCATGAGCAGAACGTGACAGCTTTTGAAATTAGAGAGCACTTACTCTAAAACATGTCTTCTGGCTTAGCCTTGTATGACATGAACAGTATGGTAAGCATTTTAATTTGGGACTTTGATAGAATGAAAGACAGGAAAGTGTAAAACTGTTTTTGTCATCCTGCCAGTGGGGTACGAAGTAAATACTTAGTCTGTAAGCAAACAAGGAAGGATTTGGAAGTGTAAGTAACAAGGCTGGAGATGCGTTATGTGTCAAGCTAGTAGATCATTGGCAGAACTTGACGTTTCTCTTCCATTCCTTATTTCAGTGAAAGAACCCAAAGATCGTTAACAAAGAACGCACTATTGCCAATACTAGTATTGATACTAAAGATCTTGTTTTGACATCTAGAGTGGTCTTGCTATCAACATGATTAACCACCGACAGTTAGTCGATTTGGCAACGTTAGCAGTAATTTAACGAATTTTACCAACTTATCTTTTAACTTGCCTGCATGACAAATGCAATTCATTAACAAAAACATTAAAAATGCTTTAACTATATGTTTTCATGTGGTATTTTTCTTTTTTCTTTTACTCTAGTTAAAAGCAAATATAACTGTCAATAGATATGCATTTGTGAGAAAGCTGCAGGAAGTCAAGTAGAAAATGACTAACAAGGAAGACTTATGACACCAGTAACATTAAAACGTATAATGAATTTCAGAACAACTAATTGATCAAGTTTTGCATTCATACATGTATGTGTACGTACTTCTACCAGCCATACATATGGCTGAAACTTATCATTATGTTGACGTTTTAAAATATTTTGTAAAATTCTCCTTGGCAGTAAAATTTTGAACTTTTTGCTAAACCGATGTTGCTGCAGAAGTCATTTTAAGTTTTGGGAAGTATGTGCACCAAATGTAGTCTAAAGACAATCTTGAAAGTGATAGGGTACTGCTGATTCTGGAAAAACTAAGATAACTTCATTGAAGAACATCTGACAATCCAATCCATTTTTGTTAGTGAACAAGCAGTAGATCGCTTTCAATTTTTACAGAAGCGTACATCCAAATTCTTTGGGGAAAGTCTACAGCTTGCTTGTGAATTAGTATGTTGGATGCTTTTTTAAAATGATGAACCTTTTATTATTCAATCTGTGATGTAACTGAAGATGACAACATTTTATCATCATAGAATCACAGAATGGCTTGGATTGGAAGAGACTTTAAAGATCGTCTAGTTCCTGCCTTGGGCAGGGTAGTCAACCATTAGATCAGACTGCACAAGAACCCACCAAGCTTGGCCATCAGTGCCTCCAGGAATGGGGCATCCATAGCTTCTTTGGGCAGCTTGTACCAATGCCTCACAACCCTCTGAGAGAAGAATTTCTTCCTAATATCTAAACTTAAACTTCCAATTCTGATTTGCTAGCTTTTAGATTCTGCTCCCCAAACAACGAAAATATATTTCTGCTGACATAGCATAGATTTGTATCCATTTAGCTACGCAATATAGCTTTGGGTTCAATTAGTAGGTCCTTGCTTTGGCATTTTAAAACTGTTCTGTTCTACATTAGAATAACTCAAGTTCTGCTGTCAATAAATTTCAAGGTCATCAAAATTAGTTATACTTGAACATTTCAGTGAACAAATGTCTTCTCTCCATACACTCCTACCCTCTTCACCTTTCCCACAACTATGATTTTAAGCAGAAATTTGTTAGCATGTTAGTTCTTAGAAAGTTAATGAAAGCCTTACTAACACAGAGGGATTTTGCTGTTTTTATTCATGGAGCACCCTCTGCCTTCATCATCAGTTCAGTTATTTATCTTGCTCAGTATTAAGACATACTAGCTGTGTAATACTATGAACACCACTCCTGTTTTAGGAAACACTGAGTCCTCCCTAACTAAATTTATCTGCACGCGCATACAAGTACAAGCCCACAGCACACCTACTGATTCACACACCTTAAATACCTGGATAATTCAAAATGTAATCTATATTTCCAGTATTTCTTTAAGACTATTATTTTATTAGCACAACAACAATATCAATAGCCAGTTCAGCTTTAAGCCAGATAATGAATGTATAAAATATCTATAATATTTTCATACTTTCACATAAAGATTTTCTTTACTTCATGGTACATTTGCAGTAGCACATGAATAAAGATGGGAACTAAATAATTTCATCGAGACCATATCACGTTTTGCAAACCCTGAGCTGATGGTGTTTAGAACTCTCATTTCAAAAAGAAAAATTAAACATCCTACTTAAGCACAGATTTGTACCATTCTTAATTCTGTGTTTGGTAACAGGCAAAAAAAAAATATTTAAGTTCCTGTTGAAAGAAAAGGTCCTCCAAGTTCATAGTAAGTTTCTGGTTAGTTTCTGGGTTGGGCTTATCATAAACTCTTGTTGTGGCAAAGACATCTAATTCTCAATTCTGGACATTATTTTTCCCCAGAATTTCCTTTTTTCTTTCTTAAAAACACAGATTTGTCAAAAGCAATGATTAGCACACAGTTCTTCAGTACTAAATACATAAAAATTCAAGTATATCTTATCAAATACACACACTTCAACCTTGTATGTTATTTATGGACTTTTTTTTATAAAAGCATAATTGATTCAAATGGGTGATTCAAAAATGTAATTTACAGTTTAGCATCGTGATTTTAAAGCTTCATTTTACTAACAGGCACTGAGACAGTAATCAAATTATTGGTGAGGCAAAGCTAATAATTCCACAGAATTTTTATAATGTCTTCATACACTGAAGTGAAGTTCTTGCTTATTCCTGTCCTTTATATGTGTAAAAGGGGATATTTATTCCAACCATACATTTTCTTTTCATTGCATGATTCATTGAATCACAGAAGAAATACAAAGTTGATCAACTAGCATGCATAATTATAAACTATTAACTTACTTTCTGATTGCCCTCCATTTTTATTGCAGCCTCCTTTTAAGCCTGTTTCTGAATCTGAAGAACAAATTTCTGCTCTGCATGGCATTTTCTTCCCTGCTTTTAAGTCCCTTAATATGCCAGACTTCTCTTTCTCAGTCATATAATTACAATGATTAGGCTTTTTTTCTTTCCGTTCTGACTCTCAGGAACACAAAACTATGTAACCTTTCAATATTGCTTTTATGAAAACAAAGGCAGTTAATACATTTTGTAAGGAGAATTACAAGTGAAAGAACTTTGTGTACTTCAAGCATCAGTTCAAGTTTTCTTTCTAATAGTGTTCAGAATGATATAAAGGTGACATATTTGGAATCATGCACTGCAGAAAACATAGTGGGCAAAGCTCAGTTTTGTTACTAAGGTATGTTGCCATGGATTATTTACAAATATCCAGATGTTCTTGAGTTTACCATGAGTTTGATTTGAAAGCCCAAGGCCATGCATGTGTACTTTGTTCCTGTTTCTCCCTGTTCTCTATAACACATACATACATAACAGACAATAATTCAGCAAAATAACAAAAAAAAAAACAACAACAAAAAACACCATGATATTAAGAACTATAGAGGTAAACAAAATGTGTATTTGATCTTGCCAGCTATAACAGGAATCCATATTTATGTTTTCTTTACACATTCTCAGAGATTACGTAAGTGCTGGACAAAATATGCTGTGTACAGGTTTAAGTCTAGTTCATGCTGTACCTAAGCATATTTATGCACAGTGGTCTGGACAAAAAAAAAAACAAAAACAGAACCAAGACAGTTGGAACAAAGTTGAATAATAGAGCAAGTTCATGACCTACTTTAAAAAAAAATCACCTACTACATTCACAGATGTTCACTGCTGTGAACTGGGCACACTATTCCAGCATATGATTTCTATTTCCTTCTAATGGAAATTATAACCCTAAAAATTTTAAAAATGAAAGAAATCCATTGATTTCTGAACAACTTTGTCTTCAATTTGAACTAATGATTTGTTAAACTGACATACAAAATGAAAAGCAATTTCAAAATGGAAAATTATATCCTTCCCCTCTACAAATAATGAAATAGAATACCCCCACCATCTCATTGGCAAGCAACACTCAAAGGAAATGAAACATCATTAAGTATGTCTCTCCTACTATTTATCTGAAAATATTCCCTCAAATACTTCAATTCAGGCAATCACAACCAACATAATCATTTTATTAAATTCCTAGAATTTAGCAACAAAATACTTTTACAAAGTTAGAACATAAACTGAATGTGGAGGGATTTCACTGCTCAAACTAGACCCAAGCCATAACACAAGTCTGACTATACAGCAGATAAAATTAACCAGATTTTCTGAAGAGTTGGCACAAACCAAACTATTAGGAACTGCAAGAAGTTGTGAGTGTGTTCTACCTGAGACTTTGGCAGTGTGGTTTACTTTGGAATTTTTAAGATAATAGGATAAATGTGGAAAACAGATGGGTCACTTGCAGGATAGGGGAAGAACGTAGAGAGAGATCATATAGAGAGGTATTTACAGGTAGATACAGAGGTACATATAGGTATATAGAGAGGAGGGTAACTTAAAAAGTTGGTCTTTCTTTTTCTGCTCAGAAGAGATGGTAGGCTCTAAGTACCCTTTTTCTTGATCCCACACTCATAGTCTCCATTCTCCTTAATATTTACACAGTCATTATACACCTGAAATACAAAGCACTGACTGTCAGGGATTTTTAGCAACTTGATTTTCTCTGTGTTTCATAGATGCAGTATGTCACACTTAATCCACCGACAGACTAGTGTGTGGCAGCTGTGTCTTTTGTAGTGAATGAAAATAAGAAATGATCTTCACATTTACGTTTAGTGGAATCATTTACATTGATTCCATAAAAATATATTAAAATCAGAAAACAATATAGAGCGGACAAGAATTTTCCACTGATCCTTTCCCACAGTAAGTTATAGTAAGTATGGTACGTCCAGTAGTAGTCATCCTTATGATGCATTTCATTTCACTGCAGCTGGCAATGAAGTAACACAGAAATTAATAATTAATAAGTAACAGCTTAGTGGTTTCCAAGTGCTACTGGATTGTGAAATATTATTGGTCCAGTCACTGGACATTTGTCCCATTAAAATCCATTATATATGCATACTGAAAATAAAGCTTCCTTTATCTGTCCTTAATCATTGTATTCTTGTGAAATTTTGTGTTCCAGAAGTTTTGCCTCAAATTACTGCCTGAGCACAAATCCCCAGATTCTCTGTTTTCAGTCCCAGTTTATTCTTGTTATCTTCTTTACTACTTCAGACAATTTAATCCTCCTTACCAACAGCAGCAAGGAATGTAAGGCTTCTAGATGCCTCTAAAATAATATAACTTTCATCCTCTATGCTTGTCTCCATATTCAAGACACTTTTATTAAATAACTCCCCAGCACAAGCTCTACAATACATCACGGAACAGATGTTTGGAGTGTCAGTACAACAGTTATTGGGGTATTCTATTTATTTTAATGGGACCCTGGATCCCTGTAAATGCAAGGAACATTCACAAATTTACATAAGATTTTATAATGCATTTCAAAGAGAAACCAGCAGAGATTCAGCTCTTCCACACTCATGCAATAAAGAAATGTTTAAGCCCAGAATCTAGAGACACAACAGAATGATTCAGCCATATGAGAAGAGATAAGAGACTTAACTTCTCAAGAGAGCCGCACAATTTGATGTGGTTTTAAAACAAACTTTTACTATTAAGAATTCTTGTCAGAAATCTTTTACCTCATTCCCTTCAGAAAGGAAAGATAAAAATAGCTGACCATTTCTATTTTCCTGGAATAGTCCCTATGCTCTCAGTTTCGTGTTTTCTTTTCCTCCTTTAGCCTGAAAATTGCAACCCATACATACCGAGTTAACAAGATAAAGGGAAAGACTTTTAGCAGAAGAGATAAATGCAGTGGTTAAAATACTCAAAGGCATGATGGTAGAAGAAAATAGGACTCAGCATGCATTGCACACAGAGATCCTAAGGTCTTACTGAGACAAACTCCTATAAAGCTGAGAGGGAAGTAAATATTTAAGAACACAGTACTTCACTCCAAAGAGAGGCTAATGTGAAAAATTCCTACCATGATTCTAATAAGCTGTACTGGTCCTAAAATACCATTTCCTCTTACACTAACTACTGTTGCCATCAGTGCCTTCTGGTCTTGTACATACTGTGTTACGTACAAACAGTACTTCCTTCATCTTTAGAAAAATCTAAACTTCAGATGTACCATGTCCACTTCCATTGAAGCTTACTTACCATTAAAGATGCAGGCCTGCCTCGCTCATCTTCTTGTTCTTTCTTCTCAGTGCCACCATTAAGTGCTCACGCAGACCTGGGCCAGATTAAGGAGTTGATTTTTCTGAAAATAAAAGATATCTTTTATTTGAACCATGATATGATTGCAATAATTAATTAATTCCAGCAGAAGAAAAGTCCCTGAGAATGAGAGAAATGAGAAAGGAAATGGTTAGATTATCTCTTTCAGTTGTGGCATGGACTTAAGTCAGACAAAAGTGTCTGTATAACTATGAAACTTGTACAGAAGGTGAAAAGAGGCCATCAGAAAGGGTCTTGGTCCTTCACAGGATGGCTCTGACAGAAGGGGCTCACTTGAAGAATTGTTTTCAGTTACTCTTGGTAAAAAAAAAAGTATATATATATATATATACATATATGTGGGGGAGGGACAAAACATTTATTCACACATTTATCAGTTGTTGACCAATTATTATTGAATTATTGAAACCCCTAGCCCTCCTGGTCCTCCAAGTCACATTAAAACCAAATCATCCCTTTGCTTCTTCTCTTCTACGTTTTTCTACTCTCCTATACTGCATATCATAGAGACTTTCCGACAGTGATATAAGAGGAAGAACCTCAGAAGTAATACCTCCTATATCATGAATACAGAAGATAATTTTTTTTTTCCTGTGCTGCCCCTCCATCTTATTTGAGAACAGGAACATTATTAGAGTACATAACGTGAACATAAATTTTAAAAACATTGACACCTTTGCAAAACTAATATCCATTTGCAAGTTTGAAATGAAAAGCTTTGAATTCTTGAACTTTTTTTTAACCTAAAGTACTAATAACAACCACAGCAGAGGATGGAGACTAGCACCAGAGAAAAGAAACATAAGCTGTACAGAAAAAAGAAGGAGAAGTGGTGGGAAATTCTGGTTCCTTCACTGGCTTTGCAAAATCTTGCATTTGATACATGAAGAGCTCTGTCTGAAATCGTTAATAAGAAAAACAATCACCAAGTAAAAGAGCAGCCTTGCAAGCAACCATCCATAAAAAGAAAGCAAGTTAATTAAACAAATCACAGGCTATCTCTAGAATGTCTTCTCTCACTTTAAAGTCTTCAGTGCAGAAAAGAAATGAAAAAAATTTTCATCAAATGGTATAATCATAACAGCCTCAAAATAACCCACACATATTTCCTGATAAATCACTCCTGAAATGCTAAGTGTCTGGAAAAGCTTGCAGGGAAATTGCATCTTTGTTACAATTCCTGCTTCTTGGAAGGGCTTTGGAGGAGTCTGGATTTTATTTCCCTTCACTAGAATATTTATCGCTACCACTTAAATTGTCACTTTTTAATGTAAAAATTTAATTAATCCCTAGATTCATTTCAGTTGATGTTGCAGGGCCATTTCGCTACGTCTCAGAAGGCACTTAATTGGAATTGAAGGCTCAGGATTACAAACACAACATTTATCCCTTGCCAAAACCTGTGAAGCTTTCTGGATAGGACCAGGAAGCCACAGCTGAACTGGAGAATTGGCTGCGCGAACGTAGCTAAAGGCAGTGCTGACCCTATGCACATTACTGCCCTGATGGAAAAGGTAGCAGCCAGTTAATGGAACTGGATGTGCATTAATTTTTCTAAGATTATACACTATGATGAGATTCTTTCATCAGTTTCTATGGGTCACAGCAGCTGGTAGGAACCTTAACAGTGTCATTCCATTATAAGGCTATTATCGATCCAAAATCTAATTTGAAGATCAATTTGGATTGGAATCAGAACCCAATATGACAATGATTTCAGAGCAGATAAGAGGTAATTTACTCCTCTGGGTGCCAGAAATCAATTTTTGGTTTTCTGAGCTGATCCAGCTACCAAAAAAAAAAAAAAGAAAGAAAAAAGCTGAGGATAATGTGCAAATAAAGGATTATAGTAATCCAATCTGGAGGTGATAAAAGTATAAACTTTGCTGCAAACACATATGAGGTAAACAAACATTTAATCCCAGTTAAATATCTCATATAATGGCAAAAAAGGCTTCATGCTATTTTTGATGCAATTGGCTAATACAAAACACAGCTCTGAATTCAAAGCAACTCCTTGCATTTCTCACATAATTCTTTCTGGCAGTCTGCACTTGCAAAGCTTAAGTTACGGATCTGAAGACTCTACTATTTGTATGATAGTTGTGCTGGACACCCTGGCAAGTCTGCATTCAAAGTCTAATATCCAAATTCATCTAGGCTGTTAGGAGACAAAATCCCACTGGCTATGCTTACATTGTGGGATTCTGTAGCTTATGTTTTCATACTTGTCCCCACATATCCTGCTTCTTCACAAAGGAGGGAAGGAAGTTCAGAGAGCTACTATGTTCTCTGTTTCTTCATATCCATCAAAAATCCACCTCCACCAGGAACCAGGAGCTCCAGGCACTGTGGATATGGACTGTGAATCCTGTCCTGAGTTACTTCACGTATTGAAGAAAAAGTGTTATGCACAAATGCAGGTGCTGCACAGCGTCTCCTGCCCACCTCAGCTAAAGGAGATGCAGAGCAATGTGCATTAAGGCAGGTCCTGCTATGGGTAAGGCTGGACAAACAACAGGCAAGAGGATGCATGAAGAACTGAAGGGACTTTTGCTCAGTGTGGTTGGCAGTGCTGGGAATTTTTGGCTCTCTACAGGGCTGGCCCTTAAGCCCTTTTCACTTTTGTTAAGTGCAGATATACTGCCGAGATGTGAGACTTAGTTACTTACACTGAAACTGGAAAGAGTTTTGTCTTTTTTTTTTTTTTCTTTTTTTTTTTCTCCTCCAGACAACCACAGTGGAATCAGTTTTATTCAGATTTGGCTGTAATTGGAGCTATGCTCTCACTGAATCTAATTTCAGCTGGAACTAATTATGGGGGGGAAAGGTCATAAATGTAAGGCAGCTGCATAACTATGTTGGAAGAATATTGACATCATATAGCATTAACTCTGCTCCTGTAAAGGCCGTAAATACTCAGACTAAACACAGCCATTAAGAGACAGAACAAAATGTACCTTTTTTTTTTTTTTATTAGAGGGGGAAAATGAGAGAGAAAAATTTGTGAAGAGAGATTTAAAATCGTACTGTAAGGAAATGCTGCTCAAGAAAAAAAAAGAAATACAGATGCAACAAAATTCTTAGCAGTGCTAGAAACAAACAGCACTACTGCATCTGGATTGAGACCTATTCCAAACCCGGTAGAAAAAGTCACCTGATGTAAGAAAACTGGTCTTATGAAATTGTTAAGACTGATAAGCTAAAACCAGCAGCATTAATTCCACTTGACCATACTGCATGAAATTGTTCAACACCCAAAGCCACACCGGTACAGGGAAGCCTTTAACCACTGATCCACTAAGGCAGCTGGTGAAGGCTTTCGCTTTATTTCTCCTCACAACCCTCTTCACTGGAGAAGGGAGGTTTAATATAAGCTCAGCCTTCACCAAAACTGCTTGGATTTGTTTCTCACCAGAGCCTTGCAGGTTTCAAATCTGAAGAAAATAACAGTTTTTGTTTGAACTCAGAGCAACTCCATGTCTACAAGCCTCAGCCAGTGGATCAGAAACCAAAGGAGAGATATCTATAGCCTTTGCCATTCTGCATATTCAGAGGGATGCTTTCCCTGCTCCCTTTTGCCTTCTGTTTGTGACAGACAAGCCTGCTCCCCAACCCACACTGTGTTCCTGTGCCCTCTCAGTGCACCACCTGCCATGGCAGGCTCTGCATAGCCCTGCACAGCAACACTGCGACTTCATTGAGGGATGGAGCAAATGAAAAAGAAAGCTAGAAAAGGTCTGTGCCAGTGGAGTACAGTAGCCTGTAAAACAGTTCAGTAAGAACAAAAAGGAGGCATTTTAAAAATGTTTAAGAGTTGGACAAAATTACAAGGAGTAAGGAATAAAAGTCCCATCTGCAGCCCCTCATCCACCCACACAAAGCAGCAACAGCAGCCTCAGCCTCAGGAAGATCCCAGTGAGGAAACACAGAGGCAAACCCAGCCAGAGCTCCTTGTAATGAATCTTGCTAAATATTTCACTGAATTTTCTGACAGATTTGATTAAATGAAGAACTTATGCATTTTCTTTATACATATGTTTTCTTGTAATCAACACAACACAAGTAAAAGCAGAATGACATTACAAATCAGAGCAAATTAGATATGCAGCCTAAATTTTGACCATAATGTGTTTCAATTAGTCAATGAATTGTTATTTATGAGTAGCTGCACACTTACTTTTCTTTTTGAAGTTAAGTGTTGCTTTGGTGTTTAGATTTCTAAAAGCTCTGTACCTAAACCACTTACATGGTTTGCTTTAGCCCCGAGGCTGAACTGTAGCAATGAAGCCAAATTAACAAACACAAAAACCTGCTAGACATCCAGTAATGAGCTGTATTGCAACAAACTTTTGCAGATTCTGTGGGAAGCAAGTGAAAGTCATTTCTGAAACATCAACTAAAATGTTAATGAGAAGTTTCTTTCTTTCCCTCTTAGCAACCCCAAAAACATGTGATTCTCATCATTGTCTGTACCACAACATTTTGGTCAGTGAGTCTTTCCACGGAAGCTGTGTGTCAGGAGATCAAACTTACTGGAAGCAAAGGCTTACGCTCAGACTATGGTTGATGTCAACTCCTTCTCCCCTCACTTCAGTGGGAAGCAGATTTGTACTGATGTTGCAGGAGGTGCACAAGAATAAGGCTAACAGTCTGCCCTTGACAGTGTTTTCCAAATGGTGTTTATTGTTGCATCCATATCAACAGAAACGCATCCCTGGCTTTTTATGATAAATACTTCTGAGTAGATATCTATTGCCATTAACGGATCTCACTAATGCTTTCTCTCTGCTGTGGCCTTAAGGGAGAGAACACCTTATGCTTTAAACGGAACATATGTTTAATAAAGAGGAAAGGAACAGTCATTAGTTCTTCAGAAAGACTCATGACAGACTTAAGAAAATTTTAGAAAAAGTAGGAACTCAAAATGAAACGCTTCATCATGAAGAAGAAGAAAATATTTTTTTCCATAATTCTCTCTCAAGACATTATTCTACTTGCTGGAACATTAGTTCTTCAAATTGATTTTAATTACATGGCCTACAGTTAAACATGCACCACTGTTAGTATGCTCTCAGGTTGAATACAAGGGGATATTCACTTTCATTCTAGTCAAGGCACTATTCCAAAGTGATTTATACTCTCATTATAGGCTGTTGCCTTTTCTATGTAAATTTGCAATCAAATATTCTAAACAGGTGATGACAAATAATTCAGGTAACTACTGCTAACAGACAAAATCACAGTCATAGTACCTCAGAGGACTTACATCAGAATTTCACGCACACATACGAACATGCACACAAACAATCTACACAGGTACTTTTCCATGTTATTAGATCTCCTAACAGCTTCTGAATACATGAACCTAACCTACATGAAATTGGTGACCAATTTTTTTTACTATGCTTAATTTAGCAAACTTCCCTCTCATTATATAAGCTATTAGGACAACGAAGCATTAATTAACTTACTGAATTTTTGATCAGATGTTGCAATGATAATTTATCATTTTAATAGCCTGTTCCAGACTGGCTTTTTACAAACGTTTCACAGAGTGAACCAACAAATTAATGTAACAAATATAATGCTTTTGCATGACTCGAATATTATGTGTCGCTGTTGAAACACCCTTTCAATGCAACTGTGCAACAAGCAAGCATTTTTCCTATACACTAAGTCCTTTCTTGATACAACAGAGAATTAGTGTCCTTGATCCACACCATACTCTTGCTTCATACACTTGCTGAAGAAATGTTAGAGATTTAGAGACCCCCACGCCTCCAGTTTCTCAGTCCCTTCTGAGAGCTCCCCCTTCCTCTCCCCTGAGGTCTCCTGTGTCTTTTCAATGTGTACATGATCTGAAATTCAGGAAGCCCAAGCTCCAGAGAGCCCATGCAACATTTTTTCCTTCTGGCTCTTTGCAAAATAAGTTTCTTTCTTTCTCTCTTTTTAGAGAGGCTACCTGGCCTCTCACTGATAATTTATACCACCATTGTTCTCACCATTACTTTCTTTTGATACAAACTACATTTCCTTGACATTGCCTCATTCAACAAACATATAACAATATATTTATTTATAATAACTAGGAACAAACACAAATCAAACCAAAACTAAGCCATGCTATTTTGAACTAAGTCATACTCTTTCTTTCCCCAGTGGCTACAGAGCAAGACAACACGATTAAGAGATCTTAGCAATGGATCACTCTGACATACACAGGTGTTACAATGAGGAGTGCTATATAAATGGTATATGGGAGAGAAAACTCCAGAGAATCAGGGAAAACTAACTTGTTCTCTCACAGCTAACCGCATTTTTCTACATCAAACTAGTCTCAGAGCAGGATGGAATTCAGGAACATTAGGATGCCAAACCACAGAATGCTTGAATTCAGTATATCTAAGTATTATAAAGTCTCACAGAAACAAGAAAAGAAAGAGATTGCCTTTCCCAGATTCAACACTTCTCACTCTTCACTCTCTGCCTCTGCATGTGATTGCCAGTCTTTTAAAATTCCAACCTTAATGAAATAGGTAAGCTGCAGAAAAGATTAAGCTGGGAAATACAGCAGGAATACAGAATGAGGACAGGTGATTGATCTTTGAGTGGATATCCAACAGTGCAATGAAATTCTCAGGCTGGTTCTTCTTTATTTCAAAATGGTTTTGATTCAGAGGGATTTTATAGCAGCTAAATCATGCAGTTGGCTCAGATTTTGCAAGCTTTTCAGCATGTTATACTCTGAAAGATGTCACATTTGGCAGAGGCTGTAAAGCTCCATGAATTTATTGTTGTTTCCCATTGAACACCAAAATCCAGAGCATCAAAAGATACAGCACACGTTACAACACTATTGTGTTCAGTCACCTGCAGCCCTGTCTAGCACAAACCACCGATGGGATGCTATGAAAGGCCAAATGGAAAACACCTGGCTATGAGAGAAGAAGAAAGTGTGTAGATGAGTGAGTGACAGCTGCAAACAGTCCGCGGCCCTGCAGACATACTGCGTGTGGGCAATTCCACCTCCTTGCAAATCCATCTCATTCTTTTAAATGAATGCATTTCAAAACATCTCCCAGATGTAACTTTCCTCATGGGAGTAGTATCTTTAGAGTTGGGAGGATTTCTCGTGCATGCCAAATTACAGACATGCTTAAGTATTCCCAGAATCAGAACCGTGTACTGGGTGTTTAATTACTTAATCTATGTGTTATGGACAATTGCCTTTCTTATAGTAAACAAGAGACTGCTCTATCAGCAAGTTTAGCTTGTGTGAGCATAGCACTAATCAGCTCTGTACCAGAAGTGTGCAAAGATATAAGAAATAAGACCAAAATAATTTAGTTTCTTTTCTGTTTTTCTGTTTTAAGCTGTCAATAAACCAAACTTAAATTTCATTACATCTTAGTAACCTCCAATAAACTCCAAGTGAAAGTCAGTCCATTTTCAGGCAAAGTGGAGTAGAAAAAACCTGAGAGTGGTTTCTTTAGCATCCATTTTACTTCTCCGCTCAGCTTGAGCTAATTGCAACTATTACAGAGCATGCTTGCAAAATATATGATAAATTAAAAAATCAAATCCAAAGCCACTTCCTCAATGACCAAGATACACATATGTATACAATCAACAGGAAAAACTATTTGAAAAGTTATCAGGAATCCTCTGATCCAAGGCATAGCTGCCCTCTCATTATTTCCTACAAATCTACAACTCAAAAAGAAATTGCTACATTTGAAGGTTCAAGAAATCTCTTTTTTAAATAAGCTTCTTTTTAAGAAGCTTGTACTTCTGTTTTCCAACTCTGAAAATGCAGTTTGGAATGCAGTATTTCAGTAACTACATGGCCACCACCTAAGTAGTTTATACTATGAGCAACAGCAAGAAACTTCCAAAGTATATTCTGATCATCAGTTTAACCTTGCAAACAGTCTATTCTCACTACTTTGGGGTTGGCAGAAGTAGCATTAATAGAGTTCAGGGTGTGCAACTTCTCCATGCATTAAGAGCATTAGAAAGGTTTTACTATGTACATCACAAATAGGTAAAGCATATCCAACATCCAAGTTTCTCATTATAGGAGAAATGATATTAGATTGTTATTCACAACAAGAGAATGTCACACTTCTCTGAATACTCAAGTTCAGCACTTTTCTAATTTCCCAGACCTCAATTTACATTTGTCAGAGCTTGAAGTTAGATGATATTGGTCTACTCAGGCAATGAGTTAAAGGGGAGAGAGGTCGTTCACCTTTTGGGCAGTGCCATACTTTGATGATGCATAAATAAAGCACAGCACAAGCGTGTCAGCAAAAAAAGTGCATGTCCTAAAGCTCTCTGATGCAAAGGACGATGTTTGTTAGAAACAGAAGGTTAAATACTTAGAAACTATAAGGCTGAAGTGACGATGTGAAGAGACTCTGCCTAATGTCTTAGCAGAAACCCACCTTGTCATTCACTGTGACTTTACAGACGCAGAGGTTTCAATGGATTACCAATGCTGATCAGTGAATGTATATGGAAATTATATTTATGAGCTAAATTGATAGCTGCCCGTGTTACATGAGCCCTAAGGAACTGGCATTCACAGTTGGCCTGATAAAAAGATCTGTCAGCAGTTTTATTGCTTTAATAAGATTCAGACAAGTCCCTTATGTTAATCGCCAATAAAGGGACACTTTTGTTTCCTGTGCCACTCATGCATCCTGAAGATCATGTATATGTTGCCAACTGTTACTTCAGGTAGGGAAAACTTAGCAAATATTTTGTACCGAGCATTAAAAAACATACTGTTAAAAGTGAATGGTATAGCTAAAGATCACTGGATGCATTACTAAATTTGCCCAAGCATTAACTCAAAAACATTTCAGAACTTTTTCCAAACGTCTAACACAAGCTCATTCACATTTTTTGCTGAAGTTTAGGATTAGTTGAAATTATGTGCTATCTTGGCAAAGTAGCTCTATATGACAACAGAATTCAATACATTCTTATGTACTCCCACCTTTCTATTTGGACATTTTGCCAATTACTTGTGTACATACTGAAAATAAACATCAGAGTTTGTCTGCACAGACAAGAAGTCAAACGTGTTATGAGCAAGTTGCCAAACAGTACGTGGCAGACAAACATTGGCTCCCAGTTTTAGATATTCACACGCATGCTTTGTTTAAGTCTAACAAGTCAAAAAGATGTTTGCTTGCACATAAAATTCTCTCTATTGTATGGCAATAAGCACATAGTGAAAGAAAGCAAAATCTTAAACCAGACACAAAAGTCAGAAGAACAGTGAAGTTTTGAGCTAGGACAATGAATTCATTAAACCAAGACAAACAAACAAAACCCTAAACTGTTAAAACAAGGCATTTGAATAGTAACAACTGTTGAAATGAGCTCTGAAATCTCCATGCAACATAAGATTTTTATTGGCAAACAATTAAATCTCTCTTTAAGTGCACTTTCTCTGTAGAACCTAATTTATAATCTTATCAGGCATGTCTCTCAGAAGAATTTGCCAGTAGTCTAAGTCTTTATCTGCACAATGCAGAATACTAACAATTGTCTTGTATTCTTGTTTCCAATGTCAAAGACTGAAATTCCAATTTAAGGTTTTGACTGCCTTCAGAATTTGATATTATTTTTAACGTGCTGTCACTTTTGTTCACATATTGTGCCAGAAAAAGAAAATAAAGGAATAATAAAACCATGTTGATGGTAAAAGAGAAGGAAAAAGGTGATGTACTCAGGAATCAGTTTGCTATAGCTCATTTGCTGTGTTATCATTTTTTCTGTTATAACCTCCAGGGCCCTATTTTGTTTCAGCCCTACTCATTAGGATTTAAGTTTTACAATAAGTATTAAAATAAAGGAAGTTAGGAGCAAGGTGGAATTAATAGAGTGCATTTTATGTATACTGCATCCAATTATGAATTTTTGAAACCTGTGGCAGGTATGCCTGCCTACCATACAACTCTGAGTATATGCGTATTTTCCACTGGTTAGTTCTCAAATCTATCTCTGTTTTTTCTACAAACCCATAATAACTTAATTTTTCATCACCACAGATTCATACCACAGAGCTTGTTTCTATCTAGAAAGATAGAAATGATTTTAAGCAATTGTTTTAGTTCTAGAAACTGCTAACTTACACTCAGTTTAGCAAAGCTTACAAGCAAACAAAAAGGATCTTTTTAGCAACCAAATCATACATCTCTACAATGTTATTTCCTTCCATTTCTCTCAGTCCAAGTTCTGAAATTCTTTAAGAAATGGAACCACTGTAGTTACATACATTATTAGCCTACAGAGTATTTGTTTCAACAACAACAAAAAAAATTTTTTTTCAATCCCACATAAAATTCCTCCCCAGTTCTTTTAACATCAAAAGGACACAGTTCTATTTCAACTGTCCCCTCCCCTTTTATTTGGCTCAGAACACTTGATGGCTAATTTCCAGCTGAGATAATTAGTCCTTGGTTATCACCAGTTACATTTTCACCTGTTCAACTTGTAAATGTCTACAAATTTGAGTTTTCCAATTAGAGTTGTAAGATCCCTATACCATACAGTTAGGGTGCTTTTTTTTTCTACAAGGTAAATCACTTTTCACTTACACACTCTGTGTACTGAGTCTCATTTGGCAATAGTGCTTTACAAATTACAGTGTTTTTCACAGAATAGACTTGTCGTTGCCCTACCTCCTATCAAGCCCAGATGGCTGCTACTATAAAGGAGAGAAAAAACAGAAAAGGGAATTAAATGAAACCCTCTCCTTAATAAGTATCCAAGTCAATTTAAATAGTTCAATTTCATTTTTACATCAGAGTCATGCCCTAGCATTAAGGCATGAAGAACATTCTCAGTCTGCTAATAAGCCCCATGACATGTTGAACTGATATTTCAGTAAGTAGAGTAACTGCAGTTTATTTTTAACTTCAGTGGCATAAAGCTGTAGGTAAACCACATTAGAGATAGCAGCCCAGTGCATTAGGTCTGAGTTTACTTTCAGCTGAACTTAACGAGGTACCTTCTGACTAAAGCCATCACAAAATAATACTTCAAATTTGGAGGAGGTTCTTCTGCAAGCACTGTTTTAAATTCTCAAAGCACATGGCAGACATCACCCAAGAGCTGTTTTGATCCTGGTCATCTGTAATGACCACGCTGGATTTATGGCCTTTCAAGGGAGATTATTAAGACAACTTGTAAGCCTGAATTGAAAATCTTCTCCATTTTTTATTCACTCAGTATATCGGAAAAGCTCTGAAAACCTCATTTAAGCCTTCTCTCTGTTACAGTGCTTCTGCAAATGTGAGAGGAGTTCCAAAGCATAGAAATGAAAACTGCTGGCCTTCAAAGATGGAAGGGGCTGGGAAGCCAAGCTCCTCCACTTATATGCTGAAAATGGGCCAGTGCAAGCATCAAATCCCAAACAGATAAGGCAAGAAAGAACTTAAATGCATCTGTATCTGCAGCTATGAAGAAGAAATCTTTTCCCCAGTTCATTGTTTCTGACTGGCTTCTAGTTATTTTGTTTACACATCTCCCATGTTGTTATCTTGTACACGTTTTGTACACTGATAGCTCGCTTAGTTTGGTGAAAACACTGATGCTTCTAAACAAAACCATTTTCAAGACAGCCATGTAGCTACAGACAGCTGTATGAGGGCTGCTGTGGATCTAGTAGCATTCACAGTGCTACGCACAAGATAGACAGGTACTGTCAGGTAGAAGCACAGCCCTCTGAGCCTGAAACTAAATAACCCATAAAACATTTGAAAACAAGAAAACAAATGGTTTCATTGTGAATAACAGGAAACAAATGGTTTCTTGCTGGTCTGTATTAATTACAAACCCTGATTTGGCTAAAACAGATGCTAACAAACTCAGCTGCATTTTTCTCTCATTCCGACTTAGCTTGGGGCAGACTGCGGAGCTCAGACTCTCAGATGCATCTGAGCATTGAATTCCCTTTAAAACTGAGTTTTTAGATTCCAAACTGTTTTTGAGAACTTGGGTTTAAATGGGGATACAGCGCCTGCTTATTGCTTTGTGTCTGGGGCCTATGAATCAGATAGACTCACACACAGTGGAATAGGATTATTACTTCATGGCATGGGCTTGCAGTTGCAGTCACGATCCAGCCCTTTGAGATCTAGGCAGCAAGAAATTCATGAAGATTTAAAGTAGTTAAAGGAGTTTATTTTCCAGGTGGGAAATCCAGGTGTCAGAAGAAAAGTAACTATAAATTTTCAACCCAGCTTTCCACATAAAATGTAAAGCCATTTGGAGCACACAGAAAGCTCGGTATGAACTATGGCTGGTAGCCGGTGCAAGGTATGGTCAGTGGTTTTAAATGATTGATGGAGCTATCTCTGCACTAAAGTACTAAGGTTGGAATAGCAGAAAAAATTGAGATCTCTTATAACGGTATTTTGTACCTTTTTTTCTTCCTCTGATGGTCAAATAGAGTTCAGTTGTATGAGCAACTGTAACTTTGTCCTAGTAACTGGTGTTATGTATGGTAGCTCTCCATACATCTAGAGCACTTCAGTCCAATGAACACAATAATACTGCACATGGAGATGATTTTTAAAATTTTCCCTAAAAATAAAGTACCTTTTTAGAAAGGAAAGAAAATAAAGTGTATTCAAAGTGTCTCTGCATTTTTAGTTTGTGAGAAAAAATGTGTATGTGGATAAATACCTGGTGTTGTACTGTATTCCTATTGGAATAATCAAAAGAGCTTTAGGATTCATCAGTGAGAGATCTTTGCTCAGTAAATTACTGCCTTTCACTTCAACAGCTCAGGGCTTCCCCCCACAACATCCTATTAACATGTCTGGCACAGCTAGGAAACTAAAGACCACACTGAAATAACAGCGTGGTGCAGACACTTGGGGTAACACTGGACACTCACTCCTTTTCCCTTTCAAATATCAGAAGAACCATGTGAGCTTCCAACTAAGTATCAGAGATTTTAATATCACTTTGCTGAAATCAGTGACACTGCTCAGGGACTATTCTACATGGAAAAAACAGACGTACAAATGCTGAAGGAAAAGACTACTGAATACGCACAAACAAAGACTAAGAGACGCTCACTCTATTTATTCTCAGCTCTGAGATCAGTGTAGCGGCTGACTGGCATTTCTGTTGCTGAGAAAAGATCAATGAAGAGAAGATCAGCTGAAGAAAGATCGATGGTGACCAGACAAACCATTAATTCATAAGAAAAGAGATTTTGCTTGGAGAAATAGCGCATTACCTGGAGGCGCAAGCTCAGACTTGATCATTCCCAAATCTTACATCCTGACCTGAATTCTCACTGCAGCACACTGCAAGCCTTGCCTGAGCTGGGTGAGGACGAGCTCCATGTTACGCAGAGGTCCAGACGGGCATAACAGCAGTGAACCAAATCAAGAAAGAATAAGCTGCCACCACATTTAATCATACCACATTTGAAGAGGCAGCCCTCTATTTCCGTAAGTGGAAATGTCCCACGTGTCTTTCTATCAAAATTGAGCTATTCCTAATTTTTATATACAAATAGTTTCGATTTTGGTATTCTTTCCATTTTGATGTCCACAGGTTTTCCTACATTGGTAATATCTGAACATTACCCAGTTCATCTTTAAATAGTGCCACAATCAGCTCACTTTTCCTTCTCATTCTTTTTGTAGGGAGAGAGTCATCTTACATTACCCTGGACTGTTGTAATTTTAGAGAAAGGGTTGTTTTTTTTTTTTTTTAATTCTTTCTGTTTAGTTATCTTCCACTTGGGGTAATAAAATTGTAGATAGTCACTGTTCTAATATTGCCTAGAAAATAAAAGCTCTCTTTCAGTGATAAACTCTGCAAAACCCAAAGGAAAGAAAAATATGAAGTTATCCCAAAATGCATATATATACATATATATATAGACACACATAAAAAGCATTTCGCAGTAATAGAAAAATGTGGTGCTCAGTGAAAACTGCTGGGTGCTGAGGAAGATGCTTTGATATTTTAGAGACATAAAAGCTGTTAAAGAGCAGTTCACCTGTGGATATCGCCAAGGAGAAGCAACACTACTGTACTGATCATGCTTTAAAAGCTGTTCTGTGATAAGTGTAAACAGCACAACAACTTCAATCAGAGGGTCCTGCTGTTTCAACACTAGAAAACAGTTTGAGATGAGAGCATAAGCTTCACATGCAGCAAAGTTCCAGGTTTTCCAGAATACAAAGGAGCTTTTGTTCTAAAACACGAGGGCATCTCTGAAAGCAATGCCTCCTATTTTATTATGTTGGCCTATGACATCAGAGGCAGATGCTGGTGCTATGGCAGTAGAGGCTTAACATTCTCACCAATATGCCATTCCATTTTGTTGCCATGTGACAGATGGCAGCAGAGGGGCATCCTGACAAAATGGTGCCTGAATGGAATTGCCCATGAAACAAGATCAGATCAAGTTGTGGGAACATTGAGTTCTGCCTGATGGATTTCATTAAAAAAAGACCACCGTGGCATGCAAGACACAGTGTACTCTTCTAGGTTAACTCACCATCTCTCCATGTGCTAGGAAGTAGATAAAAAATCCTAGACTAATGTTTCTCTAAAGATGGCATGCTACTAATTATGATTAAGCAATTTTTGGACACATATTTAATACATACCTGGAGCTAATACACACTACCTTAATGGACTGCCACATATATCTAATGGAACTATCAATTAAATCTAGACTTATTCAGTGCTGTGGTTAAAAGGAAAATAATCTGGTTTATAAATCTAATCTCCTATCATATGCAGTGACTGTTCAATTTGTTAAATTTTTCTACGCTTTTCAAATGAAAACAGTAAAGTAGAATTTTGTTTTGAGAATATATTTTGAAAATGTTTATAGAATATCTGGTCCTTCCCCATTGCTCCTTTCTTTTGTGAAGTTTCACAGGAAAAGCAGAGAGAAATCTTAGAATCATAGAATGGCCTGGGCTGAAAAGGATCACAATGATCATCTAGTTTCAACCCCCCTGCTATGTGCAGTGTCACCAATCACCAGACCAGGCTGCCCAGAGTCACATCCATCCAGAAATATTTCAGTATTGTAGGAAAACAAGTCAGAAAGCACGTACTATAAACTAAAGAGTGTTTTCCTCCATTCTCTTTCTAATGCTGACTGTTTCCTTGGAAAAGAAGCTTATTATAGTAAGAACTTCCTCAACAAAAATTATTTTTAAAGAGTTATTTTTCTGTGTTATATATTTTAACACAAATAACATTAATACCTTTCAAAGGGAACAATGAATAATTACACAAAAGCAGTTTGAAGAACTTTTGGATAAAAAGCCAACAACCACATTTCTTCAGAAAACACCATCCCAACCAAACAAAAAAACCCCACCAACGTAAAAATAAAAACCCTATTCGCACTCTGAGGCCCAACGTCTGTTTGCTTTACAGCTGCACACAGCTCACCTGCACTGCACTTTCAGGAGGTATTCACAGAGTTCATGGCTGGGTTCTAAACAGTCAGTGAACTTCCTAAGTTTTTGTTACTTGATAAGTGCAGCAGTGTCTCAGATATCCCAGACAGACATGGGGAATTACTGAAAAGGGGAACTGGATGGTAGCTACAAGGTAATATGATTACTTCAGCTAACAAAGAGCTCTACCAACAGTTTCGGATTTCTTTAATATGCTATCTTTGCAATTTCGGGGCACCGTTCTTTGGTACCCATTAAGGGAATGGGTCTTGGCTGGTGAATTTGAAGGCGGAGAATAGAGAGCTTCACATCCCATGAACTGTGAGAACCCTTTTCTCTTTTGTTCAGATTTCAGCAGAAGTTAGTGGGTGAAATCCAAACCTCTTTCAAGTCAGTGGGAGTTTTGTCATGGATTCAAAGAGGCAGAGTTTCTTTGTGAGGATAAGCTGGAGTTCCATTTTGACAAACTCCACATGACCAAAATGCATTGCTCATTTACAGCTGCCTTGATCATAAATATGTCTCATTTTACTTCATTCTGAGTCACTCCCCTGAAGTTTTATCTTATGTATTTATTGTTGATTTAGAAATATCTAGCTAATGATAGTAGTCTGACATTAGACATTTGCTATTTTTAGCATAGGAAAAAAAGACTTTCATTAAGTTCACATTATTTCTGAATAATATTCTGTTATCTAATCAACTCTCCTATGGCTTTGCCTTTACTGCACAAATTGTTTCCATGCTCACTTGTCAGAGGTTCATCAGCTAACCAGCACAAGAAAACTCCCTTTGATTTGGCTGTAGTCTGAGTTTACACCAAGTTAGCTAGAGCAGGGAAAACCACACTCTTGTCATTTTGGGGGGAATTTAACTCATCTGACAGTTAACCTCAAAAGCTGAATTTATGTAGCAAACTTCACAGTGCATTTTAATATGGCATTCAGTTTAATTAGCACTTGGGCAATTCCTTTTGTTCTTGGTAAACAAAAGTAAGATTTGACAAGAAAGAGAAGAGAGTGTATTTGTTGCTTTCATATGTCACTCAAACTAGCCCATCACCATTCCCAAACTAATACTTCTTTACACGAACTTCTGCTAAATAGTGTTAGATTTTTAAGTCTGAAACTGGCAGGTTTTCCCAGGGTTGCATCTGATATCAAAATCAAGGTTTATTAACATTACAAAGAGCATTGCTGTCCTGTAGTGCCCCTTTTATCATTCTAAGCAGCTGCCTAGAGGCAATGCATTTAACCTTGGGAAATGTGAGAGGAATTGTGGGAAGTCAGAAATCTTTGACAGCTAAAGCCTTTTACCTCATCCAGAATCTGCTCTGCAGCTTTAGCTCCCACACTGAAAAAAGATGAGCCCCTTATTTTCATTTGATGTTTATCTATTCTATTCATTGCACTTAAAATCGAAAGATAGGGCGGCATTTCTTACAAACAGTGATCTTCCATTTATGCTTAGAGCAGACCAGTGACGAAAATATCCCTTCTCTCTACTGAGACTACTATTAGAAAGATAGGGAGATGGAAGGACCCAAACCATTTAGTAGTGTGCTAAATTTTTAAAAAGAGTTCTTGCAGGTTATCTTATTCCTACTTGTTTTATGTTTTATGATAAATTTCACATTACATTTTGCTATTTCATCACCTGTTGCCACCATTACAACAGTGAAGGAACTGACACTGGTTCGGCTGTAAGTCCATATTTGACAGGGTTTATGGCTTTGCTGTAAAAAGAGAGTTCATTTTGCTGTTTGATATCAATTCACATTTTATAGGGCATTTTCTTTCAGAAGGTACCACCGTATTTCCTAAGTTATACATGAATACAATCTCTGAAATACGGCTAGCCCTCAGCATGGTATAGAACAATAGAGTAGTGTGGATAGAAATCAGCCATCAGATTTTAAATAAACATCGACAGCTTTAAATGTTGCCATAGCATTTCTCAAACAAATAGAAAACTAATGTAATTTTCCCCAAAATCTCGCATAAAAATGAATACTATAAACTATGCATGTCTGGGCCAAACTCAGGGGTGCTAAGGAAGAGAGAGAAGGATTGTTTCCTCTTACAGGAATATCAGGCTTCTCTGCTTTTCATAGAATCATAGAATCATAGAATCACCAAGGTTGGAAAAGACCTAAAAGATCATCCAGTCCAACCGTTCACCTATTCCCAATAGCTCCTACTAAACCATGTCCCTCAACACAACATCCAGTCTTTCCTTGAACACCCCCAGGCTCGGTGACTCCACCACCTCCCTGGGCATCCATTCCAGTGCCTGACCACCCTTTCCGAAAAGTAATACTTCCTCATGTCCAGCCTGAATCTCCCCTGCCGTAGCTTGAAGCCATTCCCCCTGGTCCTATCACTAATGACACGAGAGAAGAGGCCGACCCCCAGCTCACTACAGCCTCCCTTCAGGAAGTTATAGAGAGCAATGAGGTCTCCCCTGAGCCTCCTCTTCTCCAGGCTGAACATTCCCAGCTCCTTCAGCCTCTCCTCATATGGCCTGTGTTCCAGACCCCTCACCAGCTTTGTTGCCCTCCTCTGAACACGTTCCAGGGCCTCAATATCTTTCTTGCAGTGAGGGGCCCAAAACTGGACACAGTACTCGAGGTGCGGCCTCACCAGTGCTGAATACAGGGGAACAATCACCTCTCTGCTCCTGCTTGCAACACTGTTTCTGATGCAAGCCAGGATGCCATTGGCCTTCTTGGCCACCTGGGCACACTGTCGGCTCATGTTCAGCCGAGCATCAATCAATACCCCCAGGTCCATTTCCTCTACGCAGTCCTCCAGCCACACCGCCCCAAGCCTGTAGCGTCGCCTGGGGTTGTTGTGGCCGAAGTGCAGGACCCGGCATTTGGCCTTGTTGAAACTTATCCTATTGGCTTCAGCCCAGCTCTCCAGCCTGTCCAGATCCCTCTGTAGGGCCTCGCTACCCCCAGGCAGATCCACACTTCCAGCCAATTTGGTGTCATCTGCGAATTTACTGAGGGTGCACTCGATGCCCTCATCGAGGTCATCAATAAAGATATTGAAGAGGACAGGCCCCAGCACCGACCCCTGGGGAACACCACTCACAACCGGTCGCCAGCTGGATTTGACTCCATTTACCACCACTCTCTGTGCCCGGCCCTGCAGCCAGCTCCTTACCCAGCCAAGAGTGTATCCATCCAAGCCTCTGGCTGCCAGCTTCTGCAGGAGAATACTGTGGGAGACAGTGTCAAAGGCTTTGCTGAAGTCTAGGTAGACCACATCAACAGCCTTTCCCTCATCCACCAGATGGGTCACTAGATCATAGAAGGAGATCAGGTTGGTCAAATAGGACCTGCCCTTCATGAACCCATGCTGGCTAGGCCTGATCCCCCGGTCCCCCTGCACATGCCGCATGATCTCCCTCAAGACAATCTGCTCCATAACCTTCCCTGGCACCGAGGTCAGGCTAACAGGCCTGTAGTTCCCCGGATCCTCCTTACGACCTTTCTTATAAATGGGAGTCACATCGGCAAGCCTCCAGTCTTCTGGGACCTCACCAGTCAACAAGGAGCGTTGACAGATGATGGAAAGCGGCTCGGCTATCACCTCCGCCAGTTCCCTCAGCACTCTTGGGTGGATCCCATCTGGCCCCATCGACTTGTGGCAGTCCAGTTGGAGCAGTAGGTCTCTGACTGTTTCCTCCAGAATCACGGGGGGGTTAGTGTGCTCCCCAGCCGAGATTACCAGGTCAGAGAGAGGAGTATCCTGAGGATAACTGGTCTGACTTTTAAAGACAGATGTAAAGAAGGCGAAGGGCCTTTTGAAGGGCATATCTGTGTGGCACTGTATCGTGCTGCTCTTGCTTTTCAGCAGAGCATATTAGCCTAGACAGACATCAGTGCTAACATAACTATACTACTTTTGGAGCCATTTGTAGGCTGCCCCTCTGTCTGAAGTTAGACATCTTAGTAACAAAGCAAAAGTCAGCTGACAGATCAAAATTGGCATTTTAGCCCTATAAGCCCGGGTGACACGGTCTGTGCTCTCTCTGCTCACAGCCATCTCCACGTAATGAGATTTTGCCCTTATTGAGGTGAATTGCTCAGCTGTTCTGACCATAAGCAGCTTATTGTTTTACTTCAGCTGTATGAAAATGTTTCATCCAGCCAATTCTACCTTGACACATGTTATTAGACAGGCAGCATGCCTGGATTCTGACACATCACAGTGTAATTCCAACTGTATAAGTATTCTTTTTACTGAAGTATTTCACAGGACAGCTAGTCCACTTTGAAAGCACAAGTAAAACATTGTCTCCACAAAAGAAGCAAGTGTGGCAATTTATGTTCACACATAAAACTGGATTTCCTAATCAATGCTCAGCCAAGAAATCAACCTGTGACTCATCCGTAGGTCTCTTCTATAATACTCCTCGTGCCTGCAGTACAAGGATTACCCTATGCACACACCATGCTGTTTCAAGAAACAAACTATTATAAACCACGAAAGCTGTCCAACCTAAGCAGCACAAGAGCATATCTTCTCTTGCAACTGTATCATTCAGTCACCTTTAACCATTATCTACATATTCCCATTTCTTTTTCAGCCATTTCACTTGACATCCACTTGAATGGATGATCAGTGCTGCCTCCCCAACTTATCTCTCCACCTAAGGCAGCAGTATATTCCATCCACTCAAAAAATGAGACCATGGTTAGAAACAGAATTTTCTTGCTGACCAGCTTAGCATTTCTATGGTCTATTAACTGGAAAGGTAAAGTCTGCAGTAAAATTGAAGTCTCAAGAGGTCCAACATATTAAACACAACTGGAATATTTTTGCAAGCAGCATGTTACTTTCCAGGACCCTGCTAAATCATTTCATGCTCTCTGTGTTCTCCACCAGCTAAGTTATGCTTTTTTCATTACCCCTCTTAAAATCAGGTCTGCTTCGTGTTTATACATCAAAAGTGATGTATGTATGCATAAACACTCAACATCCATAATAACTTCTTATCACCGTTGTAAAAGTATATCCCTGATTTATATACCATTAGTGCATTATGAGAAATATTTTACTATTTTATATGCATACTCATATAGCGTATAAACAAAATATATTTAAGGAAAGCTGGGGCTATGAAATCAAACATTAGAAAGTTGTTACTCTGCTTTTCCTTCAGTTGCTCTTTCAACCTTGCTCTAGCTCTTTTCATGGCATAACACAGCTTTTACTTACATAATTTTAAAGTACTTATTCCTCACTTACACAAAGGGTTTGGAGCACTATTTCAGAAGAGATACATTTATTTTATAGTAGACATGCAAGCAAGAGTTATTGCTGATAGGGGATGGCTGCAGTTTGAAGAAGTAGGGAGAGGTTTAAATTAATTATCCTGAAGAACATTAGTGTACCTGGTCTTACCTACTGCAATGTCCTCAGCATCCTGCTTTTACACCAAAATGCACTTTCTTGTGCAATTTGAAGCTTTTTTTTTCTCAACAGTCATTGTCAGGAGAAAGACAAGTGCTGTAGTTGCCAATGCCAGCCACCTTCACATTAGCATTACCTGACTGTGGGAGCTTCAATTAGGGATGTCCTTTAACTTCTGTAGATTTAATTTTGTAAGTCTGATGTCTTTCTGCTTAGCTTAGCTCTCACCACCTACTCAAAAATGCTTCTCACATAGGCATCTCAATTGGTGGCACTTGTCTACTTGGTCAGACACCTAGATGTACTGTTCAATGAAGAACTGAGCTTGAGGCTGACATTTGACATATCATCAAGATATCTTATTACCACTTTAGGGATGTGACCAGATTAAAATGTGTGCTCTCACATGCAGATGCCAAGACTCTTGTTCATGCTGTCATTATGTCCAGACTTGAGTAGTGCAAATCACCTTTCTTTTTCCTAATGAACAAAGCTTGTTATCTAACATCTTTCTAAACCTGATTTTTATTATTATTTTTTTTTTTTTACAGAGATGTGTGGCTCTATCCTATTAGATGCCCTGTAATATTCAGAAATGTCAGTTACATGAAACTTAAATACTGTGAAACAATTGAACATGGAACTTTATAGCAGACACCAACTTGTTTTTACCATTTTTTCTTTTTATTTTCTCTGTTGTTTTTTCTTTTAAATATATGTCTTACCTACAAAATAGGCCAAATACAACCTTAATTTAAATCAGTTGTGTCAATAGTATTTTACTAAAATAAGAGACAAAATTCATACTTATTTTAAGTGCTGTAGTGATAGAAACAGTCTGTTCAAATTAAATACCTCAGCATCACAGCCTCCTGTCAATAAGAGAAATTGATTTTTTTTTTTTTTTTTGATAAATGAAACCTGCATATTCCTTCCTAAATTCTCAAGCATATGTTGCATTCATAGTTCTCAAATTTTGGAAAAAAAAAAAAAAAAAAAAAGAAAAAAGAAAAAAAAAAGATTGGGGAAATTAATTCCTTCTGTTTCCTCTAGCTTCAACCTCTTCTGATTTAAATCCTTGGTAAAGTAATCCTTTAGCTAATCTCTTATTTGGAAGATTTGCATGATATTCAGTCCACATTTCCCTTTTTGTTAGATATCACCTCATTCATCCTAGTTATGTATCTTGTGAAGGTGCAAAACAATTGCTTTCCCTTTCTGAAGTTTACTGCTTTGGAATATTAGAAGATAATTACTATATCCCCCTTAGTCACTCTCTGTCACCAAGCAATGCATATTTGGTACACATAATCTTTATTTGTTAATCCACTTACAGCTTCTATTGCCCATTCTCAAAGTCTCTCAAGTTTGTTAGCAGGCTTCTAGCATGAGGCAACAGGAATTAAAGATATTATTTTAAATATAAGGTTTATTAGTGCTGGGGATAATGGGTCAGTTTTGTTTCAGCTGGATACACGCTGCATTCCATAAAACCTGACCTGCTTCCACTCCCAAATGCAAACCCCAAACATTACAGAAGTCACTGAAAAGCTCTTGTAATCTGGTCTGATTTACGTTTCCTCTTTGTTGCCTTTAGCATACAGTCTGTCAATCCAGCCAAAGTTTATTTTACTGTAGAGATCCTTTTCTATGGGAAATTCCTAATTCTCAGAGAATGGAGCATGACAATAAAAAAAGCTTCGCCCAGAAATGACAAATTTTCACCAAAAGATGAAATCCAGAACAGAAATACAAGATCAGAATTTATATTTTGGAAGAGAAGAGAGAAACGAAAAATGGACTTCATTTCCTTTAGTTGCTTAGGCTTAAGGAATGCTCACAATAGCAAGTCATGTGTGTATTAATTATCAAGTATTAGTTCACATGGAAAGAAGACAAGACAAAAGCTGGGATTCTCTGAAACCTGTACTGTCATGCTGTTATTCCAGAGGGTTATTTATTTTTAATTTTCCTGAATTTAGATATGAACTGGATAAATAATCAGTTTTGGATGGCACTAAGATGGAGGAATTGGGTTACTGGCACGTGAAACATCAGAGTTTACATTCAGGACCTTAAGAAAACTGAGGATAAGGCCAGCAAAAACCTCAAAACGTCCAGGAAATATGAAATTCTGCACTTGGGAATCACTCAATTTTGCACCCAGACCATCAGAGACTGAGAAACAACTAGCTGATGAAGAGCCCAGCTACAAGGACTGGGGTCACAATGCCAGCCTGTGGAATGTAAACCAGCACTGTGCTCCCACTACAGATCAGAAGTACATGACAGGGTGGCCTACAGAACAGTGGAAGTTATTCCTTCCTTCCCAGCTCTGAGAAGACCATTCCTGGGACAATGTCCCGTTTTGGAAGAATGGATTCTAGAAGGCTGCCTAGGTCAGGAAGGAGGCTGAAAAACTGGAGAATACTACACACAAGACTACCAGAATTAGCTCAGAAATATGGTTTATAAGAGACTCAAATACCTGGGCTTGTTTAGCCTGGTGAGAAAAGACTAAAGGACAATCTAAAACAGTAGCCTTCAATGATCTACAAGGAAATTACAGAGACAATAGACACAAAGTCATTACTAGTGTTAGGGACAACAGCCACAAATTGCAGCGCAGGAGGATCCAACTGGAGATGCATAGAAATTTCCTCACTTTAAGTGTACTGCATCTTTGGAACACATTATCCAGAAAGTTATCATCTGTTGAGGCTTTACCATTTGGCCATGAAATCCCACAGCTGTCCTGTCCTAGTGTTAGCAGCAGCCCTGCGCCAAGCAGGAGGCTGCCACAAACAACCTCTACCAGCAAATATTTTTCTGACCTTATGCATCTGTATTTTACTTGACATCTAAGTTAGACATACAGGGTAGTTCCTCTAATGTTTCTTTCCATAGCTTTATATGAAAGTTAAATTAATATCACAACAAAAGATTTCTGCTGAATTGATGCAGCAGTTCAGTCAGTGGCCAGATGTGTTCATTTCACACAGTGCTAAGCCCAACCATCATCTCCTGCTGTTTATCTTCTTCATCTATCACCTCTGTTCTTTACTCTTCTGGAAAACAGCACCCTTCAGACCAGATGATTAATATTAAATGCATTAACTGTTTCCATAACTGTGCAGAAAACAACCAAGTTAAAAACGTTGCTGAGTGAGGAGGCAAATTCAGCCATGGTGAAAAAGATGCAGGTAGGAAGCTTAAGACAGGTCCTGTTTGGGCAGTTTTTTTCCTGTGCAGAATAGGAGCTCTAAGCCTCGCAATAGTTCTCCATCACATCTTAAATTTTATTCCTTTCATCAATACTGGCTGCCTCAAGAAATCTACTGAAGCAAGGCATGAGTCCAAAAGGAAGTTGTCTGGAAGATTCCACAGCGCACGTACAGTAAGGGCCATCTCAGGATATGTATTCACTTGTACAGAAAAGGCTGTAGCACAAGCACAGTATAGTAGAAGTAATAAGCCTACTGATGTAAATATCCCAATTTATTGGAGATGACACCAACAGAGAAATAGGATAACATGCGCCATTGACAGAATGAAAATCATGCAAGTCCTATTTAGAATAAAAGGAAGATTATGCAGAAAGGAAAGAAGTCTTTGCTCACATTCACTACAAATATGACATCTTCATTAGTTCAGTCGAAGCTTATTGAAGATACCTAGCCCAAGATAGAGAAGTAGGGGAGCAAAGGGCTTGCAATGGGAATGCTTATCCGTAAATACAAGATCTAATCTGAATTGAGCCATGACAAGCAAAGTAGCATTATAATAGAAGGAGCAGGTGGATCTACACATCATTAGACAAAGAAACACCTATTCTGGCAATAAACTTCTAGATCTGCTGAAAGCTGGGTTCTCTACAGACAGAAAATCTAGATCTGCTTCCTCCTACCAGATGCAGTACAGATTTTTGAAGCAGGGAAATAGAAACGTTACAGGAGACATGAGATTGGATTACTTTGTAATTTTTTGGCATATGTGCAGAGTGGCTATGAGGAATACATACCAAACTTAAAGCAGAAGAAAATCCATGGCATTTAAACCTCTTTCCAGTTCAAACAAACTCAGTTATAATAGATGAGTTTTCCCTTCATGAGAATTTCCCATTGGACTGAGTAGCATTGCCAAGGCTTCTGGTCCCCTGCCAATGAGAATATAGCCAGGGTTTCCATTTTTTCCCTTCTTCTAGGAGCTGTAGTACAGCCAATTCAGTCTCTTGTACCACAGGGGTTACAACACTGGTAGTACATGTACAATTCTTGTAGGTCTCTCAGGAGATGGTAAAGTTTCAGAGATAAATTTCTAGAACTAGGCAGGAATCCAGACTTGAAGAGACAGTAAGAAATTAAAACACTCCAGGGAAGCGCATTGCAGGAGAATCCTAAGAGTAAAGACCCAAACAGCCAGGGTATAAAATGAAGCATCTTGACTCAGAATCCTTACATACGGACACACGCCAACAAAAGACATTTCAGAATGGGATGTGGGATGTGTGTTTGTGTGTGTGCTGACTATCAACAAAGCACAGGTAGCAGCAGTTAAAGCCCTTCTTTCCTTTTGGGCACGGTACAGGACTCCAACTTAATGTTGGCTAACTGCAAATGTAGTTGGCTCAATGTAGATTGAATATAAACAGAAAATTGAGCTTTCTTTTTAAAATAAAAGATATCACTAAGGACACAATTAGCATTTGCAAGATTTTCATTCCTCTGTACGGCCCAAACACATTCTGCTACATTCTTTCTTACGGCACTTGTTATTTAAGTTAGATGGCAAGACCTACTTCAGAACAGCAATTTCTGTTTTCCCCTTTCTTTAACTCCTGTGTCTTGACTCTACGCTTCTGCTGTTTTGTCATGTCCCTGTACCTTTCACTTTGTTCCCTCCACAGCTTGTCTTTTCCACAGCCAATTTTCCCTACTCAGAAATCACAGCCAGGTGTCACTGCATCATGATCACACTTGCGTAACTCACTGTTCCTTTCATTTTACCTGGGGTACTACATTTCACGCTCTTCTCCCTTTCAGATCCAGAAATGTAGTTATAATAAAGATCTAGCCTTCTAGTACTACACTATACGGTGTTTAGGAACATAAGGCCATCCCTATGCTCTGCCAGTTCTCCTTAGAATCTATGATACACGCTAGTTCTTTTAGTATCTCATTATATGTGTCATCAGTATCTTGCCTGGCCTAAAGCCACATGGCAGCCTGACAAGATTGTGCTGCACTTTGGCAGTTTCTGTACAGGGCACAGCTGTCAGCATCTCTTATCCTCCATTTCAGAAAATCAGCTGGTACTGGCAAGAGATCATAAGCTAAGACTAAGCAGTAACTGTACATCCTTTTTAGCAAAGCAGAAATGGAAAAATCGTTGCATATCGTTTTCTGCCCCAGTCTTTTTGGCAGCCCTTTCCTGCTGATGACAAATCAGATAGTTACTACTTTTGTGTTTCGGCACTTCAAATCATATAGAATAGGTTATCCCATCCTCCTTTTATTATTTGTTGCAAATGTACAATGCTGAAGGGAATATAAAAGGAAGGCTAGTCATTACACACATGAACATATGCCCTGCCTGTTAAGAACATATATTCCAGCTGCTTCTGTAGGTTACTGTCAGGAACACAAGGTATTCGCTTGCTGAAAGAGAAATCGAAGGCTGTCTGCCACACCAACTAATGTCCCATGTTATTATTTTATGTCAGAAACAGTGGGGATCATGCAATATGAAATGTAATAACAAAGACAGAGGACACAAAGGAAAAAAAAAAGAAGAAAGAAACAACAAAGCAAAGAGAAAAACAGCAGGAAAGCAAAATAGAAGAAAAAAAGGAAGAAATGATTTATAGAGAATGCTGAACAGTACATCTAGCTCTTTCCAGAACACCATGCTGATTTCACAGACTTTTTTTTTTTTTAAGTCCATTATTTTATACACCTTGTATAATGAGAAGCAAACTGGCAGCAAGGATAAAGAGGAGATGCAAGAGTCATGTCATGCAAGGGAAGGAGATAAAAATTCAGGGTAAATTGAAGATTAGGGGAAATGAAGAAACATGGAAATTGCAAGGCTGGGTGACAAAGACTGCTATTACACTTTCCAAGAGAAACAGGCACAGTGAAAAGAGTCCAAGATGGTAAGTCAGACCAGGACCACCTGGACGATGGTGTTAATGAATGTATCTAACGTATCTATCTAGATACTAAAAAAGCCTTCTGGCATATTGAGAATGCAGAAAGGACATAAATCTGTGAAGCCACAGAGGAAGCCCACAGGTGGTGCATGCCATATTCAGAGATGTAATGTTGGTATGCTTTGGACCCTTAGACAATAGTGTTATTCACATAAGTAATTGCTTAGCAGTATCAGTGAGGGAATTGCAACCTGGCTCATCACTGTGAGACACAGGTTGCACATCCAAGTGTCTCTTACCCTATCAGTGAGCACATGCCTTCCTCCAAGGAAAACCTTTTATGCTGAATGCTCTTAGAATGTTTACTGATGTACATTCTGAGACCTATATCCAAAGCTAGGTATATGTGTGCATAGTTGGTACATAGCAAACACAAGCAAAGTGCATGCACAGACATTAGAATTGAAAATAAGGGCTCATACACCAAGGCAAACAAGAGCTGTACAATCACACCTATACTGACCTGCACATAAGCTGCCAGAGCTCATCATGCAGACAACCAAAAAGCACAGATTATCTATTCCTATGAGTGGGTGAGCAGGAAAAGTAGAAAAGTAAGAAGTCATTTCTGCTTTTGCTGCAAGGTAAATTGCCTGCTTTGGAAAAGTCATGTTAAATATTTATCAATTACTGCTATGTTGAGATGCGGGGTGTATTTCTCACCTTGACTATGTCACACTTGAGTTCTATCCATACTGCACAGTGCCTTGCTAGCAGGACGTACTTAAATCTCCTATGTGATCTTGAAGGCAAAATTGAGACCAGAGGACAAAAAACTGAACTTTAAATAGATAACTTCATTCTCTTGAATAAAGTTTGAGACACATGAAGTCCTAATGAGCCTTATTTTCTATAACACAGAAAATATCCCTGCCTTTGCTTTCATTTTTCACCCTTTGTTCTGTTCAGAAGCACTGCAAACTGCAGGCACCAGTGAATAGAAAGGACTGGATCAAGGGCAAAGTAACATAACTGTATGGCAAATGATCTGCTCTAATGCCTGGCAGAAGCACTACAGATCATAGATGAGAGGACTTAGCTGGAAGAGCTGAAGCTGTCTGGAGTCAGCTTGCATAGCTGAAGCCATGAAAAAGGCTGTTCCAGAGCGGACACATGACCAGCATGTGTACAGCCAAGATGCACATGAATTGGTTGCTTTGCAATGCTATGCTTCAGAGAAATCAAGATGTTACTTCCTGAATGCTGCTGACAGTGTTATAACCTCCTGGTGAGCTTTTCCTGTTAGACAAATTAAAGGAGGACAAATTTCAAGAGTTCTGTTTCCTTACACCATCATCATAAAAATAAATAAAATAAAATAAAAAATAAAAAAAAAATCAAACACGAGTTAAGATTAAAGACAGTGAGGTAGCCAGCAAGGTTTTCAGACTGACCCTTGAAATCCATTAATACTTTTAGGCTATTTTTTCCAATTATTTACTGACAAATTTATACGCACTTACACATGCACACACACAACTGCAGTAAATTAATACTGACTGCAGATGCACAAATACACAGGGTATTTCAGCTTTTGTTTTGTGGAAATCAATGCCAAGAAGTCAGAGTAACAAACTAGTCAGAACAAAACAACCACTGTTTACACAGCAGTTGTTTGATCTCCTAAAGGAGAAGGACAAAGACCTGAAATCTTCCTGTGCCCTCAATGATAGCCACACAACACAGGGAAAACCCAAAAGCAGATTTTTAAGAACTCCTATGAACCAGCAATATCTTCTGGGAGTGAGGGGGCTGCAAGTGGAAGAAACAAGATCATACATTCAATCTACATCTCAAAAAGCCTATGTTTGCCCAGGTCTCTTTCAAAAAGATATACTTTTATCACTCTGATATTTTGCTTGTAATGAGAGAAAAAACTTCAAAATGATCATAAATGTAGTTGGATTTGAAAATGAACATTAAAGTTTGAGATTGTAACTGAGTTTTTTTTTTTTTTTTTTTTTTTTTTTTTTTTTTTTTTTTTTTTTTGTTTGTTTAAGTCTTGAACTCCCTTGAAACCTAATTCTGCAAGTTACTTAAGCATGTGCCTCATAGTAAATCACCAGCTGAGAAAAGTGGAACTACGAGCATACTTAACATTAGTCTGCACGCTTAAGTATCTTGCCTAAATTCAGACCTGTAACCTGTCAGGGGATGAATTGCTTGCAGCCTTCTAGTATTCTTGTTTCTCAACTATTATAAAAAATACTTGCAAGTTCCCTCGCTGAGAAATATGTAAGTATTATTCTTTTTTTAGCTGTAATGAAAACAGAGCTGGAGCTTTACTGCCTGTTGCTTGTCAATATTACTATTGTTTGCCTTAGCAGACAATTGTGTCTCAATTTATTTTTTTGAAGTATATCCACCTCTTACAATAAAAGTTGGGCTTATAGCTTATTGTTTCTCAATAGTAAAATACTCACTTGTGTTTTGATGGGTAACAGCATTCATAAATACAGAAAGCTATTTCTTCAATTAATGGCAAAACCTAGGGATTATTCACTGCCCCTGTTATATCAGATTGCATGATAAGCAGGTCATCTATCATTTCTATCACTTCTAAGAACACTATCTGCCCTGACAGGCAGAACTGCCACAGCTCAATCCTGCCACTACTTGCACTTGACACATTTATATAACCATCAAGGGATACTCTAGCAACTGCCAGAATGTCACTGACATTCCACTTGTGTTTTTTGTTTTCATGCATTTTTCGTCATTTTCTTATCCAGGTCTGACTTTTATGTCAGAACAAAGACTAGAAATCAGTTCAACTCACAAATAAAATTAAAAACATCAGGAAAAACTAAATGAAAGGCAGATGAACAGACTGCAATTTCAAGAACTTGTACACATTATCACCATTTTCCATCCAGCTCAATGCCATTATAGTAGTGACTGATCCTGGTTCATGATGGGCAGCAAACCACCTTCACAGTGTCCAAATCAGAGAAGAAAATTCTTCATCTTCAGCCAGCAGAAAGGCTCTTCTGAATCTTTTCAGATGATGGCCAGGCTTGTCTTTGTTCCAGACAAATACACTCTAAAACAGCCTGTCAGAGTTTAATCCAAAGTTCTTTAGAAAACTGCAGATAAATCAGAGCTCAGTGGCCTATTTCTACTGTACTAAAAGTGAAAGGTAGCCCAGCATACTCCTTCTTCACATCTCCCAACATCTCCTAATTCACTAGGTTCACTTCCAAGTTCTGACACTACACTGAAGACAACATCTGAAATGATTGACACTTCTGAAGTTGGTTATGTTTATCAAGAACTGTTCAGCTGGAGGAGCATAGCCATAAATGTGCTCTGAAGGAGCAGTGCTGACTATTGAGTCTCCCAAACTAAAGAAAGCAGGCAATATATTAGTGAACAAGGACCTATACAGAAAGAGTGTATTCTTCTGTGTTTCACGCATATTAGCTATAGGAAATATAAAGACCACCACAGATGAATCAGTCATTTTTCTGTCCATCCTAGATAATTCATGATATCAAATTTTGGGCTGTAAGTGTACAGCATACCTGTAATAGTTTATATAAAGTGGACCAGCACAGCTGCAGATCCTACTGCCACCCAGACAGACTCCTGGCACCTGTATTCCTTCATAGTCACCAATCATTGCAGGAGGCAGGGTTGCTTGGGTTTTGAAAGATAATTTAGGATGAAGGCTACTCTAGTTTCTTCCATCAGTAAGTAAACAATGAAGTCATTCCATCACCAGAGCTTGTTGGGGGTACAACAAGCTTGTAGTTAGCTGATATGCACCCTTCCTCTGGAAGGAGTAGTGATCAACAATAGAGAAAGTGTAATAACAATAACTCTAATGTTCTTACACAGTATCACTTATGCAAGGACAACTTTTATCTGGCTGCTTAATAGACCAAAAAGAACAGAACTGAAAGTCTGCCCCTGTTTTAAAGTTAGCAAAGCTTAGGCAAGGAAAAAAGTTGTTTCATGCTGTATTTGTGTGTGTGTGTATGTTCTAATGATATGACTCCCTATTCAAACCCATTGTGAATTTAAATGATTAGTACACACTACATCTTCAGGTATCTCCAGCAAATCCTAGAGCAGGAAAGCATATCCAACTGTTTCTGCTCTGCCAAAGTTAACTATTATTACAGCATGGAGATATAATATTAATTTTGTTCCAATGAAATTGGCTGGCATATGTGTTTCTGTGAGCCAGGCAATAGGTCATTACTGAAATAGCAAAACAAACCTGTTCCCATTCTTGTTCCAGCACAATGCATTTAGATTTTAAGATCATAACTGTTGGATACCTCTCCTGCAATGATGTAGTAAGAACACTCTGCCAGAAGCTATATTCTTTCATAAAATGACTTTGCTGTATCTTGCTTTTCCAGACCCATCTCAATATAAAATTTAACAGTCCTGCAGACAATGCCAAATATCCCTCATTCATAATTAAGGTGAAGGCAAGTGGTACAAATCTCTAATTATCTTTTATGTCATATTTATTTTCTAGTAAATTATTAAGTAATGATTTATAACCCAAATTCCATATGTGTACCTGCTAATTCGGAGGGAAAAATATCAGCCCTTCATACTCATTTGGCTAATGGGCATCACTAATTGAAAAAATGTTCTTTGCACATATCACTAACTTTCCAATCATTTACTTGTAGGGAAGTTTGAAAACTTACAAAAAAAAAAAAAAAAAAAAAAGAGAGAATCAGTGAAACTTTGAAAGCTGGGCATGGCGCTATGCTGAGCTCTCCCTCCTCTGTGCAGGCAGTAGGCAGAGTTCAGTGACAGAAATATCCTGTCTCCTCATATTAGTGGGGGGTTTTCAAGAACAAGTCAAGTTTGAAAACAGTTTATATCCCATGCATTCTTTTTAATGCTCACTGTACTTCCTGCAGGCAGGATGTTTTCTGCTGGAGCACGTCTTGATAATCTCACACTGAAGTGCACTAATCTCCAAGGACCAGGATTTCAATAAATTTTTTAATCAAGGCTACAAAAATGTGCCTGAACTGAAAACATTGCTGGGTTCTTTTACTGAATTGAATTTTTCCTGCAAAAGAGGCTTCTTGCTCACAACGAAGGCTGCCTCCTGTGCTGGACAAAAGTCCTTGCAAGAGTCTTTGCTCCATCCTGAGCCATTGCTTTTGTGTATGGACTGCTTCTTTGATAGAAGCAAAGAATTCCTGAGCACCATGAAGCCAGGAAGAGCAGAATCAGAGACTACCTACTGCAAGAGCTGCAGTACTGAACCCCATATCTTTTCTTCTTTACTTGTTTTTCTTTCTTTTGTTTTCTTTCTTTTGTTTTCTTTCCTGGCCCAAGCAACTTCCCTTCCTAGTCTGGGTTTTGGCGTGAGGACTGTGAAGTCAGAAAGCTTAGCTGTTTCTGAAATGTCTTTTTGTATGCGCTTTGGTGTGCCCTAAAAATCAATTGTTTGGGTTGAAATTACCACATACTTTGATATGCTGACAAAGTGAAGGAGAACAAAAATCTAAAAACATTCCCTCTTTCTTCTTTCTAAATCTCACAGTCTTTGGGGAGCTGATTTATAATTTTTGACCTGCTGTAGCTGGCAACACCGAGAATCAGTTCTAAGCAGCCTGTCTACTTTTAGTTCTCCCTAGAGAATCTGGGTAGACATGAGACAGAGTAGCTGCTTTGCACACATGCACCCCTTTGTACCTATCCCTGAATATTTATTAGCATCTGACAACAGGTGCTCTTTACAAAGCAGCTGCAAAGAGTTCTGAAAAGGATTGCTTCTCTTTGATTCCCCTAAGGCATTTTGGTCTGCTCTCAGGAAACGTCTTGCAGTTGATATAATTCCAATCCATCCACCTCTACAGTGGAGAAGGAAAGCAGGAATTTGTCCCATAGCGTACGCATATATACCACAACTTACACTTTAAAGCTGTTAAACAAATGCTTTTCTCAGTTACACGTTTATTGTTCATAATGTGTTTAGCTGCAGTATCCACATGGCTAACCTTGGCCTCACAGCCACCATGGATTTTGTACTGTACGATGTGATTATGACCTAAACAAAGTCTACAAGCACCTAACATTGTAGACTCAAGAGGAAAAAAAATAGAGGAGATAGTGCTTTGCCAAACACCATTGTTAATATCAGAAAAACATCATACATAACCCTTTCTAGACCCTAAACTTCAGAGTGAGCACTTGTTAACACTTTACAAGTAACTCAGAATCATCCACAGAAAGAAAGATAGGAGTACAACATTTAAATGAACTTAAAGATGAGAATAAATCTGTTTATTAAAGTACCATACATTAACCCCTCCATCTATTTCAGAAGTCTAACCTCTAAAGTTGATACAAAGGTAACCTGAATACCCCTGTGAGAACTATTCATATCCATTAATTGTTGCAATACAAGATACCATGAGCTGGTTGCTGGTTCTTCAGTATCTGAAATGTACTCAGCAGAGAGGAGGATACCATGGGGACTCATTTGACTCTGACTTTCACATTAATTTTGCTGTGCAGTGAAGAGCAAAGACAAAATCAATGTCCATCAGTAATTATTCAAGGTAAAATATCTAGTGATATTGAATACCAAAGGCTGTGGTGAGCATTAAACTTACTTAAGAATTGAGGAGTTGACAATGCCATTTATTCCAATTCAACTTCTTTATCAATTAAGGATGCGAGTTCAGGAAATTATAAGACTTATTATGAAAATACTGGATTACATTCCTGGAAAGGTAGATTTTAAAACAGCAGAAATTGTTGCGTATACCGACCTCTTGCAATGTACAGTGGAGGAAGGTTTGAATCATGCAGAAACATGCTAAATCTCTGCAAAGAACATTTGTGATTGAGTCAGTTAGTCAGTGTAACAGCTACATTAATTTTGGCGGTGGATTACTTGGTAGTGCCTTCAGCACTGAGCGCGTAGTTATGTGACAATTTGTCTTATATGGAAGGTGGGCAGCTTTCAGAAAGACATCAGCAAGAGAAAATCAAAATTTTTGTTAGAAAAAAATAAATCTTGATGAAAATGTTTAACTAGGCCTAATTAGCAAGGAGCACGTTTTTGAATGACATCAAAGCAGGAGAATCAATTAGTTCTAATCGTCTCTAGGCAAATACTACTAGAAATACTGAGAGCCATCTTATACAACTGCTTGTTATTGCATTCTTCCGGCAGAGACCAGAGGGTGACAGACACACAACTAGTGGCAAATCACTGCCAGTTAAGCCATGTATCACCATTTCAGATTTGAAATAGCTTTGCAAAGTTGAAACTTTGAGCCGCTTTTTCTTTACAGCAAAGTAAGGATTAAAGTGAACATACCTGGTACTCAAAGTCGTAATTCCTTAAGAGGACAGTTTACATACTACAGTCAACAGACATTTTTTTTTCCACTGTAAAGAAATCCAGTATATCAAGTGGGCACAAGGTAATACTGAAGAGGACAGTGAGTCCTTTCCAAAATACAGACTACACTCAAAACAATGCTGAATGCAAGAAGAGCTCACAGTCAAATGAGATCTGTTAGTAAAACAGTCTAATAAATGGTTATGCCTTTGATTTTCTTCTTTCTCAAGCTGTAAGTACAATTCACCGTGTTTGACCTACAGCAAAATCTCATTCATAAGACACAGAGGAAAATGAAACAGGATTTAAACAAACAGAATCTTCTTAAAAACATTAGCCACAAGGGGGATGGATTTTTTCCTCCTCTCATCATTTTACGTTCATTATTCTGGCATAAAAATTGTTAACTATTTAAATACTTTCTTTGAAGTAAAATTCCCTCTGAATATTCATTTCTACTCTAAGTCTTTCTTGTTTTGTGCATCTAGCCATAAAAAAAAAAAAAAAAAAAAAAAAAGCCAACTAGCAGCATTTGAAAACATTAATCTCTGCAGTGAAGCAGACAATAGAACCCCTACAGTGTTTCTTTGTAGTACCACAACTGTTTCACTGTTCAATAAAGCAACACTTTCCAGTGCTGCTCCTGTGCACCACAAGTACAGCCATAGCACTACACTCCACCCTAGCAGAAAACACATCTGCCTCACTGTCCAAATCCCAGTCTAGAGCAGATTGCTTTCAAAGTATTACAAGGTTTACTATACGAATCTATTTGAAAATGGAGTTTAAGAGAAGCTGAGTCAGAACCTCCAAATACAGCTAGAAAATGAAAGTGCCCATGAATTTAAAGAGAAGAACCACAGCCTGACACTCGGATAATAATTAGCTATATTCAGAGAAATCTGCATCTACACTGTAATTACTGGATACAGTTATTTGACAGCAATACTTTAACTGCTCACGTACAGATAAAGAACACTGATACCACTACCTCCAGTTTACACACAAAAACAGAACTCCTTTCCCAAAGAGACAGTTAAGTCTCAGAATCAGAACTAAGACCAGCTCTCCTGCCTCCAAAAGTCACGCCCAATTAACTAAACCATAGTTCCCCACAGGAACGGAATCTGTGCTCATACAAGAAAATCTGTGTGCATGCTACTCAAGGAAATTAAAGTGCAGCTATAAATCTCAGCTAGTAGCTGCTGTCTGGCCAGCTGCCCATATTAAAGCCAGATGTGTCCTCACTGTGCAAGAAAATATTTGTTTCTTGTAAATTGATTTTTGTTTCTTTTTTCCAAAGGAAAAGAAAAAGAATCAGCCACGCATCTTCAACCTTCTCAGTTTCAAATGTCACACAACACAGCCTCACAATCATTCAGGTGACACTAAGTTACCTCATGTGATGCACCGTAAGTTCAAGAGACACACCAAGGAGAGTTCAATGAGATGGTAATTATATCACCAGCAAGAACATCCACTTAAAAAGAAAAAAGAGGTAAGTATATGCAGCCCTTTTGAAGGTAAAAGACAAGTGATTAAAGAGCTGCTTTTGTTCTCATTTGAGATGAGCCACTGCATCTCTCAGTAGCCAAAAAAAAAAAAAAAAAAAAAAAAAAAAGCAACAACAACCCAACAACCATGACAACATTAGTTTAAATCCACTTGCTGAAAAAAATCCTGTAGAGTGTCAGTAGAAATTTACACACAATGGTTACATTGATGACTGCCTGCTGTTTAACTAGCAGGTTTTATAATGGAGATGAGTGGCTTAAGATGGTAATGTTTAGGTTGTGGCTTTCTAAAAAGTACTTCTGAAAATGAGTTCAAAATGAAGCGGGTTCATTGGTTCCAGTGATTCTGAATTGCATGACTTCTAGTGAAGGAGCAATTGGACTCAACTTCTGATACTATTAGTCAGAGCACTTATTCCCCAGCTGCAGGAGAAAAGTTTATAAACTCAGGTTTGCCTCATGGGTGAGAAATCATACACTTATCAGAAGTTTCTTACTGTTCTATTTTTCATTACATGTTTTCAGTATCCCATTTTTTCATTGCCATATTCGGCTTTGAATAAAGACGGCTAAATAGATCATGTCAAATTGTATCTCAATTTATATAAAAAAGTATCACTATACAAGAGAAACTATTCTCATGCCATTTTATCATCACTATTACTATCATCTGCATAGGTTTCTACAAGCATCTTTGTCAAAAAAAAGATTTAAAATGGCTCTTCAAGCATTAAACGGAGAACTAAATTCTCTCATTCTTGTCCCTTCCAAACTGATGACAGATCTTTAACTACTGGCCCTTCCAATAAAGCAATGCAGCAATAAAACAATTTTCTTTCCAGCACATGATCTCCACTGAAAAAACCTTCCAAGCGTATAGCTTCTCTAATGTTTGACAGTCATTCCTGCATTATAACCTAGAGTGAAATGTACTGTAATGTAATATATATACCCGGGACAATTTTCAACTCTGGAGTCTGAGGGTCAATCATAGTATAGCAATAGCAACTCTGAATTCAGCCTGGATTCTGAAGCCTTTGTGAGGATCTGGACACATACTTTGAATAATTTTCTTGTCCTGAGCTCTGTATCGCTGCTTAGGTCACCCACAGAGATCCTAGATCAAATACAAACAGCTCATATACCTTCAGAATCATCTTCAGTAGAGATCGGCTACATTCCAGATAGAGACAGCATTGCCTTGAACTCCATTACAAAATCTTGTCCTACCACATTAGAAAGATATTCCAAAGAGACCAGGAGACGCAGTTAGTCAGCATTATTCATTTATTAAACTGTCCCTTCACTGTTAATCTTTGGCAGAACTGTGATTTGCCAACCAATAAAACATTTATTTTTAGGCTACTCCACCAATACTACCATACTCTTTGTAATGTTCATCTTTAAAAATCCATTTATTTCATTACAGTGTCCCCCTAGCGAAAACAGCAATAAGACTAAAAGGCTTTTTGTATCAGTACTTATCGTAAACTACTACATATCTTGTTGAATGAATGGGTAGAGATTTGGATGCGACTTTGAAAATTAGCTTTAATAAATTGCCAATCCCTCAATTCATTGAAATGTTTGCCAGATATGAATATTTGCTATCAGCAGTACTTGCACCGCATCTCAAGGGCAGAATTAAAACATACTTCTAACTCCAACAGACATAAACTACAAGAAGAATCCTTTCAACAATAAAGGGCTGAAGGCAGTACCATAAAATGCCTCCACCACTTGCTCTTCCTTGTTTTTCATCTTTTTTTGGCAAGGTGAAACTTCTGACAAATAACCTTTTGAAAGCAGCCAGGAATGCAAGAGATTATTAAAATGGAGAGAGACATCAAGACATTACTGTTATTAGCTTTACAGTTAAACTGGGTAGATGCCCAGCTTCACACTAGGCTTAAGAATACTAGAGCTTCCAGAACACTCTGTCCTTTTCTTACTACAAGAAATGAATACGTAGTTTCCTGAAGCATTAGCTCAAAGTTACCAAATTATGCCACGTGCCTGGCTGTTTACCTGGCACTCTGAAGCCCAGGTTAAGTTAGGTGTCAGTAAATTACAATGTTAGAGTATATATACGATTCTTTCTTTTTCAGACGCAACTGGATTCTCATTAATTGTGAGGCTTCACAAAGCACAGCTTCTAGAAGCTAGAATATATTTTACTTTATTCACAATTATTTTCACATAGCTGTTCAAGCCCAGATCATGTGCTTTTAACCACTACAAGGTAGCAGAGCCAGCTCCTGCAAGGCATGGATTGCAGCAACTCTTATGTTTTCTCAGGATGTATTTTCAGTTATGACTCTTTGTTTCCTGTTACTGCCCTAGTAATTGTAACCCTGGTAGAGATCCAGCACAGCTGATCCCAGTTCAGTGCTTCAACCAGTTTTATTTCAGTTATTCATACAGCTAGTCCAGTCAGCTACCAATGTAAATATATGAGGCTTCTCAACATGCTACAATACCCCTAATACACTTATATGCATTAAAATAATCCTGAATATACCCTTTACAGGGAATGTTAAAGTATGTAGATACTCAGAAATACTGTGCAATGCTTGAGTAATAGCTTATCTTCTTCACACAAGGAGTGAAATCCCAGTCTGAATGAAGACACCAGCAGGCCTACGGTTGTGTGGGTGCAGCAGTAACACTACAGCTTTAGGACTGGTAATATACTGAGCAACTTTGCCAAGGAAATGTCATTGCTGAGGCACAAGAAACGCTGATACTTCAATTAGGGATGGCTTCTACTTTCAGATCCAACAGTCACCACAATGCGCTTTATGCCAGGGTTGAGTCTCCTCACCAGAACGTCTAAACAGTTTTCTAAGCTTTAGTTTGCATTTACTTTAGTCTAATTTATTACTGTGCATGCTGTCCTACAAAATTCTAATTCTTATCATGGATTACAATGTTGATAAGCATTGCTTTTCTTGCAGATATGTATCACAATTAAGCACTATCTGAAAAAATGCTGTAAGTATGAGGTTGAATTTGCTGCTGCAAGGGTTGTCTCACTCAGGAGAAACCCCTTCCATTTTGAAGAGGCATCCTCTGCCATAATTTGTGGAGAGGCAACACAAACCCTCCCCTCCGTAAGCACAAAAGACCTGGTCTTCTGCACAAATACATCCCAGTGAAGGTGCCATTCAGACAGTGACAGTGGACCCAGAATTGACACAAGAACAAAGAATTTCTCATTTTACATATAAATAAGATACACACTTGCACGCTGTATTCCTTAAGCTAGCTTTTAAAAATGTAAGTTTCTTGTTTATGCTTAGTACTATCTATCAACATTTTATTTTTATGACTGACAAAGTACTTTATTTTACAAGAAAAGTATTTGATACAAAATCAGATAGGAAAATGGTTTCTGAGACTGAATTATTATTTGTGAAGCTCCAGCACACAAAGTAACAACAAGGAACTGTTTAAATTTGTAAAGAATTCCTTGAGTGATTACTTTGTTTTCCTGCAATTTAGATCTGCCAGCTTGGAAATGGCTATTTAAGGGTTTGTGGGGGTTGTCAGCATCATTTTAGAACTGCATAGTTTTATATTAGCGGAAGGTGCTTTCACAGTCAGCTTGTATCTTCACTATTTAAATCTCCTAGTTTTACTAGGCAACACACATACCTTGGGATATATTTTCCACTTGGCTGAGGCTTGAAATCCTTTTCTGTTGGCATAAGTTGCCCGGTAAAATGTGTGCCTATTAAATAAATTGCACCCGCAGTTCAATGAATGGTGCAAAAATGTACATCCCTGAAGGTTTAAATAATAAAAAAACCCTTTAAATACCAAGCCAGCTTATTGCTTTGGAAATTCATTCAGGTTCCCCAATGGATCACATTTTGACAAAATGGACCCTTTCATGCATATTTTTTAATTTTATTTTGCCAAAGTCACTGAAAATATATAAAGGGAAAACGTTCAAACTAGCTCTAGCTAGAACATTGCAATCGAAATGATAAGTCCAGCGGTCTGTTGATATCACCTCCAAGGACTACATTTACTGGAGATGTAAAAGGCTGAATTTAACACCCCAAAAATGTACATTGGTATGATTAATATCTGTGGAGAATTGATGTTTCTCATAACAGCAAAAGAGCATACCAGTGTTAGGTGGATTTCACGGATTTCTGATGAGCTGGAGGTATTTATAAAATAGCCTCTATGAACATTCCTGCATTATTGGTTTTTAATGTATGATGAGACACCTTGGAAATCTTCCCATGCAATTCTACCTTACAATGGAATAAAGACTTTTATTTACTTAGAGATCATCTGAAGACATCCAAAAAAGCCTGAAGCGTGTACTGGGCAAGCTTCACTTGCAGGGCTCTTTACAGTTTTAAGCTCTTACCGTTGTCATTATAGACTGTGATATGTTTCTCAAACACTAACCCTATATGAACTTTTTTTTTTTTAAATACTATTTCTACATAATATCCAGCAACTGATATGAATTGAGTACTACTTCTATAAAAAAATAAAATCAAAAATTCTGTATTGTCAGAGAACATTTTCATAGACTTTGGTTGAAGGAACAGATTCCAAAGTACTTAGAAATAACAGTCATTTGAGCTTTCTGCACTATTCAAAGATATCAGATTTCATCAATAAATTCATTCTCAGAACTTACTGGTTTACTTACCATCAGACTGGTCCTTCATTGGCTTCACTGTCCATAATGAAGGACCAATTCCCAGCATTTCAACTGGTATATCTTGAGCATTTTTACGTACTGCCCGCTGTTAAACTACTCAAAAGCAAAAGGAATATTGGAAGGGGAAAACTCGCATCCTGGTTGTGCTATAATATATTTGCTGTTTGTTTTAGCAAAATTAATTGCATAAAATGTGAACTTGTAAAAGTTTTCAGTATGCTGGTTTTTGGAACTAGGTTTAATTAGATTGAGTTTGGACTCAGATGCAAGCACAATATACAGCACAAAGGTTTCCAGGTAGGAATAGTACTAGAAGATCTGTACCATATTTACTGCAGCTGCTCTACACACAATCCCTTGTTCAAAGGAAAGGTCAAAATATTTTATTCCACTGGGCTGTTAAAAGTGAAAAGTACTAAATAAAATGAGACAGAGAAATAAAAAAGCTAATAATACCCAATCAATGGACAGCTGCAATCTAAGCGGTTTGACACCAGTCACTATTGATGTGTGGGATGCAGTAAGACAAGGCTATTGAATGCTATGTTACAGTGCACCATCCAGCGCTAGTCTGGTCATAACAACAAAATATCAGAGCTGCCAAAATAAATCCAGGCCAGTGGGGGGGTTTAAACACACGATACTAGTTATTTATTTTGCTTGCTTGGCAATGGATTATTGTGATGCCTTACACTGTCATCAGATACTGGAGTATTAACATCTGTAGCAAATGCAGCAGCAGAACAGGGAAAACAGGGCCTTGCATATCCTTGCACAGATCAGTTTTGGACTTGCTACAATGCCAGCCTCAAAGAAAAGGTGATCACCTACAGTTCCTAGGAACACACTGAGGGAGTTCAAAGAAAAGGGACAGACTGTGTCCATTAGCTCCAATTAATGTAATAAACCTCCCCTGAATTGTGTTCAATTTTAAGTTCAAGTCTGTATTATTTTCCCTTACCAGTCTTTCCTTCAAGCCATTAAAAAGAGTCTGTGTCTTTCTTTCCCCACAAATGGAAATTCTACACAAATATGGTCCCACAGCAGGAAACTATACAGTATAGTATGAAAGAACCTTTTATCAAACTTAAAAGGATTAATGCATTTCTTTCAGCAAAAGCTCTGCATGTCTCCCAACTCAAGCAGTTTATAAAAAGACTGGGATTTTTTGTTTAAAATGCAGGTAGAGTCCAATTATCCAACATGAAATCTTAAGCTGTTTGTTTGGGATCTAAATTTTACAAGGGAGAAGCAATCTCTCCAGCAACTTGCTGGAATGTAGGTGCATGTGTTTTACGGACAATGAAGCCTCTGGGAAAAGAGGAAAATTTTTTGTGTTTAACATCTCAGGCTTAGTACTGTTTTCAATTTTGGGGCCAGAGCAGCTTAACTGCAACAAAGCACCATGCCCAACAGAGCCTGTCATGATTTCAATTTTCATAAGGAAAGATTTGAATGGATCTCCTTAGAAAATCTTTTCACAGCCGTTTTTCACTGTACTTCTTAGAGCAGTAAAATGAAAATTAGTATTGACTTCTTGTCATTGTTACAGAACCACAACCCTCAAAAGCATTAGGTGCTACAATGGTGGCTATCACAGAGCTGGATGGCTAAACATTCAAGCTCTAACAAATCATCCTATAATGGTTTTAGAAGTTACTTCTCCAGCTGCACTGCCTGCTCCTCTGCCACCTTTTACCACTCCCACAGCAGGAGGAAATGTATGCTCAACCTTCAGCCATTACAATGCAAAGTCTGACATTTTAGCATAAATCCCTGTTTATGGCTGTACAAAGTTCTCTGACTCAGGAGCTTTGGTGATGATCTAACACAAGTGTTTACTTCACCTTCCAATTCTGAAAGGGCCCCTTATAGCAGAAGCAAATATATACCTTCTCAGAGAAGCAGTTCCCAAGCCATTATATTAACTTAAACTGCAAGTGAAGGTAATATCCTGAATAACACATTGATATTCTTTAGTTCTTAATAAATTGAGGATTGCATTAGAGAATAATATGGACAAAAAACTGTAACCAGAGAGTTAAAATCTTGTGCCGATATTGAATCTAAAACTAAAAACAAACAAGACAAATAGTAACCTGAACAGTCTCCTAATTTTGATGCATTACTTCACTGTTAATCAAAATTACCTTTCTTTTAACCTTAACTGTTTGAATATCTCTCCTGCCTGAATGGCAATGTGAGCCAACAGTGAAGGTCAATGAGAGCATCTTGCTGCTCATACTATGTCCTTTGTCAACATGTTGTACTTGTTGGGAGACATGCAAATTAAACATTAAATTACATCAGCAAAACCAGCATTCTTTAAATCACAGGATTTCAAAAATTTTTTTCAGTTAATTGCAGAGCCTGTTGACAGACTACACAAACTAGAGAAACCTTAGTAAGTGTGGGGGAGATGGACAGGGAGCTGACAAATGTTATTTGTAACCAAGAGAACTGTGATACAGCTAAAAGTAGACACTGTCTTTGTGATGGAATAACAGATACTTGCCCTCAATAGGTATTTTACTTAAGAGACAATAATGCAGAATTTGGGAATTAAATTTCAAATACGCAGGCAAAACAAATTTGTTGCCAGCATTACAAGGGCTGAGTATTGTATTTATATTGCATTGATGTCTATAAGGATAAATTACACTCAGCAGTTGTGAATATCAGCCACTATGGTGAACGCCAGCCATGATATGGAGTATAATGAAGAGATCAAGAGATGGCTCCACTGTTCTCCGCCTTTTTTTTGTAAAAGTATGTGGAAATAAAGTTGGAAAACCGTCTCGATTTCTTCTCAGAAAGAGTGGCAACGCATTGGAAAAGGCTGCCTAGAAAAGTGGTAGAATTTCCTTGGAGGAGTTCAGGAATAGTGGAGATCTGCACTTTGGGACAGGGCTAAGTGGGCATGGCTCAGCAGTTAGTCTAGACAATATCAGTGGTCTTTCCCAGTCTAAATCAACCTATGGTAAGAGAGGTGCTGATGACAAGTAGCTGTACAACCTGTAGACATCGAGGATCTTTGTGAAAGACATTCAGCACCAGAACACAGTTTCTGATGCTCATCTGCTAGGATTTCAGAAGCCATTAAGAAATGTCTTTCCTCCACTATATGACTTCTCAAAATCCTGAATTTCATATTCAATGGCACCATCAGACCCATTTGAAAAAACACAAGCTAGTCCAACAGAATGAGACAAAATTGGGAGATTTTGTTCAGCAATGACTGATACATTTATCTTCAAAGTATTTTGGATCTCAACACGTTGATGGATCATTCTATGTTAAGATATGCTTTCATTTTAATTTTGCCGTATGTCATAAAAGGAAAACCGAGAAAAAAGGATACTAAAAATCGTAAAGAGATTTAATTATGGTACCTGGATATGCTGCATTTATAAACTATAAATAACAAGAATAAGCACACTCAAATTTGAAAACGTTACCAGCAGAGAAGGCTTTTATGCAGTGAGATCCTATTTTAATTAAACCAACCTCCTTTGGTTCTGCATAGTCTGCATTCAAGGCCTCTCGGAAGAAGCATTTAGTCAATTAAGTATTTTATTAACCAATTGATTTTTCCTGTTAGTTCTTAACTTCTTTGTACCTGTTAGGAATCATTACGAAAGCTGAATAAATTGGTTTCTTTCATCTCTAAAAGGCAACAATAAATAATAAAACAGGTTGGACAAGTTTTCAGTGGGGAACCTAAATACGAATAAAAATACCTGCCGTGTATCATATAATATAAAATACTAACTGCTAGGAGGAGCACAGTATTTCAATAAATCACATTGTCACACTGACCTTTATTGATATACTGTTTCTCAACTTAAAGGATTGTCCCTGCTGCTTCAGAAGATCTTTTGTTGTGCAGGGCTGGCAGATTCATCACATAAGAAAAAGATTATTTGCCCACCACAGGGCTAAGTTTGTATGCTAAACAGAAGAGAAAAGCCAAAGCCTTTCCAGGACTATTTAGATGTACAGATTTATTTAGAATCAAAGGAGAACAAATAGGTGTTCCTGAAATAAGTATAAGATGTGATTTGTACTATCTTTTTGTACAAAGTGTTGTTTTTTCTTTCTTTTTACAGGAAAATGAAGAAAAGCAGTGCTATTTCCTTTCTGATAGATAATAGAGCACTTAATTTTATGGAACATCCCACTGTTATAGTGTTACAAATATGGAATGACAGTACAGTATTATAAAATGAGATTCACTGCACTGGCTGAAACTCAGCAGATTTATTGTTTGTTTTGTACCAGAGTCTGAAATGAGCACCACGGAGGTCTCCAAAGGACACATCTGAGCCACAGCAGAAAAGGAGTCATTAAAAACCACCATGATCCTGTATAAAAAACTATTCCCTGATTAAACAAAACTGGCAGAAGCAATCTGATACAAATCTAGAATATAACTCAATTTCTATTGCCTAAGGAAATATCCAAATTATACTGTATAGATTAATTCAACACGCAGTAAAGAGATGTAGAATGTTTTCTGTCATATGTAGAAGACCTCTGCACAAATTAGTGAAAAGTTTATGAAGTCAAATGCTCTTCATGAAGTTCCTGCTGTCAACATTAAGGATCTCCCAGGAACTTTCGTTTCTGTTAATTTTAAGTCTGGGTCATATTGGTTTGAAGACAATTCTGACTCAAGATGCAGATGTCCAATGAGGAGGAAAGTTTTATTGTTTTGTAATGTGAAATAAAACAAGCATGATTTGGAGCCTCTTCCTTCTACTGAAGCTGCAGTTATTCATCTCTCCCATTTAACATGGTTCTGAATTGAAAAAGGTGTTGGAGTCTGAAGAAAAGTACATTTAAGGAATAGCTGACGGTAATTTTACTGTCTAAGAACGATGTGGATATCTGAGAAACCTACGCCTTGCATGATTGGTTGAGCTGTAACTCCTCTGTTTCCTGTGTTCCTGGTAGTCTTACACAGAATAGGTATATAGTAAAAATCAATTGGTCGTTCTGATACTGATATTTAAGATTTTTCTCTTCAGAAATCAGTCCATGCACAAACTTCAAAGAGTTAATCGACTTAGAACAGCCACAGCAACGTAGAGTTTTATTTCCTCAAAATCAGAAGCTCTGCTAAATTCCACAAAAAATCCACAGCTGTGCTGAACTTGAGGTGACACTTGCCCATCCTTTCTGATCCCTCTGATAGTTTATACACCTCTTTGCCACCACTTGGCACAGCTGTGTACGCAACCTCCAATACCACTGTCAGATTATTTTACTGTTGTACTTACCTACGCTTCTCTTACCCTTCCCTTCCCCTCCTGCTTATTTCTGCCTGTTTCTCTAGCAAAATCTTACCACTCACTGCTTTCCTTGCACCTTTTCACCTTAACCTCCCCAGCCCAATCATTCATTTCATACAATTGCCAAGGCACTTCATTCAGTACCCAACTAAGATCACCGTCACGCTCAACTTCATTCCTATTTCCAAGTCTTCTCTTCACCAACCATACATCTCAAGTAGGTGTATGGATAGTGTCAGAAACAACAAGTGTTGCATTTAAACAAAATTAAATGCCACCATATGGCAAAAACAAATCAAAATTAAGCAAACTGTGCCAGGGTAATGCCTTTGCTTTCCTAGAATGTGCCACAAGTGAGGCAGACGTGCCATCCCTTCACTGGCAATGTTTGCATTGGGTGGTAACACAGAAGAGCTGAAGGCTGTAGATTTGTTGACATTCTTGGATATACCTGTCATGCAGCCTGCCTTCCTGGCCCTGAGGCTCTCTATAGAGAAACAGGGCATAATAAAGTTGATTGATTTGTGTTTGTCACTCATCCAAGTTGCTTTCATTTCAGTGTCCCTCAATCTTGCTTTTTCATTTTCATTTGGAGAGACTGAAATCTCACCTTCCAGAGAATCCAAGCTGTTGGACTTGTCATCTGGTTCAAGATGTCTGCACAGCACGAACAAAATTTACTGTCCTATGAGCAAACCGTTTTGGTGGTTCTAATAGAAAACACAGCAATATCTCTTTTATGCTCTGCTAGGAAACAATCAGCCTTTTTTTTTTTTTTTCTTCCATGAGGAAAAAAAAAATTTGATAGAGGTTACAAAAAAATATCCTGAAAAAAACCAGCATGCAACAACAGTATATAGAGTGAATTTGAATTAGGTTGTTCTTACATTTTCTCCTTAGATTTAAGATCTTGGTTAAAACAAAATTTTATTCTTTTAAATTGTCCAGGTTATATGTGGCAAAGAAATTATATTACGTGACTCAAAAAATACTGTACTCAGTTGAGTGTTAATGTCAACTGTGCTCATTTGTGTTTGTTTTCTCATCACAAACTTTGTTGAAATTTATCACTAATGTATCAGTTTCTGTCAATTTACCTGCAAAACAATTGCATTCTTTAACAAAGCTTTAGTAGCGTGACTTTTTTACAACTTTTAAAGGCGCTGAGCTTTTGAGAAATGAAAAAGTATGTGCTTTCTTCACAGCCACCTCCTCACGCTTTTTTTTGTTGTAGTTTTTTATATAAACTATATGGCTTGCTGCTGTCTGCTAGAAAGGCCCCAATGGGAGACCCAAGGTCACTAGGATCTAAAGAGAGACACTGCACAAGTAGTTAGGATGAAAGAATATCCCACTGGGGTTTTGGACTTGCAGTTTCTTGGCTCTTGTGACTTGAAATAAATGTATCATCAGTGTCTGGAGCCACCAGCCATATTCTCACTCATGAAGCTAACATTATAGCCAGAGTTAAACAGGTGAAGAGGATGAAAACCTCTATCATTTACTTCACATATAATGATGCTTTGACTTCTCTCTGGTAGGTCAGGATGGAAATTTTCACTAGCTTCAGCAGATCCTGGAATTATTAGGAAAGCTCCTTGCTAAACAATCTGTTGTGAAGATTCAGTGATATATAATAGGATACGCAAAAGGATGTTGATTTAGCAAAAACAAAACAAAACAAACAAACAACAAAAAACAAACACCCTAAATCCTGGTACATACTTAACTAGTGCTATTCAGTATGTGATTTACTTTTAATAATACTTGAGGAAGAATTTAGTGTTCTTCTGTGTTTTCTTTCTTCATAATTACAGAAGAGATATTGAAGTATGTTTGAAGCCTTCAGACTGAGGTGAAGGTCACCTTTTGGGTTTTGGAACTGATTTCCCTTGTGCACTCTTCTGCATGTTGAATAAACCTTTTTGTCCATCTCCTTATGACCGGGATCAAAACATGTTTGCACTTTATTTAGATGCTACAAAACACCATCAATGGATGGCTACTGCAACAGCTTTTGAAAAAGTCACAAGAATACAAACGTATCATCAAGAAAAAATATACTGAATGCTTATCACATGGGAAACTTACAGACATCTGGGAGCAGACCACAAAACCTCACTCTTTCAGAGTAATTTAATGAACTGTCTAGTCAGCTCGGCTTCCCATAGCTAGGAAAAAACAGACAAAAACCCTTCACAAAAATTTTGAAGTAGAATAAGCCATGCACTAAACTAAAAACCTTCCAACACTGCCCATTTGAGAACCAAACTTGGCTCATTCACTTTGAAATCTAATGACACAAAAAGGCAGAAAAGAAAAAGGACTGTAGATAACCTGTACAATTCTCTCACATACAAAATGAAAACGTCCTCTATGTCTTGCTTTAACCTTTTATCTTTAACAGACACCCAACCGGGAATATACTCAATTAAGTCTGACTTTAGCCTATTATTAATGGTATCTCGTATAAAGTGATTTATCAAGCAACCCAAGGATAACTGAATTTAGCTCTCCAAAGTAATACAGTAGAAAGCCATTACTGAGATACGCTACTGAAACAAGACTGGACTGAAGGTCTAATGTATTGAGCCAACAGGCTTTGACCAGTGGTCCAGTACTGCACAATGGATCCAGCTGGACATGACATATCACAAGCTACGCTGCTTGTCCAATACAGTGTGAACAGCAAGCTTTTCCTGTTGCAAAAATGGGATCCTTGGAAGTTAGCTGTCAAGGTAGAAAACTGCAGAAGGTTCCTCCACACCAATACTTAATATTCAGGAACCAACAGTTTTCCAGTAAATTCATTTCTATTCACTTACTGGATCTGGAAGAAAGAATACATCAACAAATCTGTGTCCTTTGGGCCCTGAAGAAAAGTGTGCTTTCTTAACAAAAAAAGCCTTGAAACTTTACCTGCTTCAAAGAGAAATCACACATTGTCTGAAAACTCAAGGCAGCAGTCAAAATGAGATCCCAGGGAGAGACAGTGCACGAGGCCAGAATGCTGCAGCTTCAGAATTTTCACAATAGAAATAAACAGAATTTCAAGCTATGGCGTACATGAAAAATGGTAGAATTAAGGGTTACATTATGTTCTTGGCCTTCAGAATTATTCACAATTTATCTTAATATGAGTTGCTTGCACATAAATAGGAAAGATGTGGTTTGAGAGTCTGAATTAAAGGGAAAAAAGTCAGGACTTAGTTTCTTACAAGATCACTAAGTATAAATGCTGATAAACTGAGTTGGAATATCTGTGCCCTGTAAAATCATACTGTATTTTTTTCCATTATTTCCTAAAGATCTCAGGGGAGCCTTGTCTTTACCCATTTCTATTTTCCCCTTAAGTGACAAAGAACTGAAGAAGATCATGCTTCAGGGAATTTGTTACTATTGTCAATCTGGCATTTAGCCACAGCATTTCTCTCTTCTTTATATTGAAAAGCAGCTGCATATTACCTGCATACCTCATTAATTAGACAAAAAACACAGATGACATGAACTTTGATTTTCCTTCTGTCCCAAGCACCAGTAATGCACCCTTCCATGTTTAGATTATAGAAAGATCACTGAGAAGATGAGAAGACTAAAGTAAAGTACTGCAATGTAACCACATTCCTTCCTGTCACAAACTCAACTCTGCTTGTAGGCTGGGAATGCCCCAGGAGAGCAGCAGAGTTAACACTGTCCACTCTCTAGAGAGTAATTCTTTCTGTCAAGTGCTCTCTTGACTAAAGAGCATAGCTGTCATGATAAATCACCTCACTGAAAAAGATACTTTATAGACAGATACTCTGACCTCAGACTGTTAGATTAGGCATAGGCTGGAGGTCCTGCTATGCTTGTGCATTGTGGAGAATATAAGCATTCATTTAGAGGGCATCTGGTGGCACAGTTAGCGCATACCAGACACGGCCCTTTGCTATTTCTGTTCTAAGATACATTACGCAGAGGTGGAATGTGGGGGAGTAGGTCAGACTGCACGTCCTTTTCACACGTGTTATCTGAATACACTCACAGGTAATTGCAGCCACGTGAATTTTATCTGCTGGTGACTGAGTTCCAGTTTGCCTACAGGGTAGCCCCAAGTGAGACACTGATTACCATCCCTGGGTTTTAACACTTAGAGAAGCTTGTATCTGTACCTGGCTACATCACTGATAAAACTGATCCTCGCAGCAAAAAAACCTAGGCTATAAGAAAGACTTCTGTGGATACCTACTGAGCACAGTTGAGCGTAACACTGCACCTTCTAGGCCATCAGAAAAATCGTAACAGATCACTACCTAAAGTGCTAAGAACACTAATGTTTTATACCTGGAAACTTTTGTTCAACCACAGTTATTGCAATTTTTAAACCATAGAAGTATGGAGTTTGGAAGGGATCTCTAGTGCTTGTTCAGACCAAACCCTTGCCCAAAGCAGCAGCAACAAAAGAAGGATGAATCGTTCCAAGGCCTACAATTCCACAGCCACTCTGGGTAACCTGTTCCAGTGTTCAACCACAACTGAACAACACTCTACACAGTTCAGCGCAACTAACCTTCCTACTTCATTTTGTCCCTTCTTTTTCATATTCTGCCAGATCAATATAAACCTTATTTGGACCCAGTGCATTCAGCTTCTGTTCCTGCAAGTCAAGGAATTGTTCTCCTGTGGTTTCCATTTGCTTATAAGAGAACACACCTATGGCAAATACTGAATGGGCCACTATATAGAAGCTATACACTGTATCCTTCAGTTCACCCAGACCTGAAAATACAAATATGTGAAGAATATATTCTGCAATCAAGTACTGGGAGACCATGCTGAAAGTAATTCAGTTGAAAATACATGTGTATGTACACATACAGGAACAACAAAAAAGAAAATTGTGCAATGTGCACACTGACCACACAGTAAGTGAGATTGAACGAGTAGTTCAATCTCACTTATACAAGTCAATACACTCAGAGGATTATTTAGAATCATGAAGTTATATTAAAAAAAATGGATTTGCAAAACTGAAGGCATAACTTTATAATTAAAATGTCAGACCATCACTCCAAACTATTTCATACTCTGCTGTGGGGAAAAGTTTTCTTTCTTTCCTGTTATTCACAGTAGCCAAAAATTTAAAGACTTGCCAGGGATAATTTCTTTATTATGCAGTTTATCCTGTCCCTCTAAGCCAGCCCTTATTCTTACCTACCTTTTATTGTTACTGAGTTAGCCAAAGTGTTTAATATCTTCAGAAAAATGCATACAAATGTATTGCAGACAATTACATTTGACAAATCAGCAAACCGTTTTTGCATTTCCAGACTTCTGAATAGCTTCATTTTATTACACTGTAATTATCTGTCCAATTTCTTTTAATAAGTTTTAGGGCTGCAGGAATTCTAGGACCAGTATTCATTTCATGCCTTCAATAGCCATCAGTTGGTGGTGATTATCATCTATTCTGTGCTGAACTTGGTTAAAAATTGAGATGATGAATAGGTGCTATAAATCCCTGCACTTTCCTTGACCATTCCATTCATTCAAAAAAATAATCATCAGTTGAGGAAGGATGTATGTTGCTGCCATACCCCAGCTATCACACATTTGACTTTGCTCTCAACTGTAAAGACAAACTGATAAGATTTTTTTTTTTCCTGTCAGCAGCTGAAGACAATTCTCATCTCAATTCCATTCACAGAAGTCAGCACTGCTTGGTAACTCTCATGAAATACACTCTTATTTTGTGAATTCTGATATTATTAATCTGCATGAAAATACCCTGAAGGATTTCAGAGAATCAAAATTTGACAAAGAACAAAGGTTTGGCAGACATTCAAGTTGAGTTTGATTTCAAATGGCAAACTGTAGGCCATCAGACTTAACAGTGACTGCAGCCCTTTGGGATGGGTTTCAGATACAAATCCTATTCATATGATCTGATCACTGAGTAAATTGTTGCATACAAGTAAACTGCATCACAGAAAAAAAAATCACAAACTTTTCATTTTACAGATAAATAGACAATGGGACTTTAAGACAAAGCATCACAAAAAACAACCTTCCTATACCAGACCTATAAGCACTGATCTTGGGTGTAAATATTACCTGTGACTTGTACTTTATATTTCCACATAGAACACTTGAGTACTACAAAACAGTAGCAAAAAAAAAGGTAACAAGGTAAATTATATGCAAAGAGGTTGCCTGACTTCTCCTGAGGATTACTACATCCCAAGACACAGGGACCATTAGAAGTGTCTCTAAGCGAATAATACCAGTTCATACCTGCTAAGGATCTAACCTTACATGAACTGTTACAATATACTACCAAAATCCTTAAAATCACAAAGCTATGCTCTTTTAGTCAATTCAGATCTTAGGTGACACTATTAAATAGCCCCACCTCAGCAGTTTAATAAAAACTTTAAATGGATAATGTCATTATGGCTTTGATATTAAGACCTGAACTGCATTTGTAACAAAATTAGCTGAAGCAAAGACAGCTTACCATAACAAGTGGTAGAAGAAGAGAGACCACTGTAATGCTCCCTTGCCCTCAAATGAAAGTGCTTTCTCATTTAGGTAGGAAATTAGTTTCATAAACCTTAGCTAAACATGACCTTATTCCTCTGAGTGTCTAACATCATAAATAATTATTGTATAGAAAGTAATTTTTAGATACAGTCCTTTGTTATAAAAGCTGTCTCTTATAGCCACTGCTCATAAATGAGTGTATAGATGTGCTATTACGCATAGCAGTACAAAAAAAAAAAAGGTAGAACAGTGCACTTACAGTGCAACAGTCTACATTAGAAGGAAAACAGTTTTCTTGATGCTGATGTCGAATGTAAGAATCCTATGTCAATTAGCCAAAACATATAGACAGGTCACAGGACTAGTTAAGTTGTCTGTATTTACTAAAGGAGAAGATTTGAATATTTCTGTAAGAGGTCCTTGGCTCCTGCAGCTTACCATTCCAGCACACTATGCAAACAATTTACTGTCTCTCATTTCACTACTGATTAGCAATTACAGTCATATAGGACACTTTCACTGAGAAAGTTACATTATAGGAAGCTGTACTCCATGTACAGTCATAAGCAGTCAGAAATTAGCTTTTGGTATTTCCGTTGTAAATTAAAAAGAAAACCATCAGTCATCTTCCTCTCCCTAAAAGCACATTTTAGGTTTAATTTTTACTCTCAGAATGAGACTGGAACAGGAAAAATATGCTCCTTTAGCCAATGCTCACAGAATCATTGCTTCCCAGTAGTACTCACTGCTTTCCAAAGACAGTGGGACATCATTCGGAGCTGGATAATATACTTCTCCACTCCAGCTTGTGACAGACTTTACCTGCACTGAAGGCCAAACATCTTTGCTTTAATTTAGAGAGCTAAATGAAAACACATGTAAAAGCTCAAAACAATCATCAGAAACACGAAGGATTTCCTTCTCTATTTTGCCTGTTTTATTTGCCAAGAAAAAATGTAGTTTGCAACAGCCTGGAAATCCTTCTGCCCTTTCATATACGGCAAGGCAGAGGTGGACTAAGTTCAGTGCCTAGCAGATTCATCCTGAACCATTTCATTTGAAAGTGCTTTCTTTCCTGGAATCCAACTTGTCACGCAATAAACAAAAAAACCAACCAACCAACTACTTCAGCCACAAAACTAGATCCCAGTTCTTCAATGCAATGGCACTGTAGAGATGTTTCTACCCACAGCAACATGAGCAAGTATAGAATTTTAAATTAGAAATAATTATCACCTAGGAAAAAATTAAAATCATACTCCAGTGACAAGCTCTTTTTGTCAAACTCACATACTTCACCATATAATTCTAAATAACTTCCATCAGGAGAAGCCACTGTTCAATCTAAAGATTTTTTTGCCACTTTGTGAAGTATTATGAAGTATACTTCTAAGCTTCTGTCTGCTTATTATTTGTAAAGCATAAAGGAAAATAATTGAAAACTGAGTTTTCAGCCTGCACATAACTCACAAAGACATTTGTATCAGTAGGGAAAATACTTAAAGCACTTGAATATTCAGATTATGAAATGCTTGTATTAGATGCATTTAGCCAGTTGCGAGGCTTGAATTACCAATTTCAATAGGAATTATTTTATGCCCTTTTCTAAGGGATTTCAGATGAATAACACCACTAATCAGTCTCAAGTAGCATAAAGCTTACCTTAAAGGCAATTACACCCAGGAGCATGATGTCTTCAAGAACGATGACTGAAACTTGGCTGTATTTATGACGACTCCTACCACAGCAACTTAATACAGATTTTTCTCTGTCCATTGTGAGCTTGTTTAAATGAGGAACATTTGCTAAATTTGTAATGGCCCTGGCTTACTCCAACCATATTGATGGCACCAGTTTTTGTAAAACCAATAGCAAGTTATTTCAAATAACTAGCTTTAATCCAATATAAGCTAGTTCTATTTTAGTAGTGACTTACCTTTCTTAATTGAAAGTTTTATCTTCCAGTACAACAGATAGCCATGAATCATATGTATTACACCAGACTAGTTCAGCATTACTTATAACAGGCTTGTAGATATCTGTCAAACGTTCCACCGTCACCCAACTTTCAGGTGACTGGCCTATCACAGAACCCATTACTCTGAGTGACCACATTTTACTGATCAGTGTAGACACAGACGTGTTTCAACTCCCAGCTTAACAGCCCTGTGCTTCGCCATATTTCAGTGTGGTAGCTCAAAGGGACAAAAAAATAGAGCAGATTCGTAGAGCAGAAAATATCAGGTACAGTCACAGTTATGAGATACTAAGTTGTCAGTTGCAATGAAAATTCTTTATTAAATAAAAATTGTAGAGTTGGTTTTTCAATCTACAATATTTAATTCAGTACACAGAGTCAAAAAGGCCCTGCCTTGGGACTCAAAACTGCCCAAAAGTGAAGACTTGCCTAGGACTTTTCCTGTACTGAGCTTTCTTAAAAGGAAAAAAAAAAATTCGCACTCAATAAAGAAAGAACGTATTGGAGCACAAACTAGGAGAGCAGAAATCTGTAAGTTTATAAGAGCTCTCCCTCAGTGAACTCTGTTTCTTCACATACAACCTTCCTTCCTAACTTTCAGCTTTATCAATTACTTAGTGGATTTTTGCAACTCATGCCCTATTTCTAACTCCCTTTAAGCTTTTCTTTCTCTCTTTCCAGTGACCTGACTGCCTGCTGTCTGCTCCCCTCACTCTTCCTGCTTGACCTACAGGCTCACAAATCCTTTTTCTGATGCCCTTCATAGATCCTCCCCTTCATAGATCCTCCTGCTTGCTTCCCATTGCAGTCTCTGGAGTCTTCTCTGCCTCAAATAATCCCAGCTGCCAAGAGCATTCCAACAAGCCTACACAGTCGAGTCTCAATCTTTGAGGAACATAAGACAAATGAAGAACAAATGATTAAAACAGATTCCACCTGGCATACCAACTAAATACGTAAGTTCAAGTGAGAACACTGGCTCAGAGCAACAGCACCAAAATTCTTAATATATAGAGGCAGAGATGAAATAGCTGCAGCAATGCCTCTTATAAATCCCTTTCCTCTGTAGATCTCAAAGCATTTCACAGTGGATGGTAATTTTTATCTCAATTTTATTCAGATGCAGACTAACAAGTTTTACTAAGATACTGGTAATGTAAGAAAACCATTTATAGGTTTCTTTTCCTCAGAGAACTCAGACCATTTTGTGAAGGTGGTCAATGTAATTGCTTTAAAGCTGAGGAAGGCAGCAGAGGAGGGACACGGTATGCTTCAGATTGTTTTGACAGTCAGCATCAGAGCATGGACGAAAACATCTTGTGCTCAAAAAAGGAATTGGACAGGATCTTCATGGAAGGTAAAATTAAGGACTCTGCTCTTGAGAAAAGCTAACATGGTGCTAACACCAAGACACATCAAACAACTTCAACTCACACAACTATGGAAGCTCATACTCCAAAAATTCCAGCACCAGCTATAATAATTTCCATTCATACATCATAGAACTTCTGATTTTCAAAGCATGGGAGGAACTTAATTATCTGTTACAAAAAGCTCTCGAAAGTGTTTAGAGCAACACGTAAAGAAAATACAGTAATTTGCAATTCTAGTCATTAAGGAATTTCTACCATCAGTGATTGCAGTCATCACAGATGGGCTGGCAGCCATTTGAGCTCAGTGTTTCCTGAGCATAATCGTAATTCTTCAGGGAAAACTTAAACACTGTTTAGCAACTCTGGACCTTCTGACTATGCCCAGAGGCAATTAATTTCTTTGTAATGCCATCAGGTGATTCCCAGTGAGGAGATATATATATATATATATATATATATATATATTTACACCCTCCCCTCTGTTTTTCATTTCTTCTTGAATACCTTTTATCTCTAAAATATAAGCTACAGAGAGAAAGCATAATCACTATATGTCTGTGAAAATACAAATGAAGGAGCGTCCCACATTGCAGACCATTCACCTTCTTCCAATAATGCACTGCAGGATGCTATAGAAGAATAGGGGCAAGTATCCTGTGACTACCCTGGAAACTAGAATTAAGCTTTAATTTGCTTCTTAGGCAAACATAAGAGTTCAGTGTTCCAATGACACAGGAGAGCCTGTATGCATGCATACATGGACTAAAGTATATTTACTTCCCTTTCTTAATGGTACACATTATCTTGGAAAATCTTACATATTATTTTTGATAATCATGTTTATGATTTTATATTATGGATTGAGTCCTTTTGAAGGCAATCAGTAAAATTACAACATAATTTTCAGCTTCACTGACAGAGATCACTAACATGAATGAGATTTACTGCCACATAATTTTATCTGAAAAAAAGCAAGGAAAGGCCTTGTCAATGCAGTACTAACCCAGCAATGAAATCCAGCAAGAGTTCAAAGTCATTTTGCTGTGCTCAAACTGCAAAGATGGTGGCCAGAGTAACTAAATACACAATGACATGTTAAATGAAAGACTTCTGAATCTGTTACAAATGGATTTTCCCAAAAGAGAAAGAAGGAAAAGTCAGCAGCATTTTATTAAATGCCATACACTTGAGCAATTTGGTTTTGGCTTCCATACCTTTACATCTGACACAATGGGATGTGCAATAACATTATCCTTGTATACTCTGCACTATCACTGTTTTCCTTTCTTTTCTGCTGGGATTTATCTCTTCCAGAGACATGAGTTAAGTAATAGTTTTTATAAAGGTATAATAACTCCTCATTTTAGTACAGAAAAAGACAAGATGAAGTCGTGGAACTCTTCCAGAAGTATAATGCTTACTTTATTTAGTTGAAACATCTATACTTTATATATATTTTTAAAGGAAATTTATTTTTAATAAATCAAAAATCATTTACGTTGTTGCTCAGTCATTTTCCAATTTCAAACAACTTTTTGATTACACCATCTCTTAAAATTGATTTGTAAAGTTTAGAAGAACATTAACATAATGTACTAACATTATTTGAAAGCAATGTTGCTGCATCAAGCAGACATTTAAATTGAATGCTCCAACTAGCTCTGGGTAAAAGGGAATCTCAAAGCATGTTAAAAGACCTAAAGAGAACAGTTGCTTTTTTTTTCTTTTTTAAAGTGTGCACTGGAAGATATTGATTCATACCAGACAAGTGCCGCATAGCAGCTTTCCTGAAGCCTTTCCCGAATGTGAAGGAAGAAACACAGTAACAGAAAGCTCTCTAGAAATAATTTGAGCACAGAATAAATCAGGTATAAAGGACAAAAACCCAAAGCAACACAGACATTTTTACTAAAGCCCAGTAGATCATCATGATGCACTGGACAACCATACAGCAATTATTTAAAACAGAGGAATGTCACAGCTTGCTTATAACATGACGGCAGAGCTTACATAGGCCATGATCAGGAGTTGTAAGGCTCTGATACCTTAACAGTTTCTAATATCATGTACCCCTAGAAAGAGCAGCAAGCTTGAGATAAGAACAGTTGTAACACAAACCAGCCACAAGAGCTTCATAAATGAACATTTTTTTTTTAACAGCTTTTATAAGTACTTTGTAGCACACACAAATAAATATATAAAGAGAAAAATAATACCAGATTAAATTATCTAAAAAGGTGATGGTCACAAACCACTTAAAGAAAGATACATTAGCTTACCTAGCACAAATATCAGAGCCCACAAAATACTCCAAAAGGCAAAATCTCCAAGTAGAAAACCCTCCCTCCTCTCAGTAAGTCCTTAAATGAGGCTTAGAGAAGGGTGGGTCCAGGTTCCACTCCCCTTCGAGTCACAACAGTGAATTACTTTCACCTGTGCTCCCAGGGCTGGCTGTGTCCATCCCCAGGTGCTCACTCCTTAGGTCAGGCCATGCCTTAGCCATTCCCATGCACATGCATACACACACATGAAGGTTTAACAAATACACATTCGGTAGCCTCCACTAGCTAACAACCTAGATGTATTCTTACTAAGTCAAGAACTACAAATACAAACTGCAATACAAACTCCAATAAGGATTTTTTTCTATATAGTGAGTAAACCCTTTAGGTGTTGGTGTTTCTGACATGCTGTCTTCTTCATAAGAAAGAACACTACTCTGAGCAGTCAGTTCCATCAAAATTTATGAAACTGTGTTAGAATAAGTTACACTGTCAGATTTGTTCCTTTTTTTTTCTTTTTTTTTCCCACATAAGAAAAAGTTAAAGTAACAGTGCACTAAATTTTCTCAGGAAACCTGAGTTTCAAGGAGTGAGGTCAAAACTGCTGGCACAAAATGAAAAGGAAAAAAAAAATTATTTCCAGCCCCATCCAGAGAAATTTAGAAACAGATAATGAATGCAGAAATTAAATAACACTGGCTTTTTTTTTTTTTAACCTCATTAGGTTGTCTCAGGATGATGAATGAAATACTTGCCACACTGAAACTCAGTAGGACAAGGAGTTCACCTTTTGTTTTGTGCTCAGGACTGTGCAGAGAGGTGTCTTTGTTATTCTTTATAATGTGAACAGTGTTTAGTGTGATGAAATTACAAGGGTATCTAAATATAAAGTCCTTCTGGTGGCTTGGCAATGACCCCAGTGATAAAGCACGCTAGAAGTGAGAAGTACACGAGTAGGACTTTAGTTTTACCTCTAAGATGATGCAGTCATTCACAGCCCAAAGAGGCTCCTCTGATGATAATATTGTAACTCTGTGTCCTATTTAATCTGTGCATCACAAAGGCATAAAATACTGAACAAAGATTTTCTTGGGGAACACAACAAACAATGCCTCATTCAAAGAGTAGCCAAGAAGGAATGCAGCTACTAATGGAGAAGAGACAGTGGTTTCCTGTTATCTGTCAGAAAGCTGTTTAGTTGCTATATATTTCAAACTCCTCCAAAATGTAAACTAGATCATAGGGGACATCTGTACCTGGATTTTATTAACACCATTGTACAGAACCCAGAATAAAGGTATCAGCTTTACAGAGCTGGCAGGGAATGCAACTACTTAGGAAGCACTACTCAATCAAGGCTATTTAATCAGCATATTTAGAAGCATCAGGAAGAAAAATGTATTTTTTGAAGTGATGGAGTGATGGAGTGGCTGAAGTGTCAATTCGCTCCTTACCATTTTTTTTACTTCCATTTGCAACACCACTAAATGAGAATTTTTACTGTTTTGAATGTTTACCGATTTAGACAGTATTGCCTCACTGCCTGCTTTGCAAGTAAGTGGGAAAGGCACCTGTAATCTACCTACACATGCAGAAGTTCCAAAATTTATCTTTCTTTGAGCTGAAGTAAATCAGATCAAATACTGTAGTTTGTTCCTCATTCTCCATCTCAAAAAAAAACCTGATAATAACCAAAAGTATTCATGACGATGAAGGAGTTATATTTCCTGTAATGTTTGTTTTTTGGCATAATAATTTTACACTTATCTTTTTCTCTGAAACCCTGTGGAAATTAAATTAACATTTTTAAATGTCTGCTTTAACTTTGCCATAATAAAAAAGAGTTATGGCTAAGCTTTGGAGCATCAAATTCAAATGTAATATCAGTAAAGCGATTTCTCTGAAATTTGTAAACAATATATTGCCTGGGAGAGCCTGCTGTTGCCAGTAATTTTGGACTGAGTTCTTTATAGCTGCTTATTCTAACATGGCGTTTCCATCCTGTTAAAATGTCATAAGGATAAAGGAGTAAATTTTGACAGCTGTGACAGGATTATCATTGCTAAGGAAATCACATCCTTGGTACTCATATGTTGCAGTACATCTATTCTACTTTGTCTTTGGCCTTGACTGAACTAAAAATTACCTTCTCAGACAAGAACAGAAATATAAGAAAAGACAGAAAGAAAATATTATTTTTCCCTTAAATAACTTGATGCTTAAAATTGCAGCAATAAAAAACTATCTCTCTGGATTCTTTTTAATTGCATTGCTCAGATTCTGAGGGAATATGAGGCTTCTTTCTTCAAGGACAAAGCCAACACACATTTTATCTGGACACGTTTAGTAACAGGAAGGGTTTTCTTGCACGTATGTTAGATGAGAAACACGAAGCAAGATTCCACTAGCATTAGCCACTCAATCTGTTCTGCTAAGTGCAGAATGGGTATGAAAAACAGCAAATGATATGTGAACACTCCGAACTTTCAGACCATTGGAATTACCACACTGGCTCCATTCAACTTCAAAATGTGACAATGTGCACAAGAACATATGAACTGCAAAAATCCTGCAGTTGGACAAGCGTACCTTTATGCACTGCTGCTTCTTCTCTTCAAATAGTAAAATAAATAAATAAAGTAGTGAAGAAACAAAGCCTGGCTATAATTACTATCAGCGTTGGCATTCACATACCGTCTCTCAGGCTTCACTCCTGAAGATTATTTGATATTAAGGGCATGTAAGTTCCACTGACTGAAATGCTGATTTCCAGGCTCTGAAATTCTACGCCCAGAAATACAGTCTCCCAGTAAACATCAGTTACTGCAGCAGCCGTAATACAAAGGGATTCCTCCAAGCTACTGGGAAAGGGGGCAAAGAGGGAGTCAAATGGTGTCAAATATTCGAATCAAAGCTACCAAGTGCATTTCTGCATTTGTTTCAATTTAAGATAAGGCTGCATTTAGAAATAGTAGCAGGACTATGGAATTTGTCACTGCAAATTTCTATGCTTATACTTAGGCTGAATTTACTAAATTGACTTCTTATTAATTTATTTTATTTATTTCTCTCTCTCTGGCTTGCAAAGCTGCCACATACAGTTATTCACAAGCACTGCACTAGTTTCCTCAGATTTTGTCTTCACACAAAGCTGCACTACTTTATCTTTTCTTAAATATCGTAATTCATACAGCAGCAGTATTGGATACAGCTCATTACTCCACCATTGGATCCCATTCACTTATCTTTATACCAAGTGGGAGATTAACAAATGGTATAAAGACCTTCCTGTCCAGTATCAATCCACACACTGGTGGGATCTGTTTATAGTGGCAAAAGATACTCATGTCACTAACAACTCTGCCAGTGCAAAGACAGTGACTACCGCGTTCTCTGTCCAATCAGAGAAAACACTGAAGCATTTACACTGTGGGGATGTTCTGCTGCCTAATTGCTTTTTGACAGTCTTTTACTTATAAATCCTATGTTTCAATGCATTGTTTACAATAATTGAAATATTAACCTTAACATCATTTTTTATACTCACTACACTCTTCTTGCAGGGCTTGAGAAATCTGTTGTTCCATCCGAGATGGCATTCCTGTTGGTTTGTTGAGGCACTCAGTACTCTGTTCTCACCTTCACCCTTTACTGCTCCCACAGAATTCTAAAACAAACTTGATGCTAACACTCTACCACTTCCCAAACATGCCCTAGAGGATGATCTGCCACAACAAAAAGGCTGAATATAACAGGCCACTAGTGAAACAAATGTTCTTCTCAAGTGGAGGCAAGATTTGCCTACACTTTTGTTATGAGAACAGCAGCTTGGTTAGCTAGCTAATGGAAATATTAGCTTTGACAGTCAGAACTCACATGAAAAATGACAAAGGTCTTCAGGTAATGTTAGCTACAGAAGCTCATTAACATATGAACTGACCAAGGGCCAAAGCTGCCAAGGTGTTTAGGCACCTGAAGCTAGATGGTGTTTGATCCATTTAGTTTGGGCATTTGAACTACCTGAGTGCTTTTGTACAAGCCACTACGCATTCCTATTGTGTTCAGTACATGAAATACCTGGTCGTTGAGAGCAGCATCATGAATCAACCTGATCGTACAGCACATACAATAAACGTATCATGACTTAAATTATCAATATCCCTTTAACTGCACGCGAGGCCCTGCAAATTTTTGCAGCATATCTTTCACACTTGCAATCTTCACACTTTTGCTGCTTGTGTGAACAATTAATTTGCATTTGTGAACTGCAGGGTTTTGCATGTGCAACCAGGTGCACTCAACATCAGTTATCTTTTGCAAGGCTGAGGCCAAATGCCAACGTTCTCAGATTAAAAAAAAAACAAGCACTGCTTTCCCCTTTACACTGTACTATAAGGTGTGGAAAACAATATGTTGTGACCTGTCTTAAAAGATTTGAAGAACTAAATGACTCTCACAAATATTACTGGACTTACAGCAAGTCCACAGAATTGCAGGTTATGTTTAAGACTGATGATATTTCTCTTCAATATTTGTTCCCTTTGATTTTTGATATTGTTTGCATCATGTAAAAGTTATACTCACTGAATAGTGAAAGTAGTATGTACTACATAAAAAGCCTCAGGATGTTTTTGTTTGAAAGATATTTATACATTTAAACATTGACAATATCCTGCTGACAGTCCTTTAGTTGCTTCAGTGAAATATAAACAAGAAAAATGAAGAGCTTAAAGTCCTTCAGAAAGCCATAATTATATATACATTCATCGTCAATGTGTTCCTTTGGAGATTTTATTAACCATACCTGTCTACTTAATCCTGAAGTTTTCACAACAGTGAAGTTCACAAGACTGCAGGTAAGGTTTTGTCAGCACTTTCATTATCAACTTATTTCTACCATAACTACACAGCATCCTGCTTGTCTGAAACTTGACACAGAGGCCTCACTCTCTTTTAATGCTGTTGTTTGTACCTTAGTATTTCACTGTCCAAAAAAAAAAAAAAAAAGGCAAGCCAGTGTCATAGAGCTCTCTTTCCCGTGTGATAATAGTTTTGGTTTAAAAAGGGGGATGATGTACTGCTGTGGCATTAAACTTCTTCTTCTTATCCTTTCTTGTTGGCTAATTATTCCTTTGCGGTTAAATGAGTTAATTGTGCCTGTATCATAGTTCTTTGTGAGGCAGAAATCTCCTTCTGACATTGCTGATAATTACATGAATTGAGATTGATTTTTCATTGGGATACAGTTCTAAAGCATTTTTCTTTATTGTACATGGTATGAAGTGATAAAAATAATTGCAAGTGATATTTTGTTGATCATAGAATGAAGACAGCTTTTCCGCTGTGGTGCAAAAGGTTCTGTGAACCAATTTTAATTACTAAGGGTGAGAGGAAGGGAAAAGAAAGGGGAATTGTACCCCTTCTATTCATCCCAGAAAAGCTTTAACAATCTTATAAGAACCAGATAATCCATCAAAAGTCCCATGACATTTAAGGAAAAGAATTACATACAAATTTCTTTTGGACAGTGACTGCATATGTAAAGTAAATAGCTCCTGAGATTGAAGGCTCTGGTTGCCTCTGTGTGTGACCCATCTCCTGCACTGCTTACTGTTAGTTGGCTACGCTCGAACACTTCCGAATCTGAAGAAGTCAGTGCAAAGGTCTTGATACATTTTTTTTCTCTTTAAGTATTTATATTCCTTTGCAAGGATAATTTAACTATTTTCAAGCCTGTTTTAAATTATTAAATCTTTCATTTCCTCTTTTCAAAAACAAACCTGAACAGAGAAACAATGAATATATATATAAAACCACATAACTAACACGTAATTGATACTTGGCTAGAAGAACCATGCTGGCTCAGTATTTAAAGATTAAAATGGGAGTCTGAAGAAATTAACCTCTAGCACTCTGGCAACCCACATTTTTCAAGGAATTGACTTTCTCAAACTTTCATTAAAAAATTAAATCCCACAAACAAAACAAAGAACTGACAGCAAAATAAGTTTCCATTCTTATATTGCCAAGGAATCATTTAATATCCAACTTACTACAGCACTGGAAGATATCCGTTACATCCAGGATACTCTAGAATTTGACTGACTATTTCTAGTTGCTATGTAAGTAGTTCTGCATTCTGTACTTTTAGCATTTGAGAATACATTCCATTTTGACTTTAAAGCACTAGGATTCCCTCCAACACCTGACATCAACATTAATGTAAATAATGCTTCAATTGCATTCCTTCTCCTCTATTTTCAGTTATTATCTGTAGAATTAGTGAGAAATATGCTTCTCTCGATTATAGATGTGTCAATTAGGACAGTTTTAAACAACAGAAAAAGACAACAAAATTTTCACTACAGTATGCTACCACTCTGGTGTTGGTCTACAGGAAGCAATGGGTGCTGAACATGCAGATGCAGATATTAGTAAACAATATTATTAAAATGACTCTTGAAGAAATCTGAACCTCTGAAATGGTGATTTATAATAAGGAATGAATTCTCATAGCCTTAAAAGTAATGTCTTATGGAATATAAGAGAAAATAAATATTTCTCTTGTATGCTCGTATCTACGTTTGCAGATAGTCTCTTTATAATACTTATATTGCCACCCTTCATAAAAAAAATTCAGACAAAGTTATTTACATGACTGAAATACATTTTTCCTCCACTACATTATTCTAATAGGATTTGGAAAGCTAAAAGTAAACTGTTAAAATATTCTGCACAGCTAAGTCTATTGTCTGCAAGTGTTATTCATTCACTAAGATAACATATTTAGGGTTTGGTACCTAGCTTCTTGAGGGTGAAAATAAGCCTTTATTTGTCCTTCAGGATTATTAACAGTAAGTGATTTCCACGTTAACATCAACAGCAATAATGAAGATGTCCTTTTCAATTCATCCTGAGGAACTCTGAGTGAGAACTGTTATTTGGTGAAGCTTCATTCTTTAATAGAGTCCAAAGATAATTGGGTATTGAAAATTCCATCTAAATCAACCAAATAAATCTTTCGCTTACCAAATTAATAATTTCAGTGATGCCATCAGCATTCAATTTTCACTCCATTAAATTCCTAAATTCATGTGAGAATGGCACAGCAAACAAATTAAAATGAGTTTCTTATAAAAATGAGAATGATAAGATTATGCCTTCTCAAAAAGCAATTTAACTCAAATAAATTATTTTTAAATTATTAAATGAGGCAATGCATTAACTATGAAAGAGAAGCATAAAAGGGCATTGGCCTATGGAAAATAAGACATCTATAGATATAATTGTCCAAGGTTATAGAGGTCTAATAATTGGCTCATAAAACTTTATGTCAAGTTGTACAATATTCTTCTTTTTTAAGACAGTACTCTGATTAGCAGAATGATAAGACAGGGAAGAACACACTTTTATTTTTTTCCTCAGGAGCACATGGCTAAACGTTTTCAAATAGCCTCCTATTGCTTTGCTCAACACATAGGATTAGAACAAAATGTTACTTGCTCTATGTGGAATACTAGATCACTTTTGAACTACACCATGTTACAGTAAGGCAGCTTAGTGTCAAGAAGTTCTGCAGGAAGAATTCAGGATACAAGACAAGAAAATTCCGCAATTGTTTTCTTCAGACTATGTGCTCAGTACATTGAAGGCTTGAACCTGTAAATGTCAGGTCTGATATGTTCTCTCCTTTTCAGTTCTTGTTCAGTCAACTTCATAGAAAGCCAAAATTCTGAAGAATGAACAAAAACAAAATAGAAAGAGACTGCAGTAACAGCTTGATAGGAAAGCAGTGTGAATAACTGAGATTTTCATATGCTTTCTGTACAAAGAATACATGCTACCTCCTGCTTATGGTGGAATCCTTTCAATAATATACTCAAAGCAATAGGTGGAACTCAAGAAATGTCCCACAAATGTACTAGAATCAGAAGTCAGGTAAAATGGAGGTCTGCTAAACAAAAATTCTGCCCTTCTACTTCCATGGCTGTCTTTGAAGATAACTCCTCAATTTCATACATGCATACACCCTTATACCCGCGCCTTGTTTTCCCTATATTCTGTCCACTTCCTGAAATAGAAACACTATATACCACAGTTAGATACACATTTTATATTCTATTTTAAAATCTGATGCAGTAAAACATATGCATGTTGTTTTACTAGCTTCAGTGCAGTTTCACACCTTAGATAAGAGAATTACTGTGAAATTAGATCTCCTCATTTTTAGGCATTAACAGGCATTTACAGCCACCACAGCTTTCTTGGAAAAGCCTTGTAGTCAAGTTCTTCTCAAGAATTCTTTACTAGCCTCCTCCCAGAACAGTGAGCCAGCTTGAATTCAGATACCTTGATGATTCCAGTAATTCTTGTTCCTATTAGCTGAATTCTTTTATGATTTCTCTTCGCTTTCCTTTCCAACTAATTTTAACATGAAAAAGTACCAACCAATACAAAACATTAAAGAATCATATATATGAACTCTATCCTACAATGTGAGTGCTGTTTGAATTAAAGCACTACAGGGTTTAGATAGCCCTGATTTCTTCACCTTTGATTTCCCAGTGATGTCCAGAATAAATAATTGCCTTATTAAAGGGCTTTTGAAGCCAATAGAGCAAGGTAGAAAACACTGAAGTCACCAATTCAGCCTTTGATTCTCTCTGACAGAAAATTAAAAATGAATGAGAACAAAATTAATAATAAATGTATTCATGGCCTTATTGGAATTCATGACTCTCTTGCCAACATTAAACAAGTTCAACCAATTGTTCCTCTTAAAGTGAAATAGCATCTGAGTTGCAAGCTGTTCAAGTACTATATTTTTTACTTAGGAACAGTAAATTTAAAAAAAAAATCCAACTAAATACTGCCTCAGTTGCAAAATCCTTAAGCACAGGCAAAGTCTTTAAAGAAAATTATACTTCTTAATATGTGTGAAAATAAAACTAATGGCCTTAAAGCCAAGCAAGAGTTTAAATACATGCTCTCACATCCTTCCTAGCATCAAACAGTAACTTTACATCAGCACGGCTCTCAATACTTATTTCTTCCCAAAACCCAAAGGGCACAGGGAATTTTACTAGAAGTACAAAAATACATTTGCACATCAATTCCATTTCTTAGGGAAGCAAGAGTTAATTCACAGAGGCAATGTCATACTTATTATGAAAAGAATCTTAGTATTGAAATGGTAAAACCGTCAAACAAGTTCAAGAGCTAAAAATTACAGATGTACTCTTCTCCCTTGTGTACTCTCATCCATGTATTAAAACTCTGACCTATGACAGAATTCAGGCAGCACAAGACAGCCAGTCCAGTATGTGTTGGGAATTTGGGGAATGATATGAAGCCAAAAGTGATAACTTAGCATCATAAAAGCAGTCAAGGATCTGAAATTCCTTTGAGCCCAGCATTCTCCTAGTGGCTGTGACCAGCATCAGATGCTTAGACAAGAGTAAGTACAGCTATTTTAGATATTCCTGCTGCATGTTTATCCAGCAGACGGAGCTGTTTAGTTCTAGCTACAGGTTTTTTTCACCTCTTTTATGATTAGCCTTGCCCACAATTACACATGCAATCTCCAACCAAGCTGTTGTCGATGTCTGTGAATGAAAGAAAATATGCATTGCCAAAAAGTCTGAAGAAGCTTTCACCATTTTCAAAGCGTATTTCAAGAAATGAAACACCATGAGACTGAGAACTTGGCCTGTAGAAGATAACAGACTGAAAAATAAATGGCCACAGTTACATTTAAGAATGACATCAATATGACTTTGTTCAAAACTACTTTTTGAAGTCAGGAAAGAACAGATTCCGTTTTGCTTAAGGACAAAACTAGGTGCTTGTTCACTACTGTCAATCTACTGCGCCTCAGTCTGGTGGTGAGTGCATGAAAGAATAGCCCCAAATTGAAAGAATGGACAAATTATTTCGTTAAGAACAGTGTTAAGCTTTACATCTGCACTAATTATAGAACACAGTTCTGTATAGACGTGAAAGGATTCCATGCACAAACCACCTCTATTGCTGTTATTTCCAGAGGCACTCCAAGCTTTGCTCTGTCTCTGCCCAGGGCTGTGGCACAGAAGTATTCATCCAGTAATTCTTCCTTCAGTCCACAAGAGCAAAACATTTGAGCTGTCTTAAGTATGGGATGGCATTTCACATCCCAGAGTAAGAGTGATTCACAAGGCTTAAATCAGTAAACTTAAATCAAGATCAATCAGTACTGAGAAGGAGTGTCTAATATAGCAAGTCTTTTAATGCCAAGCATGTTTATTCATTTTTAAATTCATAAATGGCATTACCTACTACTAGCCTTTCAGTGCACTTGCTTGGTTGATCTTTTATATCACTGTATTTACTGATAAGATCTAGGGTTAAAGGAGAACAAATACAAATTGTTTTCTTCAAATTACTGCAAGGCTACTACACACTGACAGTCTGTTTCACAACACATTTCCGTGACTGATCCTCTGGAAATCAACTTGCAAAACACAAGACTATAATAACTCTAAATCTTTGACTGTGGAAAAAAAGCAGAGAGAAAGAAAAGATTTTTTCCTGGCAAAGCCTGTGTCTGTACAGCTGGCAAGAAAGCTTACCGTCCAGACTTCAGCACTGAAACCTACATACATCACAGGATACCAGACCAAGTGCCTATTAAGTTACAAGAGACTGTTATAACCCCACTCATTCAGAAAAATCAAGGAAGATCTGTCCTGATGCCAAAGTAAATTATGCTGCCATAAACAAATGTAATGCTAAATTGGTAGCAAAGAAATAAAGTGAATAAAGGTATCTGTTTTTTAAAAAGCAAATGCTTCCTACAGCTCAGCACATAACAGTAAACACACACTGGTATAAAAATAGTTTGGAAAAGATGTTTGCTAAAGTTAATAGATTTCTCATCTTTTTGAGTTTGGAAAGTGGGTTTTCTATAGTTTTATTTATTTGGCTACTGGATTAAATTCATTAATAAGAACTTGTATAACTTCAGCAACATTTAACAGGGATAAATTTAAATTTAATGTAAATGCATCTCTCAATTTCAATCAGTTTTGGATCAGAACTTCTATACAGATTTGCAAAGTAATACAGAATGCAGCTCGTTGGGGCACACTAGTCTAAATATTCTTGTCAAAACCATACACCATTTCCAATCCATAACATTAAATAGTAACTCATAAACTTATGAATATGTTTATTAGCCTTTCAGAGACAGGCACAGACTAGTAAACATTTCAAAGTCTGCATCTCGCTAGCCCCTAGGGTGTATTCTTTAAAGAAGTCATTGATTTTTGTCATCAAAAAACAAGTATTCAAGTAGCAGTCTCAAACACAAGATGATGCTAAAATACCCAGGATTCCCAAAGGTGCGATCTGTAAAAGGATCATTGATTTTGACCTTTTGGGTGGATTTGTCTTTTTTCCTAGTGTTTTATTATGTGCATCAATAACAGGGAAGGCAAAGAAGACAAAATGAGAGGGAGAAAATCTAACTTTTTAGAGATGCATGTTTGGACTACTGCCAGGAAAATGTTTTTTGCATTCAAGTAAACCAGTGTAATAATAATAATAATAATAAAAAAACAAAAAATAACAAAAAATAACTTAAAGCCAAAATATTCCAGCAAAAGTGTAATTGTTTAGACCAGTAATTGGCTACAATTTTTTTAAAATGACCTGTTTTTCCTCATATTCCTTAAGACTCAACATTTTTCATATATGGCTTTTGTAAGCATATCTGTATCCATTACCTTCTCCACATATGAAAGTATAGATCTTGATTTAAGAGGAGGACCCAGAGATCAGCTTCCGTTGTCAGCTATTGTTAAAAAGAATCTTGAGAGGCACCAGTAAAATCAGTACATAAGTCCCATACAAACAGCAGGCTGACTTTGCTGTACACTATCTTGTATAAATAATTTTTTTTCCTCTTAATTCCAATTCGTGTGTGGAGTTAAAATACAGACTTATCTGGATGCTCTGTATCTTATACAGGACCCTGAAAACACAGATAGTTAAGATTTGCACCAGAAGAAATACTATGCTATGTCTAGACCATAGGAAGAAGGGCAGAAAGATAAGAAAAGAAAATCTGTTTATTCTCCAGCAGGGGCATGACTTCAGCAAAAATGGGGACATCGGGATATCTGAAGAATATTTTATATGGAAAATGCTGAAAATAGCAGGAATCATGTCCAGTACACCTGCTTATTCCATTATCAATGGGGTAAAATCCTGCATGTAGTACAAAAGGATTGCCTTTACCTTCCCCCAGTGATGCAGCCAGTGGAGGAAGGAGCATGAAAAAGTACTTGTACAGGCACCAGAACAACACTGGCAGGGGACCAGACCAGTGGATAATGCCATGGCCTGCAGCCCTGGTAGATAATAGCAGAGTTCCTTCAGTTGCCAAGCCTTTCCCCCGCATTAGCACTCTAAGCCCAGTCAAAACACTGAAAGCTGCCTTTTTGCCACCTGTACATAACATACTGCCCATCTTAGCAAACTTCAAACACAAAGGCCATGTAACCTTTATTTTCTAGTTTCCACTAAGCCATGTCAACATTCTGCCACTGCTATTTACATGTATCAGGGGTCATATTAAGCAAGGTAAAGAGGATTGTACTGTCCAAATGTGGAGTTAGGAAGATCAAATGTATGTGATTTGCCCCATTACGCAAGTTGCATCTGTTCTTCACTCTCCAAGCATATGCTGCATGTGACAGATGAGAAGTATAAGCTCATCCCCAGCATCTATCTGCACTCCAGCTGTGAAGGTTTATACTTGCATTTCTTTTCAGCTCCTACACTGGATTTAAGAAATGGCAATTTTGCACATTACTAAGAATTCTAAACAAAACAATCCTTTCAGTGAAAATGAAGAGGCTATGAAAATGATTGCAAAGTGGATTAGTGATCACTTACTGTAGATAGCTGTTGACAAGATACTGCTTATTATTACCATGAACATACATTTATAGGTGCCAGAAAAAAGCTCATCATTGAAATAATACAGACATTTCAACATACGCTTTGACAGAACAAGCTATATCAATGAATTCTTGTCATTTCAGCAGGAGAATTTCCTTTGGCTATCTACAAGAAGACATTCAAAACAGCACAAGAGTCCGTTACCCCTGTGGCTGTAATCCACCACAGAAGGAAGCAATAGCACCCTCCTCCTAAGGCTAGCTGTATCCTAACACTGAGTGACACAGTCACCTTACTTGTGTAACAGATGCACAGTGATAAAAATATTTTGAATATTTTTGAATATTTTTTGAATATTAAGTAATCTCTTTTATTCTCTGTTTTATTCCTCTTCATATGTGGGCATTAGATTCAGGATTACCACTCTATCCTGTGGTAATGAGGCTAGCATTATCCAACACTAAAAAGCACATTTTAAAATAACATTTGATCTAACAGCTTTTACAAATGCTGAAAATTCTTCCTCTAGAAAGACAACTGCTCTACTGTCCTTTCTCACTGCTGTCCACACTCAGGTTTACATGAACAAGACTATTCCACTGTTTTGCAAGTTCCTCAATCCCTATACATATGTCATTCAATATATATGTTATATACTCAAGAGAACAGAGAATGGATTCTGCTTGTATTTACATGCTGTTTACTACCTTTGCAGTAAAGTGTAACTGACACTATTGTATGGGTCAAGGAATATTAAAAAAACCTTATCTGAGAATGTTTTTTGTTTCACATTGCCATTCTTGATTCCTTTGTTTCACTTATTTTTAGCTCCAGATGACTTAGCTTTGTTAGATACTTTCAAAAACTGCCGTCTAATGCAGAAGAAAGTGGCAGGAAGACAGGATGCTCAAAAGGATGAAAACAGGCTTTCCTCTGGCACCTTTCTGCAGCTACACTGCAACTGCAGCACCAGGCACTCTCTCTTTCCAAATCTTTACTTTTTCACATGGTGAATTCTAGCCCAAAAACCCCAGATGGAAAAGTATGCAGGAAGAATTCATCCTGCAGACTAATCTGCCCTCCAGTTTTAACTTTCTCTCCCTGGTCTCTACTTATCCAGCCCTTCTATAAGTCCCTTCACATTCAGTCTCCTTCAGATTTATCCATTTGCACTTCCTTGACTGGCCTCAACCCATATTAACTCTATCACACACGTATGCTTATCCTCATTTCTATATTTATCCAGTTGACTCTGTCACTCTGTCATGATTTTCCTTCTGGCTTTTTTTTTTTTTTTTTTTTTTTTTGTCTTCTTTGGTTTTGTTAAGAGCAAATAATTGGAGAAAGAAATTCCGGGGTTTTGTAGGAGGAAATAGACTAAACACCTGCCTACTACACTTCCACCAAATGCTGTCATAGCCTGCAAGACACTGATAACAAAGTAACTGTCCCTAGATTGCATCTGATTGCAAAATACAATGATGCTTTTAGAAGGGAAGCAAGGTGAGAAGCATGTAAGAGTAAGTAAAGCTTGGATCAAGGGCAAAACCTGGATTCCAGATATCAGCAGAAATATGGAGTGCTTAACAGCTCTTTATAGACTCAGGAGCACAACCATTATTATTTTGCATGAACAGGAAACACAATGCCTGAAAATCACTGGGGTAAGCCATCAGAGTTTGTTTCATCCTGGCACAACCACTCCTCCTTTTGGGATGTTGTTATTGTGTCTGTCAACGGGTGGTCAGAAACTAGGGGGGACTGAACAATTAGTGGAGTTCTCATCTGGTGAAGTGTCATGCTGCGTGTTTGTCCTACACACTACTGCATCTGACACTGGAAATGCGATTCATGTGGTGCCCTGGCAGCAGCTCTGCCTGAGGAGCCAAAAGGGAGCCTCCCTCTGGGTAAGCCAGCAGGTGTTAAGTGTATGCTAAACTGGCCTCAGCTGGAAGCCACTCTTTCAATGTTAGAAGATTGTCTTGCATATCCAGCATAGTTTGCTTAGTGTTTAACTAGAAGCACAGAAAAAATAATGCTTCTTTTATCTGTTTCAGCCCATCATTAATAATAAAATTAGTATGTCTCCTTTTAAGGCAGGTTCAGTAATAGATTGCAAATTCAGAGTAAGCTCTAACTGGAGCAATTAAATCCATTCAACTTCCTGATTATAATAATAATGGTACAGAAATGACATGCAGAAAGTGAATTCAACATGCAATTTGGAATGATGAAAGCCTCTGATAACATAGTGGTAATGTTAATAACATGCTTATTTGTGAAAGGTCTGTGTTTTGAGATACAGGGGGTCAATCTTTTTATTCCTTTACTGGTACCTCATCGACTGAATAACACATTTACTATCTATACATATTTACAAAAGTATGAGTTTTAGAAATAATGGTTAAGGTATTCCTCAGTGGACAAAAATATCAAACTTAGTACCATGCTCCATTTGTGCTTTACGTTTAGTTAAAAAAGAAGTTAGTGAGTAATGGGTTCATTAAATATCAATCCAAGTGAACTGCCCAGTATATGTGCAGCGTTACATTTCACTGACCTATGGACAGACAATTTAATAGTTTGGTTGTTGCTGTTGTTGTTTTTTCTTTTCATCTCAGAGGCCTCTAAAGCAATTCAAAGATGGAAATAACCTTTAGACAAACTTTTGGATGGTTCACACATAGTGTAATAATGATTTCAATACTGCTTGGAAATATCCTGTTCACTTTTAACAGTACTTGGGGATGTTATAAAAAGTTGAGGCAGATGTACAAATGCTTGTTGTTTTCTGTTACAGGAGAGCCACGAAGATGATTAGAGGGCTGGAGTACCTCTCTTATGAAGACAGGCTGAGAGAGTTGGCATTGTTCAGACAGAAAGAAGGCTCCAGGGAGAATGCATAGTGGCATTCCAGTATGTAAAGGGGGCCTACAGGAGAGCTGGGAGAGCTTTATCAGGCAGTGGAGTAATAGAAAGTGGGATGGATAATGTCTTTGATTTAAAAGGGGGTAGATTTAGATCAGACATTAGGAATAAGATTGATGAGGCACTGAAACACGCTGCTCAGACAAGATTTCAAAGCCACACCTCAGTATTAAAGTCCAGGCTGGATGCGACTTCGGACAACCTGCTCTAGTGGGAAATGTCCCTGCCCACATAGCACTTTTTTTTAGCAGCCTGAAAGAGATAACAGAACTTTCTGATAAAAAGGAGGAAGAGCGGTAGGTTAGAGAAAGAAACTTTACAAGGAGAATTCCTACAAATATCCACACAAGATACATTACACCTAATCAATCTGAAATCACAAACGGAAGGAACTTCAGGAAGAGGCGCAGAGACCCTGTCATCTTTCCAGGGTCCCAAAGTGAATGTTTAGGAATATTAGGCTTTTACTCTGACAGCTGAGTCAGTTCCCATACATATACATATACATATACATATACATATACATATACATATACATATACATATACATATACATATACATATACATATACATATACATATACATATTCCTATGCATGTGCTGCGCAGCCTGCTCTAGTGAGAAGGAGAAAAACATTTTTTATTTAATCCTAATCCTCTGTTACTGAAGCTTAAGCTAATAATGTGTTTTAGGTTTTGACTGGGAGAGGACAGAAGCATACACACACTCCATGAAGAAAGAAATACTTTCAGACATTGTGGTGGGTCACATTATTGATGTCATAGATTAAAAATTCATTCTCTCAAAATGTTTCCAATTAGTACACTTTTAATGGCCATAAGATATTATTACCTAGTTGAATATGCACCTGTAGTGAGTGTAAAATTAAACAGTCAAGCCTTTGTTCACTCTACCAAACAGAGTTTGAACTATACTGTCCCTCTTAGCTCTTCCCTTAATGAAAAACCTCTGTCTCCTGTCATTTTAGTGGATGACAATGGAAATGGGAAGCTGAAAGACAAAGACGGACAAAATGCATTAGCAAGAATGTCTACAAAACAGTAGTTAAAATGAAAAGCTATTCCCATAATTGAAGAGTCCTGACTGGTATCTCTGTGTAATGAAATAAAAGAGAGGGCAAGTTCAGAGACAAAAGAAGATCTTCATTAGGAGTATTGTCTACCACATGGTTCCTCTAAACAAGAACTTTCTATAGGACTGACATTTTCATTAAAAGGGCAGGCAGTTTGCTATGAAATGCCATTCAGTTTTAAAGGTTCAGTTTAGAAGCAATTTAGAGCAAGAACAACAGTTTCCAATGCCACCTTTTGATTGCTTGGTCAGCTATTTACATGGTATCACAATTGCCACATGAACAGTAAGGGAATTTCACTACCATCCATAAAATACTGGATTTATGCACCGGGGTTTGTTATTTACCCCACAGGCCTTTTATACTGCTTAGGAAATCAGAATGTGTGTCTATGACATTAATACCCATTTCCAGCTTTTCTACACTGACAAAGTAGATGAAAAACAGGCTTCTGATGGCAGGACTCCGGGCCAACGGATTGAAAACACAGTAAAAAAACAAACAAACTGTCAACAGGAGATAGTAAAATATTCTTCATCTCTCACTTTCCCTTTAGAGGAAATGCACTGGCATGGACTCCAAAGGTAGCCAATTCGTCTAACTTTGTGTTTCCTTGTTCCTACTTCATGTCTACACTCAGTGCCACTCTGAATCTGTTAGCATCAGCAAGAGACTTTTAAGGGTTTTCATCATACTTAAAAGGCAGGACAGGGGAGCTCTAAATTAGCTCCCCAATCAACTTTTTAAGTAAGACTTAATAAGCCTACTGACTTTTCAGAAGCCGTTTAGTGCCACTTCCCTTCCCAGTCTTGCTGTGACACTCAGCAGCACTCAAGAAGTGACTGTGCTTGCTTAAATGCTGAATTGGAAGCTGATTTAGGTCTCTTCTCCTTCAGCAATTCACACTCACAAGACTAAGGACAGTTTCAAAAAGAAAAAAAAAAAGTAACCAGAAGAAGCAAAAAAGACATTCTGCTAAATTTATGAAAAAAGTAGCTTTTTGTCAGTTGTACATATTTTCTCTCACCTAATCTAAACAATGGAATCTCTCTCAGTGCTGCTAAGGACATAGTGTTACACAAGTATTAACTTCTAAATTTGTTTTTTATCTTAAGCCTAATGGGAAAATGACTAGAGTTCTGTGATCTTCTCTAAGTTTCTTGAATTATCTTGTGAGCAGCTTGCTGCAGCTCTTTTTATTAACCTCCAGACCTTACTATTTAACCACAAATAGATTTAGGTCACGTCTATTGAATTGTTTTCATGACAGTCGAGTGTTTAATAATAAACTCCAGTCCAGAAAATTAAACAGTTCCAAAGCTGTGCTCTACAAATGTGGTTTTGGAAAGAGCACCATATGACAGCTCAGATGGGCAAAGAAACCAAAGGACATCAGCAATGCTCAGAGCAAAGTCTAAGCTGAATAATTACTTAGGAATGATTATGAAAGAGATTGTAGGATATAATACAAAGAAACAGAATAAACTATCAAACAGCCAACATCAGCCAGCTGGCTATTAAAAGGCTATCACAAAAATAAATAAATAAATCAGTAATTCAATTACAAGTTTACACAGTCCAGGACCCTGAGAGTCCATGTCGAGAAAGCTCTTCTCATAACTTTGATGTCCTTTATGGTACTTTATTGTGTAAAGGTGATGTAATATTTATTCGTTTACAAATCAGTCCATCACAGATTTGTTTTTCTTCCTTTCTGTTTACCACAACATTTTTCAAATTTATGTATCTATCCACTGAAATATTTATGCAAGTTGGGTCCAGAGGGAAGCAATCTTGTTTATGCAGATTGTAGTTGGTGCTTTGAGACAACTCCGTGGAGTAAGTAAACACAGAATAAGTGAATTGGTTTTGTGCGTGCTTTCTGCAGGCTCATGCTCCCCACTCACTGTTTCTGAATGTTTGAAATTTGGAATTACAGAAGTTATATAGCAGCTCTGCTAAAGCCAACAGGAGTGAAACATTTGAAACCTGCTGAAGATTTTTCCACAGATTACTGTTTTCGTTCTTTATGAGAATTGATAGGAGCACTTATTCTCTCAAACATAATAAACAGATTAGGTTATCTGCTATATTGATCTGAGGGTTAACCACTTCTCCTGACGTGCTATTCTCAGTACTTGATTAAAAATGTACCAGCTTAGAACACAATAAGTAAAATGGACTTTCTTCCAAAGATTAAAGCTTAAATGGAGCTTCCTGAACAGCAAACATTGACAGAAACACAATTATTTTTTTCAGAGAAATGAATGACCTGGAATTGCAACATTCAATGGTACCTTTTACCACAAATTTGTCAGTGTGAATCCTCTCCATTTCAGTATATTTGTAGTGCATGTAATCTAACAGTGCCGTATATTATCTGAAAACTAGTGATAATGTCTCTTCAGGTCTAGATTATCTGCAACCTACCTCTCCTTAGCAGAATGCATGTCTATTGGCAGCCTCACTAAGGACAGCTGCAGCATCACCAAATGTGATGCACACTAATGGATGCTTCACAGAGCCATTTACAGCTTTTGTGACTAGCCAGTGCCACAAGCCTTATTTTATAACCAGTAATTTGTGTAACAACTTGTGAGTAAAACAGCAAACCTTAGCCTCTATAGCTGGCAGTCTGATAATTTCTTTGGACGTAAGATATATGAAACTGGACATTAGGAAGTATTACTATTCAGAAAGGGTGGTCAGGCACTGGAATGGACTGCCTAGGGAGGTGGTGGAGTCACCGACTCTAGGGGTGTTCAAGGAAAGGCTGGATGTTGTGTTGAGGGACATGGTTTAGTGGGAGCTATTGGGAATAGGTGAACAGTTGGACTGGATGAGCTTTTAGGTCTTTTCCAACCTTGGTGATTCTGTGATTCTGTGATTCTATGAAATAAATGTACTATAGTGGAAGACTATGTAGGAAATACTGAGATGCTTTTCCTGTTGCAGACTTTCAGTAACTAGAGGTTGGTCTCCAAATTTGAAAGTAATAACTACACTTTAGGCAACTCTTTTTTTTTTTTTTTTTTAATTCTCTGTGAATCCCTTCCTCATCCCATCTCATGTCCTGTTGCTTCTATCTCAAAATTCATTTCACATATTAACTTCCTTTGTTGCTATTTCACCTCTACTGATCAATCTTCACACAGCTCTGCCTCATTATCCATCAACATTTCCTTCACTTTCAAACCTTTAGATAAACTTCAGATAAGTTGCTTTCCACCAAAGCAAAACAAACAAAAATGTTGTTTTTCTTTCTCTTTCATTGCCTACATTTCTCATTTCCTTTTCATCAGATTATTGCCCATTCATCTTTCTACTAACACAAGTAAAGTGTTTTGCAGTTTTGTCATTTCTTCATCCACATATTTGTAAATTATCTATTATTTCTTTTCCCATTCTGACCACAAAACCACTTGATAATGCCCTCCTTGCTTTCCATTTTACCTCAGTAGCACCCAACTCCTCTGTTTTTATGATGTCTACATAACACCCCTTTAATTCACACAAATGGATAGATATGGCAGGCATTCAAGTAGCCACCCTGGGAGAATTCTAATTCTCTCATATGGCCAAGAGAACAAAAGCAGGCAGCTGTTGAAAAGGTCATCAGGAAATATAAGCTGCAAAAAAACCTCCAATGTTTAACCCATACTAGGCCTACCTTTCAGCCCCTTCACTAGGCCTGCGGCACAGCACATCAAGCTGGTTTCTTTTTTATTGCCTTCATGATATGCATAGGTTTTTCCTGCCTACAGCACAACACTCCATTTTTGTGAGAGGCTGCCTGACATTTACACCCTTATTCTCTAAATAATGGCAGCCTTCCCACCTTATGACTCTGTCCTTCCATTCAGTTTTGGATCCAAGAATGAATCCACTGATGCACAGATGCTTTTGCCCTCATGCACAAATACATTTTCTTCGGCCCAAGAGTTTGATAGAAAGAAAATAAGCAAGTTAAGTTGTTCACTATATCTACCTTATCTTATTCTAAAAATTACTTTTTCTAACAACCATCTTTTTGTGCATCTGAAGACTCCCTCCACTGTCTGGTCCAGCTCCCCAGCTGGCGTGGACTTGATTCACACTTAATTCACTCTCATTCAGTGAGACTCTTTCCCCTAGTTATTAGTAATTATTTTATTATTTTATTTTTATTTATATTATTAGTAGTAGTTATTAGTAATTAGTAATTAGTAACAGTTATTAATAACAAAAAAAAAATCACCTTTTGCCAAATGAAAAACCAGAGGAAGAAATAAATTAAGTCAACAGTGCACAGACGCAGTAATGAGATCTGGTTTGCACACTATAATGTTATACCTTGCCATATGTTCAAGTAGCTGTCCTTGGAGAATTCCATCTCTCTTGCACGGACAGAAGAATGACAACAACAAACTGCTGAAAAGGTCATCAAGAAATACAAACATCACAGATGGCATAGGTGAAAGCACTGCAAAAAAGCAAAGAGCAGAAAGAATGTGTAGGAGTATCATTCTCTAATTGGCAGTACCAGGATTGAAAGTGCACTTGTATGCTACCTTTATTAATATTAAAATGGCTATTGCAAGGATACCTTACAATGTACCTGCCAAGTGGTCCTTTTTCTAATAGAGAGATGAAACAACTTCTTCTGTCACTGACATTCTGTGCTCAATATTTCTCCTTTTCAGGAGGCTTTAAGGAAAACTGAGTAATCCAGTGATCGCAGAGGGGTACTGTGATGTCCTGCCGAGGAGCTCTTTCTCTGTAGAAAATTTCCATAGAATTCAATGTTTTCAAGTACACCTCCTGTCCTAAGCAGGAATAAATATATTTTCTTGTCCCACTGATGTCCGGAGACTCCCCACTCCTCACTGTGCTGTCAAAGAAACTCATGAAGAATTTGAGGAGTTTCACCAGTTTCCTTAAAGGCACTCTTAGATCAGATGATTTTTCTTACCTAACAGAGGTCATTGAATCACATTTCCTCACAGTCAGAACTAAAGAGAAAGATAATCAGCTGCCATGACTAAAGCAGCACAGGGTGTACAGGCACTCTTACAAGTAGCAGGTTTAATGTCTAACTCAGTAAAACTAAAAGTGCTTTCTGTAAAATGGATGGTTTGTTCAGAGTGCTGTTGGCCTCAAAAGAAACAAAAAACAAAAGACAACACAGGTACCAGGTACAATCAAAAGAGTTTTCAGTGTTGTAAGGCACAGTACTACTATACTATATATAGGAAGAATTCTGATATTTAAGAGGGAAGAATGAAAAAAAAGGAATATGGATGAAGAAACTCAATTGAAAGTCTCTTCCATTTACCACAATAGGTAAAAAGGTAGAGGTAGGTAGGTAGAGAATGTGAGAGCACACACAGCCTAGATACACCATAAATTCTCCATATTTTTTTTCACATGCTAGTTTTGACAAAACCAAAAACACAAGTTCTATTAAGCAACTACATGAAAATTTAAGCAACGGACAACATGGGAATTAATCAGAGTCACAAAAATAAGACTGTATTTCAACTTGTGCTGCATATAAGCAGAGGATTGAAATGGGAACTTTCATGCACAAAAAGCCCTATGAAGGCATGGCGGGAAAAGTTGTGCTGCTAACATTACATTAAAAAAAAGGAAGGCAGCAACAGTTTGCCCTCTCCCTTGTGCCTTCCTTTGCCACAAGGGAAAGTTCAGTGTAGAATGGCAGGATAAGAAGGGAGAAGGGAAAAATCTCTTTGACAGGGAAAAACTTTGTTCCATTTCTCCAATGAACAAATATTAATACTTCATTTCTAGCCACCTAAAAACCAGATGCAGCCAAACGTATCCTCAGCAGTAAAGACACTGCCCTATTACCCTTGCACTGCACACGTTTAAACCAAAGGGCAAACAAATGCTGGCAAACAGAAATGTGGTGACTTACAGTATTTGCTTTGCTACCATAGCTGGGAGGAGAAAAAAATCCCCTGGAAAGATTAAGAAGCAAACATAACACTCATCTTGAAATTCCTATTTGTTGATGCCCCAGGGCAAGCACTTTTTCAACATTACACCTACTTTTTGAAAAGTACCTATGCCCATTGGGTAGCTATGAAACCGACCTATGCTGTCAGTTTTCAGATACAGAAACACTGACTCACTTGGTAAAAATGAAATTAACTAAAATTCCCGATTAAAATAGATATTAGACATACAGAAAGCCTTCAAGAAAACATTTGTTGAAAAATATTAATTGTGAGAGACTTTATACGAGGCAAAGAGAAACAAAGTATTTAAAAGAACCATATTTTTAACCCTAGGAACATCTCCTCATTTTATAAGTTCTCTAAAGTACAGATTGCAAATCAGGAGGAAGAGTAGATAATTATGGATCCTTAAGGCTTCCTTTTTCCTTCTCCCCCAATTCTTTTGGCATTCACTTGCAAAATCTGTTACCTATGGTGTATATGTAGGCTGGAATAAGTTATTCTTAATGGACAGAAGATGCTCAAAGTGGTATAACTGTTAATTCTTAGGGAAACTTTCATGAGATTACTTTACCCCCCATCAATTATTATTCTAGCCTCTAGCAGGATAGGATATTTTTTCATTTAACGTTTACTAATTGTGTTTGTTTCAAACACATCTGATTCTTTGCAAAGCTGCTGAGGTTCTACTTGCACTTTAAATTTTCAGGTTTACTGTAAAATGCCAGGCATATTGAGATGAATCAAATGCACTAGAGCATGAATGAAATGTAGTGAGAAAGTCCCTTCTGGCATCATTTCTGGGATTAGTAATTTGTGAAATTGTGGTGATGCAAGGGAACAGCATGAGAAAGCCATTTCCTTCCCTTTTGTCCAGTCTAAATGCAAATCTGAACTTTCTTGGCAGTTCATTTGCATATTAATGCATATAGTATTCCACTCCAGAGATCACTTCAGATTTTCTAAATTAAGTTGGGTGGGAGGGCTGAGTGAAAGGGATCATTTTTGCCACACTAGCACAGATACTCTTAGGTACTTTACTGAAAAAGGCAGAAAGAGGCAATTACTTTACTTGCCCTATCACTGTTTCAGTTTGCCAACTGGTCCGCTGAGGAGATGCAGGGGATAAAAGACAATGGTTGACCAGAAGGAGAGAAATACTTCATGTGACTGAAGAACAAACATGATGAAATTAAGAAAGGGTAAGAGTGCACACCAGCCTAATTAGCATTTCTTCCTAGTACTTGGGAAATGTCAGCCACCAGTTGGTGGCAAAATAAAGATGTAATGTGAGTAATAATGAATTAAATTGTGGCTATTTGCATTGAAATGCTAAGATAATGATCTGAAATTACTATTGTAAATATTCCCCTTGACAGTTGAAAATTGGACTTAAAGCTAATAGTACTTGGGATGAACTTTAAGCCATGAAATCACTTCTAATGCTTTACACTCCTTTTGGCTATGACAACGTGTTTCAGAAAGTTAATTTAGCTCTGTTTTGTTCAAGCTGTTTGGTAATTGATGCATACATCGTGGGGGTTTTAATGAACAACTACGGGGACTATTTACCCTATTCGCTAAGTATAAATGAAACACTTGATTACTACTCCTGAGCTGAATAAACCGATAAGAGTTGAGCACAACAAATTCTTTTGGCTGAGGACTGGAGGAGGTGACATCAGTAAGGATCTATTTACATGCAAAGATAAAGGCAACATTTCCAGAAAATGCTTCAACATTTCAAATGCATCTTCTCGCATTAGCTGCAATTTATAGTTTTGCTGTTAGAATTAGGAATTGCTTGGGGAGAATTTACATCTGTATGCCTGCAAACCAGAAGTACTGACAGAGCAGGCTAAGCCAGCGAAGCAGAAAAACAGCAGATATCTTCACAACATCTGTTGTGTCAATAGCTTTCCAGTAATAGTACGTTTAAAATGAGAGCTTATTTCCAGACTCTAGTGCCTAGTTACTCTGTAATAATATTTTTTAAATTATTTAAAGATAAATGACACAAACACTAGAAGAAACTACCAAGTCTGTATTTAGTGTATCAACCCCCATGTCTATGAATAGTCAAAAGTGCCCTTTTGAACTCCAGCAAAAGTTTGCTCTAGCCAAACTTCTGCCTCTTTCCAGAGTTGCAGGGTTCACTGTTCCTCATGAACTTTCAGGAGGAAGCTCTGTGGGCCATACATTCATGATCTTCTGAAGTCAAACAGCACTGACTCTAGCACGGAATTACTCAGCTGAACTGCCTTCTCTTGTCTTTATAAATCATCTGCTTCTTTGATCATCCTTCCCTTAGAGTTCTTAGAAATACATGTCATATATGTGAAAGAAAAAATAGAGAAAAATAAAAGCCAGACAATGTTAGTACTTTTAAGTTAATGGTTTTGCAAGAGAAAAAGTCTTGTATTGTGACTGTATGCAGCTTAAGATGCTTCAGGTATTTACCAGGAGCTCTTTTCCTGGATCTGTTCATGCAGTATTCTTAACTGGGTTATCAGAGACCAGATATGAAATAAAGCTCTATTAAATCATCCTGCATTTCTAATACCATATATTTAGGGTTGTAACTAAGCCAAAACACTGTCGTTGTATTCATCATGTACTACTGTTAAGAAAGATTTTTTTTTCAACTCAAATTCAGAGTCAAGTGAATCACTGCATTTCTAGTCTTCCCAACATTTTATATTTTAGAAGTCCTGTATTATTTTTCCAGAAGTTCTGTGGAAAGATAAAATATATTTACAACTTCTACAGCAATATAATTGTTTAGGTAGCATAAAAGCCTTGCCAACAACTAGATACTGTCTATTTGCTATGTCTACTGCTGTGAATCCAGAAATTGATATAAAACTACATAGGTTCCCACAGCAGAAGGCAGTTAAGTAAAGACAACATATCTTACAAAAATATTGGGAGAATACATTGATATTCTCACTAGTTGGAAACCACTGGCATCCCTGGGCACCTTTATCTAACTGCGAGAGCCCAAAAAGAACATAAAACATACAGCTACGTTACCTCCTACGTGGAGAAGCGTAAAATAGAGACACCAAATGATTGCCTCTCTACTTGCAGCTTTTATGTAGTGACATAAATACTAAGGTGACAGACTTGCTAAAGGTCCAATATTAGGCAGAATTGTTTTTATATTTGGTCTGAAAAACGATGATGGGAAATGCAATAGATGTGAACACAAGACTGAACATACATAAGCTCTTAAAGCTTTTCTGTTTTGCCCCTTACCTTTAACATTAAGAGATTTGGACATATGAATGCCTTGATTTTATGAGGAGCTGGGGTGGAGGGAGGTTACTTCTTGTAAAGAGTGTTAGTGGTTAAACAGCTCCAGTTAAGCTTTGAAAAGCACCTTCCCTTCAGGTCAATAAAATGGCTGCAGGCCAAGTTCCCATCTGTGCTGAACGCATATTTACTGGCTAGAGACAATTTTCTACTAGACCTGTTTAAAAAAAAAGCAGTGTAGCGTGATGGCTCTTTGCTAGCATGTCTAAATCTAAGTTCAGTAACTACCACATCTTGAAAAAAGTTTCAGTTGCACCAATGTAAAATAACCCATACTATAATGTTTTCCACAGACTCTTAGTAAGGCTTAGTAACAAAGGTCAGGAAACTCAGGATCCATTCTAATCATCTGCTAATTACATCCCAAAGCTTTCCAAGGAATGCTTTTTTCTCCTATGGGAGAGAAAAGAAGTTCTTATGAAACTGAATAGACTTTTTTTTCTCTGCCTGCTTGCTCCACTGTCACAGTGCTCCGGGTAAATAAACTGATGACTTTGCTCTGAAAGTAATGCCTCCTATTTGTTACCATGGAAACTACAACGGCTACAAAGTGCACAACAACACTATTAAATAGAGCAAATTCTCTGATCTGTGGGAGTGGTTCTGCATCTTTGAGAATGGGGAAGAATATGTTGATAATTGGTGCTGAAAGCAAAATAGAACAGGGAGAATTTGGGGTGGCTAGACTGCATGGCAGATCTAAAAGACGCTGTTGTTCACAAGAGAATAGTAACAAATACTGCAGCAATGCACACAAAACACGAGAAACAAAGTGGAACAGGAAGTGACAAGGAGAGGGACATTCTGGAAGGCTGAAGACAGGCTGCCTGAAACACTGACCTATTCGATATATAGGTCAGCCTGCCATATGTAATGAGCTGTAGCAGTATGCTGTAAAACTGCTGCAAGAAACCACTGCTACAGCTTTATCTCTTTCCTATTAGGAGTAAAGGTCAGACACAAGCTCCTTCTGTTGCTCTTGGCTGTTCTGAGCAAAGGCCATGGAAGGAACCCATTACAGAATAAAAGTGAATAGCTCCAGGCTCATAAGTTGCATTGCCAGTGGGGAAACATATTGCTAATAAAAATGGACTGGTAGTAAATCATTTAATTTTTTGGCTGTTCCTACCCTGATTTTCAGATGGAAGTTGATGTTTTAAGAGCTTTAAAATTCAGCTCTGATCAGAAAATGAATTTAGTTGTTTCAAAAGCAGCTGTTTAAAACTGCTTTGTTCCTTCTTTAGCCCCAGTGGAACTTGAAATCAGCAGGTGAGAAAGAGATACAAGTATACAATCCTATGTTGATTTTTTGTTTGTTTTTAATAAATTACGATGAAATGTCCTTTCTCATTAGCATGCTGTTTCATCAGTCCTACTAGTGCTTGACACTTAAGGGCTGCCTATAAGATTCCTTACTGCAAGAGCCAATGAGCCTGCATTGCACCTGTGCTTCTCCCTGCTGAGTGGTTGTAGGAAACCACACCACCCCCCTGTGCACTTTTGCCTGGCCCTGTTTTAGGACATGATCTCCTCAGGGACACAATTTTGACTAATAACTGCAAGTTTGTGTAACAATGAATATCTAATGTTAGATGATATTATTCCAAGATAAATATAAAAATAATTTTTGTTCCCTAATACCATGACATGATGTTTTGGACAACGAATGACTCATTTGGAATCATTTTCTTCTGCATATATTCATATTTCAATTTAATCAGTTGCCTTTTCTTCTACCCTCCCTTAGGGGCTTCCTGTATTTATTATACCATATTATATCCCATCTGCGTATGTGAGGCACTGGCCTGCCTACACAAACATTCTCCTTCCTCTACTTCTGCACTGCTCCAACTTCAAGCTAGTCACTAATTTGCTGGATTAAGAATCTGAAAGTAAAGAATGCTTTTTTGCTATATTTGTACTCTTTATGATGACTGAAAGTGAGTATTATTACTGCAATTGGAAGTTACTTTCAAATATTCATTGAGTAGCATTTTTTTATGTCTTTTCCAATAACTGAGATTAATTTCTCTTTACAGGGTCTTATGTACTGCATAATCTTGCCAAACCATTGCAGTGGAAAGTGCTTATATTCAACCAAAATGATTACTTGAATAGGAGAGGGTTTAGGGAATGTGTAAAGGTTTTAAGAACCTACACATAATAGCACTCAGCATCATAAAATAAGATTCTGAAAAGCAGACTATATTAAGAAAAAGAAAGCTTGAATAAACGTATAAAAATAGATTATTACATTTTCTTCATGCAACAGTGTAGGATACTTGCAACCAATATTAACACCACATAGAATTTATGTGACTGACAAACATCGCTTACACACTTCAATACAGCCTCTAACAGCTGACCTTTTGTACTGAAGTGACATTAAAAAAAGTCAGTAAGAAATCAGTTTCATGATGCCATGCAGAGGACCAAACATTTTCAATATGTTTAACAAAAGCAATTATAGTAAGACTGGCAAAAATGTGCTGCTTACTGATTTTATATATATATATACATTTTACTTTTCATGCTGACATTTTTCTCTTAGTGCTTTCAAAAACATAAATATCAGCATCAAAGTGAGTGGAGTGGAAGAATTTCAACTAAGTCATTCCATATTCAGCTTTTCGTTTATGTCTAGCGTTGCATGAGTTTCCACAGAAAATGCTTTAATTATAATCAAGAAAAGATAGTTACTAATCTTGAAAAAGTAGATAACTGAGATAACTGGGTCATTGTTTCTTCTGCTAAAAATTAAAGGCGATTGTGAAAAGCTTCTGTGTTCTGAAAAATTGTTACATTTTAAGAAAGTTCAAATAGACGGAAAAAAAAAAAAAAGGAATTTTAGGTAAAAAAAAAAGATAAGAAGGAATTTAATGGATATTTAAGCTCTATTTTTTTTAAACTACTGGAAACACTTTTAAATTTCAACTTCATCAGTGTTTGGTCTGGATTAAAGAATCTGACTTTGTATCAGAGTTCTGAGATTCTCTTTCTAGATTTGCTCTATTCTGCTCAGCAGTTCCAAACACAATGTCTCAATTTTGATGCATAACTTCCCTTCCTGCCAATCTACCAATAACACAAACTGCCAAATCACAAAGCATATTAGCACACAAAAATACGAGCAATGATTTAGTACTTATGGTGCTGAGATGTTTCTATGCACTGCAATTTATAATTTGTTGGACTGACCTAGAAATACACGCACCTAGTGCATTAACAGAGTAATTCAGTTGTTTAAAGAAGCAATATACAAGTCACTCACTTTGTGTGATAACAAATGATTAATGATAAAGACTTGCAGATACAGAATTTCAGCTTCAGATAATTATAGACTGCAGTAAGCCTTCAGTAAGCTGTTGATAGGTGCATACAATCTCCCAACTTTACAGAACTATGCCTGTATGCTTCGTAATAACTGTTTTGGCTGATAAGTCTCCAGATTTTACTGTAGAACACATTATTATACAAGTACAAATAAAAGGTTAACTATTTTAGTAACTCCTTTCCACTTTAAACATTTTTTTCAGTACTACAGCTGTACCTTTGCTTTGCGAGATATACAATGCAGGTACTCATGAACTGTTACCTACCACCTATTTGTGATTAAAGCATCCAAGCGGATGGTGAAATAATGACCTGAAATAATGCATAGAATGTCTTTTGATTGCAAATAGCTGCTGAAAGAGACAACTGAGGTGCTTACAAAGTTGCAGTCCCTTTTCAGTTCATATGCTCCTTTTGAGAAAAAAGATGTTCGTTGCTTCAACAAAATGGAAATGTGTGAGATCTCTGAAAAAAAAAAAATCAGTCAAAGTCAAAGAGTAATTTTGAAATATTCCTTTTTCCTAAAATTAAATGTGGTATCACATTAATAAAGTACGCTCTTTCCACATTTCATCACTTGGCGTTCTTTCTATGAAAAAAGCCACAGAAGATGAATTTAACACCCCTAAAGTCCAATATTTCATTCCTACTGTGCTCTGTTTCAATTCTTCACTTAGAATCTTAGATCCTTGGACCTTCATCCATCTTCCTTTTTTTCAGGCGTTGCTCCTCTTCTCTACTCCACTCTGCAGTTTCAGTATCCCTACCTTCTTTTTCAGGAAGGTTGATAACCTCTTTCAGAGCAGCTGAAGCTTAGAGGTATCCAGGAAGGCCCACAGTGCATTTCAGTAAGGGCGCAACTGCAAACTAATTGTGCCTAGATCTGTCCTCCAAGGCTCCAGCATGAACAGTAAATTAGCTTCCCAAAGCCTGATTTAGAGCCTTGATAAATCGATTTAGAGCCTTGATAAAAAGATAGCCTTGATAAATTTCTTTAATCCTTTTTAGACCCTATTTATACTCTTTTCCTCCACAACAACGTATGGCAACGAGCTCCATGGTTTCGGTACTGCTGAGCAAATGTACAGTTGATGAACATGGACTCATTACTCATTTTAGTGTTTCTCATTTTAGCATTTCTATGCTTGTCATGGCTTTGGAATGTGTCTTTAAATGCTTACGGGATATGCACATTAGTCTGACTTTATAATCTAAGACACACAAATTGATCTTTATACCAATGCAAAACCCATTAAGTCAATGGAGTTTCACATGGACGTATGGTCTGCCCACACAGATTGAATTACAGGTTGAGGGCTATAATTGTAGGAAACAGCATATAATTACCAAAATGACACTCTCTTTGTTACCTCTGAACACATAATATTTCCTGTACTATAAAGGTTATCTGCAAAGAAAGAACAGCTCCTTTACAGGAAAAAAAAAAAGAAAAAGAAAAAAAGCTACAAGAAAGCCATAGCCTATTTTTAATGCTTACATTTGTCAGAAAATGACAGAGAAGTCAAAACTTCAAATTAGTAAAATAAGGTAAAAATATATATGAAATTTCAGTAGTGTCTAGTAGTTGCATGGTGCAATTCATCAAAAACTATCCTGACATCTTTTTCATACTAAGTTAACAGAAAGTACAACTATTTGTTTACATTTGGAAGTTCTAAGAATCCTGTGTATGCATTTCATTTGACTGTATCACAAAATAATTATTTATGGCAACTACCTAATAAAAAGCTCCCAAACTAGATTGGGTCGATTTCTCACTCATTTCCTTAGGAGTTTCTTTTCAATACTGCTGTAAGATTTAATCTCCCCAGCCCTGTGCTATAAACTTCTGGACTGTAACAAGCCTCAGCCTCAAAAACGCCAAGCACAGTGAAAAATGGAAGTCACCATAGAGTGAGCTGGTCTCAGAGATCCTCTGATCACTCACTGGCCTCGCTGGCTCGCAGGTCACCGACTGAGCTGAATATGCAAACATATAATTCCCACCCATGACGTTGCTGATGCTCTGTGCTTTGTTAGCAGAGTGAAGTTCACAGGGAAAAAGTAACCTCTTCTCTCATCTTTTCCTTCTGCTTCCTCAACAGGAAGATAGCATGAGAGATGGCTGTTCACATAAGAGTTAAATTATGGGCAATGTCTGTTTTTCTGAACCTGAACCATAAAACACACTTTCTAACAACTTGTGGAGAAAACAAGAGTTTTAAAAGACTTGGTATGTTAGAGAAGTCTGCAGGTCTGATCCATCCTCTTTTTAATTTAAGGATTACATTGATTATAAGAGGGTCAGTGTCTTTATACTTGCTATGTTATGACATAAGTACTGAAGATCATACCTGCCTTAATATTTGCTTTGATGATAAAGAAAATCTCTAAGAACTCCAAAAAGGAGGATTTGGTCGGCTATGCCAGCTTTAGCAATCTGGTGCACAGAACTTTCCCTGTAGACCCACCACAGCCTAGTGAGAACTTGCAGAAGAGGAAAATAATGTTTTCTTTTCAGACAAAGCTTCTGCTTGAAGAGAGAATGAAAGATCAACATTTTGGTAACTGTAAAACAAGAAAATGTTTACAAAAGAACCTCCATATTTCCTCTATGCTCCTTCAAGATCTGTGCAGCCTCAGTGTCTGCTCCAACACTGACAGAGACATTGCCACAATGATATTTCACATCGATAAAGATCTGGACAAGGAGATGTGCTAGAAAAGTCAAACCAAGAAAGATGCAGTCAAGCTGAATGCGATAAAATCAGATGCTCTGATGTTACAACATGCTGTCAGGTAGCCCCAAAAGATATTTGATCTTTATTTCCATTCCAGATTGTGTGATCTTTTTTGTTTACTTGCTCTGGTAACTCTAAGGGACTTTGAAATGCTCAGTTAGAGAAAAGCACCTTTAACAAAAAAATGGCGTAGTTCACCTCTGTTTTTTTTTGTCAGCAGATCTTATTCTAATAAGCAGGACAACCAGACAGTTGGGTGGTGGAAATGCACCACTTCAGGGAAGTTAAGAGAAGCAGAGTGATTTAAGACACCAGCTGAGGAGCTGGCTGCACATGAAGCTATCGTTACATTATGGGAAGACAAACACTGACGAGCTGTTTAAAGTAGACAGGTTCCTACTGACTCCTCAGAACTGCATGCGTACTTTTGCACATTTTCGCACACAAGTTTAGCTTGGTCAAAACAAAGCTTAACAATTTCAGCGTGCACAGTTGTACATTACAGACAAATGTTTCCTGCTGTACAATAAGCAGCTCTCTGATACACGGAGACTGGAAAAGGAACAATTAATTCTGACATGCAAGGTTTTCTCACAGTGTGTCGGCTCTTTTAAATTATTGATAGTGATTTGGAGAATACAGAGCCATAAGAGTGCGGCTGTTTCAGCTGCTTTTTTTTATGGCAGAAAAAGGCAAAGAGTTATGAACCTTAAATGACGATCTATTGAGTTTAAAGGTAATTCACCTTTCTCAAACATCACAATAAAAAAAAACATTAAGCAACAACTTGGATATCATTCTCTGAAAGTAAGAAACAATGTCAGTATACTGCTGATTAAGAACATTGATTTACCAGAACAAAAATCAAAAGCTATAATTTGATTGACTGTTTGCTTAATAATGTTCACATATGATTTTCATTATCATAATACAACTTTAGCAGTTCTGCAGACTGAGGTCCTCAGTGGTGCATGCAATCAGAAATACAGTAGCATCATGGCAGGCATGATAGTGCAATGCAAACGGATCCAGCTGATACGACTTCTGTGATTAAAAACGTTATAGTATAAAACAATCATTGAGCGTTTACTTTTAATTTACTTTTTAATCAGCTTTATTTTAATCAGAAAATTGTATCTAGCAAAGCTCATTAAATGATATCTAGAAGGAATAAAATAAAACCTTACTATTATGCTAATAGTTTTTATGTGAAGTTTAGTTTATGCCCAATGAGCAAGTCATAAGCACTGACACATCTCAAAAAAATCCTAGATACAATAAAATCTGCCACCTATTAATATATATACATATATAAATGTTATATTCCATATTATGTTGAAATCAAAATGTTATCAGCATAACTAAAGGAATGACTGTACTGACCTACATTTTATTTTTCTTCATAAAGACTGACAAAAAGACGGACTAATGGTTCATGCAGTTTTTAACTCCAACTGACTGTTAGGACCAATACCTCTGTACTATTTTTCACTTAATCTCTATGACAAGAGATAGATAAAGGGTCCTGCTTCCATAAAACGCCTTGTTGAGCAGGTGTTGGTCTGCAGAGGTGCCTCTTAAAAAAGACCCAGTTTGGAGTTGGGAGCTCCATAATTAAACTAAAGCCCTGTCACCCTGGAGTATTCCAGAAGCTCCTGGCACAACTCGGTTTCACGTGCTGCTGGTGGTAGTAGAGCTTCCTAAGAAGTCAGAAAGGATTTAATGTTCTACTCAATCCAAGTTGAAAGAATGAAGGTTTTTTTCTACATAGATTTTCACTGAATGTGATTAATGATGCCTAGCATTATTTAATTAAAGCATTATATAAAAAGCTGAAATGAAATAAAATGATAATAAAACCAAAACAAAGCCTATGTTGTGTCTCTTGTGCAAATCAAGTTCTTACGTGCTTTCACAACACATCTAAACAAAGCAAAGAATGATCCACTGAATAGGGGATGTCTAAGAGTGTAGGTAGGTACCGTCTTTGCTCTTCCACCCATTTAATGTATTGGTTACCTGCTTTTCACATTCACATTGCACTGGGTTTCAGAGATAGACTTTTGTGACTATTTCCCAGAATATCTATCCCAGGAGTTGTCATTCTGGGATGCAACACGAGGTTTTGAAGGAATCTCAACCATGCAGCTAAGAAAGGGAATTATCCACAACTAAGAAAATACAGAGGGCTGCAAATAAGGTCACAGTGGCATTGTAAACCAGCAGGTAGTTTGAAACTCTTCATCGTAGCTCTGAAGCTGAGGTTGGATTAAGGCTTCACACATGGTCAACTCCAACTCAGCGACAAACAATACCTTCCCAAACTGTGCAATTGATCACTCCTAATCATGCGATGACAACCTAAGTGTCAAGGGGAGTATATTGCAATGCAAATTATTCTTTGCCATCTGCTTATTGCATAAATATTTTTACTTTCTCTATTAGTTGCCATCTGCAGGATGATACCAGTTAGTTTATAAAACTTTGTCAAAAAGCAAACAGTGCAATAAAGCCAATTTACCATCACTAACTTCTTTGCCATACTCATAAATAATGACAACTGCTCTATTGTAAAGACATAATTCTATCAGTTCCAAAATCAAAGCAATTAATTGTAAATGGAATTAGAATTATTTAATAAATTAGATGTCTAAATATTGAAATGCATACACACTGCTCAGCAAGTTATTTCATCACACTAGGTTTCTGCCTCGTCTAGCAAGAAATTAGTAAAGTTATCTAAATACTGATAATGTTGTTACTCCAACAAAATAAAGAAAAAAGGTGTAGCACAACTGAACCTCCATAAAGTATTTGCTTCCATGGACATGGCTATAAATCACTGAGTTGTGTCTAAGTACATCTTTTAGAAAGTTGATTCAGAAACTGCCCCTGGGAAAGCAAGCAATTGTGGTCTAGATATTCTTTAAGTGAGTTTTTCCCAGAGACTTCAGCTAATTTCAATCAATTTTGGTTTTCATTTTTTTTATTACTTCAATGATATTTCTAAAAGGCATATTTCACGTGCCTGAAATAGTGTAATAATTAAAATATTAAAGTTTTAATACAATGATCATAACAACACTTAACACTTTGCACTGTCATTGGTTTTACTCAATTAAAAAAAAAGCCTGAAAAAAGCCCTTTTTCAGAACAGAAAATTCTAACCTGGTGATTTTCACAAGAGGATACCAACAATATCATTGCATGGACTCTAAAAAAATTTATAGAAATGGCTTACATGAAAGTCAGGAATGTATACGTGTCAGGAACCTTAGAAGTATTGCAGAAGTATCAAGCAAATTATCTCTATAATCCATGAGATTTACATACATCCTTCTTTAGCATGGCATTAGCTGTCTCTACTTCAGTGCAGATGTACTCATGAAACAGATGCTGGCTGACTTGCTAACTGTTCTGCCATGTGAGCTGTATTTACCGTAGAAGCTTAACCCTTAACAATGCACGTATAATTTGAGCAAGAATTTCAGCACTGATGATATGCATTCACCTTTCTGCAAGAGGACATCCCCCCTACTGTAACTAAAGCTTTGTCGTGATCACAACAGCGCATTGGTGTTTAGCATAGATTAGCATAGATTGCAGGAGCTGAAGGAGTACCCCTCTATCAGCTCATGCTATCCATTGTGCAAAGCACTTACAGCCTGCATACCAGCAGCAATAATCATACAATATTAAATGCAGATGCAGAACTAGTTTCTTCAGAATTCAGGTAAAGATTCTCAACGATCAGAGTGCAAAATGCTTCACACAAAGGGCTATCACTCCTCATGGTCTTTCATACCCACAAATTAGATTACTGATTCTGCTTCATAAATGTTTGGGAATCTTGTCCTTCCATTGGATACACAAATATTTATCTGGTGATGCTTCAGCAATGAACATTCAACAGCAAGGCTGTGATCTTATAAAAATACCATCTACTTTCCTGTTTCTCCATGTTGTTTCCCAGGTACCTTTTTCTTTCTTTGTTCCCAACTGCTTCTCTGCCAGAGCAGAGAATGGGAGAACACTGCAGGTAAATTCAATCCCCATTATACACACTGTGCACAGAAATTGGACATAACAGTTCTCTAACTCAGAGTGGTGATTCACATGCAGAAATTCTTCATTTCAACAACTGGCTCTGGATATTTAAGCATTATATATACATACATTGTTTTTAAAGCAACACTACCAAATCCACGTAGAGAACTGAACCACATGAATGCAAATAAACTGCACTTACATTTTGGCAAAGCAATGAAGAACTTGCAGACATACAAAACTAAATAACTTTGAAGATCTCTACAGTTAACTTCAAAGAAAACAAAACAACTTTCCCTGCATTTTCTCTTGGCCATGACTACAAAGGTGATTGGGTAGTAAGAAAAAATAATAAATAAATACAAGAAACAAGTAAAAATGGACTTTAGAAGGACTGGGAAATAGACATTTTGCAGTTGAAGGAAAAGTGTGGCAGATTAACATATAATAGCAATTAGATTTGACCTTAATGAAGAAATTTATCATATCTGAGATATGAAATAGAAAAACCCCAACACTTCATCACCTCTCTATGTTCTCTAAGAATGCTTCTCAATTTCTCTGGAACATTTTTTTTTTTTAAAGAATGAAATAATGAGTAACACTGTGAGGATTTATGTATTTTTTACATCTCCTCCTAACTAGCTTTCTGTTTCCTCCATATGTTGTTGGAATACTAGGCTCTTTCTGCATGCAGTTTGCCAGTATTCAGCATCTGCTTGGAGCAGTGTAATGTACCTTAAGTACCCTGTTCTTGAGGATGCTAACATAAGACCATGGAAACATTTTTTTTTTCCTGTAAACAATTCTAGAGACAAAGATTATAATAATAAAGTACAGCACAATTATCTTGAAAATCTGATCTGATACCCATGCCCTTAGATGGACAGGAGACTTCTTCAAATACATCAATCATAATGTTTAATACCGTTACTGAGTGCCCTCAAATACTCTTGCTATTTTCTTCCAAAGGTATACATAGTGGTCCTTTCACTACTAATATTTTAATTCCAATGGTTTATACACAGAACAAGGTCAGGAAAAAAAAAAAACCAAACAGATTCTGGCATAAAAGAAGCTAAAATTCTACATTTTTTGTCAATTAGAAACGTTAAATAGTTCCTCCCTAAGCTCTTAAAATCCCTTTTGCATCACCAGCTTATTATAAAAATACTAAATAGTGAAGGTTTTTAATGATATTATCCATATAGACTTTGGCAATTCCTCTGCAAGTTCTCAATTTAGTACAGAAAAGATTATTAATATTTCGTGTTTTACCATCACCTAGTTCCCAGATTTCAACTTCCTTTACTGCAAATTCTGCCTGAAAACAATAGTTTAGCTGAGAAATAAGCAGTTCTCCAATCAATGTCTCGATTGGCAATTGAGAGGGATACTGTATTTTAAATAATTTATATTTTTTATTGATACTGTTTTTCCATACTAAATCTATCTGTGAGAGAACTACATTAAAAAGGAATCAAGGATTGAGATAGTTTTTCAAGGCCAGAAGAATAACTATTTAAATCTTTTCTACAACATGATACATGCCAAATTGAATTGGATGGAGTGTAGAGGGATTACCGTGTGGCATCCACACATCATCCCATTAATCACACTCTAACCTTTCAAGCTGTTCAGCACCCTCCCCTCACATGTTATTGCCAGATTTTTCAGCAGAGCGAAGGATAAGTAAGCAGATGGAACCTGGTGGTTTCTGCTTTTACACTACCCAATGATTTTATCTCAACTGTTTCTAAGCTTTCAAAGATGGCAATCATACCTCTTCAAAGCTGTATATAGAGCTTTCAGCTGCTTCAGTTTATTAGAGCTAGGTCCATTAAACAGTAAGCTCCTTGCCCTGAGAGCAGAATTGAGAACCTATGCTTGTTGTCTCTGCTTGGTATAGAGGGAATTCAGCAATTAGTTATTAAAAAATATATATTAAAAAATTGCTATTATGATAAGAGTGGGAGCTGCTCAGCGCTCAGTGGGGAGGCAGTGGGAACGGGAACATCAGACAACCACCCTGTTCCAGAATCACCTCTATCTGCCTCATGCTTTCTGTGGACGAGGAGCAGTGGGGCTCAGTGACAGCAGCAGGATGAAAGGGAACAGCCTCAGGTTGCACTGGAGGAGGTTTGGGTTGGTAGATATTACAAAATATTCACCAAAAGAGCAATCGGACACTGGCACAGGCTGGGCAGGGAGGTGGGAGAGGTCACTGTCTCTGGGAAAGTTCCAGAGCTGTGGAGATGTGGCACTGAGACACGGTTTAGTGCACACAAAAAAAGCGCAACGCCGGTGGTAGGTGGGCAGTCAGACTACGTGATCTTAGAGGTCCAACACGAATGATTCTAAGATCCTAAGAAAACTTGAAGGGAAACATAATAATAATAATAAACAGAAACCTCAAAACTACTGATTGAGTAAAAGCTCTGCAAAGAAAACCTTTACCTGTGCACCCGTACCGAGCAGCGTCTGCAGCCGTGCTTCAGCACTGCGTCCTGCACGCGGCGGACGGCTGCTCGCACAGCGATGCCTCCGCCTCGCGCCCAGGCACGGGGCGCCTCGTGGCAGCGCCTCAGAGCCGCTGGGCGGGAAGCGGCGCGGAGACGAGGGGCGAGTAGAGGAGCTGGGCAGCCCCGCTTGTGGAATTTCTGCAATTCAGACAGCAGCTATCGAACGTTTTGAGCAGCCAAGACTAGCCAAACCTTTTTTTTTTTTTCCTTTCTTTTTTTGAGGACTATATCCTATTTACTTGCAGTGGTACAGCCCCTCTTTCTTATTCAATGCACAGTTGGTTATTTTGTGCAGAATTACTCAGATTTATGAAGGATGAGGAAAAAATGCATCCTAAGTAAGCTCAGAGACAGGAATTTGTGCAGACAGCGTAATGGGATGCTCCCCATCTGAATGCTCTTCGGCAGGGTTCCATCGTGGAGCAGCATCCCTGGTGCTGCATCGTATTCACACCCGATTTCAAGGTAAATATTTTCCTTTACCATGTCCAAATCAGCCCAAGATCATGTATAACTTCAGGTTAACAGTGAAGAAGTGCCCATTTTGGAGTGAATCAGCTGAGCAAGCCTTTAAGATCCTAATTCTGGACACAGGGGGACTTCAGGTGCTTGAGTCCCATTTTCTGAGCCTTCATCTTGGAATCAGCCTCTTATGTTCACAATTCCTTGGGCATCACTGTTCATTTTCATCATAACCTCACAGGAGGAAAAGCATGGAGCTTTCTCGGATAAAAATCCAAAAGAGAAACGTGAATTGTGAAACAAAATGGGCAGTCAGCTCTCAATTTAAGCATAACTAGTACTAACGTGGCAAGAGGAGGCTGATTAATCAGAAATAGATTCAACCAATTATAAGATGCGAAGTAAATGTTCTTTGGCTGATTCCCTCAACCAACTTGCCCCCAGTGTTTAATTGAAATAGCGTTTTACAAGTAGGCAGATTTAAGCATGTGCATAATCTTATCAAAGATTGAGGCATTAATCGTGTGACAAGGTCAAATTACTGTTCAGACTAACGATTCCCTATGTATTTGTTCAACTCCAGCCTATTACACCATGGTATCTAATGACGAGGGCCTAAATTCAAATGTTAAAAGCAAAAGCAAAGATCTTGAACAGGAACCTGTAGGAAGGAGGTTTTGCAGACTGTAGACTGTCCTTTTTTATTTGAATAGATGGGTCAGTGACCTCCGTCATCCTTGTACCTGTGCTCAGTGTTCCACTGTGTGCAACAATCCCTTGATTGAGAAGAGCTATTATAGAGCTCAGCCAGTTGAAAAATCTGACCTGCTGAACACTCTTAGGTACTTTATAATCAAATAAATGATCACATATATTCTCATCTGACAGTTTATAGCTGTGATTGCAGAACTGCTGAACATTGTTAACGTACCTGCAGACCGGTAATGAATTGCTTTTTACTTTATGATTTACCTTTTTAATAAGATTGTTTGACTTCATTTTTCCCTTGATGTTGTGTCACAGACTTCCCTTGATTAGCAGATATGTAGCTCCTATGTTATATTTGGGAATTTTTGCCTTTTTTTTTTTTTTTTTTCTGGATTGTCAAGAAATGAGTTCAAAGTTCATCTTCCAATTAATCCATGTAGAATTTCTCACATAGATAGTAATCTAGATGAACAAGTATTATAGCATCTTTTTCACCAATTATTTAAAAACCAATTGCTTTTCCCGTTCCTTAATTTGTTAACAATGTTTCAAGAAGTATATAAAATTCTCAAAACAGTCAAATGTTGAATTTATTTCTAACTGATGCCCACAGCCTACTTTGAATTAGGCAGAAACCGTTGTTAGCCAGAAATGTAGATTTGCTACAACTGTCACTGCATTACAGCAGACAAAAAAAAAAAAAAAAGAAGCTATCCTGTGGTAGAGATAAAGTTGTAATGTTATCATGTTATCTACCTAAACAAAACATGTTAGAGTTGTTATTGACCCTCAGCAATACCCTTGAGCTTCATTTACCCTTACCTTTGATGCAAAACTGGAACAAGTGAAAGGACTTAGTTAAAAAGACAGTCATTATTTGACTACCATAGGGCTAAATGATTAAAGGTGTATTACAAGCTCTATTCTTTTCCTGTTGAACATTGTGATTTACCACTGGAAGGAGCTAGAGTAATGATGTTGAATTACTGAAGAAGCCACCATAAGGCCAGCAAAATGGTTAAATAATCTGCGAGAAAAGTAAAAAGGGACTCTAAATCTTACCTGAGAGAAAGGAGTCAGTTATTTTCTGAGATGCAGAGGGCTGTCATTCTGATTTAGAAACTCTTACATATGAAAAATGGGTCATATGAAAAGCAAGTATGATAATTTTAAAATGGAAATTATTTTCTTCTGTTAAAATACAAATTATGTGGGTGGGAACAGTGGAATGTTAGCAGAAAGGAAAAGCTGCTCAGATAAAACAGATTGTCTGTCTCGCTTGGCAAAGCTGCAAGGTCACGTAGAGGGACTGTTACCTAAAGTAAGGAAGTGACTCAGTTTATTAACCAGATTTTTTTACTTGTTTAAAGCTCGTTTTCCTAAGGATGATGGAAATAGATGAACATCTTGACAGGAATCAAAAACCTTCTGGACATTTCCTTTGTGGTTCTGTATAATGTACCTGAAATTCTGTCCTGTTTCGATGCCATTCATTTTGGACACTTTCATATGCTTCACTCTCTTAATTTCTGATCCAAGGGAGGTTCAGAGGAAGGTGTGCATTGGTAGTGTGGAATTTAAGTACTAAGATGGCATTTTTCTGTTTTACTGTAAAGTGCAGCAGATAAATTTATTTTATACAGAGTAGTTTTGATAAACAGCAGACTGAACCAGTGGGTGCCACAGCTCAACTTTAGCACGAATGGTCAGCAAATAACGGAGCTCGCCCTGTGCAAGTATGGGCTGTAGGTAGAGCCAAGGGTAGACTAGATGGTGTTCCTAGGGCACAATGTAGATTTGCTTCAGCAACTCCTGAAATTGCTGTCATGGCCGATATTATATAAGTGACTGAGAAGTTGTAAGTAGGTCACTCCAAATGTAATGCCTCCTATTTATTTCCTTGGAAAATAGATACAAAGAGCACAGTAGCACTATTTGATAGAGCAAGTTATCAGCCACAGAACACTGTTTTTCAACGTAGTCACCACTAGCTCTGCATTCTTGCCAGCAATGAACAAGAGACAGCATGCTGCACTCATCAGAATCTGCACCAGTGGTCATGACTTACTGTGGCTGTCGTCACTGCTGGAATGCACCACCCAGCACCCACTGTGCTTGTATCCATTGTTTGGTCTCCATAAGTGTTCAGCAAGCATTGATGAAAGTCAATGGTGCCATTTTTTTCTGCATGCAGGATTCAGTTCCACACCTTTGCTTCATACTTACTTCCATGTCAGGCACCATTTTGTTAGGCTGCCCCTCTGCTGCCAACTGTCACACAGCAACAAGATACAATGAAACATTGGTGGGAAGATGTAATGCTGTGATAGGATGAGAATAGCAGGGTGGCAAAGTCTTCGGTTACAGCAAAGATGAATAAGCCCAAATGCAGCAGCCACAAATACAGAAATGAAAGAAAACCGCTGCTTACCTTTAGAAGGCTTCAGGTAGACAGGGATCTCCAGCAGGAGATACCTTCACCTCCACTGCCAGCTGTTAAATGAGATCTGGGAAGGAGTGGATCCTGGCTTCACCCTTTCCAGTCACTCAGATGCATTGCATGCACCTGAGCTCACCTGGGTTGGCTCTGCCTTCCCACTAGGTGCTCAATCACTGTTGCAGGCCATGACTTAGCATTTCCACTACAGAAGATTCAATCTCTACCGCCATACCACCAAAGTCCACCTCTGATGTTGTGGGCAACATAATAAAATGGGAGGCAGTACTTTTAGAGCAGCCCTTATATATTTGTGTAAGATAATACGTATGTGGGATTTCACATTAGCTTTTCTCATCATAACTTGGTATAACGTCAAATACTCAAATTCCCATCTAGGTGGCTCATTTGATGCAGTTTTTTTCCTCCATCACTACAGGTTTAGCTGTTGTTTATTCTTCTTTTTGACTGATTGCTTTTGTTGGCTTTGTTTCTGTTTTCTCCTGTTTTCTTCGCCATAGTTTGTCCCCTCGCCATAGCTAGGAAGGCCACATAATGTTGATAGCCAATCTCAGTACAAGCCTGCTTGCATATATTTTTAGAATAGCGCTGTTGTGCCTATTGTCTTTGTTCTACAGCAGAAGCCTCTGATGAAGAATCAATCACCCAAAGTGATTACCATCCTGTCTGGTTTCATTCAAGAACTAGTGATGAGCTACATACCTTTATCTCATCCTAATGTTCATTATTGATGTTGCTATAAAAGACACTTTACTCTGAATGAGAAAAAGTGGGTGATGGAAAGAGTTTTATTCCTTGGTGAGGCTAACAGTTATTAAATGATGAGACAAGCCTAGGCTATGCCATCTGATTTAATAAAAAAATGTCTTCCTTTTGTGAAGAATGGCACAAGGGGTCTAACCCAAAGAAAGCAGTGACAAATCACCTCCTGATTTACAAGAAGCTAAAGCAAATCCTCTACCCCGAAAGAGCTAGTAGTTTCCAGTTAATTCATACTGCTGCTTGCAACTGTGTCTTTTCTCCTTATCTGCTACGTGTCCCTGCTGTATAACCCACTGTTTTCCAGTTCTGATTTCATTTGCTTACATGCTACACAAAATGACCTCACAAGGACAGCAGGAAAGCGCGGACATTGCATTTAAAAGCTCTGCTCTCACATCAGCCTGATGCATCTGACACCAGTGTCTTGTGATTCACTCCCATTCCCTGTATCTTGACAGCTGCTCAAGCACAGCATTTTGTTCAAGTTGTTGTTTTAAATTAAAATATTTTAGAGCTGCAACTGCTGTCCTGTCCTTATAGAAGAAATTATTGCAGTGGTTGGAATTACAGTGCTATGCCAGCTAACTAATGGCTCAGGAAGACTGTTGTGTATGTTCATTGTTTTTTTTAATTTGTTTCAAGTTGATTCCTTTTCTCTAGTTCTGTAACTTTACTAGGATAGCTAAAATTATATACTTGGAGAAGCAGCACCCAGTTTATTTTAGATGGATTTGGTTTGGAGTCGGGGGCATGGGGAGTGGGAGAACAGGCAAGAATCTTTCTGTAAACCTTTGATCTGGTAATCCTCAGTAACATTTATCTTTACTTTCATGGAACGGAAAACCAAAGGCCTTGAGATGTAATTGTACAAAAAGAATATCTAGTAATGTTGATTCAAAAACATAACAATTTTAGATTATGGAACTTATAAAAGAAATGAGTCAGAATCTCATGACAAGAACATTGACAGATCTGACCTGACCACCTCTTCACAGTTCATTCTTTTCCCAATAGCAGTAGACATAATAAAGCCCTGATAGGTCTTCCGTAACCAAATCCTGCACACTGCAAAGTATATAAAGGCTGTACAAATATAATATCCTGTATGTAGCTTATTCAGGAAAGTAGGCTTCCTCAAGGACCATTAACAAAGCTGTAGAAAGACTGTAATCTTCTTTGTCTGAAATAATAATAATAAAAAAGCTACTGCCAACAAAACATTTCAGCACACAAGCTCAAGTTTTCAAGCATTTTCAGAAATGAAAAGCAAGTTAACTGCCTTGTCCTTTTTTTTTACATATTGATTTGGTACACTTTATCTTTCTTTTTTTAATCAGATTGAAATTATTTGCAAGATTCATCTGTAGAAATGGTTGCTAATCAAAGCTAAGTTTTCCAGGTAGTGCTTAAAAATGTTAAATTTTTGTGTGGCCCCTTCCATGAATGAAAATGCAGTAGAGTTTTATTTACATAATAATACTATTTGAAGCAGAAGAAGCAATAATTCACTGCTGCATTTTTGACATTCATTTAAAGCAAAACAAGTAATAATTTTAAGACTGCACAAATTGACTTAATAATGAACCTCACTTTCAGTTCTATAAGTGCTTTACACTCTGGCTCTCCTCATGCATGCCATTTCATAATCCATGTGGAGTTTAACTAAGAGACATATTATTATGCCAAAGCTGACTATATTATCAGAAGTGTATACATCCATTCACAGCAACGCTGAACGTCAAACTTCCTTCACTCATAAAACTGCTAAGGAAGAGGCATGGCTAACAGATTAGTTCTGTCAATTTCACTTGAAAAATTAATCTGCAGAGAAACAGTGTTTGGTAGGAATACTGGAAATCCCTACATTCTATTCAAGGATGCTGAAAAAAAGGTATGGTTAAAGAAAATGATTAATGCACTAGGACAATGTGCCGCCCAATTAACTGACTGTACAATTAGGAGAGAAAGTGTTGTGGGTAAGAATGTTAAGAACAGAATAAGAAACCATAACAAAAATTTGTAAGGTGGAGCGAACCATTCTGTTTTAAGGTGCATGTGGAGGAAAAGCGTATGAATAATGCATTTTATATAACATTTTTGCCATGCATTATTGAAAATATTAGTGCTGACTACAAATAATCACATGCTTTTTTCATTACAGTTTTGTGATGTACTTAATATCATCTCTTGATCCCATTACCACAAAGACATCACACTGCATCTTTTACAGCTCTCAGTATGGTTTTGAAACTTGAGACGACATACAAATATTTTAGGAGATGATTCATTTTGAGATTCCAGTGTTGGGGAGAAGGGGAAAGTATGCTTTACCTAAAGGATTGAAGTAGAAATATAAAGCCATCACTAAATCATGGTTTCATAAATGCCTTAGCTTAATACCACAGCTCATTAGTTCTGTGACTCACCTCATATGATATTCGTGAAAGCTCTATTGACATTTCAGTAGTATATTTTCACGTTAAGGCTGCTTATTTTTATACAGCTACAATATCATTCAAAGTTCACATAAACATATCACAGATAAGTTACATGTGATACTTGTGTGGAGCACCAGGGTTAAGTGAGCCACTTCTTACCCACGAGTAACACATTTCTCATAAGTAGCTGACCCACATGCTGCTTAGATTAAGTGCAGCGTTCGAATGCTGATGACCTTACAGACATTTAGCTACATACTTCAGTGTGATTAGGATTTGATAGTCACACTGAAAAAAGAAAACAAACTGCTATGAAGTGCATATTCTGCAGAGGTAAGAACTAGTAAATGAATTTTTACTCATTTACATATCAAATGTCTCATAAAGGGCTTCTTAATAAGTGCAAATCTAAAGGTATATGAATTTAACAACCACCTGCAGTTGAGGTAAACATAGTGCATAGGAGTTCTGAGGGTACCGTTTAGGAAACATTTAAGAATGGAGAAGTATTTGTGATAAACTCCCCTCTGTAGTGTCTCTAAGTAATAGGAAGCGTATTAATTCCATTATAATTAGCCTTTATAATATGAGAAAGTATTTGAAAATCAGCAACAGTGTGAACCAACTGTCAGAAAATAAGTATGCATGTTGCATCAGTGAAGTTTCATAAAACCCCAGGATCCCATTCATCTTGTTTTATTGAAGACACTTGATTATTTCTGTTGAATCAGTAGGTTCATAAGCTGTAGTTCATGCTGAACAACAAATGAGGAATGTTGTAAATATAACTGAAATTCATTATTGGAATTTTTTGGATACAACAGTTAGTATTATTTTTTTTGTCACCAATCTTATTGCTTGAGAAGCTCTTCTTTTATGAAAGTAATAATTCTTGTCTTTATTACGTTTAAAATTCTTCTGACCCTGTACCTTTGTGACCTGGTTCTGTGCTTTGTTGAAAATTGAAATGCATCATGATCATCAATTACTTGATCCCGATTCTGATAGACACCCTGTATAACATTAAGAACTGGAGTCTTATTTTCTTTTTCCTCTCAAGTATTCCAAAAATAAACAAACTTACCACACTAAGCAGTATGGAAAATGCAATTTCAGTATCATGGAAGAAATAAGAACTGTTAATTACCTTTAATATTTACCTTCTTGAAAAAAGAATGACAGTTATTATTCCTTTTACCGTGTTTTCTATGTTTGGCTTCCGCTAATCTCTGTAGGCTTCATTTTGAAACAGAGCACAATAGTTGCTCAAATTAAAAAAAAACAACCACTAAACCTGATTGCTGCAAATCAGACCTCTCGGCTGTATAGCTGAGAACCTAAATCAGAATCAGACATCAGAAAAATCTGATTAATGACCTAAAGCAGGAAAGTTAAGCTTTTGTAGTTCTTAACAAACTATAAGTTTTCCATTATTAGCAAGGTATTTTCTCTGATTTGTCTATAATCGAAATATATTTTTTAGTATTTGTTATTTTTCAAGGCTTCAGCTTTTGAGGTAAATATTCATTCAAATCAATCACAATTCCATCAGCTCAAGTCTTATTTTTATGAAACAAATGAAAACCCTACTCTGTTGAAGTCTGTAAAATACATGTGCAAAACATCATGCAGAACTTGTGTTCTTAGACTTTTCTTCTCAATATTACCTTAGGTAATCTTTTTCCTGCTATTTCTACATCATTATAATTTCCAGAGTCCTTACTAGGAGGCTTAGTGTCTTTCCAGGAAATGTTCTAAGGACAGTTAGATTATTGAACAAGTACTAATTTCTCTTTATGCATCGACTCTCTTTTTTGACTCTGGCCTTTCAAGTCTTGCTTTCTCAGACTCTAAACAGAATTTGAAGGAGCGTGGGCTGGTGCAGGTAAAGGACTACCAGTAATCTGAGTTTGCCACAGCTTTGAGGTGCCTGTATGCAGGTATTCTCTTAACAAGAGAACAACTTCTTTTCTCTGCAAAGAAAATTGTAACAGGGTAATCTGAATTTTAAACTGAGAAAAATTAAAGATACTAAACAAGATAGAACAGAAAATTAAAGTGTTTTAGAAGGACCTTCTTCCCTCCGTTTGCACTTCAGGATTCAAATTGAATTAACTTGGTGACTTTGTGTTCCATTAAATTCAGCAACCAGCCTGGCTTCTTGCTTTCTTCTCCAGCAGCCTCTCACAGGTTAATCCCAAAGAATGTTTTTGGGAACAGAAAAGTGGAAATTAAATATTCTTCATCATTCACCTGTACAGTGGTCACAAGTTAAAAACTGTATCTTTCTATTTTACAGTTATAAAGTCAAAATAACCCAGTTATTCTTCAAAAGGGGGGAAGAAGGGAGCAAGCTGGTGTGTGTACAAAGAGAGAGCTTTCTTCTGAGAAATTTGCACGGTGAGCCCCATTTGTACTCTTAAGAGTTTTATTTTTGCTTTTACAAGAATTTAAAATCTGGAACTGCTACTTTTATTATCTCAGTGTACAAACCCTCTCTTTCTCTTCTCCAAAAGGAATTCTCCATAATCATTAATGTAGTTTGATCTCCCTCCCTTTCTCTCCCCACACCCACACTTCTGAATGGAACTGCTTGCAAAGGACACAAGAAGGGAAGGAAGATTCCTTCCTTCTTTGTCAGTGTTTAATTGCAAAGAGTTTGTGGATTGAAGGTGGGAACACCAGCTTTTAAGTGATTCTGGATCACTAATCACAAACGGTTCAAAGAAAAGCAATTGCTGTCATGTCAGCTTGACAAGAGTAATTTCAAGCAAGAGTTTGCACCTTATACTGATTATTCTTCCTATTAAAAGCACTTGAGATTCAAAGTGGTAGAAACTGCAGGAATACACTTTGGGGGAGTTTTATTTCTCTCCTAAGCAATATAAAATATCCTTTGCTGGCTGCAATCTTCTTTGTGTTCTTGAAATTCTACAGTAAAAACTATTTCTTTTAGTCAAATGCATGAGTTAACCGCCAAAATTAACTGATCTAAGCAGGATGCAATTATTTACAAATCAACCATGCAGTCCTGTAATTAATGTGAACTAAAAAATCTATTATGCTCAAATGGAAAAATAGGATATCAGTGAAGCCTCTGGGCTTTGGTCCAGGATGTAAACATGCAGGTGAAGACAAGGACTGTAGCTCTCCAACAGTCTGTTCAGTCTAGATCTCCCATGATCTGGATATATAATAAAAAGCTGCATTGTCAAGAATAGGCAGACTCTTCTATGTTTTCTAATTGTAAGACCTTTTCTCTCACCCCTTATGGAAGACTGTTGGCTTCCTTGTGGTCTATCACCAGTAGCTCTTGTACTATTTCAGGAGCATTTTCACCATAGTCATAGTTGATTGGCAAGATCACTTCTTGTGAGGAAAAAAAGAAATTGTTATCACCAGGGATATTTTGTCATGGGAAATTGCATGGGAAATTTTTCCTCTTTGCCAGAAAGGCCATTGGCAAAGTCTGCCTGTGCAAGATTTTCAGCTCAATTTTGAAAAAAAAGAGGCTTGAATAATTCAGCTAATCTGTGGATAAAATAGCTGACTTTGTGACACCTATATGAGTTGCCAAGCCTACTGAGGCTTTGTCATTAAATTTGCATTTACCAAGGAGTTATAACAATCTTTAATGTTGTTTAATTAATCACTCCATTGTTCTTTTTGGGCTCTAAAAGCTCAATTCTTCTTTTTCACAGAGTTTCACTGGTTGTAAAACACAGCAGTTGCAGTGGCTTTAGTTCTCAACTGAATGAATCTAAGCAAAGAATCTGATCCTTAATGTTTCATGTTTGTGCCATGAGTCACAGCAGCAAACTGCAAAGTGTAGCAGGTCAGATAGAACGTTGCAGTTTTTCTGTATCAGGACTGTCCTGAGAGGAAGTGTAAACTATTCTTACTTTAAATTTTAGGCCTCCTTGCAACTGAAGCTACCAGTAACTACAGGTGAAGATTTTAACCACTCTCGCTGACTTGAAAATAAAGGCACAAAATAAACACCACCTGAATCTTATTTATTTATTTTTTTCTTAGAAGCAAGCCATTACACTTGGACAGTCAGAACCAGATTTTAGAACACTTTAAGTATGTGATTATGGGACTAATGTGTGACTGTAATTACTTCCTTTATGTGTGCCAGCTGGGTAAGTAAACATTGAAATGCCAGCTTACAATAACTTATCACACAATTGTCTGTATAATCACAGTAACTACACATCTAAATTATCTGAAAAATTGTCCTGCAAGTCTCTCTGGCAAGAGGAAGTGAACAAAATTAAAACAATTTTACATTAAAAGTCATACAGAATATTAAGTTTACTGTGTGCCATGACACTGATTTGAGCCAAACTCATTTATCCCTGTAATTTTGACCAATGGTTTGATTAATTTAAAATAAAACATGTGGCTAGGCATATAGCCAATGTAATTGCATACAGTAATTGATTCACAGAAAGCATATTATTTTGTACAGTAAAATCATTCACAATGTAACAACAGCATTATTTAAAACTATTCTTTAATTGTGATCTTAGTTACGCTCATCCAGATCAGCTAGTTTTGCTAAGCAGCCTGCAGCCAGTTTTAAACACTCTTGATTAAAGTCTTTACAAACACAACATGCCAGTCAAGGCTGTTCCAGTGCATGTCAGTGACTAGAAGGCCAGCCCTGGTCAAGCCCTCTGTTCAGCAATGGAAAACGATAATGCAGCAGCTTTTGAAGATAGGAAACCTTAGGGAGTCTGATACACTGGCATTAAGAATCTTGAGCGGTACTGTATATACAACAATAGATTGCTCTTACTCAGGTCTGCTGATGAAATGATCTTTTATAACATGAGGTTTGGGTTTAGCTATGTGGATAAATACCCAACCTCTATTAATAAGAATCTCTTAAAACAAATAATCCCAAATCAGATAAAAGGTCACTACTTCACAGTACAAAGCTACTTCTCTGACCAAGCACCATGGTTCTTCTTTCCTCACATAGAAAAGATGATAAGGAAAATAAACTGGAGAGAAGCATATAGGTGCAGTTATACACCTGTAGGCATACTTTATGCAGTAATGTGTATCAGTTCCTTTATCACTCACCTGAAACTGTCCCAGTATGGTGTATGGAACAATGTAACTGATCTATATTAGATCATTCTTTTCCATCAAGGTCCCTTTCAGAGATAACTGGAACAAATTACATCTAAGGAAGGCATCACTATCCAGAAACCTTGCTTCAGTGAGTCTCTACATCTTTTGCAGTAATGCTGGCTCACTGTGCAAGAGTTTCAAAAACAATTTGCCTTTTGCCTCCTGCTCTCCATATTTAGCTCCTATACACTATGAGAAGGTCACATTTTTTTTTTTTTTCCCTTCTTGCATGTATAATACAAACCTGTATTTGGAGCTTCCTTTGCTTCCACATGCTTTTACTTCTCTGCTCATCTGTCATGAGCCTGCTTCAGTGCTCTTCACACACTAGCATTTACTATACTGCCTTATTTACTAACCAAAGTGCTCCCTCTACTTAACTTTCAATAGGGTGCAAAAGCTCAGAACTGAGAATTATTAAGGTTTACGCACTAGTGTGGCATATGAGACAGCACTCCAACTTGTGAAACTAGGAATGCTAATGCTGGAGTTTATCATGTCTTGTTTCAGGCACTGTCTTACCTCAGTTTGTTTTCTGCTTCTCTTTAAAAGAAACAACCAATTCTAACTTTCCAAAGCACTGTTTCTTTGATTTAGCACTTTGGATATTTTTCCTATTATTTAGAGGCCTAAATCTCATAGACTCCCTAAACTGAAACATGCAACTTTTAAGGCGTCTTCAGGTTCTCAAAATAATCACCTACATCAGAAAATATCCTTAATGAAAGTTAAATGAGGAGAAATTGAAATGAGCCCAAGGAAGAGGTGGTGATGGTCAACAGATGAAGACATCTTAAAGAATAGCAGTGTCTTTTGGACAGTCAGTACTCAAGACTCTGCACTGTTGCTAAGCTTTACTGTAGTGGCACACATAGTGCTTAGTTCAACCATTGCCTGTTGTCTTCAAAGATCTATACAGCAGAAGAATGATGGCATGATTCACTTACCCACATATTTTGTCACCTCTTGTCCAGACTATGCAGTAGTACATTGTAGGATGTGAATCTTAGTGTGCTTAGGAAACTCTAAGTAATAAAAAATGTTGAAATATCTCTTCAGAAAAAGGTGACTGCCATGGCACTGTAAATCTCTCCTTTTTCCTTTTGCTGGCTGGCCGCACACTCACAAAGTTGAATAAAGTGCTGTCTCCAACTCCTGTCTCCTTATGCTATGACATTCATCTTGATCTTTTAAAAATAAACTTTCTGCCAGAAAACTTCATGTTTTTGTCCCGTGGAAATACTTACATGTTTAAATGTTACCTGCACAGGAGTCAGCATGGAATACATTCCCCCAGAAATTAAAGATTGTCACCATTACTCCAATGAAATGTCCATATCCAAGGGAATATTGTATTGTCCTTGCCTTCCAAATTAGATTGGAAATATCACAGTGTTTACTTTAAAAAAAAAACAACAAACAAGTAAAGAAACAAAAAAGAATCACAAAAAGGCAATAAAGCAAAGCAAAACAAAGAAATCTAGAATTGAAACAAGCAGTACTAGACACTTCTCTCCCAGGGGGAAAAAGGAAAAAATAAACAGTGCCTCAACAGATGACAGACACATTCCTCGAAGTGCTATTGGATGATACAACAGGAATTGACACAGCTTAAAAACCTAGATAAAACATAATGGAATAGATGGATTTAGAGAAATGATACTACAGGATTCTCTTATGTGCTGTATTTTGCCTCTTAAGCAAAATGGTAGCAGGTTACAGTATCGAAGGAAAAATGAAGTAACCAGTTCATATCTCCCCCTATAATTAAATGCTGAAAGTGATGTGTTTTCTACTATTGTAATAAATAAATAAATAAATAAATAAATAAATTGCGTGGGACAGGTGAAAAAATTACAATAACTTGTACAAGAAAGTGAAAACACTTCTTTTTTAACCAATTACTTATGAGTTTCTCCCAAACTATTTATTTTTACATATGCTACAATTTTTCAGGGAAAGAAAAAATTTCTAAATTCATGAATTCTTATACTGTGACTTTTTTTAAGTCTTGTTTTAGTAGGCAAAAGCATAATACAACTATTTTAAAATAATTCAGTTTTTTTTTTAGTGTCAGATCCTTATTTATTCGCATAAGTGGAAGCAAATCTTTTCTGGCAACCTACTGCAGTTATCAATGCTATGTAATTGAGGACCTCCTCTTGTGGAACTCATTTGAAAAGGTGTTGATAGCCTGGGTGACAAGAAGTGCTTGTGCCCTCGTAGATGCAATCTTCAGTGCAGTGCTAGAGTTATGTTACACTCTCAGAGGAGACACTGAAACATGGCTATTAGTTCTTCTCTACGAAGTAAAATAGATGATGATGTGTGCTTGCCCTTGTACATCAAATGAAGTTGCAAAGTAGACCGCTAAAATTGTAAACGTGATTCTTGACTCACCCATCTTTAATATTGCTCTGCCATCCTTGACTAAAATAGATTCATGGTCATGATAGGAAATTAATGCTGACTGACGACAGGTAACCTACATATCTTTGCCTCCCTTCTATCTTTCTACCAGTGAAAAATAGAGCTGCTATTCATTGATTCCTAAGGGTCTCAGAATAATCTTGAAAAAGTTAATCTCCCATAAGTGAGGAGAAATCTTTATTTGCAAACTCCATCTGTAAAAATTTGAGCTGTGCGACATCAGTGTCTCTTTTTTACAAATGAGTTTAATGTACCTACGCAAAATCAATTCTGCCACAGAAAAATACTCTAATTACATTTTACTGCTGTGACTGAATTTATTGCTTTTTGCAGATAACATCATTCATGTATAGCATGTAGTTAAGTGGAAGAATAATGTTTCTTGAAATAATTGTTAAGGTATTTATGGTGAAATGCAAGTGAACAGTCTGGAACTCAAGAATATTTTTAAAGCTCATTCTATACCTTGCTCCATCCCATCTTTTTATGGCTGAGATGGTAATATTGTTGCAAAATGTTGTAGGGTTACATCTGTCCAGCTCTCTATATTTATTCATCAATCATATTCTTTTTCTACTACCACAGTATGTTTTCCTAGAAGTAATATACACAAATTCCAATATAATGACTCCTTAAACATTAATACATAAGCACATTCCCCAAATCAATGCCATAAGATTTCTCCTTAAAATTTTAACTGTTAAAAAATGTTAAAATTAACAAAATATCAGAATAATTATAAAGATTTTTTTAACAGTTCAGTGGATCATTTATCATGATTTTTCTACTCTGAACATTAGCCCATCTTCACTGCCTTAGAAGTGCTTCTTCAAAATAAATAACAGAGTTTGACTGTGCCTAAAAGAACATGTTAGCAAGGATGCTGACCAATAAAAGGCAGACATAGAAAGCAGAACTGTTTGTCAGGTTTTCAAACTGTTCCAGTCCTTGGTGCCTGTTTTCTGTTTTGAGACAACCAGCACATGATGGGACCTGACGTACGTATAGACAGAAGAGAAAGTGTCTGCAATTGTTCTGTTGAGAGCCATGTGTCACCACTTCTGAATTTCCTCAGAACTACAAGAGGAGAACATTTCCACAGCTGTTTTACAAAATTCAGCATTAGCTTGGGAAAATTATCCCAAAGATTCTCAACAGCACAAGTGGGTCACATCAGGGGTTGCCTTCTCAGCTTTGAGGAATTTGCAAGAGAATAACAATGTTTGCAGTCTGGACTCAAAATGGCTTTAGTTCTGGACTACAAGACAGATCCATAGGAAACCAGTAGTGTGTAGGGCCAGTGACAAGAGCATGGAAGACGACTGCTTGCCAGTATCAGAAGATTCTAGGGCTGAGTCTTTTTCCCCAGGTGCTCAGTTGCTGGTTCAGGTTGTGACTCACCAGCTCTCATGCAAAGGACATACAGAATATGCTTTAATACCTTCAACATAGGTTTATTCCCACCTTTATAAAGCCTCACTATATCCTTAAGGGGACAGCTACTTAAACAGTTACTGTCTTGCCCAACCTGCACTGTAAATGCAGGTGGATGCAAGGAATCACTGACAATGGCAAACATTCCAGAATTGTGCTAGCTATGACAGAAGTTGGTATTGTGCAGTCTGGACAAAGACAAGCTCTGGCAAATGGTTTAGGAAATGATCAAGAATTTATGACTGTGACTGTAAGCATTCTTCTACAAAAGTGGAGCTTCCCTTCTCAATTGCTAGGATGTGGTAAATGACCTTGTTGACACTTCCAGTCTCTTTCAATACAAATTAGAACATGTTAGTCTAAACTGAAAGCATCTCTTTAAGCTACTTCAACACAATCTGTAAGAATTTGTACGTCTATGCCCTTTCTTGCTGTTCATGAAGTTTCAACTGTAAATATTACTGATGCTGACACATATGTTCTCTAGCTGGCTTTCAAGCACTGCTATCCTTCCACCCCCTCAAAGAAGGGGAGCATATTCCTTTTGGGTTGCTGCCGTCTAATTCCTTCTGTAACTGGTCCTTCTATCTTATTTATTGCTAAAGGATGGATATTGATTCACACTCATCTCTTCCCTCCTTTACTTAGCAGTGCAACGGGGGGAAATATCTAACATTTTTCTCCTCACGTTCTCTCAAAGAGCAAGAAAAAAAGGAGTGAAAAAGTGTACTGGTGCATTACTTCTTTCAAAATCCATGGCTAATGCTCACTCTGCTAATGAACTAATAATAGCTGTGCAAAGTAAGCCATCATATGGGAAGATACACTGTCAGATCAGAAATATTTGAACACCCACCACTGAACTACTGTCAACAGGAAAAAAAAAAAAAGAAAAGAAAGGGTTTCATACTTTTTTCAGCATGATAGAGAAGTGCAGAAGACTGCTAAATAGAAAAGGGTCACAAAAGGACACATTATTTACTGTTCTTCACGAGACTGCACTGATGATGTACCCTCACTAACCCCCACGTAAAAATGCCTGAGTTCAAGCTGTGTTCCTCCACTGTGGAATTTCTGACCCACTGGGCAATATATCTGTTACTGATTTTTTTTAACAATAATAATAGAATTTTCATAAGGCAGAAAATTTAGCACTCTCCACACTTTTGCCAGTGGTTATCAAGTGACTTATCACCTATCACAAAGGAAAAGGAAAGTAAATTTTAAACACCACTTCCTTTCATCTTTTCAGAGGGATTCTGGGGATGATGACTCCCCACATCCCTCAAATAAACAACTTTCTGCTTTCCACACAGCCTGCTAGTGGTCGTGAGCTGAGTATCTTGAGAACTGTGAAGTACTTTAACCTAGAGCCTCTGTGTTTCTACTTCACTTTCCTGGTTCCTGGACTCTTCCTCTTATCAACAGAATGAGTATTTGTAGGCCTTTATTCCCCCTTGATTTAATGAACTTGCTGCAGAAGGCAAATATAATGTCTCCAGTAGCATTTGTGTAGAGAATAATAAGAATAGCAGACATCACAGCAGATGTTGCTAATTTTCCAGTATTATTCAGTAACAAACAATCTACTTTCCATTAATGAAGAAAAATACAAATGCAGAATCTGTCAGTTGAGAGGGAGGAACGAAGGAATGCTGTGAGTGTGAATTGCTGAATTTGTTACTAAGAAGCATGAATAGTGCTGGTGCCAGGGAGTATTTACACCTCTCTCACTTGCTGTGAAACAACCGCCCCTCTCTTTAAAGTGCAGGTATCTAGTGAGTGTGGCTGCTACCTGCCTGACTTTCAATTGCAACCTTTTCTCATGGGCCACATTGAGCAGTCATACCTCCCTTTGGAGAGGGAACTCTGAAGCAGCTTCTGGAGTGGGAATGAGATTCCATAGGCACAGACAAAATCCACAGCTGTCTGGGCTAAAAGAATCTTAAATATCTTCTAAGAATTTATATCTGTTCACTTGCTCTTCTTGTGGTCTCATTCTATTTTTAATCTTCTTTGTGACAGCGCTGTTGAATACTGATGAAATGAAACATAATTCAGTACTGGGCAACACATTTTTAGTAGTTTTTTGGGAGCCCTCATCTACCAACATTTGGGAAACATGTCAGGCACAACAGTTACCTTTTGTTATTTTTGGGTGTGGATGCAGGCTGGTAACATAGAACATATGAAAAGATTTCATTTTTTAAACTTCATCTCTCTTAGTTTTCTTCCTCTGCCAATTAATTCTAATCTCACGTATCTAAGTGGCTTGTGTAAAATATCAGATGTACTTTAGTTAAGGAACTTTCAATATTAAATAGGTCCTCAACTAACATAGCTCCTGCATCTTCAGCCCAAAAGATCTTTACAAGCTTGAGATGTGTGTAACTAGATTCCTGCAACTGTATTGTGTGCACATTTGAGATTAACTGCAGTAAAATCTGGACCATATTTCTGACCTGCAGTTTCTGACTGTAAAAACCTTGTAGAAGCAGGCTACCTTCATAAGAAAATCTGTGAGGATGCTGTTTTTTTGAAAGTTAGGTCACCTCGTTAAATCCCTGAACAGCCTGAACCACTGATTGAGCACCTGGGGAAAAGACATGGTCAGCCCTGGGAGCACAGGTGAAGGCAATTCCTGTGTGTGACTGGAGGAGGTGGAGCCTGGCTGCACCTCTCTTAGACACCATTTAAGGGCTGGCTGCCCCTGGAGAAATGTCTTTGGAGATCTGTGCCTTCTGGAGTTTTTCCCTGTAAGCCTGGCTCTTCAGAGAAGTGAGTGCTTTTCTTTTGTAACACCAAATAGAAATTTGTCCCTTTGTTACTGCGCCTCCTGTGTTACCATTTCTCTGCATTGATCTTTTTGATTGTTACGTCTTAATAGTTTAATAAAATCATTGAAAGCTACACTGAGCCGCCTGGAATTCCTACCTATGTTATTGTTCCTGATGTGGATGCCTGGACTAGACCTGAACGTCTGCACAAATGTCTGCACAAACCCAATGACATTTCTGTAATGTGTCTGCATGACTCCTATGAGTCTACATGTTTTGAAAGAGTGATTAAAATGATGATGGTGTACAAAGCTTTCCTCAACAGCATTGCTCATTTCATATGCAATTATTTATTTATGCATGCATGGTTTCCTCAGCATACCTCCCTTAGAATATTTGAGTTATCAATTCTAGAAATCAATAAATCACATCTGGTAAGTAAAATTTGAATGGGACCATGCTGTGATAGCTTTTGTAATACTTCCTGCATTCATTATTAATGGTTCATTATTGTGTTAATAATTTAAAGTTATCTCTGATAATTTTAACAGTCCCTAGTATGTTATGGGTTTTTTTTTTTTTACTTTTATTACTTTATTTGAGTATAACTCTGGTCCCAGCACACAATATCTTTCATATATTTTCAGTGCTTCAGGGACTAATCAAAATACAGTGAAACTCATGGAAAACGAATAGATAAATATGATTTAATATAAAGAAGAGGCAAGCTGTCTGTGAACCTCATTGAATGCTTTTTTTTTTTTTTTTTTTTTTTTTTTTCCTCCAACTAAGTCTTCTGCTTTTTCCTATATCAGTAATTCACTTTCTCTTATATTCACTTTGCAAATGTAGAGGGTCTGTAACTTCTGGAGCCTGAATGAAGATGAGGTTAAGAATTCTACCATTTGAATAGAAAAATGAATATCAAGCAGCTTTTTGTAGCTAAAAATAGTGGCAGTACAAACAGGACTGTGTGGGATTTTAAATATCAGTATCAAATTTTCACTTAAAAGAGAGGAAGTTAATTCTTAAATAAGATAAACAGCAAAGTCAGTGGTAACCAGGAAAAAGGAAGTGCTCACTTTGTCAGATATGAAGTTTTTTGTTACACCAATGTACAGAGAATGCAGTATTGCACCATAAAAACAAACAAACAAAAAAAACTTCATGATGGATGTACCCCATATGTACCAGTAATGTGGGAGAAGTGATGAAGTCAGGTAGGACAGGAGAAAAAAAAAACAGATTTTCCAGAGAAAACATACTATTGTATAACAAATGTAGAAGTCAACCTTATTTGAATCAAAAAGGAGTTTTGCTACTAACTTCAATGATGCCAGGCTTTTATCTGTATTTCTTGAATTTCTTTTATCTCCATGATCTTCATGATTGCTTTCCAATAAGAACTTTCAGAGCAAACATATTGTACATCATATTTAATGTGGAGAGCTGCATACATATTCATACAGTCACTACATAATGGAAGAAAAGATTTTTATCTAGAACATTAGACTTGATTTCTAATTAATATTTCATTTACTTTTACTACTTTATGTTTTTCAAGATGTGCTGCTTTTTGTCCAAATTATATATATAATCTCAGATTGCATTGCACCAATCAGTACTAAATACTTAGTTTTAAGAATTCTTTATCTGTTAGTTATTCATAATGAAATGATGCTGAATGCAAGATAGGTCTTAAAATGCTTGCGTGAATGATCCAAATCAAAAGACAAAGGACATTTAGGAAAATGTTTTCTATTCTTGTAGCAATTATACTGGGAATCAGAGTCTGCAGGATGGGATATTGAATGAAGAAGAACAGAACTGAGTTCCAAGTTTGTTGCTGGTTGGGGTCTGGGCAGTACTCAACCTAGTATCAGTAATATGGGAGAAGTGATGAAAGTAAAGTCAGGTGGGACTGGAAAAAACATGAAGCTGGAGAGTCCTAAACTTTATGGTTCAGTAGGTAGATTTGCTATGTGCATAAGAAAGAATGCTGATTTTCTTGAAGTCTGTGTATGGAAAAAAAATTCCCAAGGCCTTCAAAAATATATATTTTTTTCCTGCTATTGAAGTTTACAGTGGTAAGATTTTTCTTTCCATTTTTTAATCAGGCTTTTTTTTTTTTTTCCTTTGGCAGTAAAATTCCTGATAGAATAACAAAACCTTTTCCAAGGGAAAGAAAAAAAATAAAAATAAAAACCTCACCAGCTTGCTGAGCAGAAATTCCATAGAGGCACTTGAACCATTTGTTCTTTGTAATTCAATTTGGCTGAGAATTCTTCTGAGTAATGCTATTAGAAAAACTCCAGTGAATTTGCAAAAAGAAAGATCAATCAATAGGAGGAATCTTTTGTAGAATGTCCTCAAACAAACTGCAGAAGTATCTTCATTTGAATGGTAAAGTTCATCGTCCTTTTCTGCACCTGCTGCAGAAAAAAATGGCAAACATCACTGTGGGAGACACTGGAAAGATAACAACAGTAATTCAGTTTTTGTGTTGCTTAACTGTTTGCCTTCAGAAACTGGGTGGGAACAAGTGCTTCACTTCATGCAAGTCTACACTGTGGGTTTTTTTTTAGCAGTTAAGCATTTCCAAGACTTTGCTCCAGTATAGAAGTTTCTTTACCACTACATAGAAATAAAAACAGCTTTTGAAATATATCAGTAGTACTGTTACAGCACTTTTGTCTTGAATCGCGCATAGTGCATGCCATAGTATTACCTGAAATTGTTGCTTTGAGGCCTATAGCAACTGTGTAAGTAGACTTTCTCTTACACAATCTCTTAATTATTTTTCTTGTTCTTCTTTGAAGCCTGTCCTATTCCTCAATGTACTTCTGCAGGTACTGGAATCAGGCACTGTGTTTTGGAATGGTTTACAGAGTTCACACTACTGAGGCAATATAACCTGTTTCTTCCTATTTGATATTTTTGTGCATATCATGTGTAAGGATCATCTAAATCTCTTTGGTGTTCGTTGTTTCACTACAAACTCGTGTTCCTTTAATTACTGGTTTTCTATGTTTGTAACAGAATAATTGCATTCTAGGATCAATGAGTTTCTGCTTTAGGTGTGGCCTGCATTCTTTGTCACAGACCTGCAGCTTTCAGTTTGAAATATTTGTAATACTAATAACAAATCTTTCATGTCTTACTAGATCCAGGTCCAATACATTTTTCATGAACCTGTATTCCTTTTTTTATATTTTGCTGGTCTTTGAATCAGTAATGATCTTTCCAGATAGGCAGGCTATCTTAAAGAGAGATGCAACATACAGACAGTAATTAATGAGATGCACGTTGTCTCTATTTCATGTCTGAAAGTACTTAACAAGTCTTGAGATTTCCAGAGAATGTCCAAATGCTGAAAAAAATCCAGTATTAATTACTTCTTGATTTCCATGTATAAACTTAAAATATCAGTGAACATAAAGAATGCTGCTGATATTTTGCCTATTATTACTCGCTCTTCAGTATTCAGGAGAAACCCCAAAGTAAGATGCCTTTCACACTAGCTTTAAGGAGTTACTAGGCTTAGTAAAAAGCCTATTTGTCATCTATCAAAATGACTTTTGTCAAGTTATGTCATCAAATGAACAGTTGTTATAGTACAACCAGCTCGCTCCAGCTGGATCCATCAGGTACGAGGAATTTGTCTTATCAAATCATGATGTTTTATGCATTCGGACAGATAATACTGAGGTAATTTAAACACAAAATTTAGTAAATAAATACAAGTTGTTATTGCCTTTCATTTTTGTTGTTCTACTTTTAAGTTGAAAGATCATCTTCAACTTTATCATCTCACAGTTGGACCTGTCAAGTTATTATTGATATGCATTTTAAAATGATAAATGTATGAGTTGCAGCTTTTGCAAAAGGTTATTTTGATACTTATCTTTTTAGGAGTGTCACTTGAGTACGCCTGTCTTTTAATGCATAAAGAGTTTTATATGTCTTACACTGCATAGATTGCAGTTTGCCTTATATGAATTTGATATAAATGTTTCTTCTGTCCATTTAGCATGTTATAACACAATAGAGATATAGTATATAATGGGCCTCATTAATGTCATAACATGTTGTATAGGATATGTAATCAAAAATACTGAACTGTGATAGGATCTAGTTTAAGGATCAGGGCTAAAAGCCTGAGAGATTTTCATTGACTTTAATGGGAGGCATACATATGAAAACATTCACTGACCTGTAGCACTGATGAAGGAATATCAATTTATCAGTAATTTTTAAGAAATATCTTTAATTTCTATTGAACTTGACTATAAGACACTAAGCATAGTCTCGTAGCACAATGCAATAATGGTTACGGAAATTGAAGTCTTTCTGGAAACAGCATTCTAATCTTTATGATTGAAAATCTTCCAAACACGTCACTTACAAGTGACAACATGGCTGGTTGAAAGCTGAGTGTCTGGAGAAATGAAATTAGTCACTAAAGTTGGCTGTTTCTTATGGGAATATCCGTAACTGGTTTAAAAAAAAAAAATCCTATTTCAATCAAAAAGCAAAATCTAATGTGATTTGATATGTCTCTAAAGAATCTCATGGAAATCTAATGTAGGTGCTTGAGATTCACACTGTTTTCCATGAGCTAGACTGAGATGGGTAGGTGAGCCAGTAAGACAGAAGGCTGGAGGTCTAATAGTGCTAGAACTGTGTTTTGAACTTTGGGACTAGGGAGAAGAGATGGTTTGAATTTATTTGGTGCTACTATTTTATAATGAAAAACCACTGTTCTTTATGAGGTATGAAATGTGACAGATTCATAGGCAACTGTGTAACAGCAACAATATTTCCTTTATATCTTTTTCTGATTCTGGCACACTGGTTTGGATTTTGCTTCTGGCTCTTTGCCGGCTAAAGCTGTCCCAGATAAATGCCAATAGGGTAAAACCCTCAGGGCTAAGTGAACATCAGCGTCTTCAGAAGATCCTCAACCTTATTTGTAGGGAACATGGAAATCATAGCATGGGAAAGTGAGTAGTTACAGCTCAGGAAGTATTGTGGATATGGGTAGGGCTTATACAAACACTTAAGAATGGTGATATCAAAAGCCTTTTAATGGCTTAACACATGCTTTGTATTTAATCCTTCAGATTTGGATATCAGGCCTCAATGTTGGGGTAAATGAAGGTCTGAGTAAGGCTTAACTGATACAAACTCAGGCAGCTTTGAGGTCCATTTTGTTGTTTAGGGACAACTGAAACTTAAAGATTCTGTGCTTCTTCAGAGTTAGCTACCTCGCCTCTAGCTGCACTTTTTTTGGCCTTCTGCAGTCAAAGTAGATAGAGAGGAGCTGAAGACTTGCCTACTAGATCTATATTTCTTCCACACTCCCAGTTACATCAGCTTTTATTAGTCAAAATGATTTGCCTTTGACATATTGCATTCTAATAGTCTATTTATAGGAATGTTATTAAAGAAGCAAATCTTTCATTTCTGAAAGTTTTCTGTGATGCTGTTTCCCCTAACAATATCATACTGGAGCATTGGAACAGACAGCCTTATAATAAGATACAATGTAATTGATAATGCAGAGTTACTTGATGGTGAAAAATGAGACTGTCACCAGTCTCAAGAAAAATCATTTTGGTAGAACAAAACGATTCTTGCAACTGAAGAACAAGAAATAACCCACACCAGAACACTATTGTCTATTAGAATTAGTTCACACACTTTCCTATTGCATTTTGGTTTAACACTTATTTCTTGATTAGTCCATCTTTGATCTCATTTGTCATTATCCAACCATTGTGCGTACTAATCTTTTTCTGAGAGATGAATAGACTGAAATAATCAATAAAGTGGACACAGGGCAGAATTCAGCCAGTCTTCCTTTGAATAATGCCTTATTCCATACTTCTATTATCTTTTTTTCTACATCTTTGCTCACTGGGAGTCTGAATGGTTTTGAATAAATATTTTACTCTATTCTTAATTGATTAGGAAGGAGTTCAATGAGGAAAAAACGTTATAACCATCTTCAAACACATGAAAGTTACTAGTAATAAAGTAGTATAAAAAGGCTTTATACTCTAGGTAATGTCATAAGCTGAAAGGAAGTACATTGAGGGTAACAAAATAACCTGGAAATACATTTCAAAAGAGAGAGTCCCCTGATATGTGTGTATGTATATATATACATGTATACGCCATCAAAGGTAATGCACTGAGCTCTATCCATCTACATCATTTTGAGGATGACCTAAGAAGCAAATGAGAAATAAATATGACCCAGGGGTATTTCTGCATTAGCAGAAACCCTTTTATGCATATTCTAAGATGGACTTGAGAAGCCAATGAAGAATAAATACGCTCTAGAGAAATTCCTACATTAGTCAAACTAAGAGATGTAATAATCCTTTTCCACTTCTAGATTTTATGATTCTTTAATAGACCTGTAATTAAGCTGTTGATCCTCAAAATGTATGATATCATAAAAGTATAGTACACTGAGCTTTCATAAAGTAGCCTTTTTCTAGGCCTTTTTTTTTTTTTTTTGCCTCTGCTAACCCAGATGGCTCTGCAAATCTAGCTAGATTCACACAAAGCAAAAATCCATGAATTGTTCACTTCCTGTGAAAATGAACCTATTAGGATTTTGCATGTGGTGTCCAGTTCCCTTCCTTATAATCCACCCCAGAATACATGGCCTCACACAGGTACATAAAAATACACAAAGCCTGATTCAGGAACTCTTTCAAAGGAACTGATTGCTTACACATATGGAAATTATCCTTTTCAGTATACCTATGAGTCTAAAAATGATTCCTCTAGAAGTATATTGGAGCCAGTGTCACATCTTGCCTGACAGCCAGTGAAGCAACAACACCAAATACCAACTGGATATGTGTGTGAATGTTATCTTAGTTTCTTTTTGTGCATGCAGAGGAGGTTTGGCATTCTGGGTGTAATGGCATCCTGATTGGAGGGAAAGTTCATCAGACACATCAGGTTTCTAACATAAACCATCTGTTGCATGTTTAGTAACTTCTTAATAACTGACACTCAGTGTGCTGTCTGACATGCTGACTGAGAACTTTTTTTTAAAAAAAATGAAGTTAAATAGTTAAACTATTGACTGCAATAAAGTCAAAAAACAAACACTGTCTTCCTGATTTTCAGACTCATTTTTTTTAAGAGAAAATTTTACAGGATTTACTCAGGCATGCAGATAATATCATTTGTAATATTTTATAAATGTCTTTGGCAGAACAAAAATGTTAACTTTCTAAAAGGGCTGCTAGGCACATAGTGGCAACTTGTCACAGTGTTGTAGGTAACAATAAATGATTTCAAAACTATCATGACTTGAAATAACACAATATTGCTGCAATCTTTGCTGTGTTGTGTCACTGAAGATGGACCAAATTATATTCTATCTAGTTTCTATCCAAATGTGTGTTTGCTTTTTAAGAACTTTCTGGCTGCCTCAGCAAAGAATAGGGTAATGGTTATATAGAAGATTGGAGGTGAATTTGTTAGAAAGTATTATTCCTAGAAGCTGAAATCCACCCTAGATGATGAGCCGCTGAAAGTGCTCAGAAGTTGGGTATCTTGCTGAGGGCAAGCTTTCTTGCTCTGCTACTTAGTCCTGAAGGCTTGGTGGGAGCTTTCAGAGCAATTTCATTAAGTGTTTTTAAGAGATGTCTGTGTTATTCTGAAGAACGTCTTGGTGGTTAACTTCAGCAGTAGTTAAGGTTCAAGAAGAAATTAGATGCTTACAGTGAGACTTCAGCAGAATTTGGAGATCACATTGCTAACTTAAGTTGCTATAAGCTTATGCTCATCTGCTTCCAACTGGTTGTGTAATAGCCAACATGATAGCTCTGTATATTCTTCCTTTAGACCTTTATAGATGCCTTTTTCCTCTCTGCATTGAGAGTATAAATCCAATAGATTGAGATGTCCTGAGCACATCTAACACTTAGGTGGCACACTAAATTAACTCTTTTTTATGCACCTGTTGCTTTATCTAATAAATATTTCCCCTACCCTAAGAGTTCTTAGTGTCACTTGGAAATGTGGGGAGAGGACGCCGTAGTGGGGCACTCCTCACCTGTTGGACTAAAGAAGTTCCATTTCATAAAAGACACACAAAGAAATAAGAAATGTACGACAGGGCTAGCTTTTACAAGCTGAAGTTTTCTGATCATTTCTGTAGTTTAATAATCTGCGTTTGTAATACATATTTTGTTCCTCTAAGACTCTTCTATTCTAGTCAGATTAAAATAAACTAGGCTACAGGGAGTTTCAGGCATGGCCTAAGACAATGCTTTCTCCACGTATTTAAGACTGTAGAATGTTTCTTTCTTCCTAAGCCTCCGTATGACAGGATATAAAATTGAAAATTAACAACATTACATTCATTTGAAATGAGGGGTCATCTAGAGGCTTAATGGTTACAAATGACATTGTAAGACGGGCACATTTTTATTCATTTGCTGAGATTGTGGAAAAAATACAATTTACATGACAGACATTTTAAAAAATATCTTCTGTTGAGCTGATTAATTATAGAATTTTTCTTAGATTTAATCACACTAGATCAGAACTCTGAATTACTTGCACGTTCACAAAATGAGTAGTTTATTCCATCCAACACATTTGGAACTAATATTTTGCTACTCAGTCTTTGCAGCATTGAAGATTGGAAGAGTTCTCCTCTTCAACTATTTAAATTAGAAGCAGCCTGTGTCAGCTGCACTTCTCATGTTCTGAGAGTTATGGCAGCCAAAAAAAAATCAAATTATGAGCTTCAGAGTAAAGGAATAGAATGAAGGCAGAAAAGAGAAGCAAGCAGGGCTTCTGCCAAAGGTAAATAGGCAACATGTGTGACAGTTGGGCAGGAGCATGGTTTCTATTGCTCTTCATGAGTACCTACCTACATACCTACTGTATGACTGTGATGTATGTCCCTGCTCTTATGTAATACTTCTCTTCATATCTCACCTGCAATTCAGTTTGCATGAAACAGGAATTCTAATCCATCCTGACATTTTCTCTAGGTGGACTGTCACGGGAGCTCTTGGAATACTGGTAAATCAGGTTTTCACTTACCTGATGCTCTTTGCCTTGAAACTCCTTATGGAAAAGTGTTAAGGAAATGTTAAGCCTTAGTTTTGCAAGATAGATTGCTCAGTCATGTTGGAAGTAGTAGCAGTTAATGGCTCAGCCATATTGTGCAGTAGTCCAGATAAGGGTATCAAGTGTTCCTGATGCTAAACAAGCAATGTGAGGACACACAAAGTTGTTCTTCACAGAGTCAGTGTCTGGTAGAGCTCATTAGCTTAGGATAAGCATTTGCTCTCACAGCTCAAGACTGCTCTGCAGGGAAAGCACTGCTCTTTCTAGTGCCTCTGGGTTTGAGAGAGTTTATCAGCTGAGGCTCCGTATAACATAAACATGGGTGTATTTTTTTTTTTACGTTCTGAAACAGCCTCATATATGTCTGCAGTGGTGTCTCTATGAATAATTCCATTTGGAACTGAGAGTAGTTGGGAGGACAATTCAGAAAAAACACTTTGAGTTCATGTCAAATCTAGAAGCAGCATAGGATCATCCGGTTTTCTCATTCTCTCAGTTAAGGTTAATGGGGAGCACACTCTAGCTACTTAGTCTTTGTAGTAACTGAAGTTGGAAGTTTTTTTTGCTATTAGCTCTTCTCACCAACTGTAAATAGGAAGCACTGTTCATCAGCTGTACAGACTCCTCATGTGCCCAGTGCTAAGTGAACAGTCCACACTGTTGCTTAGCAGTTGTTAAAGCATTTATTTTCTTCTCTTATCTATTCTTTCTAGTTTTGTGTTTTAAGTGTTTAATTATCTCCAGTAGAATTACCACTTCTGTCACAACTGTTCACATACTCAAAATGTTACTCATATTTCATGGATACAGCCTAAATTGTTGTTTACATTTTTTCTCATTGGATATAGATAAAACATTCTTTTTAAACATGTTGTTGTATTTTTACATTAAAATAAATACATTTCTTTTCTGCTAAGGTGATTCTTAGAGAAGATCTAAGCAGCTTATACTTCCCCTGAAATATAACAATGTTTCAGGTAGATTAGACCTTCATAAAAAGTTAAATCAAATTATATTCTGTATGCTCAGTTTTCTTTGGGGAACCAAAACTCACTGAAGTGTAAAAGTTTAATTAATTATGTAGTATGCTAATAATTTTTAAATTAAGAATACTTGTGATTTAACTCTACCATGCCATGAATGTGTTTGCAATTGACTATGACAACAAGATTATGAAGGCTAAAAAAAATAATTAGGAAAGTATTAAACTAGCCACCAATACTAGTTCTGCTGGAGGGATCTGTACAATAATGTTGAAGAGAAGAATGATGAGACTGGCTCAGACGAAAGAGCCATCTGGTGTAATCACAGAATCACAGAATCACAGAATTGTAGGGGTTGGAAGGGACCTCCAGAGATCATCGAGTCCAACCCCCCTGCCAAAGCAGGTTCCCTATAGCAGGTCGCACAGGTAGGCATCCAGGCAGGTCTTGAACATCTCCAGAGAAGGAGACTCCACCACCTCCCTGGGCAGCCTGTTCCAGTGCTCCGTCACCTCACTGTAAAGAAGTTCTTGCGCACGTTTGTGCAGAACTTCCTATGCTGCAGTTTCCAGCCGTTCCCCCTTGTCCTGTCTCCACTCACCACTGAAAACAGTCTGGCCTCGCCATTCTGCCCCCCACACCTTAGATATTTATAGACCTGGATCAGGTCCCCTCTCAGTCTCCTTTTCTCAAGGCTGAACAGACCCAGATCACTCAGCCTTTCCTCATAGGAGAGATGCTCCAGGCCCTTCACCATCTTCGTGGCCCTCCGCTGGACTCTTTCCAAGAGATCCTTGTCTTTTTTGTACTGGGGAGCCCAGAACTGGACACAGTACTCCAGATGAGGTCTTACCAGGGCAGAGTAGAGGGGGAGGATCACCTCCTTCGACCTGCTGGACACGCTCTTTTTAATGCACCCCAGTAAGCCATTGGCCTTTTTGGCCACAAGGGCACACTGCTGGCTCATGGCCAACCTGTCATCCACCAGGACACCCAGGTCCCTTTCCACAGGGCTGCCCTCCAGCAGGTCATCCCCCAACCTGTACTGGTGCATGCAATTATTCCTCCCCAGATGCAAGACTCTACACTTGCTTTTGTTAAACCTCATCTGGTTTTTTTCTGCCCAGCTCTCCAGCCTGTCCAGGTCTTGCTGAATGGCAGCACAGCCTTCAGGCGTGTCAGCCAATCCTCCCAACTTCGTATCATCAGCAAACTTGCTGAGGGTGGCCATTATCCCCTCATCAAGGTCATTGATGAAGATGTTGAACAAGACTGGACCCAGCACAGACCCCTGAGGAACACCGCTGCTTACAGGCCTCCAACCGGACTCTGCACCACCAACAACAACCCTCTGTGCTCTGCCAGCCAGCCAGTTCTTAACCCACCTCACTGTCCACTCGTCTATCCCACACTTCCTCAACTTTGTTATAAGGATGTCGTGGGGGACAGTATCAAATGCCCTGCTGAAATCAAGGTAGACTACATCAACTGCTCTCCCCCTATCCACCCAGCCAGAGACAACATCATAGAAGGCTACCAGGTTGGTCAAGCACGACTTCCCCCTTGTGAACCCGTGCTGACTACTCCTGATAACCTCCTCTACTTCCAGTTGTCTGGAGATGACATCCAGTACAAGCTGTTCCATCACCTTTCCAGGGACAGAGGTGAGGCTGACTGGCCTATAATTGCCTGGGTCTTCCTTCTTGCCTTTTTTGAAGACCGGGGTGACGTTGGCTATCTTCCAGTCTTCAGGCACCTCCCCCGTCCTCCAAGACTTCTCAAAGATGACAGAAAGCGGTTCAGCAATCACCTCTGCCAGCTCCCTCAGCACCCGTGGATGAATCCCATCGGGTCCCATGGATTTGTGAACATTGGTGTTGCCTAGGCGCTCCTGAACCACCTCTTCCCTGACAGAAGGGAGGTCTTCCATTCCCCAGATCCTCTCCCTAACCTCCAGGGTCTCAGATTCCCGAGGGGGAGCTTTTTCACTGAAAACAGAAGCAAAGAAGGCATTCAGTATCTCCGCCTTCTCAGCATCCCCCGTTACCAGAACACCTCCATCACTTAGCAGGGGAGCCACATTCTCCCTAGTCTTCCTTTTACTGTTAATGTACTTGAAAAAACCTTTTTTATTATCCTTTATCCCCTTTGCCAGATTTAATTCTAGGCACGCCTTAGCCTTCCTTGTCGCATCCCTGCAGACCCTGACAACATTCCTGTATTCTTCCCAAGTAGTCAGACCCTTTTTCCACATTTCAGGACAGTGATGGAGTAAAGAACTTCATCTTTCTTTCCAAGTTGTGAGCTGATGACCTGTGGTCAAATGCTGTTTGGAGACCTTCTGAAATAGCAAATGCATCAGGATCATATCAATAACTATGGTTAAGGATATGTTAACATATAGTTGTATTTCTGCTTTTTGAACCCACTTAAGCTTTTGCATACAAAGTACCTTGTGGCACTGAGTTATACAGTGGGATTTTACCTTGAAGAAAAAGGTATTTGAGACTTTAAGCCTGATCAGTTTTTGCTTTGAAAACTAGAAAATTGTGCTTACTTTCTTTACATTTCATAATTTATTTTTTTTCAAAGCTTGCAAATTCTGGTTTGCTGAGCCTCCTTTCTGAAGCATCATATCTCTGATAACTCTACAAATCTACTAATTTTATTAATTTTTGAGATGTGGAAAATCACATGTAGTAAATTGAATATACTACGTGCACAGTAGATTCTGTTTACTGTCCACTTACCTGTTCTTTACAGATTAATTCTTGACAGCCTAGATGTCTTTTTCATGGCTGTTCTGTACAGAATTATTCTTTAATACACATCTAACTCTAGCTTATATGTCTAGTTGTAAGAGATTCAGACCATTCTGAAGTTGACAGAGACTGAATTCAAGTGGCTTCCTTGAACATTCTAATCTTTTCTTAGTTGTTAAGAGATCACTACAGAATGTGAACTGTCTTTTTTTGTTTTCACTAAGGCAAGATTTGGTACATAGCTATGCCACGTATGGATGACTCTAGACAGATGACTCGCAAAGTTACACTGCCTCTCTTCCTCATATAGTCCACTTTTCTGGCCAGAACACTGCTCTCCCAATTACTTAGCTTGGTTGATGAGAAGTGACAGTAGGGTTTGGCTATCTTTCTCATTTTTCCTGTCCCCTCTGCTGAGAGCTTTTGGCTTCACAGCCTATTTGCTTATAGATACCAGTGGTTAAATACAACATTCTTTTACTGAAAACATTCCTAGAGTCACAAATCCAATCTGAACAGATGCTATAATACCTTCTTGTGGCCGTGAAATGTCTAGAAACAATCTGTGCAATTTATAAACACTGTGAGGCAAAAGTAGGTTTTTCTATTACTAGACAGATTTTGATACTGATCCAAGTATTCATGTTTAAACCTCACTGTTGTAGTATTGAATCTATCTGGAATGTGGTATCACACATTTCCATCTCCTAGGAAGATGCCCAGAATCAAAGTTTCATCCATAATAACCATGTGTGATAAAATATTCATTTCTACTTGCCCATAGTAATACATTAGGCACTGCAAGGAGATGAAGACTTTTCTTTGGATCTGATCTAGTAACTTTTGTTTGAGAGAGAATATATTTTAGTATATCAAATTCAACTTTTACATTTACCAGAGATACATAAAAAATAGAAATGTAGGACACCCTGCACAATGTGAAGTGAATGTACTACAAGCATAGCAAGCTAAAGCCCGCTATAAGAATCTGAAGGTCTGTTTTTCAATATACTTGTGTCATATCATATAGTATTTAACCAGAATCTCAAAAGCGAAGCATTCTTTAATGTGGGGTCATAAATCAGATACTTGCACCTCTTAGGGAAGCCACACAGTAGATGGTAACACATTACACAGTTGAAGACTTCAGCTTTGCCTTTTCTTTTCAGTGGTGACATTTTGAGAAGGTTCACAGTCTATCTGATAGGGTAGAGAAGATAAAAGTCTGTAATTGCATCCTTCATCTTGTACTGACATAAAGTATAAAAGAAGCCAATATAGAGTCTTATCTACAAAGCTGATGTTTTTACATGAGATGTCAGACTCTCAGGCACAATCATGCTATATACTCTGCAGTATAGCCACAAGTGTCAAAGCTTGTTTCTGGCAGTATGCTGTGTCCGCTATGATGTCTTTCTAAACAACTGTTGGTGTCATGTATGATTTTGAATAGTTGAAAGTGAAGTAAGTTTGTAATAATAGCATTACGGCATTGTATTGTATTTTCCAAGTGCTTTAGAAACAAAGCCAGTGTTACTATTCCTGCATTAGAGAAAAAGGGACACAGAGAAGGAAATAAGCTCTCCTAAGCAGATCCAGGAGTACAATAGCAGTCTCCAGTGCCTTAGTGTATTGCTCTATCAATTTTCATAACAAGGCAGGTGCCTGGTTTGGCACGGGGAGGGTAGACTCAGTTCTGTAAAATGGAAAGTGACTTTGAGAGAGAACCAAACTATGCTTTTATCCTGTTCTCATGGAATTAGATATAATCTCCTCTGAACAAGAGACAACTCAAAAATGTTAGAAATTCCGAACATTCTTAATAGGAGAGAGTAGGAAAGGAGATTTTCTGTCAATGTTTTAAACTCTGTGATTTACAAGAAGCATATTGTTATAAAAGACAATTATTGTTGTTGTTTTTCTCTATATGACTCTTATTTCTTATTCTGACTGTATCTGGTAAAGGATTTTGGCTTGTACATTAGGTTTCAGTCCCTACTCTCTCACTTCACCTAACTTCCATCAGAGCACTGCATACAAAAGAGCTGAAAGACAACAGCAGTATATCACAGTGTTTCAGAAGTATTTTTGCATCCATCACTAGGAGATTTCTTCTTTATATGAGGAAAATACCTCTATAAATTCTGCTGCAAGAAAATACATGAAGATAGACATAAATGCAATGAAAAGCTTGTCCTAAACTACTGGAGAGCTAAACTATAATGAAATCCTGCAGATATGAGACTACATTTCTTTTATAGAGAACAACTAGTTGCACAGCAAGCCATTATCAATGACAACTGATAGAAATTATCTAAAGATAACAATCTCAAAAATAGATATTTTTGTTTTCTTTCCTGAAATTTTGAAAGGTTTTATATCACAGAGTGAAAACTCAAGCAATAAAGTTCTTTAAAGAAAATTTTAAAAGCTTAAAATAGTTCATGAGGATGACAGTCCAAATTAAAAAAAAAAAAAAGAAATAAAGTAAGGGAAAAAGAAATTGTGTTCAAACTTCCTGAAAGGTAGATAAATCTGGCTTCTTTTTTCAAAGAACTAATAAGAAAATGAAAAGGCTATCTGAAAATTAATCCCAGTATTCAGATAAAACCAATGTCAATCAGATAAGAGTTCTGCAAAATCTAAGAACTAATAAAATATCTCCCACAGAAAAGCTCCTGTCCTGTGAGATGAGATGCACTAAATAATTCTGAATTCCTTGAATATTTCTGCAGGCCATACGTTATTCACATAGCACTGTAGCAAACAAAATCTTGAACAGCAATAAGTGAACCAACATAGCATCCAACAATTGCATTGCAAAGACTTGTTCAAAGAGATAGATCTCCAGTTTGAGAAAACCAACTAACAGCAGTTTCCATATAGGGCTATGCAGAAAAATACAGCTTAGAAAAGAACTTCGTCACAATCAAATGTAATGTCCATTGAGCTTAGTAGAGTAGTTTCAGAGCAACTCAGCACTTCATTTTACCAGAGATTTACAGATCCAAATCACAAATCTGAAACTTAATGGGACAGGGCTCTAATTCGTCAAAGCTATTGTTCCTAACTACTATACCTGAAACAGTTTTAAACTTCACTAGATTTCTTTCCTAATTTCATGAGTTATCTAACAGTGTCAGAATATTCATTTTTAATTTTCTTGTGAGTTCCTTAGGAAATTCAGGTCTGTTACTTAATGCACAGTGTTTGCTTTAACTGCTTTATTTGGAATTGTCTAGATGCTACATTTTGCTGGCCTGAATGTTGATATTGTATACTCTTGAAGCAGAAAATCTGCATTTAGTTCAGCAGCATCAATATGTAGGTACTGAAGCAGAAGGTAGAAGCAGCATGGGCACCCATGGAGAATAGAGCACTTTTGCAAACACTGTCACATTTTTTTGAAAAGTACATCTGTTTTGCTCAATTGACACTCCATGATGCTGCAATTATGAGCCATATGTGAGCGTGGTAATTTGGGGAGATAAATTAACATTTTAAAATCAAGACTTGGTGATGTTTATATCATTTTGCAACAGCTTCCATAAAGATGAAAGGGAATTCCCTTCCTTTTTGGACAAGATCTGTCCTAACTGCCAGTAGATACTTTAAATGAACTATACAGTGTGTGTGCTTCAACAGAAATCCCCAGGAGTCCTGGCAAATTCAGAGTTCTTGTTCACAGCATGGCCTCTGAGCTGCGTTTGAACATGTTTCTGCTGCTGCAGATCAAGTACCCTCCTTACTTCGTTTTAGATATTGAGGTGCAATCTTGGCCCTGCATATGTTAACAGCAAGATTGTGCCATTTGTGTGGTGAAGTCAAATTGGACCTGACAAGTGAAGCACTGAACACTTGAATTAAATTGCATCATTATCACAATTTACTCATATTGTTAATAAGTTAATACTTTTTATGTTTATGAAGTGGGAAGTTGTAAATTCTTTATTAAAATGATGAAATAATCCAAAAGTAGGCTTTGTTCAAAGTTGTAATGTGAAAATATTATTAGGTTTAGATGGAAAAGAGGCCTGGTATATCATCCCACGTTGTACTGTGAAAAAGATTTAAGGGTTCGATTAGGAAAATGCTGTTTCCTACTTTGTAAATAATACTATTATTTGGAATTGTAAATGGAGAACAAATCAGGCATTCCAATCCTGTTACCGTATATGCAAAAGAAAAGTGATATACTCTGTGATAAAAGTTATCAGCATTGATATTTTTGCCTTTTTATTTTAATTTAAATCTCTTTATTGTATTTAGTGTGTCTTTTTCACTATAAAAAGACAGTAAGTCTGCATTATAAAGTGGGCAGGTAGAGCATTTAAATTATCATAAATAAATGAGGAAGATAAAACCATCATTACTGAAAAATGAGAGTGAATACAAACTTACAATTAATCTTCAGTAATTTTTGAGATGTCATTATTCATTTTCAAAGAATTGATTGGAGATAATGCCAAAATATTATATGAGTCATATAGCAGCATCGCAAGTTAAATTTCCTTGTTCAAACTTTGTTAAAAAGATGGAAAACGTCTTAATCCAGGACTGTATTTGCTGTGTTTTCTACTTTTTCCAGTACATTTTTCCAAAAGACAGCTGTCCTCTTGTGACAGGGTGTTTATGAAATTACCTTTCTCACTGTAGTTTTCTGCCAACTATATAGGCAGCGTGTTCTGGATATGACCAGAACTCAGCTTGCATTCTGTCCATTCCCTCAGTGAAATACCATCCTCAAGTGCTGTATGAATAGCATAATTTAAGCTGAAAGCATTTACAGCTGAGATTCCCTGAGGTTTAGGAATTCACAACCTGCAGCTCAAGAGCACTTGGTGCCTAATCTCTAGATGAAGCTCAATGCTAAAGTGTCGTCTTTCCATGACAGTGACGTATGTAAGTAAAAATTGCTGTTCTCTGAAGGAAGGCAAAGTGGAAAGGCATGAAAGAGCCTCTTGTTTGAAGCTCGTTTGAAGGATATGATTTAACTTCCGCTTTGACAAACTGATTGTGAAAAAGAAAGCGAAAAAAATAACACATTTAAAATCAATATGGTTTAATTGGGATGATATATACCTATTAGCTTTTGTCTGTATAGCTAAGTAGGAGTGCAACAACCAGAACACTCGCACTGGAGTTTAAAAAACTGTTTCATTATTGCATTTACTCTCTTTAGATCATATTAGCCAGCAAATAAATGCCTGCCAGGTGGCTATTTGTAGTGGAATAGGTGCTTTTCTTCCTGCTAGTCCCCGAGGGTATTCTTTGCTGCAACAATAACCTAGTAGTTGTTTTACCTTTAGCACACGTGAGTTCAAGCTTCAAGGGGCAAGTAGGAAAAGGTTAGAATGGGCCTAGGCCAAATGGGTTGTTTTTTGTACTAATAGTCAGAATACATGACTTTCTTTTGTCTTACTCTGCACTGGACAGCCAACTGGTGGTCCTTCACATGCTGGAGTGTCAATGGACTGTCAATGGCTGCTGTTTTCCACTTAATCCTCAGAGGAGTGGCACAGCATCTTACAATGTGATTTTGTTGTACTTTATTTCTTGCACAAAGAACAAAACTGATAAAGATATTTGCAAGTTCTTAAATATTGTTGCTCCCACTTGTAGATCCAGCAGAGTTCCCTTTCTGTTTTAAAGAGCTTCAGACAGGACAGCAATTTTATATCTTACAGTCTTGAACTCTAGAAAAATAAAAGTAATCTGGTTATCTTTTTTAAAAGCCAGCATTTCGTAGTAACAAGTAAACAATGAATTTAATTCTTCAGACTTCAGTTACCAGTTCTTCCAAGATCATAGCTAAGTGTTATTTGCGTTCCCTTATTTTTTCTTTAAGTGGTAACCAATGTTTTTAATGGATTTAAACTTCCATTGTAAGGAAATGGAACAGGCCATCAGAGTATCCAAACAGCTGTGGATTTTATTTTTGCAAGACTTTTGCATGTCAGTTCACATCAGTTTTTCCTATGCATTTTGTTACACTGTTAATATCTAAAATAATAATATTTCAGTATCGGTGAAGAGCTGCATATACTTTTAAATAATCACATATTTCTTGCAGTACACATGAGATACTCATGTAGCACTCACATATTGAGTGACCAGATTGAAAAGTTATCCCTGGCTAACTAAGCTTACTAATACATCATAATTTTGAGGTCTGTGAACTGAATACTCAGGTCAGGCATGCAGCCAGCAATGCATGTGTTGCAATGGGAAGCAAATGCCTTCTAGCTAATATTTTTCTTAGCTATCCAGTGATATTAAAATGACAATTTTATTCACATTAAGACATTTCCTTCACCATTCATTTGATTTTGTAGAGCTAATTCTATACACATATCACGAGTCTTACTTAATGAAAACAAACTCCCCAACAACTCTGGACTATGTATTTCATGATCAAGCAGCAGAACTCTCCTGTATGTGTTCATCTTGTCTAAATGCTAAACTAAATGCAGAACTTCTGTTCTCTGACTTCCAGGAGCTAGGCTGAGCAGTAGGGGTTTCAATTAAAAACCACAGGAAAGGAAAGGAATATGTCAATAAAACCACAGACTTGTAAGTACTGCATACTAGTTTGCAAACAAACACAGCAAGCATTCTCTGAGTATGAGTCTATTACTGTAAATTTAGACTGAATGCATGATGTTGAAGGTGACTGTCCCAGCATGATCTTTCTTCATTTCATATATAGTGAAATACTGTCTAGCTTTACGTTCAATAGCTTGGTCTAGTCAGTCTGCAATGAGACTATTACTAGCAGATAAAAATGCTATGAAGAAGAGAACAGCTTCAGCCAAATTATCAATGTTTTGTTGTTTGTTTGTTTTTTTAAAGAAAAAGAGAAGTGTAGAGGAGAGAGTAGAAAACAAAAATCAGGAAGTCATGAGATTTTAAATGAAGACATCACTTGAATAGAAATGTAAATGCCATGATTTGCATTATAAAGCTTTGATAAATAATAACTGTCACTAGAGCAGATTATGTTGATAATTAATTAGTTACAGACTGAGTGCAGTCACTTTTAAAAGGGTTTCATTAGGAATCGCATATTTTACAGTGAAGAAATCTTGAATAATACTAGCAAAGGTAAGAAAAATTATACACAAATTAGAATTCATAGGAAGACAGGTACAGTAACACATTTTTAAAAATACAGTGCACCCTATGGTGCTTTTATTAGTTTCACATTAAATAGAGGAACTACTAAGAGAAAAACATTGTAGTTTACCTAATTAAGTGAGCAAAATGCTCACTTAAATGTAAAGAAGTTGAACGTTAAGTGTATTGGTTTCACATTATGTTTAAACTGATAATAAAGTGAACTCACTCTTCAGCAATTAACAATTGTCTCAAATAATCAGAAATGAAAAAGAGAGACGTAGCAGCAGAAAAAATTCACAAATGTACAGCTGATTTTTATTTCACTTCAGCAGTCATTTCTATATGTTGCTCTTTCCTAACAAGTAAAAGCCTCATCTTCCACTTTGAAATTTGATGCTGACGTTCTTTAACAGTGTTTAGTAAGGATTTCCAAAGGTGCTCAGCACTGACCTAATTCTGCTGCTTTCAAATCTTTTGGTATTTACTATTATATTCAACAGGATGAATAAAAACTGAATGTTTTTTAAAAGTCTGTATTTCATCTTACAAATATGTGAAAGGCGATGTGTAATACTGATGTATATCCTCATCCTATCTGAAAGTTGCATTCTCCATTAGATTTTCACGTGCTCAGTTTTCTAAATTGTAAGCCATTCTGTCCAAATCAATGCAATAGTATTTGCAGGACATTTGAAATGTCAACACACCACATAAATACAAGCAGGGGCCTGATTGTCACTGAAAATTAGAACCCTTCAATGTATGTGGTAAGATTACATGGGATCAAGACTGCGCTGCTGTAATCCAAGGAGTAGTTGCTATTTTATGACTGTGAAGCCTAAGTATTTGAAGAAGTGATGCCAGTGATTCTGGGCTAAATCCTATTTAATCTGGTTTCTGAAGATGCTTGGTGCCGGTAAAAGAGCTCAGACTATAAGAATGGTAAGCAGGAGAGATGGCACAATATATATCAACATCATTCAAAAAATAAAACTTCACGCTCAAATGTAGAGCTATTAATGTGTCTCAGTATGGATGTCGCTGCGTGAATTCTAACCTGATGTTGAAGTATGTCCTTAGCCGGCTTAGCTGAAAATAGCCAGATCCTTTTGTCTAAGATGTCAAAGATAACCACAAATGATGGTAGCTGGATTGCTCTCCTGTGTGCTCTTCGTTACAGGAAATTAATTTCTTCTAAATATGTTAATGCAAACAGTCATCTCGATTCGGAGGGAACTTGGCAGTAAGAAAGGGGTTGCAGAACCTTGATTAACTTCTCTTTCTGACCATCCCCAGCACTCTGCCCTTAGAACTCCCTCTCCACACACCTTCTGTGGTGATGCAGCCCCCAAAATTTATGACTGCTGCTATATTCTTAGTGTCCATATTTTTCCACTACATATAAAAAGAAGGCCAGAGCGAAGATCTTGATCTCTTAGGAAGGGAGATCAAGAAGAGTTTCAAGGAAAAGACAGCAGGGATGAAAGAAAAGGGGAGAGGAAGAGGAATGTTCAGAATCCATGTTTGGAAGAATACATTAGGCTTACAGTTGGAGACATAGAAGGTTTATAAAGCCTGCTTCAAATAGGGAACTGTGACTCAAATATAGTTAATGACTGTATTGAAAAGTATGGAGACTTTTAATCTTCCTTTGTTTTTTGGGTTTCTACTTGAAGTAAATGTTTCTACCATCATATACAGAGGTATATTAGAGTATACCACTTTCACTTTTGAAACTATCTCATTTGTTTTCAGCTCTGAACTCATCACTCAGTACAGTTTGCTGTTAACCGACTCCCTAGTAGAGATGGATACTAGTACTATATGATGGATAGATTACAAGCTAATGTTTAGAATCTGATTTTGCTAATTTCTTATAGAAGTTTTGGATATATCAGATGTTTAACTGGCATAATTCTTCAAGGTCTAAAATATTAATTAAGAGTTTTCCCATTTAACTCAGAGCAAAATCTTCCATTGACTTAAGTGAGAGTTGAATTAGGCCCCTTGAAATAATATGTAAAAATAACTTCTGCTCTTCATCACCCACTTTCTTTCTGGCAAATGATCCTAGAAGGTATTGAGCGTTCTGTGTAATTATTAAGTGTAATCAGCTTCCACTGAGTGCTATGCTCCTCCAAGAATTTTCCATCTCCATGCAGGATTAAAAGTCAGTTTTACTTTGCTCTCATCCTGAGAAAGTAATGGACAATTAAAACAATCAGAAATAACAAAGGGAGTATGAAAGGAAAGATTTTTACACAGTAAAAGGTAGGCAAATTACTATTGTAAACAGCAAGATATGTGAGAGAGACAAAGATGTAATATTCTGAACTTTACTTACCTAGTGTACCATCACTCATTTATTTTGCAGAGACAAAAAACAATTTCAGAGATATGAGTATAACCCTGCACAAGATGACTGGAAAAGATCATGATAAACAAAGAATACAATGTCAACTAATTAATTTTAATTTGATCAACTCACTTTCATGGGTTCACTTTGCTGTAATTATTCCACTGATTTTTGTATGACAGTTACGATGAATGAATGGTAATGAATACATACCTCTTTAGAATCTGAAGGACAAAATATTTTAGCATGTACTCTCCATTAATAATGAGAAAGATAACCAACATTCAAGATTTGGGTTTCAATGTGTCTTCAAGTTCAAAGAGCTTTGTACAGGGCTATCTAATTGCATTTACAGTACGTAGGTGTATACTTTTGTGTCATTATACTTCTTAGCTTTGCTTTTTGTTTTGTTTGCTTCCTTTCATATTCTCAAGGGACTCTGAGGTTGTACATGAAAAAAGTCCAAGTTAGGAATCTAGAACAAAACAGACTTTTACACTGAATTTCTTCTTCAAAATGTAGCTTCCTTATGATTGTTAATTATGATCAATCTCTTTAAACTAAAATCTATTACCCTTGAAGTCAGGATAGGTAAGTTACTCAAAAGATGTTTTTTCTGCAAAATTTCCATGCTCTTTTTCCTGGAAGCAATTACAGTGATGATTACAACAAATGCTGAGGATAAGCAAATGTGTAGTTCTAATGACTGTACCTGGTTAAAAGTAGGGATTTATTACTCTCTCATTGTTCATCAATGAAACAGAGATTCTATCTTCTTAAGTCCTTTTGCGTTTCCGTATTTCACAGATGAGAAAATTAATTTAAATAATACTAAAATGGCATTGTAAGTTTTGAAATGGTGTTTTTGTCTTTTGCATAGTTTCTGAGTTTTTTCTAAACACCATTACATGGTAAAATTTACCAGACTTAATAATTTTGTACTGTGCTGCTATTGCAAAGTATGTGAAATACTGTGAAGCTGTAAAATTGTAAAATGCTGTAAAATGTAACTTGAGAGCTTATTGTTATTCCTTTGTTTTAATTTCAGACCATTTCCTACTGCCTTCTACTGACTTTGAATGCACTTCAGTTCTTTCCTGCTGTTGTCATCCTGCAAAAGCGAAAGGGTGAGTAATAAGGGAAAGGAAGTTTTTGACAGTCTGCATGGGTACTCCTATGCCTGCAGACAAGTAAGTAGTAACCAGCCCTTTTTTGGCTGTACACGTGACACAAATAACCTTCTCTTCTTCTTTTGAAAAATGTCGCCTTCTAGATTAATCCTAAATTGCAAATGCACATTAGTTATACTGGTCAGTAGCACAAAACTTTTTTCCAGACGCTTTAAGTCTATATTGGAATGTACTTTAGTGATAGTTAAGCATACTTACTGTAATTACAGAAATTGCATCCTGAGATCGTTCAAAAGTGTTCTGGGTTCCAAAGCTCAGGCATGCGTAGTATTTCTAAAAGTACAAAAACTGGAATATGAAAAAACTTCCTCACAATGTTTCTATTTTCTATGTGTAACTTTTAAAACAGAATTATAGAGTCACCAGGGTTGGAAAAGAAGTTTAAGATCATCCACTCTGTCCACCTATCACCAATATTTCTAACTAAATTATGACCCTCAGTACAACATCTAAACATTTCAGCACCTCCTGGAATGGTGACTCCACCACCCCCCTGAACAGCCCCTTCCAGTGCCTGACCACTTTCTCTGAGGAGAGTTCCCAACTTGAATTTCGCTGATGAACCTTGAGGCTATCTGTCTAGTCCTATTGTCAGTTACATGGGAGAAGAGGCCAACTCCACCTCAACAAAACCTCCCTTCAGGTAGTTGGAGAGAGCGATAAGCTTGCCCCTGAGCCTCCTCTTCTCAAGTCTGAACAATCTAAGCTCCCTCAGCCATTCCTTGTAAGGCTGAACTCCAGACCCTTCACGAGCTCTCCAGAGCCTCAATGTCTTTTTTGTAGTGAAGAGTCCAAAACTGAGCACAGTACTCAAGGTGCAACCTCACCAGTGCTGAGCACAGAAGGATGATCACTTCCCTGCTCCTGCTGGCACTGTTACTGATACAAACCAGGATGCCTTTGGCCTTCTTGGCCACCTGGACACACTGCTTATTCATGTTCAGCCAAGCATCACCCTATACCCACAGGTCAGTTTCCTCTACACAGTCTTCCAGCCACTCTGCCCCAAGCCTGTAGCATTGCCTGGGGAAAATGATTTCATTAATGGAACGTTGTTTTACATGTCTACCAGAATCACAATTGTTTAATTTTTTAGCACATATAAGTTCCCCTTTCAAAAGATACAGACCTTTTCTGCAATTAACTGGGCTTCATATTTTTGATATGAAGATTACCTTTTGATGTTCATTATTGGCCTATTTTGGGACAGTTTAGCATGAGCTCTGTGTTAGAGTAAGCTATTTTCTTGTACCTTTTTTTATCTCTCTTATTGATGCTATCTAGCTAGGATGCCTCTCAGAGACTATTGTTTTTGAGTGGAAAAGAACATGTGCTGAAAGTAAAACAGGAAAGGTGAATGATGGCTAAAATCTAGACCACAGAACTTTAGAGCTATAGACATATAAAGCAATTTTCATCCCACTTTGTATTCTAAGGTAAAATCAAGAAAACAAAAGTATTGTATACATTTACATTTTAAATTGTGTAATCATGTTATTATCTGAAACTAATACCATGCTGTTAAAATTTAGATAAAGTGTCCTGCAATGCATACAAAATGTTCATTTGTTGAAGGCCATTAAGTTAATTTCCTGGGAACAAGATTAAATGCAAGGCATTTACATAATCATTAGTTGTGAGGTGTAGAATAGATAATTAAATATTCCACCACATTAATTTATATTTAATTAACTGTGCTTCCATGAACCTTCTATTTGAATATTAATATTGTGTAAATAAACAATTAGGATTCATGCTCACTTTGCAAAAGCTTTGTTGTAAAAAATGTAATCAAAGAAATTTTATGAAATTTACTTAAATTAATAAACACTTAAAGGTTTTCTAAAGCAGAGCTGTTGATCTTTAAAGTTTTGCTAAATAGCTCCAAGTACCTTGGATTTAACACTTCCATTCTTCAAGTGTTCTATATGTCTGAGTTCTAACAAACTTCAAATTAGTGATAAAATTTTCTGTTATACATTTCACAGCCTGTCATTTAAATTAGTTAACATATTTTAAGATACATAAAAAAATACTAAAAAAAAGCAAAAAATTGCATTAAGTTTGAAAAACACAGTAAAAGTACACCATTAACGAACAATATATTTTCTAGTAAAGAAATATATGTAGTTTGTTTTCATATTAAAGAGATCTGACTTGGAAACTCTCAGGTCGGAACTGTCAACATCAGAAAATGTTTTCATTATTTCACTTGAAAAAAGAAATTCTTTCTCATTTTCATGAGTGTAAATAGATGAACAACCTACAAAAGGCTGAACTGAAATTCAAAGCTATTTTTGTTTTTTGTAAATATAAGTTATTTTTTTCTGTTGGCCTGTAAATCTTTTTCTGATACTGTCTACTGTCATTACCTCTAGGAATTACTGTACTAGAACGTAACACTTGTATATACGTGTGTGAAGTAGCATTTTGACAAATGGTGAAGAAGTACCTCAACATAACAATGGGATGAGGTACCTATTGGTCTGTAAAGGGAAAGCAGCAAAAAAAGGAGGCTGTTAAAACAGATTCTGGAATTTTGGGAGATGCTGTGTATCATAGCAATCCTGTGCCAGACCTATGAATTTCTGTGGACTGTGCTCTGAAGCACAGAGAAAAAGCTTGTTAGAAATTTTACTTTTGAAACTTAAAAATTCAAAATTTACATTAGTATTTATTTGCAGGATACTGGGACAACTAAGACTCCAATTGCAGTTAATGTGAGATGGCTTATATTTCTAAACACAGATCTATCCAGAGCAAGAAAATGGTTTGGCTCAAATTCTCTCCTTTGTGACATTATGAAAAGCTCCAAGTCACCGTACATAAAAATACAAATTCATATAATATGTGTCAGTTGATAGTAATTTTTGACCCATACAAATAATTTCAGTATGATTTCAATTGTGTAATATGCAAGTAGTCTTATTTGTCTTCTCAGATTCATTTTAAATGACATTTGGGACAGACTCTTAATCAGTATAGAAGTTGGATAATCACTGATAATATTATATAGAAATGTAACTTGTAACACAAGGCCATAAATTATATCGGCTTTAAAGACTGGTAATTTACTGAAATAGTGTTTTCTGTATGATGGGAAAAAGAAGCACATGGCAAATCATGAAGGCTTACTGTCGCCACTTGAGGTTTTAAACAGAGTACTCCCTGAAAGTATCAAATTAAACTGATTCAAGGATGTTTGACACTGCATTTTATTTATTTATTTATTTTTTCAGCAGCAGCACAAATAGGGTCATGAGGGTTAGGAGGAAAACGAATAAAGAGTATCTCCAAATGAATTGAAAGTAGGCAACTGGTATACAGCAGGTGAAAGCTGAGCTGAAATAGAGAGCATCAATTAGTGTAGGCACACCATGATGTGCATGCTGCTGGACAGTTGAAGTAAAAACTGGATAACAGTAGAAATTGTATAAAACAAAAAGGAAGTTTTTGTTTCTAACAACTCATAGTTTGTATATATATATACATATATATATATGTCTATGTATGTATATTTATATATGAACAAGTCACAGTGAACATGTTTTTAGTTTTTCTAGTAGAACTAGAAAACCCAAAAATCAATTAAATCTATCTTCAGAGATGATGTGAAGGGACACCAGCAGATAATATCTGACATTCTGGTAAAGTATGATGGAACCAATACTAACCAACTGGTCAGAGTAAAATTATCTCAACAAGCATGTATAAGGTTACCAGAGAAGCCTGGAAATTCTAATTGATTCCAGTGAGTAAATTCAAAAGTAGCACCATGCATTCTGACAATGTAGTTTTTGAGTAGAACTGTTTTCATTTAAGTGAATTTTACTATGTTTATCGTATTTTTTCAATAAAGAAACTGGTATTCACACTGAAACACCTTTTCAAACTACAGGGAAGGGGGAAGAGGGGAGCCTGTCCTCAACCGATGGAGACTGGTCCGCAGTCAGCAAAGAATGCTAAGTTAGTAAGTCTTTATCTAAAGAAAAGGAGGTTCCAAGTATGGTTTTTTTCCTTCTGTGATTATGGAAATATCAAAAATAGATAGGGTCCTAGGATCAGAACTCCTAGTTCTGCCACTACTATTTAATTGGCTGTAGGAGTTTAGCAGACTGATAAAGGCACTGAAAATTACCAGATCTTGTACATGAGGAGGATGTAGTATTTATGGGATTTTCTTTACTGTGAGTGACTAATGATGCATGGCTTTAGTGTCTTGATTGACCCATAAAAATGGATTATTCTCTAGTCTTTCCTAAGAGCAATGCTGTGAGGCTTGCTATGAAGTCTTGTGGAATATCAGCTAACAAAGTAACGTCTGTGGAATCTCATCTGAGAGAAGCTTTTAAGGCAAAGTACTGTGACCTACAATGAAAAAGCTAAATACTATTTATCTATAATTACTATCAAAATTACTGTTAATTAGATTTTGCTTTCATAAGATCTTTTTAGCAGGTTGTTTTGCAAAGACATAAAAAGAAATGCATTCATTTCCACTCTGATGCTGTCAAATACCATATTTTTGTATGCTTTTAAAACTTTAGGCTATATATTGCCAGTTCTGAAAACTTACCATCTTCTTAGGAGCTACTGATGTCTTATAATACAATTACCTTGAGACAAGATGATCCTGTGGTGAGATTATCCCCTAAAAAGATTATCTTCAGACACAGTCATCCTCTGATAAGATTATCTGGAGAGATTATGTTGATAATTAGCTAGAGATGTGGAAGACTGATCTGGAAAGTATATCAAGAAGAGCACAAACTAGAATGAGCATTTCATTTAAACTCAACTCTGTATGACACTATGCAGTGTATTAACATGCTTGTAGCTGTACAAGGCTTTAAATTGACTTTCAGATGTAGGAGCTGATGAAGGGAAAAAGGCCTGAGCAATATTCTTGAACATTTTAGAACTGAACACTTCTGCTTTGTTCAGTCAATCTAGTATTCATTACAAGATCCAGTTAATGAAATGTCAACACTTTCACTGAAATAGATTAAATACTATGGTATTTATTCGATAGCAAATGGATACTATTTAACTTGAAATGCATTGCACATACTTGGGACCTGGAATAATAGATTATTTTTGTCTGACAATTGCTATTCATCAGTTTCCAGTTGCAGAAACAATGCCATTTTTAATGTTTTCTCTCAGAGGTGGGATAAGACAGATGATGTCAGTTTCCTTTAGTATGTTTGTATATATTGATTCTTGATAACACATGAAGGTTAGTATCTTCAGTATCTTAATACAATATCCTTGTACAGAGAGTAAGGAGTCAAGGATTCTTCTGGTTCTGAGGAAAGAAAATTTGAAAAAAAAACTGGTTTATTGTCAATTCTTGAAGCCCCTGCGAAATTGAAGCAAACAGTTATTGCTGCCAAGAAGCTGTAAGCTTTAGATGAGAGTTCAGATTGTCCAGTTATGAAATGATCAAAGGGACCTAGGTGTGCAGGCTTCAGCTATGCTGATGAGTTGAAGAATGAGAACTTAGGAAGTCAAACTTGATCTTAAATATTCCCCGGCAACACTTATGTAAACACTGCTTTCTTTCATGAGCATTATATGAGCCTTCTGGTGTGTGTTTGTTTATTTGTTGCTTAACCTATATGGTTTGAGATAAGTGTATTAAAAGGCTATAAAACTTAATATGTTTTTGCATCTATCAAGATCATCCTAAATCAGCATTAGTACCTCGAGTTTGCAATTTGTCACTTACACTATATGCATACAGAATGTGCCTTTCTTGAACGGAAGAACACTCTCTTGCATAATATTGACAATCTTCAAAATGTCAAAGCATCATGAAGTGAAGAAGTACATCTTTGACTTTAAGAGTTAGGAAAGATGTTGGAATGTGTTGGGAATTGAGGGTTTGTTTTTATTCTTCTCTATCAGTCTACAAACACATCATCTTGGTCAGCTAGCTTTGGAATAGCTGGGAGAAAGGCTTAGAGATACCCTTGAGCAACGGCATATATCAGTTTCTTGCTAAATTAGAACCATCATATATGTGACAAATATTGTCTTACTACACAATCTTCGTTCAAAAGAAATCTGGAGCTAAAAGGACAGAAAGCATGAAATAGTTTTGAAACAGCTCCAGTGGATAAGTCTGCTAGCTAGGATTTACCTACAGATTTTGCACAGGGAAGAGTACAGCTCTTGATAATTCTGTTTCAGTATTTTCAGTCTGCCATCTTTCATTTTGTATCAGATTCTTCATTTAAATAAAAAGAAAACTAGATATTTTATGCAGTGTATAGGCATTAAATATTTCTTAATCACTCAGCCTTCTCTGAAAAAATAACCAAGTCAGTAAAATCTTTACAGTGAAAGAATATACTCCCCTTTCATTCTGAGATGAGTTTCTGTCTCTGCATTAATTTTTTTTCTTCTATTCCATGGATAATTAATAGAAGATACTGGGAAGTACTTAACTTTACTTCAACCTATTTTAAGTTTATTACCCCTGTGACTCATACATCACAACCACCAAAAATGGATAAATTGTAAAATCTACAATACTAAATCTTTATTTCAAGGACTACTACTCCCAAATCTCCTAGCAGTACATTTTTAGACTGCCCTTTCTAATAAGTTAGTTTCCCACTGAGTAAAAACCTTTTAGTACACTGAAAATGGAGCAGTGTTATTCTTAGCTATTGGATTCTCAAGCCTCCAATTCTGCTGTTTCAAGTGGCCGTTCCTTCACATAATCATTCAGCAAACCATTTTTACGGCATTAATGTAAAATACTTCTTTGAGATATGCAGTAATTTTCTTCTACGGTCATTTGGTTGATGAGATAGAAATATATTGGAGTACTATTTGACTATCTTAAACACTGAATAGACATTTTTATAAAAGCACTAAATTCAGGAAACTCCAACTCTTTGCTACTAATTAAAATTCAGTAAAATCTGGTAGCATTTTCCTATGTTGTAGTGATGCTTGTAATGCCCACGTGCAAATTACTTGTTTGATTTTAAAGAAGGAAGAAATCACTGAAACAGTAGAAATAAGATTGAATTTTTACATTAAAAGCAAAGAATGGAGATAATTTTGAATGAAAAAAAAAATCAGAGTACACAGAGTACAGAGAAAAACATTATTTGAATGTGAGAGAGCAAAGAGATCTTTAGAAATGGCTGAGTGATTTTTAAATTATAAAGTAGACAGAAGATTAACCAATATATAGCACATTTTTTCTCAATTTATAGATTTTAAGAGAGACAATGGTGATCATTAATTCAATCTCAAATCAGTTCTTTTACTTAATGTACACCAAGTCCCCCATTTCTCAGGGAAAATATCCATGTTAGAAAACTACCTAATCTTGCTTTTCACATGAAGCCAATGCCTGGAAGTTCTCAGTAGATACTAAGTACAACATAGGGGATGTGTGTGAGATGGCTATGACAGAACTGGAACCTGCCAGATTTCACAACACTCAAAGATATGGTCTGATCTTTGTGTGGTCCTGTGTGGAGACAGGAGTTGGACTCACTTATCCTTATGTGTCCTATCTTGGGATATTCTATTATTCTGTAATTTGTGTTCAGAGAAGGGCAACGAAACTGGTGAGGGGTCTGGAGCACAACTCTTAACAGGAGCAGCTGAGGGAATGGGGATTGTTTAGTCTGGAGGAGTGTCAGGGGAGACCTTATTGCTCTCTACAACTGCCTGAAAGGAAGTTGTGTCAAGGTGGAGGTTGGCCTCTTTTCCCATTGATAGGACTATTGATAGGACTGGAGGGAATGGCTTCTAATTGTGCCAGGAGAGGTTCAGGTTGGATATTAGGAAAAACTTATTCTCTGAAAGAGTGGTCAGTGGTCAGGCACTGAAATGGACTGCTGAGGGAGGTGGTGGAGTCGCTATCTCTGGTGACGTTCAAGAAATGTTAGATGTTGTACAAAGGGACATGGTTAAGTGGGAAAAATTGGTGGTACGTGGACGGTTGGACTAGATTGTCTTGGAGGTCTTTTCCAACCTCGGTGATTCTATGATAAAAAATACTTGAGTTTACAGCCCAATTCGTTTGAATTCTAATTTTGATGTACTTCATGTAGGCTTATAGGTAGTCCCTGTGGATATGTGTTATGTGATCAAGAGACTCAAATATTTTCCATATTCAGTTCAGTATTTCTTACTCCATAACACTTTCACTCCAAACTACGCTTACATAAAATATTGCCAAATATGTTTTTAGTTACACTAAAGCTCTTCAACAACACCTCCACTTGCATTAGTTTAATTTAAGGAAGTTTCTGAAATGATAGCTGGAAGCATAATCAAATAATGAGGTAATTAAGAAACTGCAGCTAATTAATCTGATGTCATTCAAAAACTTTTCTGAGCATAAATTTAAATAGTAGTAACTTCTGGCCATCTTTGAGTTATGCAGCTTTTTTCATACAAGCAAATTTCTCATAAGAAAATATGAATACTGTATACTAATACAAAGTAAAATTTGAGTTCAAAACAGATGACTCCTTTGGTTAGCTCACTATTAACAGAACAGTTTGTGAGCAACTCTTTCATAGTTACAAAATTAAAAAAAAAAATCTTTATCTTTTAACATTACTTCTCTAACAACTTTTTGATTTTTTTTCCTGTAATATTTCCACTTGCATCACTTTTATCCAAATGAATATATTCCTTTCAGGGAATGAATGAGATAAAAACCATACTATTGTCTAGTATCCACAAGTTCCTTTTGGACTGTGCTGTTCAGTCTGGGGAAAAGGAGACTGAGGGGAGATCTTATTGCTCTCTTCCAATATTTGAAAGGTGCTTACGGCGAGAGCGGGGCTGATCTCTTCTCACTGAGACAGGTGACAGGAAGAGGGGAAATGGCCTTAAGTTGCACCAGGGTAAGTTTAGGTTGGGTATCAGGAAAAACGTCTTTACAGAAGGTGTTGTTTTGCATGGAATAGGCTCCCCAGGGAGGTGGTTGAGTCACCATCTCTGAATGTGTTTAAAAACTGTATGCATGTGCTGCCATGATTTAGCAGAGGGTTGCTAGATGCAGTAGTATGGTTAGGTCATGGTTGGACTCAATGATCTTTAGGGTCTTTTCCAATCTGTGCAATTCTATGATTCCTTCCAAATTTGATATGCATTTAGAGTCAGCCTCCCATAGATATTTCCTCCATTCTGTAAAATGTGAAATCCTTTAATAAACTATTTATATTCTAAAGCTGAAAAAAAAATTATCATTGTGTGAATATCCTTAAAGGAATTAAAAAGAAAGAAATAATGGCAACAGAAAGTACTGAAAAAAGCTCTAGAGTTCTGAATCACAGTATATTATTATAGGCAATATTTTATAGTAAGTAGAATTTAGATAGAGAGGTTTTCCATGTAACTTCCCTGTTTTCAGTAACATAATTTATAATAATAATTTATAATAATAATTTACAGTTTTATGTTTCTTCTGAGATTATATCAGCCCAAAACTGGGCCTTTTAAATAAAATTAAATAAAAGAGAATTCTGAACTAAATTATCATGTCATTTTTCTGTAAGATTTTTACTTGGTAAATGAACTTTATTGTTCTTCTCCTCCTTTTGTTGCTTTAAAATTATCATTTCAGTTCTGTTCTAACTGAAAACAACTTACCAGAAAAACAGCAAATGAGGCCTGATTATTGCCCCTTGGGAATACAAGTTTGTGAAAGCAGTTTATGTCAATGTTTAAATTTTGTAAGTGTTGTGGTATACCTTGCTGCACTAGTACTTTTGACTGATTTTATTCATAGATCAAAGTACTGCTCAACATGCACAAATGTCCAGGGACTGTTTATATAAAGATCAAAGATATACATAACAGGGCAAGCTTATCAAGTGTAATTGCATCAGAGTTCACAATTTACTTAGGCCCAGGAGGCAAATTCTGAAAACCAGGAAAGGCAGCCTCAGCACTCATGGTCCTGTGTTGCATTGTTTGCACTAGGACCAATGCCAGTTATTCTACACTGTAATGTGTAAATACAAGGATATGCAGGAATCTCAGCCTTTCTACTATTTCTCTCCTTTGATGCCAGCCTGTTGAAGTGTTTCTAGATAATCACAGTATTTCCGATATACCAAACCTATGTACTGAAAAGCACAGTTTATATTCTAATGAACTTTTAAAATAGCTATTTTAGTATATATGCAGTGGTTACTTTATGCCAGAAGATCTTTCCTTTGAATTTGGTTTGCATTTTTCCTTTGCTAAATTGTTACCAGTCCTCTACTAGGCTTTATTTCTTGAGAAAGTTTGATTTCCCTTTGAGTTGAAAACATGATGTCCACTAAGAAGTATTTCTCACTGCATGTAATAACAGGGAGAGAACTTGCTTGGAACTTGCTCAGAAGCATGTTATCTACATGGAGAGCCTCATCAGAAACTGCGAGAGCCTCAAGTTCCTCTGGATTCTAGGAAAACCTCAGTCCTGGGTTACTATGAATATTATACCAGCTATCTATGTCCCTGTTCACTGCAGGGGAGCTGGAATAGATGACCCTTAAAGGTTCCTCCCAAATCTAAGGATTCTAAGATTCTATGAATACAAGTAATTCTAGAAGCAAAGTATACTGTCAAATATGAAATATATTATGTGTTTAGTTTGCAATTAGAGGTAAGATGCAGATATTTTTTTCCAATTTTTTTCCTTAAATTGGAATGTTTTCATACAGTAAATTTCCCAGAGGAAATGAAATCACTATTTTCACCCATATCTCTTTTTTATTATTATTATTGTCAGTCATTCTGTAGCATTTTTAAGCAGTTTTCCACTTTAAAAGTCATCTCCAGTAGACAGATATACCGTCTAAAAAGAAATCACTTTTGTCAATCACCATGTTGAGTTTCTAGAAAACCTTATTTGTGTGACGGTGTTCTCATACTAACAGTTGAAAATATAAACGTGTGTGGGGAAAGGGAATCTTTCCCTGGATTTAATGGAAGATGTATTTTCAGTAGTTGATGCTGATACTTACGGTATCAAGATTCTTCTACAATGCTGAAAGTTTCAGCCAGTGTGGAAGAAAAATACAAGGTCAACAGGAAGATGATTATACCTCAAGGCTTTCCAAGGAAGTAAATAGTTTCTGTGTTTCCATTCCAAGTTCTCAGAGCATTTCATATGGGATGAAATGGCAGATGAGACACTCAGAAGTTTTTATAATTCAGTCTTGGACTCAGAGAAACTATAAATAGAAACAAAAAAGTCTTAGCTCAATTTGTGATTTTTCTACATCAGACTGTTATTCTAAGTTAATTTATGGAGCTAAGAGAAAAATATTATTATCAAAAATAAAGAAACAAACTTGCTATTTATTGTTTTCTGTGAAGACAAGCGTGGACGTTGTTTTGGAGGAAGACACAATTATGAAACAATATAAATAACTTTCTGGAAATAGAATGCTTTGTAAATAAAGTATGGGAATGTTTTATATGTTTATCATACTTTATAAAAAAAGATAAATGTGTGTTTGAGAGCAGTTATGAGACATGACCAAAAATCTCTTCTTTTCCTGAGGGAAATATTAGACAATAGTGGAAACATTTTAATCCTTGTCCGTATCCTTTCCTCCACCAGCTGTGATGGGGAAGTCAATTAAAAACAAGTTTTATAAAAGATTGTGGCCTCGGTAGAACGGCAGTGGTGGGTGGTTATGGGCTGTAGCCTGACAGTATTCATCCTATGATAGAAGGAAGAATGTAAAGTAGAAAAAGTATATAATGAGAAGTTAGAAGAGAATTTAAGGAGGTAGTGAGTGATAAACAGCAATAGTATGCTATGGCACTCTATACTATTTAACTCTCTTTGTGGCAGAAGATGGGTACGAGTTTCCTGGTTTTCTGACTTCAGTGTAATATGAAGTGATAGTCCTGGAGGCAAAAAAAAAAAACAACAAAACCCTAAGAGCTAATACACTCCTGAACAGGGAGAAGCCTAAAGCTGGATATAAGCTTTTAGAGTGAGTCTGAGTTTTTGCTAGCCTGAGAGCAGAGACCCTGTCTGTCAGACAGAAGAGGTCATGGGTGAGAAATTCACAGCTAGATCAGACCTGATAAGCAGTGTGATGGAAATAGAAATTCTTCTGACATACACAATGTAAACTCTGCTTAAAGACAAAGAAGGCTCGGAAAGCAACATCCAACTAAAAACTTGTTTGCGTGGACTTTTGTTCCTAAGACTATTCTTCAAATCCTTTCTTTGTATAGACAGTATAACAGCTCCTTTCCAGAAGCTACAAATGAAGCATGGTAGATATATCTTCCTAAATGTTACTTTTCTAATATGGCTTTTTAACGATGAAGATACATGTATTGAATTAGTGGTACATGTAGGTATTCAAATTCCATGTTGCTATTTTCTCACCACTGCCTGTGCAAGTCAGATTACTACATTTATGCTTTGACTGTAAAGCATAATTTCATTTAGCATTCAGCTTTGACTGAGTTTAAGAATAAATATGATTTGTTTTTAACCACAGATGCAACTACAATTGAAACAAATCAACTCTTGAATTTTTCAGGAACATTTGAAGCTTGCATTTTTTCTACTGATAAAAAGATCTAGTCCCTCCTTCTACCAATAAGCATATGCTCTACAGTAAGCAAAACAACTGAAAATTATGTGTCTTTTATGTTTTGTTTTTTTTTTTTACCTCTTCTGCTGCAGATTGTTGTTCAGAACTATAATTGATGTACAAAATCCCTGGTCAGTGCTGGTGATGTTTAGATTTGAATCAGTAATCACGAATATTAAATCAGCACATTAAGCTTAGTGATTCCCTTTATAAACAAATTTAATATGTAAGTTCAGGTTACCTGGCTTACATATTCCTCGATTTCACAGAATCACAGGATGGCCAGGGTTGGAAGAGACCTCAAGGATCATGAATCTCCAACCCCCCTGCCACATGCAGGCCCACCAACCTCCACGTTAAATGCTAAACCAGGCTGCCCAGGGCCCCATCCAACCTGGCCTTGAACACCTCCAAGGACAGGCATCCACAACCTCTCTGGGCAGCAGTAGTTTCTTAGTAGCAGTAGTATAGGATGAAATGATGCTGAGGATTCCTCTTCAAAAAGCATGGGAGAGACAATCATTTGCATTAGTTTAGTTCCTAATAATGTTTAAAATTCTGGTGGAAGAAAGATCTTTTAGTTAAACAAAAATAGTGTGTAAGTTAGAAATTCAAATACTCTGAATTACATTTAATCTGGAAAGAAGAGGTTAGCAAAATGAAGCAACTGGACAACTGAATGTGACTATTGGCATCTCTCTGTAGGCTACCTACGAGTCTTGGGAACATCTAGAATTGTAAATTGCAAGTGTGTTAGCTGGATTTAGACATTCTGGAGAACTTTTTGGTGGGAAAAATCCTAAAAAAAAGAAGAGAAAACTTTCATATAAAGTAAAAGAATGTGATTATTAATCCAATTAAATTGTTTTACTGGATGCATATACAAAGCATAGTGGAGCTTGTCCTACTTACGATACTAGCATTAAGAAATCTACTTGATAGGTTGAAAATTTCTTTTTGTGATGATGAGGGAGATAAAAAAGGGAAGAATATTCCCTTGTATGTTTCAAACTCTCTTTTGAATGTATGTCCCAGATAATACCAGATAAGATGATATGGCTTTATCTGGGAACCTAACATTTGAATTTGGATCCAAATCTGAATCTTTCAAAGTACAGGAACAAGTATCTGAAGTTTTATTTTATGAATAATGCACGCACGCTGAATGCTGGTAAAAAGGAGGGAGGAAAAGAAAAATTTTGCTTTTTTGAGTTGGCAGAGGTATACAGAACTTGCTCTTTATTACTTAACAGATGTCCACAATTTCTGAGGTAGTGACATTTTTTTTGTAAATGATGCTATACATACATGTATTATGTTTACCACTACTATTTTCAGAAGTTTTGAACTGGTTTAAAACAGAAGTGCTATAAAGTAGCAACTCTAGATTAGGGAGAATTCCCTCTCAGAGAGTGTGGAAAAGCATTGGTTATGGTTATTGGTTCTGGAGTCTTGGAGGCATTTAAGAGTTGTGTGAATGTGGTGCTAAGGAATATGGAGTAATGGCAGAACTCAGTAGATCAGGATTATGATTGGACTTGTTTATCCTGAAGACCTTTCCCAACATAGACAATTCTGTGATTTGTAAGACATAAATGTGTTATAAGGAAAGAATAATGAGAGGGATATGATAGAGTGAAGGGTATTTCTGAGGGCAAGAATAATATGACATGAATATTAATTCATTGTGCATATTTTCTTTATTTTTCTTTCTTCCTTTTTTTTTTTTTTATAACTTAGCCTTTCAATTAAGATTCAGATTTTGTAGAAAATCTATTGTTCTGAGTGTTACTATAAAAGTGTGAATGGTTCAACCATTAACATTCAGAAATTTTCCAGACACAATGAAATCTTTATGAATCTTTAAAATACCCTTTTATACATGTAGAAAAAAGAAAAGAAAAAAGAAAAAAAAGAAGAAAATGTAAAAAGCAAAATAGCTTTATTATTTGGGAGAAAGCATGTTTTAGTGTTACAGCTCCCCTTGGCAGAATTGAAGTCAGCTGCCTCAGGGTCCAGTTTCCTGTTTGGTTTAAGCTGATCTGCCTGGGAAGCCGATACTGAAAAGAGCCATCCAGGTCTCCTGGCTACACATCCTCCTCCTCCTCCTCCTCCTTCTCCTCCTTCTGTTTCCACTAGCCTGTCTGAAAGTCAACTCAACAGGGAGGTGGGAGAATATTCTCAAGTAGTAGTCCTGCACAGCAATTAAGGCTGAAGTAATGATCACAACAGAGGTGATTAGAAAGCATTAATTCTCAAGATTCCACAGAAAAAAAAAAAAAAAGAAAAAAAAAAACTATTTAAACAAGAGTAACTTGTACAAATCAGAATATGATGTTTATACAGCATTTAGAACTAGATTATTTGTGTCTTCTGTATGGAATAAAATAAATGTAAATTAGGACTTTAGTCAGCTGATCTGTTTCCTTCAGTAAGTTATCCAAAAGATTTTGTTTGTGGAAGCATCTATTCCTTATTCACCACAGCAGGAGATGTTTCCATCGTGTTTTGATCATAATATCAACAGCTGGGATCTCAATCTCCCAGCTTTCTATCTTTGCGCATTTATGCTCGTGCAAACTGAGTTTAGGTCATTACAAAATCAGTATGACAGTATTTTATTTATCAGTGCTTCATATCCAGTTGGAGCACAGCTAAATGATTGTAGAAGTGCATTTTGGGACACAGATGGTTTATAGACTGAGCATCACATTAGGATACTAGCCCTTGGACCAATACATCTCAACAAAAAGCGTCATCATTCTCTTGATCATTCTCTTGGGAGCAACACCTTTTATCCAGACTACTGGGCTTTTATATATCAATTACCATTAATGAACAGGAAAATATATTTAAATATTTTTGAAGTATTTATCATTTTAATTTGCATTAAGATTTTAATTCACTGGTCTATATTTCAGGCTGTATTCTCTTCAACATCTCCTTCAACATATTTAATGAATCCCTATTATAGTATGTTTTTTCTTTCATAAATGCCCATTACAGGCAATGATAATTCTGCTTAACGTGTGAGGCTTACTCCTGTTTAATGTCACTGGAAATGTAAGAAGGTATGGGCTTTCTTCATGCCATTCTGTTTGACCAGCAGTTTTATCAGTGATGTCTGATCAGAGGACAAACTTTGATGCTCTTTTGACAAAATGTTGATAGCATTAAAGAGGATTCATTGTATTTGAAAAACTGTAGTTAATAAGTGAAGTTGTGCAGGTAACGTGAATTATAAAAGGAGGAAAGAGAATCCTGTATTTTAAAAGGGTAACACCTCATTTAGGATGATTCAGTTTTGGTCATGTCAGGACTTTAGACTGATGTTGTCTGAAGATGTAAAATTGATTCTTGTTGAAAGTGTGTAACAGCACTGTAGTAAAATTGCTGGCTTCTTTTTTGTTTGCTTGCTTTGTTCTGTTCGTTCGTTTTGTTAATGTAAGAGAACAATGAATTTGTATCAGCATTTAGGCAGCATTTTCACTGAAGTATTTAATAATCTGGACAAAATATTAGAATGAAGAATTCGGAGGTAAATTCTAGAAAGTAAATGTCTGCCTGCGTTTTCAACACAGAAGTCTCATGATTTCCCTTAGCATTTGCTGATTGTTGCTAACAGTTTTGTTTGTTATTGTATCAGTTTATAGTGTTTTTGTTATGCAGATTCTCAACATGGAATCATAGTACTGTGACAGTAGATACATTACACTAATGGGCAAGAAATGTAGTAAATAGCAGGGAGAGGGTTTGCTCTTGAAGCCTACATTTTAAGTGTCAATACCTCCTCCTTCTTCAGTACTTTCAGATACCACCAAAGTCAACAGGAGCAGAATGAGTATTCTACATAACAGAACATGTTCTGCTGTATTTTAAATTGTCTTTTAGTCTTGCTTCCTTTTCCTGAAGTTTAAGCCCAGCTACTATTTTCAATTTATGTTCATGTGCAGTCTAGCAGTGCAAACTCTTGTTTCCTATTTCATAAAACTAGATCAGGGGAATGCGATGCTATTCCTTTGGCAACAATTACAAGAAAATGAAAAAATGGTCTTTTCATCCAGTGAAACTGCCTCCACCAAAAGTGACAGCTCAGTGGTAATTTAGGCCTCCAGCTTATAAACATGTGGGCAGGTAAGAAATTTAACAAATCTGAGTACTCCCTTTGAACTAAATCAGATTATTCAGTTGTGTAAAGTTATTCAACTGCCTTAAAGTCTGCAGGATCGAGGCCTTAAATTGCAAACATAAACACCAAAGTAATTTCCCTCTTGCTGTGCTGTTTAGCCCTGCTCTCCCATTCAGTGCAATTGAACTAGTAGATGTGCCTTTTTCAACTCCTACGTTCTATCATCAGAGGCTACAGTGGGAGTGTAGGGGTACATAAACACTTCTTTAAATTATAAAACATAGTAGTTGAAAACATTTCTATAACAAATAAAATCATAGTGTTGAAAAAAAATCACCATTCAAAGATGAAAGAGAGACTGGAAATTAAAGCAGGTCTGATCATTAAATTATTTCACAGTTCCAGTGACAAAATATTTAAAGATGCAGTATCACATAGTTTAGAACTGTATTTGAGTCTGTTGACAAATGTTTTTGAATGCAAGGACCAATTTTAACTAAAGAAAGGGAAATAGCCTTTAATAGAAATTAGATACAATACACATCTTTGCAAAAGCACTCTTACTTTCTCATTTTTAAATCTGATTATACTGTTCAATTGTTTTTGGATCCTGCGAGTTAGTGTAAAGAAGTGAAATAGGCACTGAAGCACTTCTTAAATGTGAATCATCAGTGAAGTTAAGTTCTTATATGGAATTAAGAAAAAAGGCAATGGTTGATTAAATGTTGAGTCTTGTGTAAGGTTTGGTGACCACTGAATTAAAAACTGGACTTACAACACTCTATACAGTACAAGCTGTAGACAAAATGGTAATGCTAATACACTCAAAGGACACTCAATGTATGGTCAACAGCAGCCTTTTTAGAGCAAAAGAAAGGAAGCTAAAAGTGAAAAATGAAGTTTTCTGTATGTAGTGGAAATGCTAAGTCATGGCTTGAAGCAATGATTGAGCACCTGATGGAAAGGCAGGGCTAAGCCAGGGGAGCTCAGGTGCATGCAGTGCATCTGAGTGATTGGAAGGATTGGAGCCAGGATGCACCCCTTCCCAGACCTCATTTGGCAGTGGAGACAAGGGTACCTTACTGGAGATACCTGTGTATCTGAAGTCAAGAAGATTCTTTCCTTTATGTTTGTGGTCAGGCCTGTTGCTTTTGAGGAAGTCCTCATTTACTGCAGCCTAGGACCTTGCTACTCTGCTATCATTGCTGTGCTTTTCATTGCATTACACTGTAAGAAGTATGATTACTTGCCTGCTGGTGTGATGTGAACTGTAGAGCATTCCCATGTAAAACTTTGTGTGAGTAAGAAGCATAGCATAAACATCCCAGTTCACAACATGGATAGGTGGAATTACAGTCTCAGGTCCCTCTGAGCCTGAAGTGAGCGTACGGTGTAGTGGTCTTTCCTTTCACATATGACTGTTTAGCTTATCAGAGTTTCGCTTTATGTCCAGAAGGCAGCTGAGTCCTTGGAGGATGTTAAATCTTGTTGCCCTGTGGGTCTGTGTGCTGAAATCACAGCATAATTAGTTCCAGGAAAGACTTAGACTATGTTTGTGCCTATTAAGCAGAATTTCAACCTTGTGGAAGCTGACAGGAATGCTAGCTTTGCTATAATTGAAATGAATTTTCCTCAGTTATGTTAAAAAGTAGTGAAGAGGGAAGTTAGAAACAGCACTATGGGTTACAGTAGTGGAGCAATCTGTCCTGGCTGTCACAGGAGAAGGTGCATGGAAGTTTATGTCATGAAAGCTAGAAGCCTTAACAGAAAAGGGACTACTCAGGCCATTTTTGTTTTTGAGAATATATGGCTTTTCTGGATTACTCCATTTATTAAAAAGAGTAACTCTTTCCTTTGCTTGTATCAACTCTTGGCCTTTGCATGGCTCAGTGGTAAAGTAAGGAGAGATCCAGCTTTTAAAAAGAGAATGGGGAAGAACAGTGCAGAGAAGGGAGAAGGAATACCAAGTACATATTACAGGGACATTTCCAGTCTTTCCTTAGGTAATTCATTTTTCCGTTTGTGAAAATGGTTATTCTGACTGGAAGAGTAACTACAGAATGCTTTTTTAGGATGTTCAAAAATATGAAGTGAGCAGGTTATATTGTAGTAGAATTGAATCACTTCAAAGTATATGTTCAAAGCCCGCTGGCAAATTTTTCAGGTGACTGACTAAACAAGGAAAAAAAGTAAGAAAGCATATTTGTGGAGGTGTGTTTTAGCAGACCACTTCTCTGTACCAAATAATGTTTGTATATTTGTCTCTTGAAACATGATAAATTAGAAATATCCAGGATCATTAAAATCAATGGGAATTTGCTCTTGACCTTACCGAAGCCAGAACTTTATCCATTATCACTGATCTCTTTGTTCTTCTATGTTGTCACTTTGGTCTGCAACTGTGAAACTTTTGCTAGCTTATGTTTTATCTCCTATGTAGAATTGTAATCAGAACGGGATTGGCTTCCAGGGGAGCTGTTCTGCACTCTCAATATTACTATTAGGCTAAATTACTCTTAATTCACTGACTTTCATTTTTTTCTTTTTTTTTTTCTTTTTTTTTTTTTTGAGAAGTGCTATTGCTAAGCATTTTTTCCCCAGTATAGCAAATGTAAATAACAAGATTTGTTGATATACTTCTTACCAATCCTAAAAGATAGGATTGTAGGATTTTTTAATACTTATGCATGTATTGTCACCTGCAGATTTTACAGGCATTTACATGATAAAATCAGTGTAAGCATTAAACAAAGGTGTCTAAATGCTGCATTTGTTTTAGAGCTTCAAGAATCCAGTGGACAAGTAGCTATTTTCATAACACTGACTACAAATGGGCCTAGGCAAACAAAACAAATGCATTGTTCTGAATGAAATCAAGCTTTCTCTGGAAAGATGTTGGCTGTTTAACAGATAGCAAAACCAACAACAAACAAAACAACAAAAGCTAGAAAAACTAACTGTTGTTTAATTTTTGCCCAATTAACCTAAATCTCAAAAAGCAAAATTCTCTAGGACACAGAATACATTTCCTGAGCAGATCTCTTCCTGGGAAGTATTTTCTTTCAGTGAACATTTCCTCTGCTCTCTACAAAAAACCCATCTATTTGTATATTGGCTTTTGGCCAGACAGAGGTCTATTAATGTAGCCTATGGGAGATGGAAAATAAAACAGCAGTTTTTTTTATTAATGTGAGAACATGTTTTCATTGCAAGACAGAAAATTCATGCATTTTGTGTAGTGATAAAGATATGGGACTTCTTGAGCCCTCTTTTTCAAAGTACTGAATTCTAATTTAAGTAGGTATGTGGTAGCTCAAAGTCTCTGCATATTAGCCCAATAGTGAACCAGCACAATTCAATGTGAAATGGAAAATGAGAAGAGTAATTAATATTACCAGTGGCATTTGTTTAAATGTTGCTTTTCAGAAGCGCTTTAATTACAATATGCTTTTCATGTTGGTTGAGTTCAGTTATGTAGGGAATACAATCATTAATTATCATAATTAAGACACCTGAATTCAGCTTGACTGGCATTCCTTCCTCCCTGAGTTGTATTGTTGTTTTATCTCTGACAGTTAGGTTTTCAATCAGATGTTATCTACTTTTTCCTAATCATTAAGAAATGCTTTACTAATTAGCACATGAAATTCATCCTACATCAGACTGAATTGAATCAAGGTCTATTATCTTGAACAGTAAGACACTTCAGAATTCACAGTAATAGGGCATGAATATGTGATACAGTTCATACACATTTCATGAACCTCCAATGTTACTTTTTTTTTTTTCAAGGCTCTGCAATTAGTTATGCCATTTTCAGGTCACTTAATTCTTGCGCACTGTTTAACAGTCTGTTAGATTACAATGCTCTCAAATAATGAATTAACCCTTCCTATGCCATACTTTGCTGAGATACATTCTTCAACAAAGATGCATTTCTGAAAGGTCTCCTCATGGACTGAGAAGCAGCAACCTACAATACTCTTTCCTGGAATATTGTTTCTTAGAAGAAGAGAACATATTTTGAATATTATACCAACTTTGAATAACAAGTAACCACACGTTATATAAAATCCTTATCCCCAGGATGTGCAATCATGCTGAAAACTTAACCAGGCTCACTGATACTGTCCTCATAGATGGAATATACCATATTATCTATCTGTGTTCAACAGATGAGCCTTTACTATGAATAACAACATAATGACAGAAGACATAATGTTACAGTCTATTTTAGTATTCCCACAGCAGCATTTTCAACAGTCACTCAAGCATTTATTGCTCTGGAGAAAGTTCCATGGTAATTTCATCTCTTTCTAACCAGTTTGGGACCAATCTAAACATGATCTCTATTCAGCTGTCCTCCATATAAGGAAGACTTCTCCATTGTCCGTGGTATAGTTCTGTTGCTGCACACAGTTTTAGTTTTCCTTGATTAAGTAAAGGAAAAGATGTTATGTTTTAATATATACTGCAAAACTGTCAGAACAGATGGAGTTGTATGTTGCGGAGCCCAGGTTGTATTACTGCACGGAGAGGTTAAAATAATTCTATACAATATTAAGACTTTTAATTTATGTAATAAATCTTGCAGGATTACAGTCTTTATGTTCATAGACTTGTTAAAAATTTCAGACAAACTCTTGTGTGTGGATTTATGTTAAATACTTAAGCTTGTGTCAGCTTGTAAACATCTACTCATCAGTGGTTCTAGAAAGTGCAGATTTCTCATTTTAGGCAGAGTAAACACAAACATTTTGATCACTAAAAAGTACACTGATGTATTACTAATAATGGATACTCGGATATTCTCATAAGTCCTTATTTAGATACACAAACTATAATAGCAAGTGGAAACCGTGACCTTGACTGTATTTCCTGTACGACTACTAAAGATCAATGGATGTAGGAACCATTTTCTATTATGATGAGAAATCACAAGTGATTATTGGGTTGTTATGTTAAGGGAAATCCAAATAAAAGCCTTCCACAATCTTGACACAGTATAAAAATCATGTGGTTCTAGAAACATGAGGGATAATTTCTAGACTTACTCTTTCATAGGTACAAGCTTGTTAATCATATCCAGTACTGTGCATTTTACTTTAAAAACTCTAACAGCTTCCTGCTAAAGGAATTGTACTTACCATTGGGAAGACATGGCTGTGTAACACTGGGACAGGATATTCCTACCTCTCCCATCCCTATTAAAAGAAAGACATGCAAGAAAAACATCTTCAGAGTATTCCAGTCCCAGTGCAGAGCCATGAATACCTCTCAGACCGCTTATCAAGGTGCCAAGGTAGAAACTGTATCCTCGATAGGAATGTGCTTTTGTATTGTGCATCTCAAGATTGTTTGTTTATGTGTTACATCAAATGAAGTATCCTAAAGTTGTGCTGAGTTTATTTGGAATGATTTGTTTGTTACTTGTAGGGGCTACTGGAGAAGAATTATCTTTTTTCTGTGTAATGTACAACAGGTTTATGAACAAAAGAACTTGAATCTGAGTTAAGCAGGAAGTACTGCTGGCAGAACTCTTCCCTAGGGGGACTCCTAGCTTTAGAAGCCATTTCCCAGCTCGCTGTCTTGGGGTCTGAATTTCTTGACCTTAAGGATAAACTGTAATGGGCTTCTGTATTCCCTGGATAGAACTGTCAAGCTTTAGTGCTTCAAGAATTCGGTTAAATTGAAAAGCTGAATAAGTGACCAGAATTTTATAGGTGTTGACTCTTTTCAACTCCAGTATCTTCAAAATAATTCATCAAGGAAATGCTCAGCATATCAAAGAGTATTTGAGACTGCCAGTATACAGTCTCTACCAGCCCTAGCTACATCACTGAAAACTTCAGTCTATTAAGTTAAGTGAAATAGCTCTTATTAGGTCTTGCTAGCACTTGCAGGATCTATCTCATGGGGATGAGTTTGCGGAATTATTTCATTAGCTTTTGTCCTGTAATTGCAGATAAAGAGTTGCTGTAGTTGCTTAGAATGCATTTTTTGGTTTTCTTCTTTTAACAAATGATACTTCATGCTGTATTTTTATATTAAATACTCTGCTAGAACTATGTCAGCTATACTGATAAGAAATTACCTTTCCTGTTTTCTTTTTTTTAATGCAGAGAGTTAGTGTACCATCTTATAAGAAGCACGTTCAGTGAGGAGCAGGAAAAATACCTGAATCAAAATAGCAATGCTGCTGAAAGTGAATAAGTACTCCAGGGGAAAAATCATAGAGTGGGGGAGAACTGCATTGTACAATTGAATTGAAAATAATGCTTGTATAGGAAGAGGAGAATAGCATATGATTTCCTTCCATATCTGTACTATAAGAGTGTGTTTTTGTAGTTCATCATTTTTCTTTGGCTGCTGTGTTCAGCTACTGCTCATCTCCCTCAGGGATTTTTCTTAGTAATGGAGGAGACTTCACTTGAAAATGGAGTAGCCTGAAATTTGACAAGCTGGAAAAATACTTTTTTTTTTTTTTAATCTGAATGAAAAAGTGAAGTATTAAGAAAAAAAAAAAGGGATCACAACAATTTCAAAATGTTACTATGCCATTTTTGGAAAACAGTAGTAATGATATATAATGAATTAGTTAATTACAGAGGTATTTATTATTTTCATTTGGGAAAGCATACCATAAATAGTCCATGAATACACTTGTACTCATATATTCTAAAAGGAGGTAAATCATGTTCCTTCAATTCATGTTCATATATAACATTAGAGGAAGCAATGCCACAATGATGCACTGCAACTAGAAATCAGGAAATCTGGCTTTAGGAGAAGCTAGGAGAGTACCTTTTAGCCTGAACACTGGTGATCCTGGAAGTTAAAGGTAGATAAAGCTTATAAATTATTTTTACATGAAGTTGAGACACAAAAGCAGTCTTTAACCAACTACACTGTAACCCTAGCACTTTCACACAAAGTCTGTTTATAAAAATCATTCACTTCAGCCATTTAGTGAGCATTAAGTCATTTTCAAGAGCATTAAATCCTGAATTTTCCCAGTAACAATGTTACTAGAGTTGATAATATTTCTAAAAAGTAAATAGTTTCTATGTTAGTGTGCTTTCCCATTTCTACTTCTTCTCTTTTGTTTCATCCTCGAGTTGTCCATATTTGCAGTTAGTCTTTTGTTTTCTATGACTGATCTGCATCCTAGCTCTCACCGGAACTCTTATTTTGCAAGAGTGCAAATTCATGCACTTTAAAGTAAAAGTGGAATGCTGAAAATTAATAAATTTCAAATTGCAACCAAGAGGGAACATGTTCCAAAATACTACAGGTTCCCACACTAGAAGTGAGATGGCAGTGCATTGTGCAATACATAGCGCAAAGATTGGGCTTGACAATGAAGAATGATAGCGTCCGGCTTTTGAACTGCAGCACCATGCACAAAATTGACACTGTTTCCAAATCAAAACTTTGTATGTGAGGAGAAAGCATCAGATGTTCTGTTGCTTTCTTTTTTTTTTTTTTAAATCTTCCCTGCATAACAGCAGCTCTACCTTGGCAGCACTGAGAGTTGGTAATGCATGACAAACAGTTTCACGGGGACTAGCCAAATCAGAAAATGAGAAGGAAGGCAGAGTGAGCACACAATAATTTTCCATAGCATTCTTTTATTTCACTCCTTCCCAGGAGCATATGCAACCCCAGTGTTGGTTCAGGGGGATGAACATACCCCATCGTGTCACATCATGTTTCCATATCTCATGACTGCGGGTAGGGAGAGCTGTGCACTGTCTGGGGGGCTGTATCTGCCACAGATAGTAAGGAAAACATAGGACTTGCAGCACTGGGCTGGTTACATGTGGAGTTATCAGAGCAAAGGGAGTGGGAATTGAAATTAAAGTGTTGGGCTGACACTGTACTGAATCCACACTGTGACTTCAACTTGTCTGCAGGGAGCAACGTGGACAGGAGCTGATCTGGAATAGCAAGCACAGGTTGGCCTTACTACAGGTAGCTTATCTATGGTCAATCATGACTTTTGCTAATTCACATTTCTAACTATTCCCTCAAGACAGATGTTTCGGTCTGTGATCATAATTCATTTCCTACAGGATAGCTCTATTGTGAGTGTCCCCACTGTGCTCTTTCCCAGAAAAGATGAAGAACCAAATAATATCATCCACCAGTGAAGGCTGTGTCCTAGTCAGAGCTATGATACTTCATCAGCATGATCATTGCAGAAGATGGTTGTTCGCCCTACTCTCCACCATCTCTTGATAAGTCCACTACAGTTTTCATGAGCTAAAATGCATTTTAAGAGAAAAACAGTAAATCTGCTATCCAGAATGTCCTTGTTTATGAACTCAAACATTTTGTATAAAACAAGAACTTGGAGGATAGATGACTAAAATTTCAAATCTAACAACCCCTAAATTAAAGTCACTCTGTTCTTTAATCACAAGATGCTTATGTGTAAAAACAGTCTTTCAAGATGAGGAGATTGAAAAAAAAACAAATTGCTGATGCCTCAGTATTTCACTGGTTTCATTCTCAGCACTTTTGATTCCACCCGATTTTCAAATTGGTGGAAAAATTCCACCAATTTCATCTACATTTTCTTGTGAGTAGTCATTTTGTTTCACTTTTGAAACAAACAAAAAAAAGAGGTGGGAGGGCTGTAGAAAGGATAATTCTTATGTATTCCCTATTTCTTTTTTTTTTTTTTTTCCTATCTGTCTGAGTCTCTCTATTGTGGCTATGAGTAACCCATGCATTTTCCAATTATATTTCCTCTCTCCATAATACTATTTTTGGACAAATACATTGTAGTCTTAAGAAGCAAGAAAACATCTCCTAAGAATTCATCTTGTTTGCACCTTTTGATGTTCCCAACTGCCTCTTTTCTAAAATCTGATGGTTTGCAAGACAAGATTTTAAGTATTTACAGCCACCTCTAATAAACCGCTTCATGGATATTTATGAGATGCTGTTTTAGCAGGCTGTATTATAATATTAATCTAAATCAAGGCTGCTGCTTGGAGACACTCCAGGATTTAGATCTTTACTGAAATCTTTCCAGGTATCTTCATTTTCCCTACTCCTTTTGTTTTTTGTTGTTGCTAATTTCCAGTTGAGTTATTTATCAGATGATATTTGAATATATGCGAATACAGTCTTGACAGGAAGTCAGAGGATCCTAAAATTAATCATTTTAATGTTTAATCAATGCTTTCATACTTGTTTTTCCTTTAAATATAAAGTGAAGTAGTAATGTTAACAGGAAATGATACGAGGTACCCTGCTGTGACAATAAAATTGTATTATACAAGTTTATTACTTACAACTAAAAATGTCATGGAATGTTCTGAAGGCTTGTCTATGAAGCTCTCATGTAATTTTCATATCAATCATTTAGAGGTCTAATGAATCCAGGAGGCCAACATGTAAATTTTCAAGTAACTGCTTTGAGTTTTAGGTGTTGTTGTTTTCTGGATGCTTGTTTTGAGAACCTTAGATCTTGATTTTCAGAAGTGGTATAATGATTGATTCAAACCTCCAAGACAATAAACAAGGTTTAGAGGATGTTTTTTGTATTTAGTTCTCAATAATTTTACCACATTCACAAAAGTGAAGGCAGGCTTACCAGCTACTTGGCACACAGAAGCCTCCTTTATAGTGCGTACATACATTTCTGTGCTGTACATATTACTTCCTTTGTAGCATGTTAGCATTCTGATATGGTCAAACAGGAGCAGGACCAGAAGAGTTTTATGTTACCTCTGGTTAACAGTATAGCACTAAGACAAAATGTGCCTTCTATTTTTATACATCTTCAAGAATTACTGCAGAATTGCTGGAGATGAATCTAAGCCAGTACTTACGTGCCTTTGGTATGATTTGGCACAAAATAATTGTTACATATGAGAGCTCCATAGTAAAATAATAATCCACAAAGGTGCTGTATGAAAGACCAAACTGTATGAAAGATACAAAATACCTACACAAAACTGAATCAAAAGAAAACAAACTTAAAAAAACATAATGAAATTTCATTTCAAAATATTATTTCAAATGGTAAAAACTGGGACATTACCTGTTTCATTCGAAATCTAAGTCATTTTTATTGCTTTCCTATTACACCTGTACAGTCATTGTGTTTTGTGAAACAATAGCTAGAATTAGAGATTTCTGAGGATTAGTACTGATCGTTTTGAATTAAAACATCTCTTCTATGTCTTATTATTATATTGCATTACTGGTGAGCTTTTCTATAACAAAGATACTTTGCTATTCAAGTGTGAAATTTACCAATTTCTGTGGATGAGTGTAAATTCATAAAATACTGAGATTAAACCTCTGTGCATCATGTTAGAACCATCTGCTTGCTCCATCCAATAAGCTGTAACAGCTGATCTATCTGATCAGTTCCTCTATTCTTGCCACAATGTTTTCTTAGATTCTAATACTGTAACATTTGGTCAATACCTTTAGGGAATATCATGGCAAATGTATCTGAGGGCAGATGACAAAGTGTGAGAAATGATGAATGTTGATGTTCAGACAATCTTACAAGACTGTTTGAAGTTATTATAGTCTTCATCTCTGATGGAGCTTCATTTAGTTCTTCCATATAGGAATTTAAGGGCTCCATTCTCCGCTCAACTGCACTGTTTTGATGCCAATGTAATTCCATTGGCTAACTTTCATAGAAATGCAAGTTTTAGATTCATGAAGTCAAATATTCATCAAGCCTGAAGTCGTACAGACAATATTTAATCCACTGTTAACACTATTTGATAGCCGTTCTGGACAGCAGTGTCATTTGATAAAATTTACCTGGCCATCAGTCCTTTCTGCAGCACCATACACAAGCTGTGTTATGACAGATGAGCAAGTAGTTAAAAATCAGATAGGAGGAAAGGGGAGGTCTCCTAAAGATCAAATGGAGACTGATGGAAAACTGTAGGAAAAAGAAAAAACAATACCATGTCTTTACTTTAGAAAGTCTCAGTCTTATTGTTGAAAGCAATTATAAATTTTCAGTAGTGCTATGAAATAAAGTCTGACTGAAGCTTGGTGTTGAGGAAGAGGTTATGGAGTCTGCATTTAAGAGACTGCGGAAGCAAACAGAATATGTTTGAAGCAAGAAGGAGGAATGTGCAAGGACAGATCCTTTATATCAGCCTGAGTTCCCAGCAATGTGAACTTTTCTCCATTAGTACAACATGGAGACATCTAGTATAGAGCGTGTGGTAAGTGATGCACTGTTTTGTGCTCTAGATCATCTGTTCTAGAATGACACGCTCATTATTAGGGATGTGAGCAAGGAAACTGCTGTTTCTACTGTGCAGAAAACAGCTAGATAGGTCAGTTTTATCTGTTTATATTCCTCTCTACGTAAAATGCTTTATCTCTGTTACTGAAATGACACAGGTGTTCTTGTGCAGGTACTCTGCAGTAGGCTGAATTTCATCCTCACTGGTTGTGTGAATACTTAAATTTTAATTTGCCTGTGCCTGCATTTCTAACACTACCAGTTTGCAGAGAGTGTAAACACTATTGTCAGGAAGGCTATGTGCAGAAATCTGCTTTGATTGGCTGAGAATGCATCAACCGTGAGGTATTCTCTGCAATATTTTTAGCAGAGAAAGGGAAATATGCATTAATTCAGTCAAATTAACAGGACAAAATGACAAATCCATGAACAATGTCAATTCATCCTTCAGGTGCAGTTCTTGCCACATCAAAGGGAGGTAGTAAGGTGAGTCATTATACCCTTTATTGGGTTGCGACACTTCTGTTGTTTTAAGACCGTTTTGCTTTTCCTATATGCTCAACTGCTGTGTTCAGTTCCAGTGGTATACTGTTCTATCTGGTGTGCTGTTGGAAGCAAGCTGAGAAAAGGCTGTATGCCTGAATTAAAACAGCAGCCAGTAAAATCTATTGTATTTCATACCTTTAAATAATACTGATTTGTAATTATGGAAGTTATTTCATCCAGTGTATCAAAAATGCTTTGAAAACAGTTAACACAGCTTCTACTGCTTTGTGAAGCAACTACACAGCATAGGTATCACTTGCTTTAGTATGATTTTGGCTCTTGAAAATGTTCCTCAGGTACACTTAAACTGACAGCCCAGCAGTCAGTCCCCAAGAAGCACATGACCTGTTTTTGCATTTCCCAGATACCAAGATGAGGCAAAACTGGATGCACTAATCCTAGCCTTACTTTAAAGCTCTGTGTAAACTGGGTAAGAAATCCTGAGCCTGAGCTACATATTCAAATTGCTTTCCTTACTTGCAAGTGCAGACAAGATAGTTCCATTCTAGGGGCCACCCAGACTGATATCTCTTAGTGATAGATTGAGTGCCACTGCAATTATGTCCCCTGTGGACCTGCCTGTATGATGTAGCCTGGACTTCACAAAAAAAGCTAGATCTTTAAGCAGAGACATTGCCTCTCAATCTCAGGCTGCCTCTCAATAATCACAGTGTGAAACATTCTAAAAACAGAATCCTAGTAGAGTATAGTTTTTAAACAGAGGGTTGGTTCTTAACCTCTTCCTTGTTCTTCTGATCCCAAAGGGTGTTTAATGGGAGAGGGCTTTGGAAGGGATCTCCTGCTGAAGTTGAGGGCTGCTCATATACTTCTTGAGCTAATTTACCCTTTACTTCTGACTGAGGTATTGGTAGCCTATAGATCACACTAGGTTCTGTTAATGTGCGGAGCACATTCACCCTGCATTCAGAAACTATCTTCCCTGGTCAATTCTCCCAAAGAGCCACTTGGAAATTCAGTGTTTTTCCTTAAACATACTGCAGCAATATAAACCTTTGGTGCAGTATCAGGCTGCTGATGCTAAAGGGGTGCATTTTATCCTTCATGAGCCTGGTGCTCACCCCAGGAGTTAAAGATACCTAAGGGTTTGATTTAAATCCAACAGAACTAAGAAACGTCAAAAGAGGATCTGCATCTTTAAAGTAGGTCCATTGTGTCTCAGTGTTGTAGATAAGCTTCAGTCAGTATAAGAGCAGGGGAAGTTTCACTCTGGTAAGAGTAATACAATTTGAAATGCTGGCAGCTGATAAGTGCAGGTGAGGATAAAGGCATGTCTGCATCATTCACTTGAATTGCATTTTGAATATATTGTTCTTTGTTGGAAAATTCTGCAAATATATTTCAGTCACATTACGTTACTGCTAGTATGCTTAATTATATCCTTTCCACAAAGTCCTCAGTTTTAATATTCTTCAGAAAAAAAAAAAAAAAAAAAAAAAGCAAAAAAGCTAAATATCTGTCTAGAGCTCCCAACTCCAGAGCTATCATGATAGCTGTTTCTTCCACTTTCTGAAGAATTGACTCCAGCAGCCTTTCCACAGCTCAGTCAAAACACTGCACTTGTTCTACACAAGGGAGTACAGTTTGGACATGTGTGAGCTACACGTTCTGGAAAAATCTTACACCTAGAGAATACACGGAGATTTTGTTCATGTCTTAGTCATGCAAATTAAAAAGCAATGCAGCAAGTTTTCATCCCTTGCAGCCTGAATTTTGTGATGCTGTATGTCTTTAATTGCAGCTAGGTTTAACTCTTCAATTACAGGACACTATTCAAACAGATTAGTTTTATCTATTTTGAGTCTGAAAGTACAAGCAATGTTTCAAACACATTTGATGATACACTTTCACAAAGGTGGTGCTCTCCTATGATAAAATCAAATAATCACATTGATTCTCACTTGATACCTGGCAAACTTTTGAAGAATACATGTGGTAGTTGAATTGTATACTGTATTACTGAAGGATTTACTTCCAAAATGAGGTTTTTGGGATTGGTAATGTTTTGTTAATTAAGTGTATTTTAAAGGATTTATGCTATCATCTTCTTCATGGAAGCTGAACTTTCAAGGAATTTGCTGCCATAAATAACTCTTCCTGTGAGATTAAAAAGGAGTTTGATAAATCATTATGTTTTCATTACTTTTCCCAAACAGGATCAATTAATATAGTTTTCGTTAGGGATAAAATAATATTTAAGGACGTTTAAATGAACATCTCTTCATTTTTTAGTTTAGCTCCTTGTTTTATGTTGTGAACTATGACTTCTACTAGGACTTTCTGAATAAAAGCGATGCAGATTTTTTTTGAGGTGTAACCTTCCCTTCTCATCCTTGTGTGGTCATTGCCACTTCTTGCCCCCTCTGCAGTGCAGGTGGAGTGCTCTGGCTGCTCTCCCATTCTAGAAGGTGTGTGTGAGATGCAGCTGATTGCTCTAATGACCAGCTGCATCTGCCATGTAGGCTCCAGAGTTTCAGAAAGGCTGCAGCTGATGGATTGTTTGTCTTTGCCTGGCTACATCCCTTGCTTTTGGCATGTGTCCCAGGGAGAGGAAAGGGAGAGATCTCCAGGGTCAAGTTGAAATTGCAGACCTGTAGCCAAACAGCCTGCTCTTTCACAGCAAAGCTAGGCTACATCGAGAGGATACATCTGAAAGACAATAATAGTAAAGGAATAAACAAGGTAGTACAAATGTCTAATTACCAAAAAAAAAAAAAAAAAAAAAGGAAAAAAGGGGGTCACCTGGTTTTGAAGTGGATTTGTCTGGGGCAAAAAAGTACTGACATATGTTGGAATATATTCAGGGAGTAACTTGAAAGCTAGTACTTCTAATTGGTGTACAGTAAGTAAGGATCTCCTACAAGGATTCTTGACACTTATTGAGACAGTTAGTCATCAAAACATCTACATACTTTTGCAATGTAATCAGCCCTCACCTTACTTGGGGAACTGTAGGGACGTACACAACACTTGCTTTTGGCTTCAAAGAGAGCCAGTGACAAATCCTGGTTTACAGTCCACGAGAGGATTCCTGGCCCCCAGTGCTGTGTTTAGACTATTGATGACATCAATCATAGTGAAAGCACAGCGTAGTTGTCAACCCCCCTATGTATTGCTGTTTTTTAAAGATAGCCAATGCTGTGTCACAAGCACTTGAATTTCTTAGCAGGAAGAAAAAGGTGTAGTCTGCATTCTGTCACCATTGAAGAAAAATGCAATGCATTTATCATAGAAAAAAAGGTGTAGACTTTAGATTTAGGCTTCTCGCCATGTATAAAGAGTTGATGTATGTTATTAGAAACTACTCTCCTAGGCTGTATTTCATTTAAGCTTTTAGAGCCATCTAAATCAACTTCTTTAGCTTTAGGAAGATAAAGATTGTAAAACAAATTATCTGAGCATCAGGAGACCTACCATTTTGATTTATAACTGCTACATACAGTAAGTATATAATTCACTTACAAATCATCAAGCTGATGTGTATTTTCAGAATTTCAGACTATTTGGTTACTGTAAGTTCAAATAAAATAATATCAGCATGTGTTTACTTTTTGTAAGGCAAGAAAGAAATACAGGCAAATGACAACACTAAAAAGTAATTAAGGGTACTTAGGAATGCAAGGCCATTTTTTCTTATGCTGTCACTGTTTATGAAGTAAGCATGTGCCTACTGGAACATTGTTCATAATATTAATATTACCTGTAGATCAGGGTGTCTTACTGTGAGCTAAATACATTTGATCTACCCTGAAGCAGCTACATTTGAGTATCATATGGTTCTCAAGTTGACTGTAACTGGACATCTGGAATGAATTTCCTGATAACTCATTTTAGATGCATTAGCATACATGTGGAATGTTTCTTCAGAAATGTTCTTCAGAATACAAGAAAGAACTACAGAGAAAAATAACAAAGAAGTCCTTTTATCTATATAGAAAATGTGCCTGAATTTAAGCTTTTCTTTAGCAAGAGATTCTGTATGGTAGCCATACTATCATATATTAGATTTAAGGGCTAGCTGGGACAGGGATATTGAATTCTCTAGCCAGTAATACAGCAGAGAATGATGTGGCTAGAATCACAGCTTAATTGCTTTGATTTCCATAATGTTAAGACAGCTACTTACAGCTGATCTGGAGCTGCTTCTGACTTCACTGCTCTGGTTTCAGTATTTAGATGCCTGGATGATCATAATCCTCTTTTTAAAGAAAAGGAAGAAGGAAGAAAGATGTAATTTACAGTTGCTTTTCGTTGTCTTTGACCTTTCTTTCTAAAATGAATGTTTAGAATTAGGGGAGAAAGGAAGAAATTTTTTTTTTTTTTTCACAGTAAGAATTAGGTGCTAGACAACACTGAAGCAGCATTCAATTTCCTCTCATTTCAACAAAATCGACTCATTAACTACTATTTGCATGGTCTGTGGAGCAGTTTGTCAATTTTTTTATTCTTAGGGAAATGATGTATATAGCTGACTGACCACCCCTGAAGTAAGCCCTTACCATTGTCATCTTTACTGTGCTAGACAGCTGAAGGAGTAACTGAATTCTCATTTGCCAAGAGCTCCCCTTTTAAACTAAAATTTATATAAACTTTCTAATAAAGAAGAGTGAAGCTGTGCTTGAAGAGTTAACATCTGAGTACAGTAGGGTCTTAAAATTTCCATGGCAACAGCTTAATATGATCAGTAAGTTGAGTGGACTGTTTTGCTATGAGGTATCATTAAAAGAAAAGTCATACTGGGAAACACACATGTATCATGAAATAAAATCTCTTCTGCGCAGTTTTGGAAACAGCCAATTTCTTTGTTTCTCTACATTAAAAAATTGTTTTTAAATTGCCATTACATTAGAAATGGAAGCAGTAATTTACATGGCTTTTAATTACAGTTTTTGTGATCAAAGTGATGTAAACTTAAAGAACAGCAACTTTATAAAGGAGGTAATCTGACAGCTGCCACTAAATCTCTTATTTACAATATGTTTTTCAAATACACTCGTATTTTGCAGCAGCTTTTTCGTGCTACTGCAATGTGTAGTTCTCTGTGGTAGTAGGGATGGGCTCAGCTGCCAGTTCAGTTATTTCTATTAGGAATATATTGATAGCTAGTGCACCAGCAGTGTCTAGCCTCCTTTGCCAAATCTATCATTTTTAAAAGGTCAAAGGTCTGCACTGAGTGGGGTGGGACAGATTTTTTTGTACCTCTTTGCTCCATATGTGTCAGTCACAGAGTATCACAGGAACATAACACATCAAGATATCTATAACTTTTTTTTCTGGATATTCTTGTTAATTATTATTATCTGAATCCCATTGCATATTTTAGAAGCAAACAGTGGATCAAACAGCTCATTAGATCATAAGAAAGCATGCCTAGTTTTTTCCCAAGCTAGGGTATGCACTAATGCTTAGCTCTTCTGCACTGCCTAGAAGAAGAGTCATGAGGCTGCAAGAGAGGTAAATCGGTTCTGATGCAAAGGGTGGAAAGATGAAGACAGCATGACTAGTTACAGATTGAACTCTGCACATTAGTCAGGATGAAACATTCTTCCAAGTTTATTTGAGTGGATGAAGAAGTCATGCATGAAGATATCTGTGTCTTTTGCTATAGAACATGAAAATGCATTTGTTTTTGTCACCCATTGCCTCACTTGTGTATTTCAACAGCAATCCATTCTTGGCAGATGTATTTTGCTATGTATGTCGTAGAGAAGACCTATTTGGACTTTGTAGGCGTTAATTTTATATAAATAATAATTTAATATGAAATATGAAAGAGTGTGGTAAATGTGAGAATCTGAATTTGACAGAAATAAATACTCTTTCCATTGCCAGGAAGGAAGAAATAGTGTGTAGCATGTCAGTGGAATCCATAAATCAGATTATGTCATTCTCACTTAATCAAATTTACCTTGACTTGTTTTTACTAACTGTCACCCATGTGTTACCTACTGTCAGCAGCTGTTTGCATCTTTTTGCATAATACCTATGCAGATGATGTATAGGACAGTGCTGTATCTTGGACTCAAAGTATATTTGTCACATATTATTACTATCACATGGTGCTTAATATCAGTCCTATTTAAGTGTAAGTCTTGATAAAAATGATGGTGAAATAGGTTGTCCAAACCTCCGAGATTGTGCTTTGTTGTTTTGAACCAGCCTTCTTTTAAAAATGAGGGCTGTTTATTTTTCTCTTTCTAATCAAGTATATGCCATAAATATTTCACTTTCCATGCCAAATTTTAATGCCTTCTAAAAAGCTGCACACTGACCTCAGGTCTATAAAAATCTTTCATGTAGAGCATCATCTAAGGGACACATTGCTTCCTGTAAGAAAATAAAAAAAGAGGCAATAAGTTGCAAATCCCAAAGCAGCTAAGTGAGAGTGGAAGCAAGTGCCTTGGGTTCACAGAAACTGTAAATTGTGGTTTAGTGATCTCACTGGAGCCTAAGAAAAATGAAAAGAAAAATTGGTGCTAGAAATAAGATGATAAAAAATATACAAATAGTTGAACTGGATTAAGGATAACAAGGTGACAAATTCCTGGAAGGTATGAATTCTGGAAATGTACATCTATCATCATAAGGGTTCTCAGCACATTTGTAAAACATTATCAAACCTTATGGGGATGGGTCCTGAAACAGTGAGAGTTGTGATAGGAGAATAGTAAAAATGGGTGCAACAGAATGTCAAGTAGCAGAATGCAAACCACAAGGGTGCCCCTCCTTCTGGACATGGAACAAAAAGCAAATACAGATGTGACTACACTAAAACAAGTTACAGTTTTCTGCCAACTCACCAAGGAAGAATACAGCTAGTGCTGTGAGGCAAGGTGTTGTTTTGGCTTGATGGGCCATGAGAAAGTCTCCCGGAATTCTTGAAGTGTTATCATTCATTGCTGTGGTCAATACCTGTGGTTCCAGAAGAGAATCTGAGGTAAAGCTGTTTCAGCAGCCTGTTAACTGAGGCTGTCAGTTATGCAGCTTGCCATAGCATCATACACGAACTGGACTCCAAACCTTGTTTATTTCTCATAATTTTGCTGAATCTTATTTTGTTCACTGCTTCTTATACTGTCCCTCTGAAATGCTGCCTTTGAAAGTGGTGTTTACTTGTAGTAGCAATTACCGAATATTCAATTTTTTCTTTTGCAATTTCACTGAATTTTGTGCTGAAACGTATTTTGTATGGTGGTGTTTTTCTTTCTTGATTGGGAGATATGGCCTATAAGTTATGTTCCCAGAACAGCTAATCATCTGATGAACTTCAGTTTTATAATTTGTGAAAACAGGTGCCCTTTCACAAATAAGAGTGACGTTTATGCAAACATTTCTTCTAAAAATTGTTTTGTTGTCTATTCATAAAAATGCAAGGAAACTTTATCTCTGTGGTTTCCTTGTTCTAATTTATTTCACAAATGAATTTAAGACAGCTAGCAAACAGAAAAAATTATCCTTGTTGAGGTGTTATTTCATTCTATTTTAAATATTAATGTGTGATTTTGCATCGTTATGTAGAACTCTTCACAAAGATGATATAAACTGTTCACTAAGGAAAATATGAAGTCTCTGAAATGTCTGCTCATAAATTATAAGAAAAAACCATAGGTAGAATTATAGACAAGGAAAATCCAGAACAGAAGGACTGAGGACTGCTGGAATATAAGACATGGCTGGCAAGTATCCCAAGCTGCATTTCTTGATGACCTTTTCTTTCATAATCATCATAATGTCTTTGCATTATCAGGCCACAAAATCCTGTGATCAAGAGCCTGTATCTTGTTTCTGTATATCAAGAGGATATCAGGTTAAATACATAAAATACCATTTTCATTATTTATTTTTCTTTGCTTTTACCGTGATTGATATCAATCACAGGCCCTGAAAGCCTAGACTCCCACCATGGTATGCCTAGTAAAGGTGGAACACCCATAGCTCTAGATCAGAGTAAGGATATGTTGAGAAGAGAATGGAAAGGATCTTCTCACACAGTTGTGATTTTGGGGCAGCGATATGTTGCAGAGGGTTTTACAGAGAACTCTGCATACTACCTGCCTACTACATACTACCTGATTCTTCGGAGGGCCCTTCAGCTTCCAGAGCAACCCAGGCTTGTGCACATAAATCCTGACTTAATTTCCTTTTTCCAAGGTTGCAAATTTTAGTCTAAACACAGATTCTTCTGGTCTAGCATACCAAACTAAGGCAGATTTCTTTCGAAGTCTGAATAAAAAGATAACAAAAGGGAGATTGCTATGAAATCCACTGTGATAGAAATAAGCAAATCTTAATGGATTTTCTTACATGTTCCTTTTGGGGAATTGTAAGATAACCCACATACACATTTTTTATTTTGTTTGCACACATCTTCACTGATCTCACTCTGGTCCATGCAAATAATCTCTTGCTTACATAGCCCCGTGTTACTGTATGAAGGTTTTATTGAGTTCTCTTAACTAGATTTGGGCTTTATTATCTGTTTGCCAAGTGATAGGCAATATTAATGCTGTTTTCTGCCAACATACAAACTATACAAATATTTCTAATTTCATTACAGCCGTTGAATTAATTGACTATAATGTGATGCTGAGGACTCTGCTACACAGAAGGAAAAGAAAATTAAGGTGGCAATAAGCATAATTGAAATCCTTTACTTATTTAACAATTATTTTTTGCATTCTCTTTTTATTTGTTCTTCATAGTTTTGGTTGTCCGATTGTTAATTCCAGTAAACACAAGTCTTCTAGATTTGTAGCTGTTTTGACATGCCACTGCTAGCTCACTGAAATGTGACAAGTACAGAAGAGAAGTTCTGATTGGATTTTATTGCAGTATTATGCTATGCCTACCAGTAAAAAATGCAGAGAAAATTGAATCCTAAAATTATCTGCCTCTTTTCCATTTACTCTCCAACCCATTTCTTCTATTTTTCAATTATCATCTGGTAATAAATGTGTCATAGTGCAAGATGAGACCTCAGTGGAATACAGTAACACTGAAGACAGATTGGAAAATTCAAGAACATTCAAACTTGTTTGGATGCAAATTTGGTCATTATATGAACCGTAAGTTATGTGCTGTAGAGAGAGACAGTGGTAAAGCTCTAGAAATTTTCTTTGCTAACAAAGCAATCCACTACCATATCTGCAGCCAGACACCAGGATATCCCTCCTTCCGAATGAATTTCCTGATCTGAGACAGACTGTGAGGTTTATGAAGCATTTAATTCCCTTTGAATGTTTATCTGGGAATTAGGTGTGTTACAGACATTGGACAAAAGCCATGTCCTTTGGAATCAGTGATTTAAATTTATATCTGCTCCTATACACAGCCAGGATTTCTGTCCTTGTATCAATTCTGTAAATGTATGCATCCCGCTCTCCATTACTCACTTCTCCTTGCCTGTCTCTTCATTTGTCCCCAGGAATATCACATAGAAGAGACCTTCCTAGCCTGTTGTTACTCTCACACTCTTCCAAGACATTTGAATTCTCAGGAGATATCTTGAGAGACAGCATTTTCCAGATATTCAATTTTTCTGTAGACTATAAGGAAAATGGCTGTACATTCTAGAGCTTCTGCAACTAATTTTAGAGGAATCAGTTTGCTAGCATTTGAATCACTTAGGAACCAGATTGTTGGGACTCCAGACATCATTTAACCAAACTGTGCAGAATTCTCAAGAGCACCCTAGTATGTTTTCGGTATGCTAGTCAAGGTTCAATGGCAGTTATCTGTGCCATATGTTTTCACCAAAAAAATGCATCACTTTTCCAGAACAATACTATGTAACTGTTAAAATGCAAGTTTGCAGTCTCTCAGTTTACTCTCCACTTTACTGCTGGAGCTAGATATCTGCACATTATGTATGTGGTCAGCAACTTAATGTGCTAACTTGTGTAGCTATAATTATATATATGACACATTTCTCAGTTGCCTTACCTGTCATTATTTGTTGAATCTTTATTTACCCAATTCAGGGAAAGAAAATCAGGCCTTAACTTTGAAAGATCCATTTGTTTCTTGAATCTTTTGCTAAATCTATTAATACATGGGTTATAAGGCTGATTTAATACCAGTTGAAAATACAGATTTCTGATTGATTTTGGCAAGTGAAGATACTGAGAGGTGGTGCTGAGTCCCCAGCTTTTCTTTTTCTTTTAAAGCAAAAGATTATGTCCTATAACATCATAGGTAAGCTCAGTGTCTGACTGAGGGAAGAATGAGCCACATCAAAAACTACCCAACTGTAGATGTAGTTATAAGTTAGACACTGGCAATGAATAAAACAAGGCTGGAATTGAAAAGAAAGCTCCTCTGTCGGAGGAGTCAAGACCACAGATAACCTTTCAAGCGGAGGTCTTCAGGCTAATTTGAAGATGGAATTTGATGTGTCTGTGAGAGGAATAAGCTGAAAGTTTGGTATACTGGGAAGTTCTTTATATCTACTTGCTGATTCTTTGTATGCAGGGACAGTGATACTATACACAGGTGATAATATAAACTGTGGACTTCATTGTGGCAAATCATTACAAATAGGAAACAGTGATCATAAAGGACAGCATCATCTATTCACTGCACTGGGACATAGAAACTCAGATTCCCTGGATAGAAATGGTCTGGGAATCTTTACAATGACTTAAATTTTGAGTTGTATGCAACAGTTTAGCAGAAACAGAAACGTTTAGCATGCTGACGACAATTTTTGTACGCTGCACATCAGGAAAACACAGGAAAGGAATAAAATTCTCTTTCTTTTTTTTTTTTTTTTAAACCTGTATTTCTGGTCAAATTTACCATCATATGTGTTGAAGATTAAAACAAATTAAAATTGTAATGTGAAAATAGCAATAGCACAATTTTACATTACCATACAGTACCATACTGGTCCACTGATTTCAACATAGGTATTTCTTACTCACACTGTGTCAAAGAAAGGGCAATTTATCTAAGACACTATATAGAAATCATGTGTGAGAAGCATCAAGGCAGTATTCCTATGAGAGGAAACTCAAATTTCTTTAATCCTTTCAGTGGTAGATGAAGTGAGAGTGACCACTGAGTTGGCCCGTAATCTATCATTTCCTATGAGTTATTCTTAACGATATAAAATGAAAAGAATTTGATTAATAGTTTGTACCACTCTTTACAGAGAAGAACTTCTGTTAGATTTTCCAGTTCACGGTATGCATACAGCCTCTGCATCCAGTTTAGCTCCAGTTTTCTTCCTTCTTAGAGCATCAGTACTCTTGTTTATTGCTTCATTACTGAATTTGTGAATCTTCAGCTAAACCCTTGGAAATCTTGATGGACCAGAAACAGTGATGAGAATAAATAACCCATTATTCTTGCCCTCTGCAAGTCATCTTGGTTTTACAGAGAGGCAAGAAAGGGATGCATTCACTTTAGCCAGAAAAGACCACATGGAGAACTAAGAAAATAATTCAGGCTATATGTCACTGCCACCTTCTGCTGTGACTGTTAGATGTGGTTTTCTATCTTGTAACCCGGATAAAGTTAGTTCTTCCTCGATCAGGCTATTTCTTCATTTAGCCTAGTAAGACAAGTTAAAAGGAAGCAAGCCAACAAAGTCCATGTCCAATGCTATTATCTGTAAAGGCTCATTGTAAAGGCTGATTTTTATTTCATTTAAAGCTTCCAGCCAGAAAACTTCACACACGAAGGTTGGAAAGACAGCCCCCTCTCTATTGTTCTCCACTTTTGATTTGCTGTGAAAGGATCCTCTATTTTAAGAATCATGATTGTCTTCTTTTAAGGGCAATTTTAGGACTGTTCTCTTGAAGCAGAAGTAGGTGGGGGTGGAGATCATAAATCCAGCAAAGTACATTATAAAGGCCTAATAAATGCTAGGGCTGCAGTGTATACTTTAGCCTAAGGGGATCAAGACCATTCTCCCCGTGTCTTTCTTACACACACATTTCCTGGTTCTAACAAGATTAAATACAGATTTCATTGTATTTATATGACAATCCTAGTACAGGCCAAAACCAGGGTAGTTGAACAAATAGGTATCTAAACTACAATAAAATTTTAAAATACTTTAGGAAAGCATTTTTTAATCTTATACTTTTAAGGTACTACCTCAGCCAAATTAATCTTGAGAAGAGAGTAGTTTTTTGTGACCGTGCACATCTAATATTGTTTAAACTAGATTTGCCGAAACAATTCTCAGACTTAAAAATAACAGCATGACTTGTGGAATTATAATTCTAAACATACCTGCTGTGCCTTGTTAAGGAAATAAAAAAGGAGAAGAAAAAAATACAGGAATGTGGTTGGTGTGTTTGGGCTCATCTTGTAAGAAATCATAGACAACAGCATTTCTAGGAACTTCCTGTCAGCCCTGATAGTTCCCCAACTTTGCTTACATTTTTTTTTTTTTTTTTTTTTTTTACTTGTTGTAGTACTAAAGATTTTTTTAAATTACATCGATGGAAAAGTAAATTCCTTCCTGTTAAACTGTCACCACTTACCAGACAGTTGCAAACAATGTCAGCTGGTACTCTGGTGACAGATAGACCTATGCCATGCTTTTGTTGTGCTAGAAAATGACCAGAGAACATTTTATGTACGATATTTACCTGTAGTTCATTTCTGTATCACATTGGAAATGTCCAGTGAGTAAGTACATATTTTGATTAGCAGAACATAGAAAATTGAAAAATTAGTGTGGTGCAAATGATGAGAAAACCCTGAGGTGCCATTCCTCGTCCCTCTCCAAGATAGGTACCTTCCAAATGGGATGTCAAAGTACACAAAGATGACACAACATTTTAGTCTCAGTATCTTTTGCTAGTCTCTGTCTGATGCCCTTTTTCTAAAGCTTCCCTTGAATTCATCAGCATTTGTCCTTGTCTTTGTACATCAGAACCTTTTCATATTGGTAGCTTGAAATGCAGCTCTAATGTTGTTACTCGTGTTTTGTGTATCAAGAAAATCAAGTGTCTCTCTTTTTTTAACAACAATTTTGCTACAAACTCGAACTATTAGGCAGTCATTCATTACTATTACTGTTGTTAAGCAGCCATATCTCTAGAGGATGACCCTTTCTTAGATAAAATTTTGATTACCACACCAAACTTGGTCTTGTAAGTTGTGATAGCATAACCTCTTTTTCCTTTAGAATTCTATGATTCAGCAGTAAGTGACTTGGGGTCTACTATTAATCATTTATGAAGATCAAAAACAGTGTTCAGTTAGCGATGTACTCTGGGACAGTTTTATATTTCTAAATATGACATGTTTCTGGTGACTTTAGTACATAAATGACACGTTCAACTTTAGGAAATCTAAAAACAATGCAAAATGATGGAAATGGATGCTACTCGTGAGGCCCCATCTGGAGTGTTGCATTTGGATCTGTGGTCCTCAATGCAAGAAAGATATGGAGGTTTAGGGGCGGGTCCAGAGGAGGGCCACAAAGATGACTGAAGAGCTTTCCTATCAGTCAGGCTGAGGGAGCTGAGATTATTCAGGCTGGAGAAGACTTCAGGAAGACAGTTGTCCTTCCAGTATTTAAAGGGTGATTATAAACAGGAGAGAAATCAATTTTTTACATGGGTAGATAGTGATAGGACAAGAGAGTATGGTTTTAAAGTAAAGGAGGGAAGATTTAAGTTAGACGTCAGGGAGAAGTTTTTCACTGAGAGCTGTTGAGGTGCTAGAACAGATTTCCCAGAGTGCTGGGGATTCTCCATCTCTGGAGGTGCTCGAGGCCAGGTTGGGTGAGGCCCTGGTCAACCTGATTTAGTACTTGATCTAGTGGTTGGCAGGCCTGCCTGAAGCAGGAGGGTTGGAACTTGATGATCCTTGAGGTCCCTTCCTACCCAAGCCATTCTATGATTCTATCCAGTTATCCAAATATTACTATTTGTATACATATATGGATATCCATATATGGATATTTAATTACATTTTTGATTCAAGATTTTAGAGAAGAGGTGGAGGCTTTTAATTTAAAGTTGTTCTTTTGTTTTTTTTTTTAATTCACATTAAAAATTGTTATTCCTAAGCTTGTGTGATTCTTCTTTCTCAGCTTCATGTCCTGAGTGTTCAGGCTTCCAACATAGCCAATGCCAAACCATCACTACCTTAAAGTAAAAATAAACTCAGATGTTCAGATTGTTAAGCTATTGTTCTACTTTTAAAGAGAATTTTCCCAGAATTGTTAAAATAATAATCTGATTACCATACTTGTGATATAATTAATCTTTTTCAAAATAACTGTCATAGAAAGTATTTTTTTGAAGAGATATAGAACTTCATCTCTGAAAAATGTGTGTACTTATTAGGAGTTGTAAGGAAGTTTTTGGTCCAAGTATTGAAAACAGTGGCATGCTTGTAAATAAATCAATTATACTTCTCTGTTCAGGGCACATAGAAAATAAATCAAATTCTGTTATCTCTAAAATTAAAATGGGAAAATTCAATTTTATCTGTTTGCATTTTATTAATAAGTTTTAATAATGTAGTGACATTGCAGTGCCCTAAAAAACATTCTAGAGAATTTTAACATAAGCAGTCTGAGAAGCAAAGTGATCACGTGCTCTTAATAACTGGAAAAAGAATTGACAAATGTGAGATATTCCCAACTGCTGCTTCTTGGAGTTCATTCACTTGATAAATCTATTCTATCTTAATGCTGTGAGAATTCTAATTAGTATGAAACTCTCCTGGAAATGAAAGGTGGGTAGGTGTGTGGCGGGTTTAATGTTGAACAAGAGGAATCTGCAGTAGCCGCAGACAATCATTTGATCTAAATAGCTGGACATTGAAAATGCCTAAGACATTCAAATCATATTTGCAGTAATAAACTCTTCCCACTGATATAAAATGAAGGCTCTTAAAACTATAATATTTCTTTTAGGATGACTGAAAAAAAAACAAACAACCAACATCTGACTTTGATATTGAAAATCTGGTTTCATTTTGAATGAGGGCAAAAAACAAATTAGATTGTTTGTAAGATAACTATTTCAAAATATTTAATTATAGTTCATTGAAATATTCCTTTAAAGGCAACTCATTTGTTTAAAGGATAGATGCATTCTTATAGAGGTAACTCAGTAGTATTGAACTGTTTCAATGATTATTGTTACTGTAAAAATGTAAATGCTAAATATTTGGTTATGTTATTTTCTCTTTAGAATGTGATTATCCTTTCTGTACCATGAAGTATTTTGTTTTTAAGATCACAGAAGCTCTGGGCATTCAAAGAAGGAAATTAAAATTCAGGAGATGCACATGGAAAAATTAGACATTTCCTGGATTAGATAGCAGACTAATGAAAATTTACTGGATGAAGATTTTACATTCAGAAGCCTCAGTTCTGCCTTCTGACTCTGAGATTCCTAAGTTCAGGGAACCCAAGTAATTCAGAAGTGAAATAAAAAGAACCCAAAATGGATTACTTTGTGAAGCATCATACAATCTGTCTCATGACTTTTTGGAGCTTTTATTGTCCTGTTAAGCCAAGGAATAGGATATCTGTCCTGCAGAAAATCCTCAGAAGCTTTTATGGACTAATTTTCACAGTTTTTATTCATCTGTCTCATTTCCTAACTCGTCTTTCCCCCTTGAAATAAGCCAATGGGACGGATGTATTTTGTTGAGGGAGTTCTTATTTTGAAAGATGGAAGATGCTGCACAGTGCCTTTACTAATAGTCATTCAGTCTGTCACATCTTAACACTGCTATGTGTATGTGGAACGATACAGGCTGCATTTATCATGAAATTTGCTCTCAGGCAACTTTCTGAGCATACAGATAAAGGGAATTCATTTGTGCCCTGATCATTGTGACTGTGTTCTTCAGCAGGTAGAAAGACATGCTGATTTTGTCTTGATAATGATGGTGTATTATGTATTGATGGCAAAACGTTTGTACTTAATGATGCCCATAAATGCCAGTGGAGCATCTTTTTCCTGCTCTTAAGACATTTAGAAGTATAAATATTCTATCAATTTCTTTTGTTTTCAGAGATACAAATGATGTTTAGATGCCTGATAAGGCATTTCCATCTGTGATTGAAAGTGGAGTGACAAGGTAGAGGCTGCTATATATAACAAGTGGTATGTTATTTACCTCAGAACATCATTGGATGTTTTTGTAAGTGGCTTGTCTTTCTACAAATATAGCCTCAGATCTTCAATTGAAATTCAGACTAAATATTCTCTTAATTCTGGAATCAATGTGTAATTTGAGTTATTGATCAGGAGTACTGAAATAGTAGTTCTTCTGTTTTTAAAATTAATCCATCTTTATTCAAGAAAATATCAGTTTATTGGTGATCTCTGGCTCCACATTTTGCCCTCCAGCTTCTCTTTCTTTCTGGCAGAATGGCAGTGTCAGAATTAAATAATGTCTTTGGCCAGTGACTTGTCTAGCTTTATCTCTGTGAATGCAAGCCCAAATCTTTTTTGTATCTCCGTGTTCCAGTCTTTTTGCAGTTCACATGATTTTCCCATATGTGGGGAATTCAGAACATAAAATGTTATAAATGAATGAGAGGCAATTAGACCAGCTCCAGAGCATGACATAAAAGGGTAAATTTTTGTAAAAATAAGAATGGTGCCTGAATGTATCTAGCATTTCATTGCCAGCTTGCTGTGTTTCCCTTTTATGTTTTGGCAGATAGTGAGTAGCATCAGTTCATAGTAGCGTGAGGGATCATCTGCTTTATTTAAATGAATATGAGAACTGGTCCTAGCAAGTTGTCTCCCTCTTCTGACCTCTTGCCATTTCTCACAAATGAGGCACTCCAGTGATGGTTGGAAACCCTGTCTCATGTCTTTGTACGTCACCACTTCTGGCAAAAAAGGATAAAGGCATAATATTTTATGAGTTTTTATTATAGACCACATACTGTTAAAGGCAGGTCACTCCCCAGTCTTCTCTTTTCCTCAGAGTTATAAGCAGGATATGAAGAATAGGGTCATACCAAGTGCAGTATTCATAAAAAGGTTAATCGGTTCTAAATAGCTAAGAGTACAATGTCTTACCTTGCAATCTGAAGGCCAATGAGAGTGTTCTCATTATAAAGCACCTCTTACTTCCCAGGCTTCGCTGTGTGTGTCATTGCTAAAATTCCTGCTGAGAGAGTTGCATGGTTAGCAATTTTTAACACGGGACATTCTTCCGGGTATTTATTTAGTAGGTGAATTTAGTTCTTAATAAAAGACAGTTGTTACGTTTCCAACAGAGCTTAAAAATTCTATTACTCCAAACACTGTAGTGAATAGTCTCTTTTCTTTTTGTTAGTGAGATTAAGGATATAGCCAGAACTTGAAACATGAAAAAACAGGGAAAGTAGTGCGAGAACAAAAAGCAAGAATAGAAGTTTGGGATAGCTGTGATTTTCAAGTTGTTGGCCAACATCCTCTTGGATTCTGAATGCCAATTTTAAAACGATGACAAAAAAAGAGAAATAAATAATAATGGAAACGTGCACTTATTATATAAAGGTGAGAATTTCCATCAGAAGTTTGCAGTTAAAAATGAATGTATCAGGAGCAAGTAGGTAATGACAAATGTATTTTCTTCATCTTTTATTCCGTGCTGAACTCTGAGGAATAGAAAGTTGTCCCAGAAAAAGAACTTAAAATTTAGAACCTGAAATATGAAAAGATAGTTGGCTAACAGTAAAATAAGGCAGATAAGCATGTTACTTTAATGAATTAAATTACATGGGAAATTTATAATTATTTTACATTGCTTTAAAAAAAAGCTGGTGTTGAAGACTCTGCAGGGAACAAATAGTCTCAAAAACAAACTGCTGGTAGCACTTAATACATGCACCAGAAGAACAATTATCCCCCTAAGCTTTCATAAAAAACAAAAATCATGAAAGACAAAAACAAGGAAATTATACACTTTATACCAAAATATACTTAATTGCAATTATTAAAAAGGAATTTATAGTCATCTGCTTATCCTTCCTGCAGTTTTAAGCACATTCTGCATTATGTTGTATATAAAAGCATAAAGACATATCAGCCTTTTTGTGTGAATAAAGATGAGTGAATTAATAACTCTTGTCTTAAGCTTAAGCTCTTCCACTATTTAAATCTAAGCGAGTGTTAAAACTCAAGGGGCCAGATTCTAATCTGTTATGCCATTGTAAATTAAGAGTGATTCACAGGAAATGAAAATGGTGCATCCTAATTTCTCAAAGTGTAACTTAGATTTGAATTTGGCCTTAGGTTCTACAAGCTATATTGTGACTGAGCGCAGAGGTATTAGAGGCTGAGTGAGAAAGTGTTCCCCCTGAGTGACTGTGGCAGAGTTAGCCCCCAGGTATTTGGTTGCACAAATTTGAAGTATTAACCTGTCTTATTTTCAAAGTTTCCTATTTTGTATCTGCCCATGGATAATGCAGCTGTTCCACTGAATTTATGGTAATCATGGGGAAAAAGAATTATGCATTTGCTTGCTGCAAATTAATTGTGAACTTTAAAAAAAAAAAAAAAAAGAGAGATTCCCTATACCCTTCTTCTTAAAAACAGTGCAGATTTGTATTCACTCTTTCCCTTCCCTGGTTCTGCATAGGCCTTATGAGCTTTCCAATATCCTTGGGGTTTTACATTCATCCTAACATATGGCTTGTATGTGAAGATCTTCTCTAATTTATTGGAGTTTGTGTGTGACTGGGAGCAGTTATCTGGCTGAATTGCTGAATCATGGAACAGTTATGGCAGAAATACTCTGGTTTTGTGAGGTTTTTTTACAAATGATATTGTATGTTACATTTACTTCGGTACTTGCAGGACTGCTGAAATGTAAATTACAGCTGTTGCCATCTGGCAACCTTTGAAGTAATTTCCCTAGCATGTTCCCATCACTTATTAATTCTTCACTTATTCTATGTAGGAAACCTGATTTTCTGTCTCACAACAAATGTGGTTACCTTTCTTCTTCTTTTGCAGTTCTGTTAAAGACCAGATTCTCACAGTGCAGCATTGTCTGATTTGAGATTAAGGTGCAACTGGCTCCCCCATGGCAAAGTAGCTCTCTGTACTGATCCTCGCAGTCCCAAAGGAACTGTTTAGAGCCAATTGTGGACTGTTCAGCTGCGCTGACTTCCAAAAAGGTGAGGTTGAAGCCTTACTTTTGCTCTCTCCATGACAGAGAGCTGTCCTGGTTAATAGTACTGGGTTGGAAGTCACAGCATTCAAAGATAAGCTAATGCTTTACATGGTAAAGACAATCATTTGAAACTGAAAGGGATCTGGAAAAGTATTTGTGTGCTTACAGTCTGTTAGCTGCTTTTGGAAATAGGACCCTAAGTTAGAAAGACCTTCAGTTTGTCACAGTGTAGTCCTATCATGTTCACAGACTGAAAATCAACTTCTGAAATTGAACTAGAAAAAAAAGAGAAAATTAAAGAAGAGTCATCTGCCCATCTCTATATTTAAATAGGCAAGGTTAATTGACAATTGACATGCATTTACAGTGCTTAAGCTGAGCCAGAACAATACTTGAGAATTGCGTTTTATTCTGCATCCTTTTAACTTTCCTATTTTTTCACTCATGTATCACTATTGTCAGATGAGGTTTTTGTTTCTTTATACAAGTGGTAAGTTTCTGCTTCTCTCTCTCTTCCTTTAACTCTGAATTTAACCTCAAAATTCCTTAAGCACCTGTGCAGTAACATCTTCCTGAATAATGTGCCAGAAAATCATCTCACTGGTACAGCTAACAAAAAGCTGCAATCAAGAAAAATAGGCTGCTGTTTTGTGGAGCTGAAGACTGGAGTGCAACAGGCAATCTTTCTCACTGTGACAGTTTGCACAGCAAATGGAAATTCTGTCCTCCAGAATTCTCCTAAAGACACAGGGTAATGTGCAAAATACACTCAGAAAAAATATTCCATCAATTAAGATCTAGCTAATCTGTCAGTTAATTTGAGTCATGTTCCACAAACTCTGTGTACCTTAAGTGACTTTAGACATGGGAGGTTTTAATAGTAATCATCAAATCCATTTGCTGTTAGTCTCTGATATTCTTTTTGCAAAGCTGCATTAGCTAGCAAAACAGAAACAGACAAATGGGCAACGAAGGAGTGAAAAATGTGCAGGGTGCAGAGTTCAGCAGTATAAAAGACTATTCCAAAAACTGTCTAGAAGATGGTTAAAGCAAATAACTCACCTTCTGAAATCCTCAGGTAGCCAGACATATCAATCCAAAGAGCGAACTCTGAGGTTAAAATAATCTCATCCAAAATTACATGGAAGATAGATAGCTGGTTGGGAAGGAAACTTTGGTTGAAATAACTTTAACTGACAAGCTGTTATGCTTCATCTGATCCCCCACACATTGGGATCAGTCTTTCATAATATCTTGGTTTATCTTTCTACCTCCAGTATGTGAGAGTTCCTCCTAATTTCTATCACATGCACTTAATGAAATTGCCATCATAAAATTTCTCTTTTCATCATTATAGTGTGATATCTGATTAGTGACTCCGCTATTTTGTTAACCTGAATAAATCCTACCATAATAACAGGTGTTATAAGCATTACAAATCAATTTACATTAGAAATATCCATGCTAGTGTGAGCACAGAGTGGCAACAAAGTGTTTGTAAAAATGATAAGTCATGGAGACTAGATCTATGCTCAATGTATTTCGTTAGGATTTTGTTTTGAGAAGGATGATGAGTAAACAGCTCCTTCAAGGAGTACTGCTGCTGCAAGGATCAGTGCCTTGCTTAAATCTTTCACGATTCAAATATTACATTTGATACAGTGAATGGAGTGTAAACAAGGGTTTTATTTGGTTTTATGAAACATGGGAAGTCTTTATTTCTTAGGGAGAAACCAATTTTTGTGTAGGAGACGGGAGGGAAAAGGTGTCACTGGAAATAAGGAACAATGAACTGGGATCGCTAGTGATAAGAGCCATGTCTGAGTCTCAAAAGTGACTTTTCTTACTTCAGATTGAAACACGCAGGATTAATTCAGCTACGGTGTATGGCTGAATAGCAGTATGTATTGTTTTACTCCTGTTTCCTGTTTATCAACTCATTTTCTTCACAGTGGTGAAAGTAGCTGGTTGTACCACCTTATTTATCCCTTCATGTCTTGAGAACTTGCAGAAGATAACAGTGAGGTGCCATTCTCCCTCATGTTCCTTTGTAGTGCTGTATCAGCCTACTCAGGATCTAGTCCCTGTAACAGCCAGAGTGCAGCAAAGAAAAATATCACTAAGGGGATAACAGTGGAGTATAGTTAAAATGAATAAAATTAAGGCAAATTTTCCTGATGAATAATGCATTTACTAATAAACAAAAGGGCTGCCAAGGACACGACAGATTGGAGATATAGCAGTTGAGTTATTGAAAGTGGCAGACAGGTCACAACTTTTATTTATGTTAATAGCTAACCACCTGTCAGATAAATTGGTGAGTAGATACCTCCACAGCAATGCCAGCAGGCGCACTTCAGAACTGTGAGAAAGTACCAAGAGGACAGAGCCTAACTAGCTATCGTGCTGGCAGCTGAGGGATGTCAGTTCTGTCTTCCATATTTCTAGAAGGGGTTGAATATATTGTTACTGGTTTTGGTAGCTCCTTTCCTGAACAGCTCTTACCTGCTTGTGACAGGTGTAAATTTTAACTTTCTTTTGGCCAAAAAGTTTATCTTCTGCAGTGTTGAATATGAATACTGATGTTCATATCTCAGCAGCACGAGCTGGAATCTCACTGGTACTTGATGAACCTTTGGTGCCTCAAGCATTACCCCCAGTAAAAACTAAACCTTTTTAAGAGATTGTTAATAAAAACAAAACCCAAAACCCTATTGCCTTGACTTACATTGTTTGTAGGGTGACACTGTATGGCACTTCTGTTTCCACATCAGCAGATTTATGCAGGCCGTAGAAATTATTTCTACAACAGTTTTCCATAGTTGAAAAGGAAATCCAAAGCCCTCTCTTCTTCTTTGTTGTAATCCCATAATTGTTTTCAAAAAAGGAGGTATACTCAGCATAGTTCTCCACTTAATTTAGGTGATCAGATAACTGATCTGTTTCTGGCAGTTCTAATTTCAGTTTCCTCCTCTGCCTGACAACATTTGAACCTACCCTGCCATTATGGACTTACAGGATTGATTTTCATCCTGCTCTCTACTCTGTTGAAGCTATTTCACTTTATGTAGAATAATTAAATATTCGGTAAGCCGCAGAGAAAGAGAACAAGAGTGCATATTACCCTGCAGCCCACTGATTAGTGCGTTCTGATACAAGCTGTCATTACAGATACTGTTGCCTACTGCTCTGGTTTTAAAAAGTCTTTCATTCAGAGTTGTCACTTTTAGATGATGTTTTAATCCTTGGAACAATGCCATGCTTACTAACTACCATATTAATTCACAACCTAGAATTTTTCTGATAAGGTATTTCCTTGAAGTTATTTCAGGAACAGAATTCTAGATCAATCTCAACCTTCCATAACTACTTTAACTGATTAAGTCAGGATAGCAGCATTCAGAAACTCTTCAGGTAAACAAAAGTCAAATATCTTCAAAGTCCAGCTCAGGTCTTATACTGCCCCATGGCTCTCTTTACTCTTTTCTTTGCTGACTATATGAGAGATAGCTTCTGTCCTTTGTAATTTATTTAAATATGATATGAATCTGATATTTTATTTAGTTTTCCACAAAAAGTGGAAAGTAAAAGTAACAAGTTTAGAAATGCACAAAACGCAGTTGTGTCCACAGTAGCTTTTTGGCATTGGAAAGCTACTGGGAAAATAAAAATTCTTCATATGGATAGGTTGATTTTGCATTAATAATAACACTGGAATGTGTATGATTCTCTTATTCCAGAAAATATATTCTCTACAGGAGCAATTAGTACCTGAGCATAAGTGTTTAAATATGTGCAAAGGAAAACCTGCCCCATTATGTTGTTATGGCTGTTTTTCAGCTGGGGTGCTGATATTTTATGAAAACTACAACTTAGCCAGATGATCAACCTATTCCCAATGACACTTTGCCAGTAAAATAACTACTGAATGCCTACAGAAGTGTTAAAACCCTCAGAATGAAGCACTGCACATAAAATCTCACCATTTTTGTTTGCTGTTTCTGTGATTGATAGTGATAAACTCCACTTTCATGAATGGGAGGCTTCTATGTAAACACTTGCAGTGTATTATAAAAATGAACATGAAAATGTGCTTTCTTCACAGAGGCTTTTTTCCTTTTTTTTTTTTAATATGCATACTTATGCCTGCTTGTCACTGGCATAGTCAGAAATGCAGATACCATATGTCCTTATGATCATCTTCAAAACTTCCAAATCCAGGCTCTCTTTCTTCAACAAGCTTCTTTTATTGATAAGTGCTGCTGCTGTGGCTGCCTCTGCTAAGAGCAACTGTGCACAGCTCCAGTGATTAATCTCATTTAGGTTAATGGTATCTGCAAGGTCATTTGGGACAGATATGAAGACCCTATTATCTACCTGGACTCTGCTGCATAGGTAAAGATAAAGCAGGTATTCTTATTGTTGATGAGAAAGAAAGCTGTCATCATTCTCAGAGATTTCTAGATTACTCTGATTGTTCTTTTGAATTAGAGAATTTTTCTTTAAAGATTAAAAGAAAAAAGCATAACGTGTTTTCACAATTCAATTATTCCTAGAAATTCTATTTCTGAAAAAATTTTTCAGCTAGTGAATATGCTTGTTTGAGTTGAAGAGTACAGACATACAAGCTTCTCTTCCACAAAGCTCTACCTATATCTTGTATTTATGAAGAAGAGCTGATGACAGGATGAAACTTGTCTCTCCAGCTCTGTCTTTCTCTCTCTGTTCTACAAAATGTTTTTATGCAGGCAGTGGGTTCTATTCATGTATCTGGACAGCACAGGTGCAGAATACCTGCTGATGACCTTGGTGCAAAATATTGTTCCTTTTAACCCACCTGGATAACAGAAAATCCAAAGACTGTCTCTCGATTGAAACTGAAACTCATGCTAGGGAATCTTCTGTATTTGTTGGTACCTTTTTTGCATACCTTCCATCCATCCCAAATGGGTATCTGCTAACACTGAGTTAAACAGAATGGTGCTGAATGTTAACATAAATTCCTTCTTGTCTTGGTTCTGATGTCTTGTTAGCAGTGCTGTAAATTAAAGTGAATCAGCAGAGTAGATTCAAGTCAGAGAGTCATTACAACAGTTTAGCTAATGGGATGATTATTTAAGTACTCTTGTTTATTCTTACTGTCCTGGTTTGTTCTGCCACAGTATTATATATATAGAGATCACTTGCTCTTGTAGAGTTATTGTTGTGGAACAGCATGCTTTTGTTGTTTTAGAAACAGCTCAAGCATAAGATATACCTTTATTTCTTGTATTACCTCTGATTTTGACCGAAACAGACTTCCAAATTTGCATCAGCACTATTCTTTTAAACATATAGTTCACTTTATCCCATCTAAATATGAGATATCTGAGCTCAGATGAGTCAAAATTAGGTAACCTGATCCACGAATGAATCAGAAAATCACAATTCAAAGATGGATAATCTCAGTATTCTAAGTTTTAAGCACACTGTGAACACGTAAATTCTAGGAGGCAGAAAGATGGGAGAAGAGACATACAGTCAGACTAATGTTTGAGAGATCATACCATAGCTTGCAAACATTGTGCTTGAACCATTTAAGCTATTTAGTTACACTTCCCTCTTGGTTCTCTTATTTCTGCTGGGAATGGGGGAAACTACTTCAGCCTGAAGCTTTTTAGTATGATTACATTTATTCAAGTTTTTCCATCTCACTTTGGTGATTATTAGGACTACTTTATTCTCAGTATAGCACACCTTGCCCTGGGCTCTTTGACTTACAAATTTCTATTTCTTTCATCATATGTGTCCATTCAAAATAAAGACACCTCTGCCCTCAGCTGTTATGGTTCCTTCATAGCTTAACAAAACCCAAAATAGCAGATCCTGTTCCCAATAAATTCAGAAATGATATTCTCATTGACTTCCGTGGCAACACACTTTTGTCAGAAACAAATAAAAATAAAATAACATCGTGTCTAGAAAGGCCAGTGTCAAAATGAGGAAGTTTATTTTATAAATTAAATACATAAATCTGGAAAATGAACTGAAAATAAATGACAAGGTCTGAATATTTCAAAATGCAAATTTAAGGCAAAATGTCTACAGTTTCATGGACTATTCCTCAACAAGAGGTGCAGACATCTTTTAATAAATTATGTATTCCTTTCTTGTAAATATTTTTCCATACTCTATATTCTGTAAAGAATATGTTTTAAGTGAAAATTAAACATGAGTGGAATGAAAAATATTTGTACTAAGAAATGGCCAACTTAGTATGCAAGCAACAACACTATCTCGTATTCATTTGAATGCTTGCCATCTGGAACAGATGCATTAGTTGTGGCTTCAGTAATGACATGGTAGAGGAGAAGACCTTCCTCACTTCAAAATTTCAATATTACTTAATGAGGTTCCTCATGTGAGTAAAGTGATCATGTATTCAGCTCAGTGTTTTATTCTGCTGTCATCTTTGTTTTATTCTATGACCCTAGCCATCTTGCTGTACAGTCTTGCTTGAATGTATGCAATGTTGCAATATACATTGTGTGAAAGATGCTGTTCCTAAAGAAATCGTATTGTATATTTGACTTTTTTCTTACTGATATTGAATGCATTTCTAGAATGGTAATCTTCTGTGTACAATATGTGTCTGAGGAGATTATATCTTATTTTGCACACCAGGATACCTTTAGAATTGTTTATTATTCGTGTTATATTTTAAACTGATGCTGGTCTATGCAGATTTTAAATGTGTTTGTCATATACCATTAGTCACTGTGTGAAATCTCTCAGTAATAGTTAGTTCTTGAATTTTCTGCAGCCAAAGAGAATTTAACACTGATTGATGGTAGATCACTTAGCTGGTTGGCAGACTTTCCAATTTACGGCAGGAAAATTGCTCTTTTCTTTATGCTCATTCCTTCTTCTGCAGGGGGACAGTAAGATGTATGTGCCAGGGTGCACATAACAGCAAGAATCTGATTGGCAATACTGCAGGTCTTTTTTACAATTATGATTTTATCATTTTCAAAAACAGTACTGAATGTCAAGTATTTCAGATGCAATTTTTAAAAAACCTCTCTATTTATCAAATGCTGATGATATATCTGTATCATATTTCACATGGCAAAAAAAATGACCTAACATATTTTTGGATGAGGAAATGAGTAAGCTGTCAGCAATTCATCCTTATCTTCTTACAGTCCCAAATCCTCAGTTGTCTGAAGGCTGATTATCTGTACATGGAAGATTAGCAGAATAAACAAAGATATTGATTTGGTATGTGCTGTCTGCAAATATTTCTCATCAAGTACTGATTCAACACCACTCCCCAAAATATATATTATTCTTCAATGAAAGAAAGATATGAGACAAATCCCTTATTTTTTACACTTGGTATTGAGATTTTCAAGGACTATATTTGAAGATTTCATAGAGAATGCATCTGAAGAACTGCAATATATAATTTTGAGTATCCACATTCTTTAAGGAAAAACAAAGCAAGATAAAAGTTGTCATGTTTTAAAACATAAAATTCTACTGAAATGCCAACCATAAATTTGTAGCAAATTTTGCTATAGATTCTGTAAACAAAAAACTTCTCTATGAAATGGTATTTTTATTTTCAACTGCCTAGAAAGTCTGAAAGAAGAATCCAATCTGTATATAGAAAGTTTACATGTATAAGATGTTCGAAATGCTGTAGTAAAGAGCTGACTTTGCATACTCTTCTGGAACACACAGAGGTACTTCTAAAAACACACACATAAGGAGAAAATAATTTCTAAATTATTATTTCAAAAAGAAATATAAAATACTGTTTTCACATTGTGGTTTTAAAACCACGGAGTACAGAATAACAGACATCTCCGTAGCATAGATAGTAAACATGGTAATGAAAACAAATGTGTTAAAGTGTGCACTAGGGCCCAATTATGCACTTGCTCGAAGACTTCAGTGGGAGTTTGGCATGTAGTGCAGCTGCAGAACTGTTCCCACAAGGAATGAAGCAACAACTAAGAAAGCTGTTACAGCTACAGTCCCAACAAACCTATTGTTTGGGGAGTTCATTTTCATCAGCTCCTCCCACATTCTACACTAATGGCAGACCATTGCTGCTACAGCTTGAAATTTATGCAAGATCAACTGTGTAATGAAAATCATACCAGATCATAATTATTATCTGTTATTACCACAGACACTGTGTGGAGTTCATAGAATTGCAAATCTAACTGAAGAAATGCTTGGCATCCTCTTCCAAAAATAAAAATTGTCTATTTGTAATACTGAAATGAAGAGATTGGGAAACAGTTCAGTGAACAACAGCATTAAAGCAATGGCGAGGTAGCATCTTGATAGATTTTTTTGCATTCTTTCTCAGACAGTCTTTATCCATTTCTAACATTTGTGCTTGTCACTTATCTTTTCTATATCTACTTTGTAAAGCTTATTCATAGAACAAATGCCTATTTCATCATTGGCATTAACTTCCTAAGTTTTATAAAGTATGAGGATTATTCCTCCTATTAGGAACAATGTCTCCTATTTTATTATGTTGGGCCACATATCAGAGGTGGATGTTGCTGGTATCATCATATCATAGAATACCTTGTGTTGAAAGGGACCTCAGAAATCATGGTATGACAGTAGGTATGGCAGCAGATGTGTTTTTCCACCAGCATTCCATTACATTTTATTGCTGTGCTAGAGATGACAATGGAGGGGCAATCTGACAAAATGGTGTCTGACATGAAAGTGCATATGTAGCAAAGCTGTCGAATTGAATTCTTCCTTGTGGAAAAAAATGCACCCATTGACATTCATTGATTCTTGCTGAACACTTATGGAGATCAAACAGTGGATGTGACCACAGTGAAGCAGTGGGTGGTACATTTCAGCAGTAGTGACAGCGATGTGGACTGTGACCAGAAACTGTGTCCGGAGCTGAATATAGGCTTTAGTGCATTGGAAACAATGGTGACAACTTTGGAATATTACTAAGTTTGCTCCTGGGGGATACCATGAATGCTTACAGAGGAACAGGAAGAATACCATATGCAAGTTTGTTAGCATCTATTGAACCAGTACAAGACTGAAAGTGATTGAAGTTTCCTGAATTGCATCATTACTGTTGATGAGACAAGATAGTCACCACTATGAACCTATGTCAAAATGGCAGTCCATGGAGTACAGACAGGAGTTCTCCATTGAAGAAGTTCAAGGTGCAGCTCTCAGTGGATAAAGTGACCTATATTATCTTTTGGAACAGGAAAGAGGTGATCCTTCTGGATTTCCTGGACCATCAACTTTGACCACTACATCACAATGCTGACTAAGCTGAAAGCTCAAACTTTCAGAGTCCGAGAAGAAGACAACCTTTCTCTTACAACGTGATAATGCCAGGTCCCACACTGGGTTGAAGACCGTGGAGCACACTGCCAGTCTTGGCTATACTGTTCCACCATATCTGCTGTATAGTCTGGATTTGGCACCATTTAACTTCCATCAGTTTTGGGCTAATGAAATGTGGACTACGTGGGCAATATTTCCTAGTAATAATACCATCATGGTGGCTGTGAAACAGTGGGTCATCTCTGCTGGAGCAGATTTTTATGAGCACGGCATGCAGGCTCTTGTTCATGGCTGGCAAAAATGCAGAGCTAATGCTGGTCACCATGGTGAAGAATGGTGTTTTGTAGCTGAGAATTTGCTCTGTAAAATAGTGTCATTGTTCTCTTTGTATCTGTTGTAGTTAACACTGAAGTAAATAGGAGGCAGTACGTATGGAGTTTCCTACGTAAAATTATCTTGATCTCTAAAAGCACATAAGACATATCTGCCCCACTTTGTACCAAGACTTAGGAACTGTCAGCTTGCAATTATACAAGTTTTGAGTAAGAACTGGTATGTGGCCATATCAAGTGTGATGGATCTAATCACAGTGATGACTGACAGTGGTCACCCACAGCTTTGCACATTTCTGAAACCAAGTATTTGATGGTAAAAGCAAAAATCAGTCATAACTAAAGAGATGAGTCTTTCAAAGGAGACCTTGACACCTGCGAAGGTAGGAATCTCAATGTGCTGTATCAAACAGCAATGAATATCTTAAATACTCATTTGAAGCAAATAGGATGAGATAGGTGGTTCAAAAAAGATAAAAAGATTTCTGCATGTTTGAGGTGGTCAGTAAATGTGGGCAATTTGTCTGATTGTCAAACCACAAATTTCTTCATCCAGAACTACAAACTTTCTCACATTCTACATGGCAGATTGTATGCTGCCATCAGAGCCAGTTTACATCACACATCAGGAAAAAAAAGCCTCGGAAATTATGTCAAATAGAAGAGGTCAGATATCCATGGACCAGTGCATTCCCTAAAATCCCCAGCTTCCAAAAACAGAACATTTGCAAAAATACCTTGTCTGGTAATATTAGTCATGCTGTGTTTTGCTTTATAAAGTAATATAGAATGATGTGACTGATTCAACCAGAAGTGACAAGTCAAAAATTTGAGTGACAGGCTGAGAAATGTTAGCATAGGAATGAAACAAATCAGAGCCTTTAAAAATATGTTAGGTATTTTGTGTTTGCACTGTTCTGAAAAGGACTAGCCATGTCATATGTACTTCCAGAAGTCCCTCTTTGTACAATTGATGCAAGTTTCCAGTTCATTTTATGAAGAAGCATGTTTAACATGCAAAAATTAGATAGGCAGACAGGGAAGCAGATCTTCAGTTCCTAAAATCTGACAGCTCCGGTGTCAATGACTCTAACACAAGCTTGAGAAGTCAGTGCTCAATTTTCAGTGCCTTTTGTTTTTTGGAAAACTAAATGTTTCTATGTGCTTTGCAGCCAGGATGGTCTAGAAGTGAAATAAAAAGGTTTTTAGGAGGGGTCAATGCTCAGTTCAAATGCTGTGATTTAAATCCTCTGAATAACTGACCAAGTAATCTTCACATTTGGACAGATTTCTTTCTCTCTGTATTGCTTTAGATTAATAAGCAAAACCAAACTTCATCCTGCACATAAAGTGAATCCACTTATGTTCACGTGGTTGACTTGCTGAGGTCTTACTGGTATAAACTTTGTTGTGTTGCCTAGCCTTACATCTTCTGTGATTCATACCTATCCTTTGCTCTAATCTCAAAAGCTGTCTGTGAAGACCTATCTGCTTTAGGGAATGCTTACCTAACTCTGAGGATGACTAATTTGAGAAAGTTTATTACCAGAAACATCAGAATCAGAGATGAAGCTGTCTTAAACAAGTATCAGCCCAGTATGGAATTAACTGTCAGAACAATTTGGGTTTGTGTGTTATGGTTATCTTAGATCATCCTGCAGCTACCAGCACCCAGATAAGGAAAAGCAAACAAAATATAAGAAGGCATTATTAATAACAGCTTAAGATAGAGTTCTCTTCAACTTTTTTTTTTTTTTACAGCAATTTTGATCTATTGATTTCATACTCATATAAAATCTGAATACTTATCCAAACAATAATCTATATTTTATTTTATATTTTCTATTTTATTTATACTTTATTTATATTTTATATTTTATGCTAAGTACTTCTCTTCCTGTTTGAGAGCCTTAAATATTTCAGAGTGCACTGGTATCAAAATACCTAGGTTTTCTACATAGATGTACTTCAGAGTAGTGATTTTCTCCTTTCTCTTATTTATTTTTTTTTTTACAAAATTAGAAAAAAAATATATTATTTTAATGATTTTCTTGTCAATGTCTATTAGCCATAATGAGTACCTCTGTTTTCACATCTGCAAACTTGAAACTTCAGTACTTCTTGAGCTTCTTATGAGTCTCTGAAGCAAAAGTAGTACTCCATGGAGAAATTATACTATATTAGAATAAATATAATGAAGTAATTCTTCAAAAATGTATTAAGTTGCACAAGGCTGACTTTGCAATATCTTAAAATGAGAAGGAAGATCTGTTCAAATGTGAATAAGTAAGAGAATATTTGCAAGAAAAGGAAAAGTCTAGTTATGAGCACAGGTGCTTTAAAGCACAAATCCACACCATTAAGGTCTGGCACAGCTGTTTCACAATAAATTAAAAAGAGAAACAGGAGAAACATTCATTAAAGTCTCCTGTGTTACAATGTATGAAGAAAAAAAGTCATTTGTTTGTAAACTATCGCATTAACAATGGAGGCCAATTGAGAAAATCTCTAGATCTGACAGGATTATTTTAAACCAAGAATGCAGAATTGTTTATTAGGACTTTGAGCGACAGTCTAATATATTAAATCAGTTCAGAAGATTGTAAAATGCATTAGCATTAGCAATTTAATACCTCCAACAAATTTAACTGTCACTCATGTGCGTATCTGTCCTTGTTAAAGGAAAAAAACCTCAAGCACCATCTTCGTCTTGATGGACAATAAAGTTAGAAGAGGTAAAAGCCTCTCTTTGTGCATTGGTGATGAGAGAACTGTGTTACATTTATCATAATTAACTTTCACAGTTGGCAGCATTTTTTTGGCAAAAAGAGTTATTTGTTCAAGCTTATGAAAGAAGTTTTAAGAACTAATCACTGGAGCCAAGCCTTAGCTTGCAGTTGTTTCAGGGCTGGATTTTAATCAAGTTAGAAATGTAATTACATGCCAAATGTGTACACAGTTATTTTGATTACACACAAAAACTGGGCAGTTTCATAGTCAACTAACTTGTAGACAGTTAGATGCAAAATAACTCATCTGAATGAGCAGTTGCTGATAATCTTGTGGTTCGGCCATGTGTACAGCTATATAGCAGACTTCTTTAAAAGAACTTTTAGGAAAGATTTCCAATTTTAAGTATTATTCATTCAGGTGGATACATTACTTTTGCTTCATTATTTTTTCAAATTTTAATTGTCACTAATAAGAGAACCAATAATAACTTTTTATAAACTTGGCTGAAAAAAAAATTAAATGTAAAAGGAGGCCTTTTGAATATACTGTGTGATTAATTTATATGCAGTAATAAAAAGGATCTCAGATATAATGTCCATCAGACTGCAGTGTAAGGGTTTCAATACAAAGAACAGAGAAGAGCTGGTTTAATTTTGGAAGAAGCAGAATTCAAAATGCCAGCCAATTGACAAGAAAAGCTGAATGAATAAAATGCAGTGTTTAGCTTTCTGTAATTAACATGCCTGTGTTATTCAGCAAAGCTTAGATAACTACTGCATGTTTATGAAGATCTTCCTGAATCCTAGTATTTGTGTGATATTCAGTGTAATTAATTTGGCAATTAGTGTCAATTATTTGATGGTCTCTTATTTGAAAACTTTCAGATCTCCATGCGTAGAAACAGCAGTAGCCAGATCCTTTGGTGATCAGTGCTGGAGTACATGCACAGCAATGAAGTGATGAAAGGAATAGTTTGCTTAATAACAATCAGGATTGACAGGTTAGTAATGATGTCACTACCTAAAGAGAAGTCACCTTTGTAGCTACAATTTGAAATAAATGCTTTGGTTGCCTCTTAGGATAAATGGTAGAGACACTGCACATAAAGAGATGGAAGAAACAAACAGAATACAATACAATAAACAGTTTCCTCAGGATTGTTCCTGCAATGTATTTTCTACTGGTGTATATCACCCTGTGTTCTTTTTTACTGAAAATTTTTATCTTTGGGCACTTTGTAGATAAAACACAAGACAGGAGGTGACAAACTGACTGGCAAGAGTAGACACTTGGGACAATAAGTAGTTTTGATTCTTCATCGGACAGTCATCTATGAAATGAAATTCAGCAAAGGTAAGTGCCAGTTTCTGCCTGGGGATGGAGCAGTGCCAGACAAAGGCACAGCGTACAAGAAGAGTAGCTGGAGAACAGCTTAGCAGGAAGGGACACAGGAGTGCTGGTGGCAGCAGGTTCAACATGAGCCAGCAGTGTGCCCTGGCAGCTGAGAAGGCAAACCACTTTTTGGAGTGCACTAAACACAGCCCAGGCAGCCAGTCAAAAGAGATGCTGTGGCCTCACCTTCAGTGTTGTATGCGGCTCTGCGCTCCACAACATAAAAATGATGTTAAGATACTTGAATTCTTCCAGAGGGGGTCAACAAAGCCAATAAAAGGGCTGGACGGCATAGCCTGAGAGGACTCGTGTTGTCTGATATGGAGGAGGTGAAGAGGCAACCTCAGTGCTCTGTGCAGTTCCCTGAGGAAGGGAAGCCGGGGAGGTGCTGGGCTCTGCTCCTGGGAACCAATGGCAGAATCAAAATGGCACAAAGCTCTCCCAGGGAGGGTCAGACTTGGCATTAGGAAACCCTTCTGTATCGTGAGGCTGGTCCAACACTGAAACAAGCTTCCTAGGGAGATGGTTGATTTTCCCTGACTACAAACATTCAGTAATAATGCCTTCAGTAGCATGCTCTAACTCCACACTATTTTCAAGTTTTATTCACGTAATGCCATATGATATGGAATATCCCTCTGGCCAGCTTAGGTCAGTTGCTATAGTTCTGTCCCCTTCCAATTCCTTGTGCCCCCTCAGCCCCTCTCAATAGCAGGACAGTATGAAAAGCTGAGAAACTAAAATGTCCTTGGCTCCATACAGTGCTGTTCAGCAACAACTAAAACAATGGTGTTACCAATGTTGTTTTGTTCTTAAAGCCAAAATATATTAGACACTGTGAAGGAAAAATCAACTCTGTCCCAGCTGAAACCATGACATCCCTAAAGACAGATTTTACAACTAAAAATGTTGATGAAATGTTTATATTTTCTTCCTTCTTTCCTACCAGAAACTGAACAGCAAAAAACAAATAAAACTGTTCACTGACAGTTTTTGTCGCTCAGTTGTAGTTTAAAAGATATTTCCAAATCAAGCTGCTAAAATGACTGCTGAAACTACTAGGCATCTGATTGCTGTAAAGTAAACTGGAGATGTAACCACTCTTGGGAAGTTTTTTTGTTTTTTTCTTGTTTTTTTTTTTTTTTTTTTTTTTAATCAAAACAAAGACAATATTGTACAGTTATTGAGATCTGAGCAGCACCCTTCAGAGGTGACAATAGATTGGACTAGAAAGTATGTATTGGTTTCTCAGTTTTCTCCCAGATAATTAGTTTCCTTGTTAAATAATTGTCTCAATGAGAGATTCTCAGTGATGCTGATGTGAGCAACTTAGTGCAGTTTGTACACAAAAAAGCCCAAACCTCTTACAAGATTGTTCTTCTCTCATAGTTGCTTTGTCCCATTGTCTGCTGAGCTGTGAGTAACTTGCTTGTGTTGGAACAAGACAGATGACAACTCTGTGGCTCAAATAGTTGAAGCTTATCCTCCCTTGTTTGCACTACAGCTGTTTTGTAAAGCTCCCCTATAACAAATCCAGCCTCCTATTTTAGCGTATTTTTCCCTTGCTTACTAAACCCTTCTTCTGACACACAAGAAGCTTGAGACTGATTAGAAATGTAAAATTGAGAACTGTGAAAATAATAATCATAATTACAATTAACCTTGTCATCTCAGTGATCCAATTCTCTATTTGATCCCCAAATAATTGTCCTAGATCACTCGAGAGCATGGGAGTGAATATGTGAGACCATAGAGGTGGCCTTTGTTAGTATCAAGGATTTTAAATTTCAAGTTGAATTGTTGCTCGACTTCCCTATCATTTTACATCTTGATTACTGGTTTATTCCTCTTCACCACCAAAAGTGGATTATTCTGATGAAAAAAAGAAATGTCATCTTCTTTGCTCATTCTGATGCATTCTTGAAAGAACTGCTGTCTCCAGACATTCCCATCTCTCATACTGTAATCAATTCGTTGCGCATTTTTCAGCTAGAATCTAGCACAACAAAACCAGACTCAGTTTTTTCTCTCAAAAACTGAGAGAACAAAATAATAGAAAATAAGAAGTGTCATTTAAAGAAATTTAACTCTTTAATCAGTTCTGTCCTCTGCTCTTCAGTCTTTTCTATCCAAAAATATTTAATTCTTTCCAAGTTTATCAAGAACTTTATGTTCCAACTCTGAATATAATAGTTCTATAAAAGAGGTATGACAGAGAAGGATTAGGAAATCCAAGCTCCTTCTTTTACCATCAAATGTACATATCAGGTCTCCACGTTCATTTATAATCAGTGATCCTTCTTCTGTGAACTTTTGAGATGTTTATATTTTTTTTCTACAATATGTACAAAAAAAAAAACCAAAACCAAAAACCAAAACAAAAAAGTTTTGCTCTTTATTATAAAACTAGCTTGCATTTAAAGGGTGTGCACTTCCTATATGATTATCGAAACTGTACAAGTATGAAACAGTTTAGAGCAATGATGACTTTTTTTTAAATTGATCTTAAGCTGAGCAAAATCTTCTGCAAAATGTAGATTTGCAGAGCTGAATAATTCATTTAATCTGTGAAACATGATCGAAACCATGTTTGGAAAGAGCTGCCTTGGGCCTCCAAGGCCAAAGGGAGGTATTGCATTTGAATCAGTTTTTGTACTTTCTTGAAACATAAAGTGTCAGCGTGAGTGCAGAGATAACAGCAAACCCTCACAAGGGGTTTTTCAGCATAAAGATAGTAAGATTGTGAGGTGCTTTGATAGTACAGTAATAGGGGTCAGAAAGTGCCTTCGATAGGTAGGAACATCCAGAGCTGAGTATCTTTTTATTTATTTATTTTGTAACTGTGTAGCTTTTATGGATGTAGTAAAATTTCAGGTCATCAGTTGATTAGCTGTCTTCCAGTCACATCAACTGACATTGTTTGTGCACTGCTCACACTCTTTTCCCAAAGGTCTTAAGACCCCCAAGCACAGTGCCTACAACAACCATTACAAAGCAAACAGAAACTTACTTTCAAGGGACTTTTCAAAGAATATATGAGTATACATATATATATACATATAAGAGTATGTATGTATCAGAACAATATATAAAGTTAATTGTGAACTGTGTTATTATCTTCTTTCCCTCTATCTCTGTTTCCCCATTTCAGTTTTAATTCTAGACCAGGTCACGTACAAATAGCTGAGCTTCCCTACACTGCTCTACTCTGTAAGATTCAATCATTCTCTAATTAATAAGTTGGTGGAGGGAGACAGAAAAATACTGAAGTCTGTAGAAGTGCTGATCCAATTCCTCTTATAACACATCACATTCAGTTTGTTTATTCTGGAAGGTAGAAGAAATTGAACATGCAGAGTAACTTGGTCAGGCTTTGGAAAGTGAATATTTAAGTTGTACTCAACTGCTATTTTGTTCAAAACAAGTTAAAATACTAAAGCAACACAGGAGTACTTTATTTGTGTTCAGCAAGCAACCTTTAAAAAATAATGAAGTAGTAAGTATTTATTAGTACAAAGTGAATTGTGTTGAACAAGCAAAGCAAAATATATTCTGCAGGATGTCTGATCAGTGTAAACCTAGGATTAATGTAAGGAAAACTGATGTGCTACAAAGGCTTTTCTTGTTAAGAAAGAGTGGTTGATTTTTTTTTTCATTGTACTGAAGAAGAAAACCAGAGGGATGCAGGTCCAAACGACCTCTTCTTGAACTGCTTTGTTTTCTTTTTGAGTGTGTTTGTTCCATTTATATATATCAGGAGGCGTAAGTGGAAATAGTATTACAAGTAACTTTCCCATTAGCCATGGAGTGCATTCCTTTGTTTTGTTAAATGAGTTCTGAATTCATGTGCACTCTGAATGTTCAAGAACAGTAAATAAGATCAGAGATGTACTCAAAAATAAAAACAAGAAAGCTTCAAATTATCAATCATGTATAATATATGCACCCACCAAAAGTTGGTTTTATGGCTATTCCATCCCTCAGAAATGATGTACATTTGGTTATCTTAAGAAAAAGCTATGTTTAGAATAATCAAGTGTTGGCATACTAAAAATCTACTGAGTGTATATTAAATATGAAATTAGGTTCACATGATAGAATCCAGCAACTCATGGTGTTTGTTATTTTTTTCCACTGGGCTCAGTATTTGATTGTCAGAGGGAAAAAATTAACATTGTTCAATGAGACCCTGAAGATGTGAGGTACAGTAATTTATTTTAGATTGCTGTGTCTTTTCACTTCAAGCAGTGGAAAAGGTACCCAGTGCATAGGAAATGCAACTAGGGAATGCTTTAGCAGTCTGAATAAATGATAGAAAATAAATACTGTCATCACTTTTCCACCTGTAAGATATCATGCTAGTGCTAGATATTCAATGGTGAATATTTTGTTTGTAATAATTTGATATAGAATCAAATGCCTTTGCAGTGAATTGTTTTTCTGGATGTTTTCTTGACATGAAAACAGATTTTGTTGTTGAAATCATTTCAAGAAAAGAATTTCCACCTCAGAAAACCAATCCACTCTAACACATACTGCAGCAATCTTCTGCTAACAACAGATCTACACACAGAATCTTTCATGTTAATGAAGACCCCTCACAAAACAAATGCAGCTCAGCTCTTCAGCAGCTCTTTCCAACACCTACATATTGAACTGTAACGTCTGCTGAAGAAACCTGTGAATTTTTTTGTGACTGGTTCTTCCTTCCCATATGCAAAGTCCGTAGTGTAGCAGCTTTGCTCCCAGAATCAGCTTGATTTGTAACTAGTATTATTGTGGTGTTGTTCCTGACATATGTGGCTGCACAAAATGGTTCCAATTAGATTCTGACAGCAATAAATAGCACTATTTTAGTCAGATTGACATAATGGCATTTTTTTTTTCTTTTTTTTTTTTCATAGAAGATGACTTCCAGGCAACCACAAACATGAAAATATAGTGACACAAACAGATATCATAGATTTAATTCAGTATTTTGAAATACATTAGCCAACATGATTCCCACATCCCTTTCCAGTCCATTAAATACTCTATTTTTTAATTGAAGTTATAATATTTATTTGCTCATTCTCACCTGTTTGGGTATGCTACATTTCTTCAGTAATTTCTCTAGTGATTTGTGCTTGGGTTAGTTTATTTCTTCCATTATCTCTGATTTAATTGTCCCCTATCATATAGAAAACACTCTGTGCCAATTTCAAGTTGATGTTATGTAATTTAGATTCCACTTTGCTTTCAAAGCTTCACAGTCAATGACTTTCTTATTGTTCTATCAAAAATATAGTAACCATACTATTTTACCAAAGAAGCTGCCATCAATAAACAGCGTATCACGGTACTCAAAGGTCAAACTTTCATTTCAGCGGGTTAGAATGTACCTCTTCTGTCAAAAAGGAATTTATTCCTTTTCCATGAAATATAAGTTACCAGCCTAGTCGAGCAATCATTCAGCATGTTGTAAAATGTATCACTTAATGGCTGAAATAGCTGTTAGTTGAAACATGCATCCAACCTTAACATGATTGGGCTTTGGTTGTAAATCTCTGCTTAATAATAATCACTGAAGAGAGGATGTTTGGGTTTATGTATTTTCATGTCAGTGATTCTAATTTTTGCATGAATCATGGGAGCTGACCTCAGCGTCTAGCTTTGGGTTGATGCTTTAAATTCATTGTTTGTTGCAACAGTAACTCAGCGAGGCAGGATATCTGTGTATGGACAGAAATGTAGGAAGTGCTACAAATTCTCAGTATTTTATTAAGCCAGTGGTGTATAGAAGCCACTTTATGCTCCACCACTAAAAAGCAGTGTGTGAATTATCCAGGACATGACTCACCTTCTGGGATGAAGGGAAAAAGTTAAGGCTATTGTGTTGTCTCAAGCCAGCCATACCACGAGAAGAATATCAATGAGAAGCAATCTGACCACAGTTTTAGGCCTGTGGTCCTGCTAGCAACTAGAAAAGGCTAGAGAGCCCTGTCAGTGTTATTTATAACCAGCCATACAACTGTATAACCATTTCATAAACAAGAGTAGGGTGGAGTAAGCACTTCAAAATCAGCATTCAGAGTTTAAGGTTTTATAAAAAATGATGCTCTTAGAAAGGTCATCTTTGTTTTATGACAGTCCTAAAAATGAAACCAAAACTCTCCTTCTATTTCAAGTAAAGTGAAGCTAAATTATTTTAAGTACTTGGAAAACAAATAGGAATATCCTCTCCCCCTCAATGCATTTATCAACAGTCTCTGAAAATGTGCCCTGTGGGCTGAATAGATCAAATACAGTTGCGCTTTGCAACCTCAGTAATTCACTAGAACTTGAAGTGCTAATAAAATTCTGCCATTTGAAATTTATTGCAGAATTTAAATCTGCTGGATGTTGTTCAAATCAAGGACATCTATACAGATTTCTGTAAAGCCTGTGATGAGGATGTAATAGTCACATTAGGGGATGATGTTACAATGAATAGAATCACAAAGAGAATGTGATTAATTTAAAAAGGAAGCAGAAGAAAGCACATCATATGGAGATGTGTGTGTGTGTGTGTGTGTGTGTACATACACATCTGCAGTATAAAGTTTCCTGTGTGTTGATATTCTTTCTAACACAGCACTCAATAAATACCCACATTTCAATAATATGTAAAACCAGTAATGTTGTAATTCCAAATTCACAGATCGGTAGGAGGTTAAAATAAAATAATAATAGTAGTAATCCAGAAAAGTGAGTCGTTGTGGAATTACACCAAATCCAGACTGTAGGCATAACTTCAGGCAATGTTTCTGGGCTGAAATCATCAAAGAGATAGCAAGTAGACTTTATGGCAGTTTTGAATTTCAGTGAAAGAACAGTATCCTTATTTGTCAAGTGTTGAGGCAGATAAATGCTGAATATTTCTAGTAGTAATTAACATGGGCCAGATAACCTCATTAAAAAGCCTGAGAAACATGGAGGAGCAAACTGTAGTGAAGATTTGTTTACAGACTCCTTTCTAATCCACCCATCAGAAATTAAGCTTGGACCCTTGAGCCCAGTTGTGAAATAAAAATCCTGTGGATGTATCCATGTGTCTCTCCTGCTGCTCTGAGCAAAACGGGCTCCACTTGTTTGTTCAGGATAACTCCAACAGATCTCATCTTGTTTACTGATAGAGAGTCACGAAGGTGAAAAGTCACTGGAACAAGCTACCTAGTGTCTCAGTCTCTGCTTTCTGAGATTTCCATCACCCTCTTTGGTTCCAAAGTGCATAATTTTCCTGCTCAATTCTACTTACGGACTACAAACAAATCCAGGAAGAGTATCCTAATAGTGAACAAAGATAAGTCTCAAGATTTTTCAGGACAAGTTCTAAAGTTTGCTTTTAGAGGGAACATTCTGCTGGTATTGAAATCACCATGACTGTAGGTCAGCACAGGAATTGCGGTACCTCAGACAAACAGCACGTAGGGCCTTACAAATCAAGTCCCATCCCATTAAAATTTTGCTTTCAAATCTCCTCCTGACTGGGATTCCTCAAGGTTTTGTAGCAGATATTTATGTAGTTCTAAAATTTTCTATCAGGCAAATCAAGCCAAAACAGAGATAGAAACAGTTATATTGTGAATAATTATTCAGAAATATACAAAAAGATACCTTGCATTCTCTTTTATCCAGTTTTGATATCAACACTGGATGTTTCTGAAAACTTTTTTTAATTCAAAATAAGATTGGGATTGAAGGTCAAACTGACCTCCTAATGGTTTCCTCAATTTTAAAAATTATGAAATCAAGGAAAGATCTACATTATGATCCTTTGGTAGTTTATACAATCACTTTGAAGTGGTTTGTAGATATGTGTGCATGTGATGACTAAGGTAGAAAGCAAAGGAGAATTGGTTTTGATAAATTAGGGAGACCACAGGAGAAGGCAGAAGTGTCAAATTAGCATTGAATGAATATGTCAGTGGAGGTTATTGACCGGATTTTCAGGGAGAAACGAAATTTAGACTCTTAGATTGCTATCACAGTATTCCCCAAAGCACAGAATATTTGAAACTGTGGTGTTGCTGCTTCTTTTGTGAACCGCATATCAAGAGGAAGACCCTTAAAATGAGAGAGAAAAAAATGCATTTTTATCAAGTTCCATATTATATATTTTTACAGTTAACAATCTGCGTTAATATATATTGCTTTATGATAATACAACAATATTTAGTTAATTGTTTTTCTTAGCATAAAGACAATCATAGGCATTTGTTCTTGTTCTGCAAGCCAGTGCATTCATAGGATAGATTTGTAACACTGTCAAGTGATTTATGTGTGTAAGCAAAGTCAGGGGAAAGTCATAGATTTTAGCATTCTCTAGTACTTTCTTTAACTTGAGCAGTACTTTCTGTCCTGTTTCTTTGATGTACTGGATGCTTGATATCACTGGCAATATAAATCCTTGCTTCAATCTTATTTACATAGACAGAAGTTATGTAGTGACAAGGTCCCTTCAAGGCTTGAATGGTTTGTTAATAACATGTACTAAATAGCATCTGGTATCAATCTTGTCCTACAGACATGCCTGTAGTGATTTAAAGCTTTCATTCTTTGAATTCAAAATCTAATTTTTAATGCACTTTCTGTCAGCTGTCTTCACAGCTTTTAAATGAGATTCTGTCATCTTGACATATTCACAGATACACTGAAATTTAACAAGAAAAAATGAAATAAAAATTTTTCATTTCTAAATAAAATGCGTATATGTGTTCATATGTATTTTTGAATGTTACTGTTACATTTCCCACTGTAGAGATCAATAACTTTTGATTTACTGAATAGCAAAATAAAAAAGTAACAGCTTGTGCAATTTGGACATGATTGCTTATTTGTTTTCCAAGGTGCTATTATTAGTTAAACAACGAAACTACTCTAGACCTTCATTTTTACATCAACTTATTGTGAAATGCTCAGTTAACCATTCTACCTGCAAAGCCACACAGACCATTTGTCCAAGAATGTTGCACTTCTTTTGTTGTCTTACTGATATGCAAAATTCATGTTTCAATGCAGAAACAGGACAATAATAGAAAACCCAGCACAGTAAACTGCCTGTGCAGAGCTGTGTTTCAGACTCCTTTCTGCTTACCGGCACTTATACTTGAGCCACTGTTTAAAAATCAATTCATATTCAGTGAAGACCACTAGCTAGCATCAGTAACGAAGGCTGGGAAACCTCTGACGTGGAGCATATTGATATTACAGAGTCCACTGACACCGTGGACCCATACATCATAGTTGGGTGTTGAAAAGAATGCCCTTAGGCCTAATTAAATTACCGTGAGCATCTTTGGCAATGGTGGTGATCAGTATTTTTAATTTTCCCATCACTAAGCCATACACTTTTCTTATCCTAAACTGAAACTTTGTCTAAACTTAAGATCAGTCACAAGTGAGAGTGAACACATTTACTTCAGGCCCAGCCTTTATGGGATGTAGGGAAAAAAGGACTCCTAAGTGAACTAAATTAAACAGCAGTTGTACAATCCAGTGTATAAATGGAAGGAAGATGTGCCTAGTCCTTTTTCTCTCTTTCACCTCCAGGTAAAACCTGACAGAGCATAAATAGGAAGGAGAGACAATGAAATGATTCTCTTCTCTCTTTGTTTGCCTTCTGCATCTTTTCTCCAGCAAAGATTGATAGCTCCAGAACTGACAACACTTTGACAACTGAGCTCTCTGTAGTGCCACTGGGTGAAAGTCTGGAAGGTTCATGCTGGTGCTTCACTCAGTTAGTAGCATAAGCAGGATTGTCCAAAGGAGTCACAACCTTGCCACTCCAGCTGTCACTAGTGATGAAAGGGCTCTGACAACAGACTTCAACACAGCAGTATAGTGGTGCCAAGTAGACTTTTCCCTGGAGTTAAACAGGAAGTGGACACGTTAAAATCCTGTTGCTGAATATGACTGATGAGAATAGAGGGCTGCCTAGAGTCTTGGAACTGGTGGTGATATTTAACGGTGATTTGTTGCCTAAATGCATGAGCTTTCATTGAAGGATATTAAAATGCTTTACAAACTTTTAGAAGGCCTCAAAATGTGCTAGGGAACTGCCCCTCTGCTGTCATCTGTTGTGTAGCAACAAAATTTAATGGCATGTTGGTGGAAAGGTTCAAGCTCTACCAGCATACCATCAACATCTTTCTCTGAAACCATGCTTTAAAGTGGCAGGCATGACTTTCAGAGCAGCCCTCATAAAATATATAATTCATGTATATAAGTAACAGAACATATTTTAATTTTTAATATTTTTTATTGTTAAAAAAGAGAGCAACAAAAGCACAGAACTAGCAGGATATTTGATCTTGTTTTTGTGAAGCTGATGTATTAGGCTGGTTCATTGGCAGTGGCTGCAATTCTTAGTGGGTTCTCAAGGTGTTTGTCAGAGATTTTTGATGAAATTTTACTTTTCCAATACTTCATCCTTGAAAATAGTTGTTCACAAATGTAGGTACTGCCAAAAAGTGATGACAAGAATAAAGCATGATTGTGAAGAATGTTTTTCTCTGGTGAGATGGGCTTATGAGTGACGTGGTCAGATTTTTAAGTTGAATGTCTGATTCACACTCCATTTGAAAATTTCCAAGTCATGTATTTATGCCAACAGAAAATGGAGTTGCAAATAGACACACACACACACAAAAAAAATAATAATAAAAAAAAAAAATTCAGCAATTTTGAAACCTGTTCTCAAATTCCTTTATCAAAATGGAAAACATGACTACGTGTTTTTCACAATTTACAGGGTTGTGTTTAGCCACTGAATAGAAATGCACAAAATTATTTGCTATCACTTGAGTTAGCACTGCACTGCGCCCTCCCCGTGCCCTGGTTTCAGCTCAGACAGCACTGATAGCACACAAATGTTTGGCTGCAGGTGAGTGATGGGTGTGTGATCTGGCAGCTGGGCAGGGCAGCTCAGCAGGACAGAGCCACAGGGACAGCGGGGGGCAGGTGGTGCAGGTCAGGGTTGGGCCCCATTGCCAGCTGTGCCACACTGCATGCTGCCCAGAGTTGGACATGCCAGAGTCCTTATACATTATTCTAAAGTTTGTTCTGCTTAAATTAGCATCTTTATACATTTCGTTCTTTATTTCTATATTATATCTTGTTATGATCTATGTAGAAAGCTCTGGAAAATAATTGCTACTTCCAAATATGTATGGACATCTCTCGTGCCCAGACTGTCTCTCTGAGGCTCAGTACTTGAAGGTATCAAAAAGATTCCAGCAGCTCTGAAGATCCCATCTTTACCCATAATCCTGAAAAACGTGAAAACAAATGCTTTAGTTTCCCCATTGCTAAATTCATTCCCTGCAGCAGCTGCTTTTTATTTTTGCTGTAATTTTTTTAATGCACAGTAACTTTCTAACAATTTTTATTTCCAAGTAGAATGATTCTATCCTAGATGGACTTTCTCTGAGGTCTCCTTTCTAAATGCTCTTCAAAAATTACTCTAAGCTATTACTTCTATGCTGGATTCTAGAAGACACTGGTATAGATTTCAGTAAAGGATAAAACTGCTGTCAGACTTATGGTCAGGATATTTAAGCACTTCTATTGACTGAGCTGGTAAAAAGTGAATTACTGCAAGTGTTTAGAACAAGTTAGGCAGTTTAGGTATGGCTTCAATATGGCTTTGTCTTGGCTAGGGCTCAGCCATCTGTTTTTGTATTCTATTACTCTAAAAAGGAATATGAGAATTATTCCTGACTTACTTAAGTCTTGTGCAGATTTCTCTGTAGGTTCCTCGGCTCTTACTCGTTTCTTCCAGAGTTGTCTTTATTTTATTGCACACATCTTTTAGGTATCTTTGCCCTGATAAGTGTTCAACACAAATGTTCTCAAAAGAGGATATTTAAGACTTTTTCAGGAATGCTTCATTTCTTAGTTGGAAAATGTCAGATTTTTTTTTTTCTGGATACACATTGAAAGTGAATTATGAAGAAAAGTACTTTGAACCTTGACTCGATAAATTTAGGAATAATTTTCCACTTGATACTATTTTTCATGCTAATTTGAACTCACGATGTGCCAGTGCAAAAGGAAATACAATTATCTTGTTATTGAATTTTATCTATTGGAAAATTTAGAATATTTAGATTTGATGAAATATTCAGATTTATTCAAAGTAGGTTAAAAAATTAAGTCCTATAGTCTATATTTTAGATTTTCTCACTGTGGAGTGATTTCTCTCACTGTGGAGAAATTTCTATGGTTTATTTTACTCAGGCAGAATCTAGTGGTGAAGATTAATTTATCCAAGTAGTTAAATGTGTTTCAGGTAATGCCTACAACAAGCCAAGCATCATTAAGATCTCCAGAGTCCTATTATTAACTACTCTTCTCAATGGTGCTAAGTTTACCATTATGAGCTTTCTTAAAAAAAATACAATTGTCCAATTTTGGATCAATAACTTTTGGCATTTTGTTTGTTTGCTTTTGTTGTTTTGCTTTTTTTTTAATTTTTTTTAAACCCATTGGCATTGATATTTAATCATATTTAGTCAGAAAATGGTACTGTGACTCTCATTTGTCTTTAGCAAAAGAACGTTCATTATTGGTTGGAAGGTCCATTAAATTTTCCTTCAACTGCATATTCCTATGGGAAGTCATGTAGCAAGAAACATTTCTTCAGCAGTTTTACCATTGTGCAGCCTTAGTTTTAATAGCCACAATGCACCATTTACAGAACTTGTATTTATCATGTTTACAGCTGAGGAGCTGCATTTCTAAATTTTAGACATTTACATTTGTAAACTTCACTTTCCAATTGTCTCTTGTGCAATAAGTAAATTTATTAACTTGGACTCGCTGTGGTTAATTTTCACTTGCTTTTTGATAAGACAGCACAAACTTTTTACAGAGACTTTTAGTAGTAGCAATTATCACCATTTTTTGATTACTATGAACTTGTATTAGCCTTTTTTCAGTATAAAAATGAAATGAAAGCCCTAAGGGATGCACATCTAATATTCAAGATTTTATCGCTCTAAAGACTTACTGCAAATTGTGTAAAAGCAGACTCTGCACCTTCTCAAGGCACAGAGTTTTAATCATTTTTATACTTCTTTTATGAAGAGATCTTCTTTGCATCTATAATAACCTAAAAGTGTCTCTAAGATCAAAATGACTTACTTTTTGCTTCCCTTTCGTAACTATTTTTAATACTGTGGTTTTTCTTTCATACTATATTAACTGTAGTTTTACAGGGAGCAAAACTCTTAAGCTCTTTAAGCTGTAACTGTGTATTCAGCACAGGTAGACCTAACCAAACATCTTGTCCTGCATACCGTTTTATGTTTTGCTTAGTTTTACATTCCTTTGGTCGCATAATATAAAAGTATCACAAAATAGGTATTTATTTAATGCACAAGAAGAGCCTCAGTACTGTTATTGGACTCAATATAGGGATTATTCCCAGAAAGGCAATGTGACAGTCTTTTCTACTTTGGTACCACTCTGTCTATATCTCTACAGCATTATTCACAATATCTCTTTTGCTGTATCTCTACATTATGAGGAATCATCCGGTTTTCCTCTTCCTAGATATAAATTATAAGTTCTTCCCATGCTCAGGCATAGATCTAGATAATTCTAGAACAAAGAGAAATGCAGCAAAGGTATTTAAGTTCCAAATTGTGCACTGGATGACTCCCCACTTTGACAGGGTATCACCATCAAGGTTTTCCTTCTCTTTGTTTCCATTTAGATCATTATCTTATTTGATGGATGTCATTCTGCTTAAAAAAAATCACCAAGTGTGTCTTCAGATCATGAGGATGAACCTTTGAAGACTGAAGAAAACCCAAGAGTTAACAAACGAGACTTTTCACAGATATACTCCAAAACCTGTTTCCTTTCTCTAGGAAAAAAGGCTTAGAACTACTTAGAATTTTTTATTGTGTATAATACTGGCCAAAAACAGAGGTACTGAAGCTATATGTGCATCACTCTTGATCAAGCAACTCAACTGTTTGATATCTTGTACTTCCTTATTTGAATATAGTTTAAAACTTTACTCCTAGTTTTGTATGTAATGAGAATCTACCAAGAGAACTGCAGAGATTATACCATAGATCAATCTTTTGATACATACTATGGCACAGTTTGTTTTTAAAAGTTATTTGTTTTAAGAAAAAGTATCTATGTTAGTGTATTGCAAGAAGTACTTCTTAGTATAAGTGGCCTTTTTAAAGGTGTAGCGTCATCTTCCTTTCATTACTTGCCATGTTAATAGAATAGCAGATGCTCAGGCAAGATTCAATTCACCTTAATTCGTTCAAGCTTAATTAGCAGCTGGGATGCATCTGTGCATCAAGTAAACATGCAGATAGTGACAGCCTGAGTTAAAGGAAAAAAGTAAAAGGCTTTTGTTCATTAACCACATGTTCTTGGTTGTGAGTACTATATGCTCAAGGCAGAATTATGTTTAGATTCCTTTTTTTTTGTAAAAGACAGAAGCCTTCATACCTGCATCCTTGTTCCCTGCGTGCTCATGCTGGTAAGTCATGCGAAAATGGGAGCAATCCCACTATGAGATGTTTCTGTGCAGGTAAACGTTTGTACCATCACAGCTTAAATATATGTCTCAAGCTTGTATAAACAGAAGAGAATATTTTCTTCGAGAATTAGGTAGACAAAATGGACCCCTTGAGATGTAATTAGGAATTATTTACAACTCTGAATAATGATCATGCAGTACCTTGCACAAAGCAAAATAAGCAAAACCCATTCTGAAGAGATCCCTGCTGCCATTAAATATGTGACTAACTAGCAAAATGAGGGGCATAACTGTAAGAAATGTGCAATGCCTTTGCAGTAGTTTTGGTTCCAATGCTCTTAACTATAAATTCCATATTTGTATATTAACGGATGCTGAGTAAGTGATGAAAGTAGCAGAGTTTTTTGAAAGTGGAAACATTTAGAACATAGAATTACTTCTGTTTACAGTCAGAGTGTAAGATTTTGGACAATAATAACCAATAGAGACATTATTAAGATCTCACTGTAGTTAAAGTAAATGCAAGTCAAATCTAAGTGTTAGTTCATAAGGTAGCCCAGGACAAGGCTTTGGCAGATAACACAGAGAATTGCATCCTAGGCGTGGCTTTAATTTTCCAAGATTTTCCATATTATATAAGGAGTAAAAAAGGAATCTTTGTTTCTTCTTTTTTATATAAATCCAGCATCTTTTGACTATCAAACAGCCACAATCAAAATCTTAGACTTCCACTTCTTTATTTTGTAGTAAAGAATCCTATGAGAGATGACATGAGGTGTTTTACAGCTTGCCAGGATGTAGTATTTTATAATGTGGTTAATGCAATGCTAATGTTTTCTTTAGAGGAAGTTCTATGAATTTTGCAAAAACAGGGTTAAAAAGTTTGAAAAAGAATGATGACATCATGGTAGGAATTGGTTGTGAGATCGCTGTAAGATGACAGAGTCTAATGTAAGAAAATGGTATAACAGTGGGTAGAATGGCAATAAACTGGATGCTGGCCGCTCTCGTATTTTTCAGGTTTGTTATCTTCTTTGTGAAAATTCCTTCAAGATTGGTTTAGGCACTGACGGCTGATAACAGAGAGCTTATCATGGAGCTGACAGCTGAGGACCTTGCATCTCTGAACCTACAACTGTATATGCTGTTACACAAAGATGTACAGCAGTATTGAGGATAAACTAATGTAAACATGGCTTTTGTCTGGCCTTTAGGGTAGCTGGCCTGTCCAAAAGCATTTTTTCAAATGTGTTGTTCTCTCACATATCAGCTAATCATATACATTCAAGGTTTCCACCAGATTTTCCTTTTTCTTTTCATTCCAGACTGTAATAACCATTTGTATTTTATAGGATATTTAAATTCACTTGGAGTGTAAAGGCAGAATGTCTAAATCAATGTACAAGGCTGAGAAGGCATCAGAGACAGATTTGAAAGAGGTAAGATTTGATATAGACCATTTCATTGATGTTTATTCGCTCATGGTAATTTGATAGCTGTGCTTTGCTAAATTCAGCTGCATTTCACCAATTGCAAATGGGTCAGGGCAAAACAGATGTGTGATCAATGTTCATACTGAATATAAAGGCCCTGAAAAAAAAGGCCTATGGAAACCATCCGTTCCAGCAGCAGGGGGCAACAGTACCACACAGATAACATCTTATTGCCCCGGGGTGACAAGGACTGGGGAAGGATGATCTGAGGTCATAAAGTGGTTTCAAACCGAAACTAATCCTCAACATACTTCCCTGATATTTATTATTATATTTTTATAATGACAGAATTAAAATATACCTTTAAAAATTACATTTTCATTTAAGTACCAGACAGCAAACTCGTTGCATCGCCTTGGTCACATTACTAACGTATGTACCTGTATGTGCAGACCCATGGTCCATTTTGAAGATTGGTTCCCTGTGCTCAATAAATTTCTGACAGAAGCTAGAAGTAAAGTTCTCAGCCACTTCAGAGATGCATAATCAGGCCAGCGGTAAATTTTGATGTACAGCTGTTTTGTGGGCATTGCAAATGCCAATTGATTCATTATTTATAATGGCACATTCTGGATTATGAATACAGATTAAAAAAACTCAGCAAAACCTACTGGAAATTGAGTATATCTTTTTTTATAAAATACCTGGGGATACTGCATTTCAAAAGTATTCTAGAAGTAAATCTCAGTATTAAGGCCATTTCCATAAGTTTTTAATGCTAAGCCTCTTTAGCTTAACAATGAAAACACTTAACTTCACAGTTTGACAGAGAAGTATATTAGAAAATGTCATGGAAGGACTATGTCATTCCAGTAATTCATTCTCCTTATGAAAATTATCCAACAAAGTCTTTATGATTTGTGAGAGACATTGAACAAAAATTAACTATCAAATAAGTCATTCACTGGGCATACTCGCTGTTACCCTTTTTTGTTTGAAATATCTATGAGCATCCCATAGAAATGCCTGTGTGTTTTCCATAATACTTCCTATTTGGATATCTGTAAGTAACTTGTTGTGAACATCTGAAAATGGATTTATAAAGAATTGTTTAATTATATAAGTCCACCCCATTCTAGACTTGTAAGGGCTTATATTGGAAGTATGTTAGATATTCATTGAATTTATAAAAGCGAACAGAGACTATTGAGCGTAACCATTGGGTTACACCAGTGAGGTTTTATGGAGTTATACTGACTCTTGCAATTCCCTGGGTGCTCACCAATACTAAACACAGACGCTAATACATTGGGTGACTGTTATTGAAAATGTTAATTGTATTATAACTTTGATATTTTTCTAACATTTCAGTGAGCCATCTCAGCCCACTAACATAACAGAAAACTGCACCAGACATTCTCAGCAAAGGAATTTTTCTGACAAAGCCAATTTCTGCTGCCTTATAAGGTATAGTTGTTCTTTACTGGATATAACATCATGTTATGCAAATATTCTGCTAAAATAAATGGCCCTGGTAATATAGAACAGAATTTATTTATTACAGTGGGACAACATGGTCTCATTACATTATGCATGTGGTACAAAAACTGCATTTAGGCTGGTAATTGAGCAAATCATCAAGGATTGCATATACTGTGATCAGGTGTGCAGTCTATGTTTTCATTTGGGGAAATATCAATGTAATTTAATACTGTGTCTTCTTAGAACCAAAAGTAAGTAAAGATCGTGTACTCTGAGCATTCATTGAAAGAGAGTGCAAAAAAACCCCAGCAAAATGACAAAAAAGCAAAACAAAACAAAACAAAAAAAAACAACAAATAGGGATGGCTGAACCAAAAATGACTCTGAAAGCCAATCTTAGTGCACCATTTTTTAGGGTCTTTTTTTTCATTCTCTGTCCCAAGTAATTTATTTGGTTGCTTATTTAAATAAAAGTGAGGTAAACAGTTTGTGGTAGCAAAAAAAAATCTGAGTACACAGCTTCCCAAGTGTAACTGAGGAAGAGTGAGCACTTGAAGGGCGACTTCAGTAAGACCTAAAATAGGGATGTTGCCATTGGTGGGTTAGCTCTGAGGGGAGAAAATTCCTTGTGACTTCTGACAGGAGCACTGTAACTTCCCATTAAGACCTTCAGTCCTGCGTTGTCTCCTTGACACCATTTGTATTTAAATGCAGCCAAGAAGATTTAAAAAAAACCACCATCTTTTATATGTTAAAAACCAATTCCAGGAGGTTTGCATTTGATATTTCAAATGGCAGTTTACTTCTATCTTTGACATTTTGTCTCAAATATTTCAATGAGCAATGAAGTCATGAAAGTCTAAGCATTTTTAGTGCTTTTCCAGTACTTCTGTGACAATTGAAGGTTTTGTTATTTATTTACCTTACAAATTGACATTTCTTGATTGTAGTTACTTTTAAGCTTTGTTTGCTGGGGGGGTGTAAGAGAGGTCATAATGGATGAATGCATTTCTGGAGTAAATGTGTATTTCTGCTCAGAAATTCAGATGTCAGCTTCAGATTGTTGAAGTACCTGCCGATCATGTAGATATATTAACTTTTTCTTTTTACTCACCCAAAGTCTTTTTGACAATAATCATGCAGACGCCTTTTGGTTCATAGACTCATCTTCAGTGGAACTGTGTAGGTTTGTATTAGTTAAAAATCTAATGGTCTGGGACACACAAAATAAGAGGGATTAATCTTTACTGGAGTGACAGGGCTATGCAACCTCATGGCATAGCAAGGAGAGCTGACATTATCAGAAAAAGCTCAAGAAAAGTAAAAATAGAATAGGTCACCTCCATCAATTTCTGGTCTGAGAAAAGTGTAACTCTAAAAAAAGCAACAGTGAATGTCTTTAACAGCTATAGATTAGCGAGTAAAAGTGGATCTAAAAATCTTACTTTTTCAAGGAGATGTTCAATACTTATCCAGTGAAGAGATCGCAGACTTTTAAAAGGATTAAACCAATGATTACACTAAAATAGCAGTGCCACTTAGAAAAAGACTTCTAAATCACAGAGGCTGAAGTAAGGGCAACAGGGAGCAGGCATGAAAAGGGCTTGTGCTAAAGGGCTACCACACTAGGGGAGCTGGGAAGAGGCTTGGTTTTTTCACACCAGTAGCAGAGACCACTACACTTAAGGAGTTTGCAATGAGATTGACAGCTGGTAAGACAAAGATAGTGTAAGGAGAATGTTAAAGGGAAAAGAAAAAAAAAGAAATAGAAGAAATATTCATAAAGATACAATGAAAGCATTTTGAGTCTCTTCTAACAGGTAATTTTAGTAATCAGTAAATACTATGTGACGTATAGGCAGTGTTTGTAGTAAATAGAATAAATGGAATAATACATGGCCTGCAGTATGTATAAAGATGTGCTTGAAAATTGAAGAAGCAACTAGCTTTTAAGCATGGCATTAGAAGTATGTTGACTTTAACATAATTAAACAGCTTTCTGCAGAATAAACTCTTACTCTTTGAACAAGCAGTTCTACATTATGTCATTAACATTACTGAATGATAAAAAAACAGGGAAGATTTGTTCCTCAAAGTTGTATTTTTGCATACTAAGGAGCAGAGCAGAGAAGCCAAATCCAATTGCCAAAGCTACTATTAAAGCAAGAAAAGCATTTAGATGGGATTTGCTCAAATACCATATACTGTAGAAGGCAACTAGAGTCTAATCCACTGCAGTGATTCTGGTGGGAAATAAGAACACCTAGGCCCATAGGATTACTTTGTTTTAAGAACAGGGCAGAAAAAAAAGAGAAATTATATCTAAATCCATTCATTTTGGAAATTAATTACCTTGAAATGACAACCTTGAGAAGGAGGGTCACTCAATGTCCTATCCAAAATACAGCAATGTTAGGGGGAAGATCTTCAGTGAGTCCACAGACTATGTGGTATGGATGTGGTGGAGGTGGCTTAGAAAACTTGGAGTTAGAGAAGTTGCTCAGGGCTGTGCTATACTGCACTTTTTTCCATCATATGTACACAGCCTGGACATATTGTCACATATTTAGATTCAAGTCAAGGGTACATTTCTTGGATCATATTTTTTAGCTGCCACAAAAGGTCCAGTGTTAGTAGAGCTAAAATCTACTACAAACTTGGCCCTGATTTGTAATGGCCCTTTTTGGCTGTTCCTGGCAGATCAGCAGAAGAGGTTGTTCCTTATCTCCTAAAGTGTGTCATTTCTTCGAGTACTGTGTTCAGGGAGAAGGCAGACTGAATTGCCTCAACTTGAAGTGCTGAAAGTCGGATGTTCTCAAGCGCACAGCTTAATCATGAACATTATATAAAATCGAATACCCTGTTGTTAGAAAACCAATCTCTCTATATTGTTAGTCATGAATTGCCCTGTATTAGACATGAAAGATACTGTTGCTGCATTTGTTATGTTGCAGTTGTCTGAAATTTTTCATGTGGAAAGTTTTCCAATTGAAAGATACAGTTGTGCCAAAAAGCATTTTTAATGAAAAATGTCAGTTGGATCGGAAAAAAATCAATCAGTTAAAAACATTGGAGGATTTTTCTTTTTTCTTTTGGTTCAGCTTTTAAGGAAGGTGAAAATGAAAGATGAAAATGAGACCTTGCACAGTTATCCATGTCCCCAGCACTGTGAAGAGCATGCTGCACTTGCCCTTTTCCCATGAAATGGAGGACATATTTCTTGAGAAATTTCTTGAGGCCACTGACACGATTTTCCCATAAACATGGCTGAAACTGTGGTTTGTATCTATCCGGAGTTTAAACAGAAACATCTATTTGCCAAATATAATAATAATAATAATAATAATTTGAAAACCACAGCATTTGAATAGGAAATGCACCCCCTCAGGTCCTCTGCGAATGAGTTCAGAGGCAGTGTGTCACTTAAAGCTCTCACAAATGTGTCACCCAGATAGTTATATTTCATGAATTATTTTGTTTGGCATTTGGCAGTATTTTTCCTCTTGAAACCCCCTACCAACCAGCTGGTTTATACACAGCATCTGAGGTAAATAAGGTAAGACTTTCAACTCCATTTACGAAAGAAGAAATTGATAAGCGGAAAGGTCATCCTGCCTTGCTGATTTCCTCTCTGTGAGCACCTTTAGTGAATCTTGAGGGTTTTTTTCCCCGTTCTGAACTCAAATTAGGAGACAATGCTGCTGCTTCTTTATGCCCCAAATGCTCAATAAGCAGCAGTGAACTGAGAACGCAGACTTGCATTTTAAAGCTACGAGCTTAAATAGAAAAGCTTAAAAAGCAGTTCCAAACTTAACTGAGGGTGATAACTAATATAAGGATCTGATAGCATAGAAATTATCGGGAATAGCTGATGCCTCAGTTAAGTATTTCTGTATTAGATATGTCAACGTTTGGTTCAAAGGAATTACAAGGATTGGATTTTGTTTTACTGCCTCAGCATTCTTCAATGTGGAGGAAGGTTAGATACTGAGGTCTTTAGACGTCCTGTAGTTTTCCACTAGTGTGAAAGAGCAGATACTGTGCCCAAAGGGCTTTTTAAACTGAGCGTGGACTGTTACTGACTAAATGCTTAGTTTAATTTGCGTGCCATTCTCTGCAAAGTGTCCTGATTTCAACTGGCATGAAAGAAAACTGTTAAGGTGCTGAGAGAGGTGACTAATTAACGATTGTGAAAGAGAGATTAAAATCCAGTCAGCCTTTGTAAAGGGTTAAGTGGCCAGTTGAGATGTCCTCTCCTGTGAGAGGGCATGGAGCTGATATATATACAGCCTGCAGCTTCTGTACTCAGTCTAAAAGAAAGCAGTTTTAAGGTGCTCCTAATTACTTGTCAATGGGGGATCTATATATTCCCTGATCAGTGCAGAGATTTAAAAGGCATCGGGACAAGATTCTGCCCTCTTCACTGGCCTAACACAAACTATCCTTGAGAGGATCACAGCAATTCACCCTGCTTTTTTTTTTTTTTTTTTTCTTCCTTTTTTTTTTTTTTTTTGTAGTCTAATGCCAATTACATTATCTTTAACACTTTCAATTTTAATGAAAAGAGGAGAAATAGCAGCTCTGCAGGATCATTTCAAGGGGATTCTCGTCTAATATAAAGACAATAGAAGAAGACACGATGTGTAAATTGTGGCCAAGAGGTAAAAGAGAGAGAAATAAAAGAAAGATAAATTGCAAAAACGTTTTAATACGGCAGTGTACAAAGAACCTCTTTGTAATCTCACACTACTTTTACTCCGGTGTAAAGATATGAGGGCTCATGTGCAAAAGTCAAACGACACAGGAATAGTGCTTCCTACTACACAAAACAAACAGTGGTCTTCTGAGAAGAAAGAAAAAAAACTAAAAGAGGGCAAGTAATAGAATCTCATGTTTCCCAACTGTCAAGAAGTGCCTTTTGATCAGTTTTATCAAAAGCTGCACTGATTGTCTTGAACTATAGCTGTTTTAGAAAATATTAACCCTCCAGGGTTTTGTTTTGTTTTCTACTAAATTTTAGTGCCTGTAAAAAGGGCATTGGAACTGGGTGTAGGTAACACTGTACAGCCCGATCCTTTGAGATGCTGGATTTCTCAGGGTTCAAGGGTTCTTAGCAGTTTTCTCAAAGCTTAGGAAACGTTTTGAAAACATAGATGAAATCCACCCCACTTTAGGTATTGAAATGAAATGACCAGATTGTATTTTATTCTACCTTTATAGCTTTCAGTTAAGAAAAATACGTCCTCCAGCTGATTAAGAGGAAAGGTATTTCCAGGTTGAATACAGTTTGTAGTACTGCTTACCCATCTCAGAAAGGCTAAAACAGAACTAGAGGAATAGAGATGGGTGACAAAGAACAAAATACCTTGTGTCCAAGGGCAGATGCAAGTTTAATATTTTCAACACAGAAAAAATCACACTGACACAAAAAGGTGGTAAAAATACGCAACAAAATTATGAATGGTGTAGGGAGGGATCGTTCTCATGATGAAAACATAAGTCAATATCAAATAGAATTATTCAGTGGTAGGAATTAGAAAGTACAAATAAGCTGTTAGAAACAAGTTAGTTAAACTCCAGAGCATATTGCTGCAAGACAGGGTAGAGATCAGAATCATAAATAAGTGGGTTAAAAAGATATTTAGACAAACTCCTTGGTGAAAGATGTTAGAACTTACAAAAATACAGAAAGTTCCTAAGTTATAACTTCCTGAGAGCTGAGGAAGTTTACTGGGGGAAATATAAGTACGTATCTTTCTTATATATATATACTGAAGATGAAATGCTGAGTTTTGGCTCAATACCACTGTTATGGTATTTCTTCTGAGGAAGCAAATGGGTGTAAAATGCTGCTTGCAACTTCTTGTACAGTTTGTTGTGAACATCTTTTTCTGGAAAAAGAAAAAATCAAGGTAAGAAGTAAAATTTGTCAAGCCTACTGAGTCATTCATATGTATCTTGGATTGTAATTATAAGGAGACTTCCTGTATTTCTCTTCTGGGCATATTGTCATTTGCAGTTAGCTTGCAGATAGACTGACTCTTTGGTTTCATGGAAGTGACACTGTTGTTGCAGTTTGAGCAGAGAACAAAGTTTGCCTTTGTTGTTGAACTAAGCAACTTCTTCAGCTGTTGACATGTTGCTTTAGCAGAGAACTGCAAGTTCCATCTCTGAATGTGAAGAGTTTTAGTCCCTACTTTTACTTACACACAACTAATTCAAAACACTTTCTCCATTTTGCCATGTCAGCTTACATGCATAGAAATGTCTAAAGTATTATGTAAAAGAGCTCTAAGGTTTGGGTTATCCAAGTTTTGTGCAAACTCACCCTTTCTTTCACTCTTGACGTGGGACAAGTACCAAATCACTCAAGTTATTCACGAGGGTGCCATCCCCATTTCTTATGCAGTGACTGCCTGGGAAATCCATCTTCTCTGGTAATGGGACTTGTCTCATAGTCAAAACCGTGGCAGAACAAGATCTTCCTGAGGCAAGAAAATTATACTATAAATTCAAGGCCTCCTATCCATAAAGTGTAAATTTTAAGATGTACTGTGAAATCAAATGTGTCTCTGGCATGTATTTCGTAACTGAAGTAGTTGAGTGAAGTTTATTCATTCTATGTGGAAGGTCTGGACCAGAACAGCCCCAAAGCAAATGAACTGAGTTTTGACTGCCTCTGTCCAGACTTGAAAACAGATGCTCAACAGGATGTCAGGAGAGAAGAGATTGCTAATTTTGTGATTAAAGGGAGTGTTTTGGAGAAATTCAGACCATGACAGCCTTCAGTCAGGAAACTCGCATCCTGGTTCCCATGATTTATGCAAACTGGGTTCAGATGAAATTTCTGAGTCACAGTGAGAAATATTGTCTGATGATCAGAGAGCTTCAGAAATTTTCAAGTGAGGGAAACTGGTCACTACATTGAAAGACTCTCAGAAGGCCTATGGGACTGTTACTGAAGCTGATCAATTCCTTTTTTTTTACTTGTTACTGTGTATCTTGCATACTGTAGTATTTGACAGCCTCAACAGTTTACTGCTTGAATCAGAATAGGCTTACTGTTGTATACAGACTGGTTTGCGTGCAAGCCTGAGTGAATGCTTGAGAGCTAATATGGTTAGTTTTGGTTGACTTAAGTTACACTGAAATCATTTTAACGTAGTTTTCATTTAATTTAGGTAGCACAAGCTGGAGACTGGACAAGAATGCCTTTCATGTAAATCAGTCCACGGATAAATTTGGTTGGGAATAGGATTTTTTACCTTAAAAAATCCCACCGTATCCCTCCTATTTTGTTAACAAGGAGCACGTGGTTACTGCTATTCAGCAGAAGGTACCTGTTGAACATAAAGCACTGTTCTGCTCAGTAAGGGTACATCTGGTGTTACTGTCTGAAACAGCACATCAAGAAATTTTGCTTTAGGAAGCTTGTGTTGGTGGGTGTTTCATGACACCTGTTCTAAAGATTGCCACAGTCTTCTGTCTGAAATGCCTGAAATATGTCTAAAATACCACTCTCAGCCCGAGATAAGTAAAGTAGATGTATTTAAGGTGTTTATGTGTGAAACGTGAAAATAACACCTACTCTGTTTTGTTTCCTGAGCCTGATGCTGTACTTTCTGAAGGGGTTCTTACCACCTCAGCTTTCAGATCTAAATTTTCTTTGAGATTGCTTGGGGATTCTACTCAGGTTGTGATCTAACAACTCTGCTTCAAGAGCTGTGTTGCTCCTTCACTTTTTGTGGGTTTTCCTAACCATGTAAATACTGATATCTCCTCAGCATGGCCATTTATGAATCCTTTCTACACGTGGGTAAGGAAGACTAAATGACAAAAATTCCAGGACTTCACTGTACTTGCTATCAGGCCAAAATGCATTTTTCTGTCTATCTGTGCATGGAGCTAAAGCAATGATAAACAAGTCCTGTTGAGGAAATAATGGATTTACTAACAAATGCTTTTGGCAATCTTTTGAGGGACACCACAGCAAATAGTGTTTACTTTCATAGCTGGAATTGTACCTCTTCAGATTTCTGTTGTATTGTGGACTAGCAATTCTACAAACAGGATTATTTGTTTCATTTAATCATACTTCAGAAAGAAATGATGCAAGATTTGCTTGGAGGGCTGCAGGGCAACAGTCTGTCCTTGTTCATTTTAAGGTATTCGTACTTGATGTAATAAGCCAATCACCCCAGAGGAAAAAAAGAATGATTAGGATGATACTAATGACTTATTGCCAGTAGAGAATGGCTCTTTAAATTCTTGTATGGATAAGGACTGAATGGACAGAACTAGAATCTTTACAAACGCTGGCTTTTGAGAAAAGTACTAAAATTCAGCAGATATCTGATTATGAATCTAATCTATCTAGATTATGTAGTGTTCTTTTGCTTATATTAAAAGCTGAAAGAACTTTCTTTATATCTACAGATACTGGGAAATTTGGTCCTTATCTGGGGACTGGAAATTTTGTACTCGTCACTGGAAGTAATACATAATAGTACAAAAATAACACCTAGGTTCACCAATATCTTTGTTGTTACGTATTTTTTTTTAATGTGCCCACGTTCTTTAAATCTTTTCATATCTCAGTTCATTTAATGTTCTTCTCAGGCTTCATTTTCTACTTTGAAAACTCTCTTAGTTCTCACTTTCCCTTGACGTGCCCCCATATATGCCTTCAGACATCAGCACTCTGAAAGAGTTAGGAAAACTCCCTTCAAGACCTGAAATTGCATTGTAACTTTCCTGTTTGTATATTTGCATTTGGTGATGCACTTGACTGTACCAACTCCTGATCAATGTAAATTTGGAAATTCTCATCCATCAGCCTGAGTGTTATAAAATTCAGCATAATAATTTGGTGAATATTTGATCATCTTTTCCACTTCTACTCATTCATTATCTGAATTGTTAATTTCTAATTAGATTTCAGGGATAAGTATTTCTACACTCACTTTCAATACTTTTGAAACAATCTTCATAATTGTAACAGAAATTATCAGATTTCCTTTTGAGTTGATTTGTAGAGTAGCTATCCCTGGTGCGCTGTGCTAAGGCAGTTTAATGAGAAATCACAATTCAGAGACTGATTCTGCAACTCACTGAGAGTTTCTCCTAAGCATGATAACTCCCACCAATTTTATTAGGATTTGACATTGCTCAGTTTTTTTTCAGAGATCCTCTAGAGTCATTCTTTGTTTGTGTTTACACCATATTAAAGTAGCTAGTCTAAGAATTGTAATTCAAGTTCCTGTATAAATATCTGAGAAGTGTCAGTAATAAATAGTCCTAATTAGCAGTCAGAAATAGAGTAGTTTAATCTAAACTGCATGACCACAAGAAACAGTCGGGCTTAAGTGCACATAATTCTCTTTTTCTATAACAAGCTCTTTTTTTACTTTTTAATATTTATCATTGTAACAGATTTTTTTATTTGCCAAAAGTGTTTTTGGTGAATTGCACGTTTCTTGCTGAAATGCTCCTAGGAAAGATGTGTCTCTTGTTAGTGGAATTAATCCAATTTAATTAATATTTGTGTCCAGGAAGCGAAAATGTTAATTTGCTTCCTTCCTATAGTCCTTTGGGGAACATGAGATTCTGTAAGTGTAAAGAGGATTTAGCTCTTTTGAACCAAACAAAACTGTTTTTTAAATAGACATAGTCATAATTTTCTATTAATAATAGAACATTAATTAACAGGACATAATATTAATTGAACATAACAGAACAGAACATTAATATTAATAATAGATATTCAGTACAGCGTCTCTCATATACTCTGACTCAGTCCAGTGTTCCCAGTCTGTGTTGAATTGCCATGCATTTCTATATAGTGCTGTGTATTTGTAAAGTAGGTTATATACTTCAGAAGAGCATCGGATTGATTTTGTGTGTAATGGAAATATTCAGTATGGCTCTTTTCAATATGGATTTTTTTAATCTAGAGAACTGTGGTTGTGCACCCAGACTGTAATTCCCTGTTTGTATGGACATGCTAAATCTGATCCATCTCAAACTATGTTGCCCACATGCAGCCTGGCTGTGCTGTGCAAAAGCAACAAGCCTTTCCCTGGGCAATAAGCTTTTTCCCCAGTAGCTTCATTCTGTGCATATCTTAACTGATAATTGAGTCTGCATAGGTAATCTGGTGACATATATGGCAGTCCTAAATTAAACTGTAACTTCTTCAGCAAAAAGTGCAGTTCTCCTGTATTCTGCATTTTGTCTCGTGGTACATCGTCACCCAATCATGTTGCCAAAGTCAAAGAGCTAAGCTTAAAAAAAAAAAAAAAAAAAAAAAAGTAATTTCAGCATCAGTTTCTGATCCTTCAGGTCAGTGAGTCTTGCTCCTCTCTCTCTTTCTATGAGAGCTGGGCAGCATGGGGCTGTTTTATATTCTGAATTGTCACAAATAGCACTTAGTATTCACTAAAAAGCTATTGATCTCTCTCCCTCAAGTCCTAAACCTACTTGTAAATCAGTACCTCACATTGAGTGAAGCACTGGAAAATAATACGAAAGTCTGGATTCAACAGTTTCTCTGAAAAGATACTAGACCCCTTGCCAGTGACCACTGTTGTTGACCTATGTCCCATCAGTACTGCAGCCCACAGACAGGGTTGCTGGTTTGATTAAAAGTGCTACCAAGTGAAAGATTCAATTTCACTTCGTACTTACATCCAAAATGACACGATATTGTTCAGGGCTTGACTTTGCTTGAACTCCCATCTGGCTAGTAAACTTCAAAGAGCACTGACAACTTTCACAGATCTGATACAAGAGGGGATGTCAGTGCTGTTACATAGGCAACGGTGGGGGAAAGGGGCACATTTCTGCAGTTTAGCTCAGGCTTGCAGATGCCTCAGCTAACATCTGAGGTTGCATTGCAGTTGTACATGAGCTTCCAGGGATAGCTTCTTCCTGAGCCTCCCCTGGCTAAGGAAGAAACTTCAGGTCCTCTCTTAGTAACTGCTGCACGCATGAAGCTGGATGCTGTGGAACCTCTTCTCTCTTCAACTCTTATCTTCCTCCAGGAAGGTTATTCTTTTCAGACTGATTCAGATATGCTTTCAGAGGCTCTGAGGAGCGCAGTCTTTTTTTCAGACTGTATGTTTGTGACAGCACCTTCAGACTCTCCAGACTGCTTTGTGTGCTTTGAGAAGCTGATCTAAACACTGCTTTAGCCAACCTGGAGGCACCATATGCTAGTCCTTAGCACTCACTGCCTTACCTCTAGTTTGTCACTTCAGTCTCGTCTAGGTTACTGCAGAGGCAAAGGGGTGATTTGATAAACGTGTGTTTTTTTTGTTGCATGGAATCTGTCAGCATAGTGTGCATTGTACAAGAACATTCAGTGATTGCGTGTGCCTGAAGAAAACTCCCATAAGAGAAAAATACAGTTAAGCTGGTCTGACCCAACTCTTCGCTTGTCTCTTGTTCTCATGACTTCCACATTCTGAAGCTGTTTCAGTTGGGTGGCTTATATTGATACATCGCTTACTGATCAACTGGGCTGACAGCAAAAAAAAATCAAAGAAAATGTCAGAAAACAGTGACATAATTCTGTTCCCAGCTGGAGAGCTCTTCTTCTATCTTGTCACAGTTAGAGGCATGATATGGGTCACAGAAAACTCGCTATGCTGACAGTTGTTACTTTTGGGATTAGATCGATATTTGTCTATTTCCAGGAATTAATAGAACAACTGCTTGCTGGAATATATTGTGAAGGTGATTTTTCTATCAGTGCAGAATGCTTCTGAATTTAATTCTGCTCTTCAAGGTATCATTTACTTTTCTAATACTTAAAGCCATGTGCTCTGCTCACAAGAAATCCTGAAGGTAAAGAGAAAACAGAAGAATACATGTTAAAGGATTAGACGTAATATGGATTGTGAAGTCTTATGTAAAACAGAAAATCATATTTTTTGAGAGTTGATTTGCAAAGAACTTTTTACTTGACAGAGCATTTAAGCTACCTGTCACTTACACCTTGAAGATCAGCAGAGAAAACCTAATAATGCTTGCACTCTTAAGAATGATTGTCTTTGCAAAGCAGCTATCTTTGCAGCATTATCAAGGCGAAAAATGTCAGGTTTGTCATCTCCAATAGCTACTTTATGAAGTGCAGGTGGCTTAATTTCAAAGGACCAAACTGAATAGCATATGTTCTTTCTATTTCTAAATCCTTTTCTGCTCAGCTCTAGAGAAGAAAAAAAAAAAAAAGGCAACAGCCAAGTATTTTGTGCTGCTCAACAGTGAATGAACGTTAGGAAAAAAAATCTTTAAAATGCTGTAAGACCAAGATCAATGTAAATACATAATGCCTTTATGTCTCAGTGTATAGTCATTTTAGTACAGGTTGATTGCCAGTGGGAACTCTTGTACATAGGATACAGAACCAGGCACAAAACTAAGCTCAGGTCTTTGTTCCTGGGAGATTTCAATTCCCTAATATGATGGCCCATTTTTGAAGATACTTTGCTGTCCTTGAAAATACTTATCACAGTTATTTTGAGTTTTAGTCCTACGTATTTCCTAGCTAGACTGTCGTATCTATGATTTCTTTTTCATTCTCATCCATTATAGGTGCTAAAGCAAAGCTGCAGAAGCAAGGAAGGGTAGATTTGAGCATAGAGGGAAGTACTATGACCTAAACTGTCAGAGAACAGGTACTGGAAGTAATGGAGAAGTTCTCAACCCAGGAAGAAAAATGTGCTGAAATCTACCTTTCTCCTTTGAACTGATTATCTGACTGTATGCTAGCATTAAAGCAAGCTGTTTTGCTTGCTGGGAGGTCTAGGTAGGATAGCATGGTATGGGCTAATTTTGTTTACTGCTGAGCACTGCTGCCCAGCAGAGCTGAATAGATATATCTTCTGTCAGTCTACAACTCTGAAAACAAAATTGCCAAGTCACTCCCACAGTAAATGGTTATTTTCTCTGCACAGTTAAAGCAGTTATGTCAAACAGCTAGGAATCCAGGAACATAACACTGAAACTGAAATCTTTCAAAGTATTTAGGCAAAAAAAGACAATGGACTTGGATTCCCTATACAATGATCTTGAGCGTATTGCATTTTTACTTAGTGTAATACAGAAATATTTCTCACTGCATCTAGTAGAGGGCATAGCTCAGCATGGCCGGAGCTTTGTATTAAAGGGATACTTGCACTTTATCAACAGAATCGTAGTTTAAAAATATATATATATATTGATTGTGACATCCAAGGCTGAGATCTGGCTCCCAAACCAGTGAAGCTAAGTGGAAAGATGCAGAATAATTTGAGTACTGAGAAGATGCTGAGAAACCCACAACAATAAATAATCTGTTCCACTTCAGTGATAGAAACTGATTTCAGGAATATCTGGAGAGATAAATACGATTAACAGAATTTCAATTTCAAGTCTATTAGGAATCAAACTTTGGACTGACAGCCACTGTTTGATTGTTTTCAACTTTTTTTTTTTTTTTTTTTACCATCTGATTGATGTCATTTTTTATCAATTTAAATTTGCTCTGCTGAATGGAATTTTACAAGACAGAGACTCTCCATCACAGCAGCAAATACCTTGGCTGAAGATAAGATGATCTATTAGAGAAGAGCCATATCCAAAGGTATCAGAACAGCTGTACTGAGGTTTTTTTTCTAGCTTAATAGGGAATTGAATCTATTTCAGCCTAGGGACAAAATGCTGTATCACTTGTGTTTGAAGAACACAACTGCAGAACATTTGCTGTAATTGATCATTTACCGCTCCCTTTTCTAGCTTAACACTCTCATGTCCTCCCTCTTGAAGTCTGGGTTGTATGAACAAAATGCAACCGAGTGAAGTTTTGCCAGTATCTTTTGCACAGTGTCCCTTCAGAGCATCACAACATAGAGAGCAGAAAAGGAAAATGTTCTGCTTGGTACTACTTCTAGAATTACATTGTAGAACAAATGTAAAATTTATTTTCCAAAAGAAAACAAATGCCAACATCCAGTGGCCAGAAATTCAAGCACTGCAGGTTGAAATTATAAATTATAATATAGGGAAAATGCTCCCCTCAGACTGTAGAAAAGGAGCAATAACTTTCCAGGCCACTGCTCAGCCAGGTTATCTTTGAATAGGTAAAAAATTATTTTCTTAGGAGAGATCTAATATTTAGATTACTTGCATGCATTTCCCCTGTTGATAAGCAGATGATCACAGAGGGCAAAGGTGAACAAATGGATTAAAAACAATACTGCACAAGTAATGTTGCATGCACTAGTATTACATGCTTCACTGCATCTTTGGTTATTCATTCTTTACACCAATCCTCTGGGACGAAATCAATGAGACGTTTTACGTTATGCTTCAAAGTCATCATAATTGTTTGTTTGGAAGCAGTATTTCTTTTCCCCTTTTGTCAACCAAGCAATTTGCTGAAGTACCCAATTTTGTAACAACAGACAGGAATAGAGACAGAAGCTTTTTAAAAATAATAATTTGAGGAAAGGAAAACCTGAAAGTGACAAAACTGCATGCTGGAGTGCGGAGTTGTTTATAACATGGAACTCTCCCCAGAGGAGAATCATAATGCAAAAAAAAATTCCCAATAGCAGTTAGTTCAAAAAAACATCAGTGTTAAGCATTATTTATAATATCTGTGTGACAACAAGGTGTCTGCATAATTAAAGCACCTCAGAAGATTTGTTCAGCAAGACATCCCACTGTCAATTACCTGCCTGGGTGGTCAAGTCTTTGCATAAAAAATGCTGAATATTATTTCTTATGAGAAGAGCTGCACTGTCCTTGACCCTTTGTGTCTTGCCAATGGATGTTGCTATGTTTTTTTGCACTGTGTTGCCTGTACCTGAATCTGTGTTTTTTTCTGAAACCCTGAGTTTTAAGGATTACCATTTAAAAACTAATTGGTATGATGTTTGTACCTGGATTAACATCCAGAAGGCCTAACAGAGGTTGAAAAGCAAGACATAGTGCAAACCCTTGGTAACAAGCTTCTCTTCTAATGCTTTTCTTAAGATGTCAAAGTGCTTTATTGTCAACACCAGTCCATCTCGTATGTATGGGAACACAGACACGCAGTAGAGAGGTGATTCCCTGTAGTCAACCAGGAAGCCAGTAGTATCAGTCAGGGAAGAAATGAGGCTTGAATATCTGGCAAGGCTTTGTCCATGCTGGCATGCCCAAAATCCTATAGTATGAAACTAGGAAAAGCCATCTCAGGTCTATTTCTGCAGTCCATGAATCTGAACCCATGGCCTCCTCACTAATTAAGAGATTATTCAGAAATGGCTTTAACTGGAAGCATATTAAAAGAAAAAAAAAGGCAGTAGAAGTACATTGTTAACATCCTTCTGCCAGAGAAAGATTCTCTGGGGGTGCTACTTGGCTGCTTTAAGTGTATTTAACATAAAGCAGAGATGATTGAAAAAAGTAGCTTGTAGCTCCCTGGGGCAGTTTGCCATTCACAAGGATATAGGACAGTGAGCAATACTGGAAGGAGATGCTGAAGACAGCCATCTCCATGACGGCCCTGCAGGCAAGAAACTGCTTGTATGTACTCTGAATATGATTTGATGATTAGATCCTTTAGCACTTGTCAAAGCCACTTATTTACAACTCTTATTAAATTATTTTGTATGCTCTAGTATAAAATAGTTGTTTCTTCAGATTTGATGACACTGAAATGCATTTTAAGCACTGCATAAATGCAGAGACAGTGGAGATGTAAGGCCAAATTCATTAGTGGCATTCTGTTGAGTTCAGTGGGCTTATCCCATGGATGATATTTGTATGTATTCTGTAAAATAGGTAAGTATTTGACTAAAATTAGCCAAATCCTCCAGAGCCTAATGGAGCACTTATGGGCTCTGGCAACTTAACCCAATGTTTAATTTACACTAATCTAGCCAAGCCTGCAGAAGCATGAAATATATTCTACAGGGAGAGCACTGCTCTTTGAAGTTAGTGGCTTAATTCCCATTGTCTCTGATGGGAACAGAATTGGGTTTTACGTGGCATTTACTCCTGTTATAGTAGACAGAAATCTTTTTATATATGAATTAATGTGGCCTGTGTTTGGGGAAATTCCAATCTTCTGAATTTACTAAAATCTTGTTAACTTCTAGGAGAGCCTGTGCAGCTGTACTTATGAGTCCTGCTATTTTGCAAGTAGATATAATGAACTGAGAACCTGCTGCTTTCACTTCTGTGTGTGTGTGTGCATGCACAGACAGCTAACAAGCTAGCTAGCTGGTAAAAAAAAAAATGGGGAAAAAAATGGTAATAGCTCTGTGTACAGCAACATGAAGTCAACTGACACATAATCCAATCTATTTTTTGAGGTCGATTCTGTAAGTACCAACAATTCAAAATGGATTATTTGATTGGGTTCACCTTCCTTCGGTTGCTCACAGCTTTGAGGTCAGCTTATCCTCTGAACTGTGATGGTCTCGGACAAGTCCGCAGTGATGTTGCTGGCTGCAGCTGCCCCAGCTGGGCAAGGGCCTGCAGCCAGCAGTGGGCAGCTGGGAAGTGGTTATGGAGTTCTCTGTGTGCAGTTCCTCAGCCAGATAAGTTTCAGTTTATCCTTTTGACAGGAACAGAGGTTTTCTATTTTAGACGGTCACAAAAGGTGAGCACGTAGTGTTTAGGGGGAAGGCAGCTCAAGCAGTGATCTGGGCACTGAGAATCAGGGAAAAGGAAGAAAAAGTCTTTGAAATGATCCCACTTAACTGCCAAGTAACTATTATCATGGCACAAACCCAAATTGATATGCTGCCTCCACAACACTTTGATTCACTCCTGTAGCCAGGTGCTAAGAGTGCCTGTAATAATACAGGGTGATACAACAGAGAAGCACGTAGAGGGGGCAAGCAGGCAAGACAGTCAGAAAGCAAGCTGTCTACTGTGCAGGCAATGCAGATACTTCAAAGAGCAAGGAAATCTTTTTCAAGGAAGTTCTTGTCAGGAGCTACACTAGAGTTCTCTGTGATGTTAATACCACTGTTACTACTTTCTTCCACTAAAAGGAACTTTTGTCCAGGTGCAGAGACTTTCCCCATGATAGGGTGACAGATTGTCCCTGATTCTTTGTTTTATTCCAGTTACTTGCACATTTCCACGTTTAGGGGCTTTTCTACCCCTATGGCCACTATTTCTTGACAGTTCTTGTGAACCGACAGTTCACAGTGGCAGAGCCACTAGTCTCAGTATTGAAGTGCAGACAAGTGCATGAAGAGTTTATTTCAGTTCTAAGAAGCAACATACATTCCCACCCTTTGATTCGTTCCCTTAATTCATCTGAAACCTCAAGCATCCAACAAGACTATACATAAAGAAGAGGGACTGCTGTTTTCTTTCTGCATCTTAGTTTCAACACTTTCTGCCAGCGAATGCTCACAGCAATCTACTACTAAAGGAATCACTACTGCTTTTAGAATTTCCCAAGCCTATTACCTCTAGGCTACATTATAATAAGCCACTATCATCTATTACTCCAGCAGTTTCTAGTATTTACTTTAACAGCTCTCAAGTCACACCTGCCTTTCTTATACCTAAGGTGCAGCTCGGGGCTGGTGAAGCAAAATCAACATGGAAATTCTAGAGCTGCTCTCTTTTCTCCCTCTCACTGCTAAGCTAACATGAGAAAGATTGCTGTGGAAATGGATGAGGCAAAGTCTCATTCAAGAAAATACTGTGGGCAGGTGATAGGAGAGATGTGGTCGTGGGAATGCTAATGTATCAGCCCTGCTCTGCAACTGGTCCAACCCCATTGCACTGAGAAAATTAGTTTGTATTTGATTCTGCTGATGTAGCAAACCAAACCAGCAAGTCAATTTATGGTAGAAGATGGAGAAAAAGAAGTGACCTCATTTATTAATCCTGGGAGAGACAGGACTGTATTAACCAAACCTTCATCCTCCATGAATGAATCAATTTACTTCTTACACCCATATCTTGATTTCTGACTCTCACAGTGTGAGTTTGCACATACTGCAGACTTTCATGGTATTCAGATTCCTGATAGGATTTCCACATGAAAATGGACAGGATTCCAGCCTGCTCCTTTAAATCTTCACAGGTGATCCATGCTTCAGACAATTTATAGCATGTAGTCAGCGTAGCTGACTGCTTTTTCATTTTTATTTATTTTTATTTTTTATTTTGCATATTCTGAGGCACTTATTGTATCTCGAAGTCTTTTAAGAGAGTACACTTATCAGAGTGTCTTTGAGAAGATTGTAACTGCAGGAGAATCCTTTTAATTGGGAGATTGCATAATACGATATTAAATCCTAAAGCACAGGAACAAAAAGAACAGAAATAAAAGAAATAACCTGCAAAATGAGAATGTCATGAATAAAAAAAGGATCATAGCTAGATTATTGTTGTATTTCATCTTAATCTTACCAACACTTAATCTTTGTATCATATTTTATATGCTAAAATCTAAGGTTTGGGATTTCTCTGTCATCTTCTCATGCACACTTCATTTGTATATATGCAGATTTGTATAAATATATCAGATCTCTTGGTGTTTCCAGTGCTGCCTCAAAGGCCTGGCGTTACCACACCCTCAGGTTAACTCACTGAAATATTATGGTTAACTAGTCTTTACTCTTTCCTCTTTCTTTTTGAGATGAACAGGTAAGTTTCTGCTAAAAACTTGGGCTAAACTTCAGGAACAAAACACAGCTAAAGTCAGTCCGAGTCCTACCTAATTTTAATGGATGTGTCATACTGCTACACACTTCTCTGCTTGGCAGCAGTCAAATACTTCCTCAGTAAAGCTCAGCCACTGAAAGCATTTATCTCCACAGGTGTGACTTCCAATTAAAAATGCTGTCCCAAAATAGATTCCAAAGAATGCATTAAAAAAAACCACACACTAAATTCTACTTGTAAAGGGACCTAGCAAAAACAGTGCTTACTGACTGGAGAAAAAACACTTTCACCTTCATCATACTAATTAATCCCTGCAGAGTCCTGCAAAATCTCACCTTTATTGGTCCTATTATTCCTACCGTGTGACTGTAGCTAGATGCTTACCTGTACAATTATTCTGCTCTAAATGACCAGTGCTGCTGGGAAGTAGAACTACCATTGTTTCAGTGTGAAATGGTCCTAGCAGCTATCGCTGCTCTTTGGATGTTATTATAAGCCAGAGTCCTAAGGAGGTTGGTTGTGTGTGAGGGACTGACTTAGAACAGCAGCAGCAAAATGCAGGGAATCTGAAAGAAACTGAAGACCTCAGTTTGAAATACAGAAGGCAATCTCTGATATTTGCAGTGCAATATTTGTTGTGACAAGGAGGTGCAGCCGTGCATATCATTTCTAGGCATTTTCTTTCCTCTCCTAAAATCATCTAGCACTGTAGAGAGAATAAAAATTACTTTCGATTTCTTATTCTTTAAGAATTTTAGCATATGACAAATCTCATCTTTCCTTCAGAAGGAATGAGGTGTGTTGTCTTATTATGAGTGGAGGAGAGAGTCCACTCAAGGAAAGGAAACACCTAGGATCTGCCTGACTTGGAGACACTATGGAGGAAGTTGTTAGGCCTGCAGCTAAGCTGAGCTGATTCATTGCCAAGGAACCACACTGCCTCCAAGGTACACTGATTAGGTGGATGGACCTTGCGTGTCCTAGAAAAATGAATTATTCCATAACTTTAAAAAAAAAAACCCTCCAAAGTAAATTATGAAAAATTCTCCTGTATTGTATATTGTCCCTAAAGAACTCATATGTATATAAACCACTGATGAAGTCTTGGTGACACAGTGACTTCCTGGTCATTTTAGGGAGCTGATTTCTAGTACCATAAGGACAGAGTAGGACAGTAAAATTTATTTGTGAATAATTTTTAATTTTTTTTTTGCTTTTGCATGCTGGAATTAAATAGGTTATATACAAGATTATAATGGTTGCATCAAATACATTAATTCTGATGTTTTTTCCCTTCAAAATCAAGTATTCCTGAAATATCTATGCACTTCCTTGTCCATCACGTAAAGGCAGGAAAGATCTGTTCTTAACAGGAACGGAGTTTTACACTTGCCCAGCTGAAACCAGTTCCAATGGTAACTGTCTTGAAGAAGCTGGTGACATATAAGACCTCGCAGAGCACCAGCTCCCTGCTGTGAAGGCTATTTCAGAAGTGTGTCCCTAAGTCTGTTGGGAAATTTTCCAGCAGGCCCATAAATTTGCAACTAATATAAGTTTGATGAATGCTTCTTAGCCCTGATTTGTTTTTATTATCGTCATCATCCTTGACAGGTACTGTGTGGTGTCATGGAGATAATGAATTTCCAAATCCCAAGGTTCAGTGTCACCTCCATGGCACAGCTCTAGGTTCAGTCATACAAATGCACCTGCAAAGCACATATTCAACCACCACATGACAGTTTTTGCTGGCTTTGGTTAAGTTTCAAAGCAATACCATATGACTTACGTTATTCAATTGCAAATAAGAAGTGCAACTCGATAATGTATCAAATAGTCACAACGCATTGTTCGTAACCAGTAATGAAAGTTTATGAGAAATAATCCTCATGTGAACGTTTTATAATTAATGCAAATAATCAATTTGGAAATCAGTATTTGGAAATTCATGTAACACTTAACCAGAGAACAGATTACATCATTCACATAAATTAACATGTAATAAATATGAACGCTATGACTGCTCTCAGTCAGTGTGAACAGCTGCATGCAGAAATGCGTGCTGCAGAAATTGTAGATCTGAAATATTTTTAAGCTTTTCTAGCTCTTAAAATGATGCCACAAGTATATATGAGCTTGTGTGATTTTGTTGCAGGAGTTTACCTTAATGGGATGCCATTGTCTGAGAATGTCAGTGATTGTCACCAATATTGTTCCTGCTTTTATCTCACTGAGACCTAGAAGAAACAGAAAGTCATAGAGAGAAAAGCAGAGACTGAAATAACTTCACTGTCAATCCTGGCTGCATTATAGTGTTTTGACCTGGAAAATAGTTTCACATCAATTAGCCCTTTTCAAGATTTGGAAAATGCTCTCCATCCATGTTGTTTTCCTGTCATACTTTGTAAAGGTCGCAGTAGTTTGTTTGCAGTGAGATTTTAGGTGGAGTAAAAGAAGCATTGTTTGAGAAATTACAGGGTTTTACAATCAATGAAAGTTCAAGAGCGTTGGAAAGGAAAGTATACTTTAAGTTTTTGAAACATTTGAGGGAGTGTGTATGTATCATCTAGGTATGTATGTGAATGTGGCACTTGGCTATTTCTTATCTGGATACTGGATACCTGCTTCCTCTAAGTCTAGATGTGTCTAGTTATTACAGTTTATCCTACTGGAGCCTTTAACAATGTGTTAAACAAATGGTTTTGTTTTTTTTTTAATTTCTTGACTTATGCAGGGAAATAGTTGTTACATGTTGTAAACATAATGTGGAACATATTTAATATGAAATTGTTTATAAAACTTTTAAAATGTCTTTCTTTAATCTGAAATTTTATACCAAACTATTCTAGTTTGTTGCTTAAAGTTGAAAGAGAATTTAAAAATATATCACTAATATTACATTTAGGTCCCTGTTGGAGGCCTCCAATTCAGATAAAGCTATCTGTTTTATCTATTTGCATAGAATTCTCACAAGGCAGCTCTTGGAGCTGGAGTAAAGTATAAATTCAGTACTCTTAAAACTGAACAAGACAGGAATCCATGAGCTGGTCAGCACGTACAGCAGAAGGTAGGAAAGCTAGGAGGAGTGTGCGACATTTCTTTAATGATGTATCAGATTTACATGTTCTGTAATGATAAGTAATTCTTTGAGAGAATGCTTAAATGATGCTGCTCAGCATTTGTCTGCCATCTTTTTCCTTTAGCTCTCCTTTTTAAAAAAACTCTTCAGAAAGCTTTTCCATTATTAATTGTAGTCATGCCTCTGCAAACCCGAATGTTCTGATTAGGGAACTTTTTCAGAAAACTTCTGGGAAATCTCAATATCCTCCACCACATATCTTTCCTAATGCCCCATACTTTGCAAAGTTAGTATTAAGAGATCAAATAGCAGCCCAAAGCCATTCAAGGTAATTGAATCCCATGATTTGGGACCAGGTGTACAAAGATGTTCAAACTAATTATTTAATAATGAAAACAATAACAAGTGTAGTTAAATCTCTTGCTGATTTTCTAATGTTTATTAATTTAGGCACCTGTGTCTTCTGCACCACTTTCTTCAAAATGCTTACAAGGATATGCACAGCATATAAATTTACAGTGAATGTGATTACCTTGATACATACTCTAGATGCTTAAGTGATTAGAAGAGCATTATTATTTTAATTGTTATATAGAATCCAGTCTTTTGAGTCTGCTTGTCGAATAGTTGTTTTAGGTCCAAGATAGACATCAAGGTGCAGATTTTTCATTAAAAATGCACTCTGCCATTTTTTATTACCTCTTCAGATGTCCTCATTTAGGAAGTGTCCCCCATATTTTCTTTAAAAAAACAGGCAAATACAATGTTTGTAAATAGTTAAAATAAATTAAAAACATCAGTACCTTACCAACAGAAAAATTATTTGCCTTTTCACTTGTGTAATATTACTTCGTTCTGTTTCCTTTATGCAAACAACACTGAAGAACCTTTGAGAGAGAGGAGGTTTATAATTAATATGACAAATCGGCAACATAATCTACTCTAAATCTGTTTTTTATCTTCTTTTCCAAGGGCTTTGGATGGTAGTGCAGATGTTAAATCTTGCACATTTTTTGCCCTTACTCTTGCTTCACTGAGCTATCTATAATATTCTAATTACTTTCTATACCTTCAAGGCAGTTCCCATTATATTATTTTATTTTGTTAATGCACTTCCTTAAAGAAGGAGAACTGTAAGTAGTGCACTTGGGAAAGGGTAAAATGACACCAAGATTAGACTTCTTGGTGTCCTCTCTTTTTCTTTTTGCTTTTTTCACTCCTTTCACAGTGACTAACTAATAACTACTGGAAAGAATATTTTTACGAGAGGGAGTTACCTGTTATTCTTTTCGGTCCCAATACTGCTAATTAACAGCAGATATGACGTCCTACAAAGGTGTTAAAATGTAACAATATCTTGTTTTGCCATCTACTTCACTCTGCAAACGGAATTCTTATACTATTATGAAATGGGCTATTTTAGCTTTGAAGTCATGAGAAAGAAGTATGAAAATAGCAGAATAACAACACGATTTATCAGCATGAACAAAATAAATGGATGGTATTAACTGTATCATTCCGGCAGTCCCCACAGCAGTCCTAATGCCTTAACAGAATGTGTGAAAGTAAATGAAATGGCAGCGTGATTACACTGATTACAGTGGTTGCAAATATGTTAGGCTACATTCATGCTTCAGTGCGGCTGTAATTATACTTCAAAGAAATGCTGTGAGCAGGCTCCTTCATTCTTATGGCATCCCTGCTGCTTGTTTCCTCTTATTTTGTTCTTAGCATCATAGGTCCCAGTCCTGCAGACACTCACTTGTAGGTGTAACTGTCTTTGTTTCACTGGTGGAAAAAATCCCATTTTGTACATATCAGTGGTATTGGCTGCCTTTGAGTTGTTTTCCAGCTTTTGTATGCTGCTATGTAAGTACCATCAAATGACAGGTTTGGGTATGATTTAACACCATTTCTAATCTCTTACGGAATAACACTATTGAGCTTCCTTTTAAATGGTTGGTAAAGAGTATGGGGAATATGGCTGCTCAGTATTGAACGGTTGTCGTCTCCAACTTGCCCCTAGGTATTAGTGCTGAAGGGAATAAATCCAAACCATTGTGATTTGTCTTTGATTAGTACTGCCACATGCTGCAAGCAATACTGCAGGAAGAAAGATGAATTTATTGCTGTTGTTTCTTACTTCCCATTGGCAATGCATCACAGCACCCAGCCTAAAGCTGTCCATTATATTTCCTTTAAGAAAAAGTATAGAAAAGAAAAATACATTTTGATGTGTCTGCATTTTGTCTGCACTTCAAAGGCACTGACATTTTACAGCCACTTTTTTTTTACTTCCCCTCGAATAATGATGTGACACGATAAGGACAGAATACAGAAGCAGGGTGGTGGTGTGTGAGGGAGGTATAAGGGTTCCTCTGAATTCACTTCCATGCCCTTTGCTTTCTTGCATGTAGCTGCTGGCAGTGGTAAGGCGGTGTTTCCCTTGCTGTCTGGACTTTTTTTCCTGTGATTTCTCGCTGTGCCTACCTCTGATTTGCAGAGGTTCTGTGTATGCCACAGCTGAATGCAAGCCTGAATGATCCTGATGTGGACCTCAAGCAAGTTTAGCTCCAGACACAGGCTCAAAGTGTACTGCAGAGCATGAAACAAAGTCTGAATCAAAACCAAAGAACCCACTCATAACAAAAATGTATTCATTTGTTCTTTACCAAGCAAAATCAGATCTTAAGTTTGTCTCTCCTTGAGGGTGAAATGCTACTAGGAAAGAACTAAGTACTATTGTTGTGATAGAGAAAAGGAGGTTGGGAACGCCAACCACAAATGAGACGAAAAACCAAATCAAGGAAAACCCAGGATATTGCTGTGACCTTGAATCTAGGCAGAGATGCAGGAACCAGAAACTACAGTTGAGAAACAAGCAGTCTTTCAAGGGGCAGATAGGGCAGCCACTGTACTTTGGTCTCTCTGATCCATTCCCTGTTTCAGGAACTTCACTGGGTACTCAGAGAGATTTTTACTCATTTGTGTGCATGGATGTGTGTATGTTTTTCACAGAATTGCAGCTCAGACAATGCTGAGGATTTTCAGTATCCTCAGGCAGCAGTCAAACCAGGTGAGCCAAAACCAAATCTCCACCTTCCTGAGTCAGGAGGAGGGGAGTTAAGTATGTCTTAACTGAAAGTCACTCTTTGCTTGTCACACGCTGATATATGAAGGCAATTGCTTCAGTGTGCGTTTAATTACAGTATTGTAATTAGCAGGTTGCAAGAGCAGATGCAGAGGGTCTTTTCATAGAGCAGGCTCTGATAGGCCATGAAAACATCTCAAAAAGAAAAGGGCAGAGCAATGTCACATTGTAATGCAGCTCTTTGTGCCTGCAAAAGAGGGTTAATTAGCTGATTGCTCCGCTCTTCATCTTCATTTCTTTAGGTAGAGAGAACATTGTATGAAGGGGACTAATTTATCTTCATGAGTTTTAAAATTAGCAAATAGCACCCAATCCTTGTTCAGTCTGGCTCTGTTGCTGGGCCTGATGCCGGGGAAGGGCCCAATGGAAAAGGGAGCAATAACTCCTTGAAGATCTTCAGTCTGAGGAAAAGGAGAGAGGTACAATATTTGAGAGAGGTTCACCATAGCAACTAGAGCTGTCCTTCATATCATTTCTTGTCACGAGAGAGCGGTGATGATTCTGGGTTAATGCTGCATGCGGGGACTTGTAAGGCACCTGCACTTCCTCAGCACCTATTAACCAAGTTCATTGTTCAAAGTATCCTTTAGTGCTTTGTGGCAGCAAATGGCAGAGAGGTTACCCAGATCAGCTCACTTTCAGATGAGGGTAACTCTTGGAAGGCTTTGAGGGTCAGTCAAGTTCAGAGCTGTTTGACAGGGAAATTGTGTCACTGCCTAATGACAAGCAAGGTGAGGATTTTACACTAGGTTAGATGTGGTTTCATGTCCTTTAAGAAAACTGTGAAAATCTTGGTGTTAGCTGTGGGGAAGGGTACAGCAGTGCTCATGTTGCAAAGTGTATCAAACAAATGTTCAGGAATTATTTCTTCTTTCTATAAATAAGGAGATCTAAATTAATCTTTTCCTATTTGGGAACTTCATACCTCGTTGTGTTCTTGTATTATTATCTAAGTTAAGTGTTAGGTCCTAGAGTTTGTATTTATTGAAGTTATCTATTTAAGGGATTAAAGTGCACAGTCTTTTTAATTGTGCTTGCAGAAGTCAGTACAAATTGCACATTTAATTATTGTGTACTTAAAATCTGATAATCATAGAAAATCAAATACACAGCTTGGTTGATTCAGAAAATATTTTTAATAGGGCACTATTAAATTATAGAGTTAAACATTATTAGATATATTTATTCATGAGAGATAATTTGATATGTAACAAAATAAGCCAATACATGGTGTAACCTCTTGCAGTCTAATTTTCATGGATGAGCTCTTGCATATTTAATATCCTTTGAGGATATATTTTAACCTAGACTAATTACTGCTTTCCTCTTATTTCTGTTCAGTTTGACATAGACTGTTGGCTAAAATAATGTAATATTGTTATTACTGAGCAAATTAAGTAAATCGAGCTTATTTAATTTGGAGTCATTGTTTATGCTGTAAATGGCCTGATGCAGGTTATGACAACACTCATCATACAGAAACAAAAAATAGCTATGAATAAAAGAAGACTAATATGTTAAAATAATCTCTATAAAGAAATCTTATTCACTTTGTATGCTGAAACATCATCAGGAATATTTTCTATCTTTGAAACATTTAAATTGTATCTTTCTCATATCATCCTGGTACATTTGCTAAGAGAAGCAAAGTAAGAATTTAATGGTAATATAAGTTATTATTACATTATTAAGACAATTAAGCTTAAAAGACTATCCAGATACCTAGAGAGCTTGTCAGAAACTTTCAAGTGAGAATACCTTAGCACAGAGGTTTTGTACTTTTAAATAGATTAATTAATTGAGAGCCTGTGTCATGGCTCTGATATATACATTAATTTTGTGTCTCAGAAAATTTTTAATGAGACAAGTCTTAATTTTGTTCTCGGTGGCATCCTTGTAAAATGTTCTGATAGGTCAGGTTATATGTTTATACGTTTTGATATAATGCCAGTACTGTCAGTTGGCTTAAACAGATCAGTTTGTCTTGGTTCCTCAGCCAAACATATTGCTGCATTTTGCTTCTTTTGTTCATCAGTTTTTTAACACATGAATGTCTTAATAGGTCTTTTTTTTCAGATGAAAATAATAAATGTTACAGAGAAAATTTACATTCATGTAACTTTAATTTGAATTTGATGTGATGGTTATGATAAACACTATAGACTGAAAGTTTTCTAGAGTTCAGAGCTATATAGCAATCTGTAAGATATAAAATATATTTTAATCATGTCATAACATTATTAAGTTTTTCAAGTTGCCTTTAATTTCATTTTATTTTGAATTTTTATTGAATTCCTATTAGAATTATTACATGTATTAAATCTGATACAGAAGTTGTTATATAAAAGTTAGAACTGTGGTCTGCTTGTGATATTCATGGTCTTGTAACATGACACAGCCTGAATGCTGTAATCAGTCTTTATCAGAATAAGATATGGAAATATTTTCTGCAAAACTATCGAATGGTGCTCTATCTGGAAATACTTTATGGGCTCATTGAGGCTGATGTGCTATAAAGCCATGGTTAAGACAGGAAAAGCTTTTGCAGAGACAGCCAGAGAGGGGAGAGGGAGGGAATATACACCCACTGCATTTGAATGTAGCTCATCACATAAATCCTCAGAATTATCTGGCTATTAGTAAAAGATAGAAAGCATAAAGTCACAGAATTTCACAATGCGGGTTATCATTAAAACCCAGGTATCTGCTCCTACTATTGTATTTTGGCCTTTCTGACAAGTGCTCCTGATCTCCAAGTTTATGTTGTCTGTGCCCAGTTCATAGTAAGATGTTTCCAATGATTTAGCCTGTAAATGAACATCTGCCAACCTTTTCTCGAGCCATAAGCATTCAGCCTTTTAAAACTGATATTTTTACTTTTGTCAGAAGCCTTCTAATGAGCCAGGATTATCTGAGCTTTTTTTTTATAACAAAAGCAAAGTCATCTAAGTAATCTGCTAATAAATAAAAGATCAGAAAATGTATCAAATATATTTATGATCATTTATATGTATAATTGCACATAAAATTACAGTCAGACTGATTTGATATTGGATCTAAAATAGGTCGAAAACGATAAGTGTAAGTGAGAAAGAAGAAAGAAATATGATAATGGGAGCATTTTATAGAATCCAGTCTTGGATAGAAGTTCATATGGAAAATATATTACATTAAGGAGGAAAGATATGTTGACTTTATTGTTATGGAGTTAGCATGGTCCTACTACAGTAATGAAATATCTTTAGAGCCATTTGTATCTCATGATTTCAAGCTTACAAACTGAATGGACATATGTTCGATTGTATCCTCTCAGCCATTCCTGAAAACATTTATGTTTCTCAAATGTACAACCAGTAACTAGTTTCAAATAAAAAATCTCAGGATTAAACTAGATTAGGAATGCACTGAAAACTTGCATTATTCTCCAGTGGGATTGTAATTTCTTGTAACAATTTGTTTGGAATTCATCATAATGCTGCCCTCATGATGGAGTATTACAGCAAAATCACCAGCTGCCTTGGTGCACTGAATTTGGTGGGTTGTTGGTGCTACCAGTTTACTCTGATTTGGCTCTTGCAGTAAAAAAAGTATACAAACTGTGAAATGATTTGGCTGCGCAGAGCTTGTGGTTGGCTGTACTGGGGGCTGAAGTTGGAGTCACAGCCACAGCTGGAAATACCAAAACAATATGATGATGTGATTTTCACAGATTCACTAATTAACATCTGCACTAGGAAAAATGTACTATAAGTGTTAGAAGTGAAGAATCCTTCCTCATTTTCTATAGTGTATTTAGTAAAATATTCCATAATCTTTTGCTGAGAAAGAGATGGACTTGTCCTTGCCGGACCATCACTCTGCACAGCTCATCTGTTTGAGTGCCTCATGTAAAAACACAAGCTGACTCCTCACATAAGCTCAGTTGGCTCAGAGATCTGCACTATCCTATTAATATCTCACTAATACCTATTGCCATTGCTTTTTTTTGTCTTTCAGCTAATAAGAAAGTAAATTTTTGTCTAATTCAAAACGATGTTCTTTCCTTTGCAGTTGTTTGCTCGACTATTTTTCTGACCGGTTTGCTCAATGGATGAATGTGCAAGGAGATGGAAAACTTTGTCTTTCAACATGAAAGAATACCAATGCACTGTGAAGAACTGTTTCTAGCTCACTTCACCGTGTTGCTTCACATTGCTGCTAATTTCCTAAAACTGGCCACCAGGTCAGCTTCTACCATGTTTGATGATGCATGCTGTGGTATCTGGGAAGGCCCAGCAACATGCTAGGGGCAGGAGGGATTTACAAAGATTTTGTTCTACAAATAGACTAAATCACATGTTAACAATATGCAAAAGTTTTTGAAACTTTATATTGCTCTGTTTTCATTATCTGTATGCCTTGTTCAAAGTGCACACATTATTTCTTCCCAGAGCAGCTGAACTAGTAACATGCATTACTCTGTGTGGATCTTTTGGGACCAGCTAATTAACCACTAAAGACAGAGAACCAAAGCATATTATACTTCACTGACACCTTGCATGAGGCAGCATCAACATTCAGAAATATTTGGTAACCTTTTCTTGTGGGTATTTGGCACCTGGTTTTATGAATTGGTATACTTAGCAACATTTTTCCTCATACCTACTAAAAATAACAACATGAATTCTAAGAGGTTGTCAACGAATTACATCCCAGGGGAGAATTTTGCTCTTCTCTCATTTATCCAGGCATGTGTAGAGGCTTTTGACCCATTTAGCATAGATAAATGACCCATGATGTGAAATTTCCCAACAGTTTAATAATGCATTTAACTCAAAGTGACACTTGCTTGCAGCTGCCTTAAAGCAGTTTCCAGGCTATATATGTCTCTTTGAAATGATGTATGACAAGTAGGAAAGCTTCCTTGATAGAACCCCAAATCCCATGGGTGAGTAACAAGAAAATCCTTTTTAGATTGCCAGCAGCAAATTTATACTTTGCAAGTCTTTATTTAATTTTATCTGTTTTTCAATATCATTTATAGTTATGACCATTAGTCTAAAGCTCACAATAACTTCTTTACAAATTATTTTTTCCTCACAGTAATGCATTGTAAAGGCTTTTATTGATCCCATTTTTTTTCCCACAAAATACCAGAAGTAAAATCCTCGCCTTACTACTGAAAATGTTTTTGTAATCCTCATACTAACTTTGCTACCCCAAAATTCTATTACTTCTGCAAATCATGTAGTGAAACAGAAAGCTACATTCTGTGCCAGCTTTAAATCAAGAAAATTTCTTAATAAAACTCCCTTTTACATATTTAGACAGAGGCCTGAATTATAGCTCTTAATTTTTACTTGCATAGATTTAAAACAGTTGTGATTGAATTTGTGGAAATATCTTTATTAAATCTGTTTCTGTAATGAGCAACCTTCCGTAATATATTTCATAATATCAGCAAGAAAGATTTAAGAAAGTAAGAAAGAAACGTTAGATTTGGGAAGTCAAACAGCTTGAAGAAGGCAACTGAATTTGTTGTTTAACAGCTATTTCTAATAGTAGAAGTCACATTCAAAACACTGATTTTGAGTGTGATAATACTCAGGTCTTGTATTATCCTGAGCCATTCAGTGTCAATAAATTTTGCAGTGTCCCAAAAATCTACAAACAGAAAACCAAGTTTGTGTCAAAAGCTCCCCCAAAACCTGAGTAATCCACATAACAATATAACAGGAAAAGACTGGGGTCCACAAGGAAAGGTTAATGTGGGCAGAGGGAGAAAAGAGAAAAAAAAAACAACCTGAGACAGCCACAAGCCAGATGATTAGAACAAGAACTTGGAGTTCACAGGATGTTTGTTACCTAGGACTCTGATCATTTTTCTGCTCTGTTGCTTCCTTTTTCCTCCAAGCTTTTATCTGTCTCGTGTTTCTCATCCCCAGTGACATTCACCTTGCTTACCTCTCCTTGCAGGATCCCCAGGCTCATCAAGGCACGGCTGTTTAGTGATACTTTTTTTTAGGTGTTTGTACAGAATGCGGAAAAATTTGGCCCTGACCCTCAATTTGTAGTACAGATAAAAAAATAATGGGGTTTAAAAGTTTACTCCAGCGGCTCTAACTGAGCCTGGGAAATGATAGTGGAACAAAATATCACAGAAGAGCTTGCTCCTATGTTCGGCACAAAGGCTATTCCACTTGCTGCTTTCCTATTCATAGCCTTTTAAGCCCATCTCCTGTGCTCCATTGCAATGCAAAGTCAAAGAAGTAAGCTTGAATCACAGAGAGCATTTTTGATTTAGATCTAAAAATGGCTCATATTTGATTTCTGCTGGCTATCATGCTGAGAAGCACGTGAAGCAGCCTACCTGAAGTTTATTCAGAGGATGGTAGACTCAGAAGTGTGTGAACATGGCTGTTTAGGCCTTGCGCGGTACCTGCAGAGCAGTTGGGTACAAATGGCCAGAGCTAACTTTAACTGTCAAACCAGAGTTTGACATCTGTGCCTTCCGTCTGGGGAAGAGCATTTCAGAGAGGACTTCAAGCAGCCTGGCACTAGCACATCTTCTGAATGTGAGCCATGTTTTGGAGTGTCCTCTCTTTTGTTATGAATTACGAAGAAAATCCTTCTGCCACACCTGTAAAAGTGACTAGCCAAAGTGACTAACGTTCTAGCAGGGCAGAGAATTCCTACTCTAAGATAAAAGATCTCTGAAATGCAAAGAAACTTCATCTCAACAATGATGCAGCTTATTTTATTCAGGGAACAAAATAGTGATTAGCAGTTGTGTTGACGGGAGAAAAAAAAAAACAAAAAAAAAACCCACAACCTTATTTCCTTATTTGCTGACACAAAGTATGTGTTGGCAGGAAGGAGTGGATTGTAAAGATGGTCTTCCTAGGCAAAGTCAACCTCACAACTAACAGTACCAGTTGCCAGCTACATGTGCCTGACTGGCCGCTGGAAGTGGGCTGCATCATGCCTCACCTTTGATGCAGAGCGAGTCTTCCTAGCTGGGGATGAGAACAGCTTTTACAGTGTAAGCTCAGATAAGCCTGCTAAAAGGGTGAAGCTGCTGACTACCCTGTAAAAAGATGAGCACAAGAAACAGCAGAAGTGAGGCAGGGAGCCTGTATCAAAGTTAATGAAGAAGGCACAGGGTCTAAGGAAAGGAGGAAATTCTTCTAGGAGTTTGGGTTTGTATGAACTTAGAGAGATCAATTTGCTGCTGAACCATGTGAACTGAGCGACAGAGTTCATTTTGAGAAAGACATACAAACCAAAGCTTGCACAGCTAGAGCCTCAGATCAGAGTGACCTGATGAGCTGTACTCTGCAAGAGTGGAGCTCTGAGACTGCAATGCTCTTAGAGCTCCAGCAGCGGAAAACTATCTCATTTTGTAACACATCCGCTTTTCAGGACATTTGTTTAAAAACTTCCTTCTTGTTGAATTAATTTAAAATAACTTATTTTCTAGTAAAAGAGACAGATGTCAATTCATCTTCTTTTCTGAAATATAAAGAGAAGAAGTGATATTTACACTTTAGGTTTCTCTTCATTCCTCTTCCCAGATACTGGGTTTATAAATATAAATGTATTTGAAAGACATAAGTATCACATTTCTCACAAATAATATCTGGTCTTAAATATTTGTGCCTCGCACACTTTTTCAAAATAAATAAAATCAACTCTCCCAGAAAATATTTCTTGCAAGCTGTTTCTTTAAAATGCAAGCTTATTTGATTTAAGCTCTTTCACCACTCATTGTTAATGAATAATTATTCAGTTTTTCAAACTGAAACAGATAGCTTCATTTAGTGTGATTAATGCTAATGTACAACTTCATTTGCATAATTACAAAATATAATAAAATAAATTCCAAATAGGAATCTTTGTTACTTCTGTTACCAAAGGCTTGGAAAAAAAAAAAAAATACTTTTCAAAATTACTGCAAAATACAGTTACAATCTTCTGTGACTAAAATTGAAAGGTAAAACTTTTTCATCGCAATGGATTACACGGCTTTGGTAAGATAAAAGTTATATCTCTGAGACAGATTGAATTAATCTACTAGAAGTATGTATCTGCTGAAACACATATTCTATCCCTACTTTTAAATATTTGGAGCTGTTTTATGTGAAAATTAACCAGGATTCTTAGTGGAAGAGGAATTTTGCCTAATAGAATGCATGGAATATTTTTTTACTTCTTAAAAGCTTAAAAAACATGGTTCCCTTGCAAGTTTTCAAGTACTTCTTACTGCTGTGAGGAGAAGGCTCGCATTCCATTCTGTGTGCTGCTTACTTCAATGACCTAATGAAGGCACAGTAGACTTGAGAATGCAGACCTTGTTACAGTTTGCATTTAATAGCCAATTTCCACTTTCTGAATATACTGTTTTGGTTTCAGGTAAACTGCTGTGACACCACAATGGTTACTACCAGAAGCAACTCCCTTCAACTTGTGTTCTAGGAGAACAGGTGATATTAGTCATCCCTCCTGATAAATCAGGGGTAGCACTGGGGTTTTATCAAGACTGTCTTAGCACAAAACAGCTCAGAAGAGGTAGTCTGGAGAATCAGAGCCTTGAGGAAATGCTGTGTTCCTGAGGCTGTCTTTTACTCTGTCAGTTCCTGAAATCAATACAGACGTATAGGCACTGATTAGCCAATAATTTTTGCAAGGATGTATGAGAAAGATTCGCAAATGGGAGGGACAGTGTAAATGAGGAAATGACTTAATGGACATGGCAATAGACAGCAAAAGAAAATGCTGTTCTGAGAAAGCTTGGCAATGTTTAGATGGATAATAAATGTAAGCAGAATGCAGTTGATTTGCTCCTATCTTGAAAAATGACTAAGTGTCCTTTTATATTTGTTCCTGTGTATGTCAAATCAGAGGGGCTCTGTTCTTATCTCTTTCTATAGATGAAGTGAGGATTTTCATCTCCAGGCTGTCAATTTACACTTTCCAGTAACATTTAAAGATATAACATTATTTTGATTTGCCAACATCTACAGCTCCATAAAGTCACTCTTCTGGAATAAGGAATACTTGATTTTTTTCCTAGCTATTATGTCAGAATTAATTAGCTTAAATGTTTCAGTAGTTAACATATTGAGGAATTCACAGAGGCAAATTGTGTCAGTCCCTGCATGTACATATGTGACCTTGCACAGGGAGAAAGGGACTCTCCTTTTTTATTAGACTGTTTGGCAGGGCTTATCCACAATCCTAATCATTGCACCTAGAGAATACAGGATTATTCAAGGCTAGTTTAAACTGAAATACTTGACAAAGTAGGATCAGTCACAGGCCGGTGAATATGGTTCCATAGCCTATTTAGAAGAAAAGATATACAAAGATTACATAGCTAACTGAATTACAGTGGGAGAGGGAATGAAAGTAAGTTGAAACATGTCTAAATTTGCTTTGCAGTTTGAATACTTTCTCTCAGGAAAAGTGAAATAGCACAGTGGATGCCCACAGATGCTAAGGACAGTGGATTTATGTCCTAGCTGAGTAAGTACTTCCTAATACTTGTCTTTCGTGAAGATAAATTATTAAGCAGGGATATAATACGAATCTTGAATCTCCAGCAATTTTCCTTCCTTTGAAGTTGACACAACCTGCACCCAATATTCTAATGAGTTTTATTTGTAACATCTGATTAGCACTTTTATGGCTGGCTGATTGTGACAGGAAGGTGCAAGCACTGTGAAGAGATTTGAATCAAGGCTTTCATTAAAAAGGTGAAACTTGCACAGACATTTTGCTGGTGAGAAGGATAAAGGCATACTGAGATGGGGTCCTACAAATGCCATATTGGCTCAGAGCAGATTAACAAGGGCCAATTAACCCTGTCTTGCTACAGGCATCAAGTCTAGTGAGAGCTTAGCTCAGCTGCCTGCTGAAAAGGAGGACAAAGTAAAAAATCTCCATGGTAGCTGGGGACTGGAAACAGCTGGATGGTTACATGTGTCTCCCATCAGATGACTGAGCTCCAGGGAGATGGGCTAAATAACCATTAAATAGAAAAAAAGTAGGCCCTGGGACCAGTATTGTAAATTCTTTTGTTCATTTGTTTATTTCACTCTTATTTTTGAACAATTTGCTCAGAAGAAGTGGAACTAATGAGTGTCTGAGGAGAAAGGCTCTGACACCCTTGTGCTGGATGATGTGACCTGTGGTAGCGGGGCGCTGGTGACTCTGAGAGTGGGGAATTCAGCAAGCTCTTCGGGGATGAAAACACTGAAGCAGATTGTGCCACAGAGCTTCGTGGCAATCTGTCTATAAACGTAGGGAGTAGAACAACAATAATCATGAGGCTATGAGTTTTCAATTTACATCTTAAAAACAAACAAACAACAACAACAAAAAAACACCAAAGTACTGTCGGGTTGTTTTTTTTCTAATTCCCCAAAATAGGAGTCAAAGAAAAAACTATGCTCTTCGAGGAGCTTAAAAGCTAAGCTGATCCTTGAAGCTTCAGTTTTCAGCTGTTAAATATGCCTCTAACTGTTCATTTTAGGGGATGTAGGAGATCTTGAATCAATCTAAAAAGTAGTAGCAGCAGAAGCAGCAGTCTCTCCAAGAGACAAAGCATGAAGGTTACCTGCATCGAGACCATGGAGGCTGGAAGGCAGTAAGTGGTATTCCACTTCTGTTGTGTTGTGGGGTTTCATAAAGTTGCAACTGATTTTCTTCCATGAAGGAGTAGCCATCTCTACCAAAGTAGAGAGAGTGTCTATATAAAATCTTTTGTATAGTGTATCAAGTAGTATCTTTTCTTGGTGGGAAACAACAGAAAATATTTAAAAAGTCAGTAATTTTCACCCGTGTTCATAAAAGTTATTGGTATGAATGCTAACAACCCGGTATTTAAACCAAATTGATTTAAGGAGAAGTGCACAGCATGAGTTACTTGAAATAGAAGACATTGGTTACTTGTTGAGATGATGTTTTAGATTGTCTAAGTTCAAAATAATGTGCGGATAACACTATTTACTATTATCTCAAATGGTGGCTGCCAGCACAGGTAGCTATCCTAGTAAAGTGTGTAATACAATTAGCAGAACATCACCTCTTAGAGACAGACATTTTTTAGATACAGACAAACATCATTAAAATAGGCAAGTCCCCACTTTTTTAATTAATTATTTTTTTAGGTATGTTTATTTAGCACAGGTATTTTGAGCCTGGGGAGGCCCAAATAGTACGGAGAGTTACTAATTGGGCATTTGCCTATAAAAACCATTAACTAAACTAAATGTGGATTGAGCCTTTGAGATTAAATTGCAAGCATGGAGATCAAATCTCCACAGGCAAGTTAAAATCCACCAATTATTTAAAGGGTTTAATTAAGTGCAGATCTTTCTGTAGGCTGATTTAAAAGGACATAACCTAACATTTGTAGCCAATAAAATGTAAGGAATAAAAGACTACTTTTTCCATTTTTTTCTATCATAAAATGTATGCTGTAAACTATCAGGAACATCTGAAGATATTTCACAGGCAGCACCATCTGTCTTGTTGGCAGACTATGCAGGCAGCGTGGGTGGCTTAGTTACTTGCTTATGAATCTATAGCATCACTTGCTTAGTCTGCTAGGTGGGGCTGCCCCTTCCTTGTTTGGAATGATTTCAACATCTTTGATTCTATAGGAGACTGTTCTCTCACCTTTTTCTTCTTTTTTCAATGTGGCTGCTCTGTACACCTGTTTAAAAAGGGAATGCTTACCAGTAGAGGTAAGTCTCTTGGGCTTCATCAAGCGAATACTTCTTGCACGTACATATTCTTCTCTGTAAAAGTCTGCAAGTTTTGAAAGTTTATTCATTCATGCCACTTTGTAAGTCAGGATTCTAACAGGTACAGAAGTATTTCTTCTTTTGTCCTCTGTAGGAGCTTCTCCCTGAAAACACCTGCATGTCTAATGCTAGGGTGAAATCCAGAGCAGGGTTTTTCATTACTAACTTATCAAATACTTAATTGGTCCAAAAATTTAAGGCAGGTTCAATACCACTGACTGCAGTAACATCTGCACATGGCAGAAAGATTTGTCTGAGATGTGATTCAATAAGCTGATCATAGCCTTTGAGGAAAAGAGTTAAAGCAAAGGAATACTGTATGCAGTAAATGAATGCTATCAGAGATGTAATCTTATTAAATAAGTTCACTTGTTAGTCAAACTACAAAATTCTCAGTATAGCTTATAATTTCTACATATTATTTTTGTATATTATTGTAGACTGTTGGTAACAAAGTTTTAGGCTGTTTATTTTGGCTTTGAAAAAGAGCCAAAACCAGTGAGGACATTATTCGTGTATTGATCTGCGCATCAAGAATATAAAATAGCTCATCACATCAGTTTACAGACAAAGAACAAATATGTATTTTAAGACTGGCAGCTTTTTTTTTTATTATTTTTTTTTCTGAAATGTCAGAAAATAGTGAACAGAGTAGAGCAGAATTGCAGTATTTCATAAAAAGAACTCAATTTCATCTCTTTTCCATGTTATGCAGTGGAACACTATATTCTAAGGAATACCAAAAACAGCCTAGCAGTTCCTCCCCTGCAAAGATTAGAGATAATGAGGTAGAGAACATAAATCTACTATTTATTGAGAGGGACCAATGGCAATTAGTAGCATGTAAGTGGAGGCTGTAGCCTTCAGTGTTAGTATTGTGTTGATACAAGGTAGAATTTACACCCCAAATTCTCCTATTGTCTAACAATGGGGGACTTCTGCGCATATCAAGAAATAAAATAGGAATTTCCTGCTCCTGATGTCACTTCCCTGATGTTTTTGAAGCAGAAGCATTTTTTCCTTAATTAGATGATGTTTTTTCATATCAATGCAAAAGTCTCAGATCTCTGTGAGAATCAGTTAATGTTTAAGTAACTTTTATATCCTAATGTTTATGGTATCTTTTTTCTCTACATTCACAAGATCTGTTTCTTACCTGGTGTTTTTTAATAGGAATGTGAAGAGTTTTTTGTCTGCAGTGAATTTTTAAACTGTGCTGTACGAAGAGTGCACTTCTGCATGTGGGGTTCAGTGTCCACAGCTGAACCACTAGCAAAGTTGCTAGTCTGTGTACTGCTTTTAGTTTCAGAGCAAAACACACCTGAAAACTCAGCACTTAACTGCAGAGCAAAGGAAGGAAAACAACTGTATCTGTATGTGTCACTGTATTCAGCAAAGTAAAAATAGAGCTAAAAGCTACATGCTACCATAGCAGGAAGAAAACTTACTTTTTGGCATGTCGTATTTCTCTACATTCTACTAACGAAGTAGATCAAGGAGTTATATTCCTCATCTGTTTATTTTTGTTGTTTTTCAACAAAACTACTATTAAAAACAAACTGTGTTTTGTTTTTAATAGTAAAAAAAAAATAATTAACTTTTGCAACAACAGCTTGTTGCCTTTACAAATAAATTGCTCCCAAAGTATGAACAGAACCTGTTCTTTTCTCAGGAGTCCTTTTTAGTCCTGGTAAATGCTCATGAAGAATCTTCTCAGTGACAAGCATGTTGTAATATCTCTCAGTCAAGTACAGCCAGAATCGCATTCCCAGATGCACTCAAAGGGAAGGAAGATTGAATAAAATCCTCCTCAGATGTTTGGATTACTCACACTGATACCAAGATGATCATCTCAGTAGATAAATTATGATATCTCCTAGTCATCCCAGGCAACAGCCCTACTGCGTTATTGTCACTTCACTGAGATATGCAACTATCGAGATACAAATGGCAATTCAGATGGCAGTGACATGCTCTCTACAATCAGCTACTCTAGATATTATTTCTTTACTCAGTCAAGCAGAGTTTCTCCTCCAATGGCTAATGCCTGCCCAATCTTGGATCCAGCAGCAGTGAAACATTCAGATCCTGCTTTCCAGATACTTCCCCAGTGAAGAAATTGGCAGAGAATGGGCATAGAATTGGCTCCACACCACTGCTTGCTAATGATCAGAATAGCTGGCCAGGCATGAAGAGGAATGTCAGCTGCAATAATTTATTTCCTTCCCTGGAGCAGGAGAGGAGCAGTGCAGGCCTACAAGGACGAGGCTCGGAGACACAAGCTCTCCCCAGGCTTCCTGCAGAGCAGGACAGCTCTCTGAGCACCCCTTGCTCGCGGCGGTGCCTACAGGCACAGTCTAGCGCTGTCTGAATCACAGACGCTTTGAGTTGCTACTTTATATGCAGCATTGCCATTCCTTTCATTGCACATATAGTGCTCATCAGGCATTTGAATCTGCATAATGAGAAGAGTGCATAATCCAATTGCAGCTCTTCATTTTAAACTTTAATTTCCTCTCATGATTGACACATGGCTCTAGATATTCTCAAAGACTATCTGCTTAGCACTGTTGCTCATTGTTTCAGGGCAGGAACGTAGCAGGAATGGGCAGTTGCAAGAAAGCAACCTTTTTTTTTTTTAACTTGCCTCTAACAGAAATAAATAGTTGTCATTTCAGAATGGGAAGAAGCTAGGTCTGTCACTAAACCTGATTAAAAGTTTCATTTTAAACTAAAATGATAACAAAATTAAAAATAAATAAATTAAAATGAGAGGGGTATAGCACTAGCTAATCTAGGGATTGTTTAATTTACTAGAAACTAGAAACTTGTCTTGACACCAGCATCTTGTTTGTTTGTCCTGATAAGGACATGAATATGGTGCCTTTTCTTCAACAGACCAAGTTTAGATTTATCATGTGTGTTCAGTGTTCTTGTTGATCTCTAGTCATTTCTGTCTTATGTTGCCTCAGCAAACCCTTATCCACAGTGAACTGACTCCTGGGCACTGAATGAAGTCTCTAATCTTTTAGCTTCTGGGAAAAGCGGTAGATCTTAAACTTGTCAACAAACACAGAAAGAAAGATAGCAAGGAAAGGAGTTTATTAATATCTGAAATTTAAGAACATTAAGAAGCAGCAGTCTACTGATGTATCACCTGAAGGTGGTGAAGCACTTCAAAATGAAGTAGCAAGCCCTGAATGGAAGATGAAAAGACTTTGAACCATCTTGTTCCTTCAGTAGTTTCTCTAATCTTCTAATCTATGAAGATTTCACTGTCCAGCATAGATTTTGAAAAATGTTGTTAGCTCCCAGAATACAGGAAAAGCTGCCTAATTTATCACAATAAGACAGTTAATCACCTTTGACAAGGTATGTTTATAGCTGAAATGAACCATTCACTGCTTAGAAGTGTTTGACACTTCTGTATTACAGTGCTATTAATGCTGTTACTTGAATCCATGCATAGACAGAGAGACATTTCTAAAGAATCAAAAATTCAGCAGAAACTTCAAACCCACTTAAAATGCAGTGAGTTAAGGATGTTTTTGACAGAATCAAATGGGATCTTTATAAGCCATGAATTAAAAATCCTGTGCAAGATGAATGAGCTCATGTAGCAAGGAATTCAGCCCTTAAAACCAAGTAGAGTGCATTGATATTGTTTTCCAAAACTTAATGTCAGTATGAAGTTAGAACGAATCAATCAGCTTAGCCTGTTTCTTCTTTTTTTGTGGATTTTACTGCAATTAGGGCTGAAACCTGGAACTTGTGTAAGATCTTTGTTTAGTACAAGAATCAAGTAACTACTGAGATGGATTACAGCTACTCCAGTTCTCTTCACTTGCTGAGATGAGTTCTAGCCTTAGCTAGGAACCTAATGGAAACTTCTGCTTTTCTAAAGAAATACCCTAAAAGCCAGCATGCATAGTCAAATATTTCTCTTCTGTATGGTTAAGCTGCTGAATTTTGAATTGTTTGCGTGCATAGTTTTGATGGGATGCTGCTGCCACAAACAACTTGAGTTGGTAGCTAGGAGCTCTAGAACAAGAGCTGTGAACAACCTCTCTCAATTAAGCCGTATTTATGATAGTGCTTTTGCAATTTAGCGAAAGTATGTAAAGGCCATGCCTGCTCTCAGTTTATTGGACAAGGAGAAGGAATAAAGGGAATTGAAGGAAAGATACAGGTACCTCTATTTAGCAGCATTTCTGACCGATTTCAGTTTGTTCTGGCTGTCAAGGTTAGTATCCTGTTTCCTGTCACCCTGCGTCTGTGAGCTGAAAAGTTTTATTCTCTGCTCCATTCCAGGGACTGTGTTCTGGATACTGCAAGGTCTGACTTGAAGGGCCTTCAGTCTTCTGTCTGATCTTACAATATGTGGGTAGTGAGTCAAGAGACATGATGCTGCAAAATCAACCAGTGGTTTCCAGTGTGGTATTTTTCAATGCACACAAGTTTTTTAAGCGTAGTCCTTAATAATTACGAAGAATGGTTGGAGGGGGGAATTGTGAGGGTGACTGTTGAGCTCCGAAGGCAGCTCTTCTTATGACGAAGCCTCCTCCAGTGTCTTTAATTATCGGATGTTTAAAATAGATATTAAAAAATATGAGTGGAATAGGGCATTAAACAATATTCTCACACAGTGTAACTTTTGTTTTTTATTCCAGCTGTGTAAGACAAATGAGATAGAAATAGTTCTACAAAGGCATAAAAGTATTGGCATTTTTAAAATCTTCTAAAAATGTGTATTAAGGTACTTTGGAAATCTAACATTGCTGATTTGATTTCTGCTGTAATATAAGACTATTAGTATGTCTGTCTGCCTTAAAGTGACTAATGCTAGACTTAGGAGTAAGTAATACATCAGGTATGATTTATCACAAATGTGAAGGGAAAACTGAGAACCAGTAAATTTATTTTTATTAGATAAAATGTGAAGACAGGAATGAAAATTAAAGGTAGAAATCTAAGAACATCAATCTTGAGAGAGTCAGACCCTACCATATATGAGTCTAGTCAAAGTGGGATGAAATAGTACTAGCAGCTAACTGAAAAGGAAATGAAAGGTGCTCAGGGTGAAATATCCCAAGCAGATAGGCCAAGACTGGGGTTGATCCAGCACTGCATGTTTGGGGAAAAGTAGGTGATAAACAGATCCTACTTTCCCTTGAGTCCATCTTTGAGACAAACACATTATTTCTCTTCATAAGCATCCGAAGTCTGTGATGCTTATTGACCGCAATTAAACCTTTCTCTGTTCAGCAACAACTAGATAGTGGAATTTACATTCCCTTGTCAAAACACCAAGGTATTGGCAAAATAAAGCAGCAGAACTTTTGCTGAGCAGCTTCGGGGAAGGAATGGAAAGTGAGTGACACAGATGATTAATGAGCCTATTAAAGCTGAAAGTCTGACACTGTAAAGATAAGCTGGCGGTGAAAATGACTCCTACCATATATACATCAAGGGCATCAGAAAGAATACCCTCTGTATAATAGTAACCCACTATCATTAGCGGCAAGACATACATATCTAGCATGTGTTGCCTCATTACTATTTATTCTGCTTGAGTATTTTGAGGTGGAGGCCTGAGCAATAGTGTGAAATCTCAGACAAAAGGAGGAGGCTTTGTTGAGGTCTGATTTAAAATGACACCCACACATCATTCATGAGGACCAGATCAAACAAAAATGGCAGGTGGCAAAGAAAAAAAACAAACTAATGTGAATTTTAAGTAAATGACAGAGGAGCAGAAAACTCTGTGAGGAAAAGGTCTGCTATAGGGGAGAAAAAGTTTGCAACCATGCTGACCTGAGGACTCGTGTTAGAAATAATATGCTCGTGTGCTGACAGTGGTGCACTAAGACTTGGACTTCAGTTCTCTGTCTCTAAAAGCCGTTACCTCACTGAAATACTCAAGGCATTTTTCTTTGAGGATTTTCGTAACAGAGTTATACCCCTGTGGTATACACATATATGCATTCTGAGTCCAATGTTCCTGGAAGGAGTCAGATGTACTGCTGCTGTACTGCACAGAAGGCCTGTGCATGCGCACTTCATTTGATGAATTCTGAATCCATCAGAGTTAGCGGAAACATGCGGCCATCTGTGCAGCATGTATACAAAAATATGATGCTTTCTGAAGATTCAGTCCTGCTATGTAAGTGCTGTAGAGCTGTGCTATACAGAGTCAGTGGAAACATGTCTGGTATTTCTGGAGCTCTGTCAGGTGCTCTGAAATTTTAGGAAACTGTCCACAGTCTTCAAACTTCACCCAAACAAAATTTCTGGATGCAAAAAATAAACCTTGCTGAAATATATATTTTAGCTACCATCTGTAGCAGTTATCTTGTGCCAGCTTTCTTTAAAATATTGGTTTCATTTATCCAACTCTAAAATACACATATTACTGTCATGCCTTCTCCTATCTCTGCTATGCCTATTTAAACAGTCAATTACTTTGAGACGTAGATCTGGAAATTTCATACTGGAGATGTGTAGAAGCAATTCAAGGCAAGCAATAAATATTACTTTTTCATTACATATGAGTAAGTGGGGAAAAAAAAGAACTCTTAGCCTGCAAATTTGGTACTGGGTGTTGTCATATGACACCATGCTCACCTGCAGTATTGTTGAAATGTGAATTTGCTAGTTGCTGCTCAAGTACTTGATTTGTTCCTGCTATAACATTAACTTCTATTGTCACAGCTTACAAATATATCCATCCCCTTCCAGCCTGTCACTGTTGTTATTTTCTTTAACCCTTGGAAGAGAAAGGCACAAAATTGTTTGTGTAGATCCTCATGGCAATCTTCAGTTGGCAGTGCTGTTACATACTTTTGCTCCTGAGGACTAAAACGCATAAAGCACAGTGTCCTCAATAATTATTTGATAAGTCTGGTAAATGTATCCCAAATGTAGAGTAATTATTTTATCATAAAAAGGTCCATTAGACTTATCCTAACTAGAATTTGGCTTCTTTTCTGAAGTAATGTAACAGCACTGTCAAGCTGGTCTTGTATTTAAATTGGATTAGATTAGGTATGAATTTTGTCAACAAGCAATGCATACTCAACATGTTCTTTTAAAGACCTTCATTAGTAAACTCACACAGCATGTTAAAAATCTTTTTTCTCCTTCTATGTAAGTTGGAATTTTAATAAGAGCTGTAGCTGCTTTTACACTTACGAGATTAATCTCAGCTTCCAGGACAGAGCAAAATTGATCTGATGGTGTGAAACTGGGAGCCTGCAAAGGGTAAACTGGCAACATAGAAAGAAGTACTTCTATTAGATGATATAATAAAATTTCTATCACTTTATGGATATTTTTTGTTGGATTGTAGTCCCTTTTTAAGGCTGTGTTATTACACAGTGAAGTGAGTACAGTATATCCCAAGCTATAACTGACTTAAATTTGTAAAGAGGCATCTATGTAAGGAGTTTGGAAGAAGTTCTCCTTACCTATATTTTGCTTATATTCTACCACACTGTATACTTTAAAGATATCAGTGTATCTTCACCATGCCCTATTTCTGACTTTTCCCCAAGGATTGATTCTTGCTTGGTGCTATTCAGCAATACAAAAGCACAATGCCAGTAAACTAGACTTTTTAGCTTAGCAAGAATAAGATTAATAGGAACATTATTGCATTTTTTTTTTTTTCATAACTTCAAATCAGGACATTGAAAATCTATGTTGCTGTGGTAATAGTGTTCTGAAGGCAATTTAAAAAAAAAAAGTATTTTAATTGTTTTAATTTAATATGTGAGTACAAAATGTTCAACCTCTTACTGCCTCCATAAAAAGACACTGAATTGATATTAATTGGATCTAATCTCAAGATTACTGACTATATAAGGACATATAAAGCAAGTCATCCAATATACAAATGTTCTAAAACACACTATTAATAAAAATATTTTGACTGTTATGCTCCTTTGGTTTCTGTGCAAATGCAAGCATTTCTTTTATGTATATGTATATAAAAGAAATCTTGTTATAGAAAGTGGTAGCTATTTCACAGCAGTACTACAGTATAACAATTCAGACTTAATGAAACATTTATAATATGCTATTACTGATATTGTTCATTTAAATATGCTATTACTGGTATTGTTTCATTATACACTTCCTTGTACACTGTTTTCATGCTTAAGTGACCTCTAAATTGGACTATTGCAAATCACTACTTATGGGTTTGCAAAGAAATACTTGATATGATTTTCTACTGGGACAAAATATGGCTGGGAACATATTTCTGTCAGTATTATACTTTATAAGATGTTTTCTATATGCAAAGTTTCTTAAATTAGGGAACCATCTCTATTTCTGAGTAGTGAACTAAGAATGGTGACAAGGGAGGAATGGGTATATTCATTTTATGAAAAAATTCAACTTGGCTTTCTGCTGATGTAAAAAAGATGACATGGGTTAGAGGTTTCCTTGGCAAATATTGTAGCTCTTAAAAGTTGAGTGGTGATCACAGTATGCATTAGTAGCAGATTATAGCAATGGATGTATCCTATGGTTTGCTGTAAACATCACATTGTAATACTGGGGAGAAAATTCTGTTGTTTTCCACAAAGAGAAATATCACTTAAAATATCACTTGCTGCAATTCAAACATTCAGACACTGACAACTTAGAGGTGCAATATAATGTTTTATTATAATTTATTAACCTCCTGTTGAAACTGTAGCAAAACTCTGACTCTAATATGCTCTGGCAAAGCACAGAAATATCTTGGCATGAGCTCTGCATTTCTGATAAATAGCATTAAACAAGTAGCATATACAGCCATTAAAACTGTACAGCGTGAAATCTCTTCAGCTTTTCATTCCCAAAGAACAATTGGCCTCTTGGAGTTTTCACAAAGAAAAAGAGGCCTTTAGAGGAAGTTCACATTGCTTCCATGCAGCTCCCTTGCCATTGAGCTGGAAGGTTAAAGCTAGCCTTGCTTTTCTAAACTTCTGACCAAAACAGTTTTTCAAGTACAGTGAAAAAAAGAAAAGGTGTATTTAACAATCACGCAGAGGCAGTAGCTGCTTTTCTTCCCTCTCGTCTGCCTCCCCCCAGCACCACAATCAAAGCAGCAGCAAAACCAGCATACTCTGTATCAGCTGGATCAATGCGATTGACAGGCATATTTAGGTCAGCAGGAACTTTGCTGCAGTAATGCAAGGAACAGTGACTCCACTTTTGATGATCACAATAGCAAATTTTAATTATCAGGATAGTGTGGTGCTCTGGTAAGCCTGAATTCACCAGCCCACAGGGGTGTGTGCTGCCCAGAATAAGTAAGAAGTAATTCCTTGATCTGAGTGGAAATATGCCGTGAATTATTTTTGCTGTCACTGTAAGTTTATAAAGCATTTTACAAAGACATATTCCCTTACTCAAAGATTTTATAATCTGATACGAGATAAAAATAAGACAAGACAAGAAGCAACAGTTCAGGAGAGATCACTGATTATAAATAAAGGGTAGAAATAATTGTCTGAAGAAATGTTTCAGTAACAAATTCAAAGGCAGAGAGATGGTGCCTGAATACAAGATCAGAGGAAGAGTTCCAGGCACGCACGGCTGAAAATCAAGAGAATGCGATTATAGGATTGGAAAGAGCAGAGGGACAAGAGGCAGGAGGGAACATGATACTGCAGAACTACTAGAGGCAAAATTACATTGAGCCCTACAATCACTGCTAATGTAGTTCTATTGGATGCTAGCAAAACATCCACAACAGCAATTCTTAAGAGCAGGGATGAGGAGTTTAATTAGAAGAGCTTCCATAACAAAGTCAAGGATGATTCACATATAGAGAAGAAGGCATGAGTGTTTTTCAATATTGCATGGAAATAGATGTGATTCCATGCATAGTTCTGGTCAGCCCAGATGCAGTCTATTTAGATATAAAAACATATGCAGTCTATTTAGATATAAAAAATAAGATGTAAACATTTTGATAGTTTCGCTTGCTGACCTGGAAAAAATTCTACACTAGTAAGTAAAATATCTTTGTATGTTCTGTATTTATCAGAACAAATGTGGAAAAACTCCTGTGATGAGAAACTGCTAACAGTAATTGTAACGGTGTAAGGGACCTCTTGTTTCTTCCCCCAAGGGGAGGTGAGTAAACTAAACAGAAGCCAGTATTTGCTGGTGTCAGACTAACTGCAGAAGTGTGACTGAATAATTAACCGGTCTCTTACCACATAAACTACATAGGTTAATATACAGTTAGTTTCTGACTGGAGGTTTCTTATCAATGGAGCTGCCATTCACCTTGATAGACCGATATATAAAGATCAGAATGGTTTCTCATTCCCAGAATGTTACAGGGTTTTGTTGTTGTTGTTGTTTTAATGCAGACCTTTTCTATCAGGTATTTCTGGTGGCTTTGTGAGAATTTCTAAAAATGGATTTGTATCTGTGATGTTGCATGTGAATGTAACTTTGTGAGTACAGAATAGCGTTTGTGGTAGGGTTGTATAGATGCACACAAAAGATCTTATTATAAAGTTATATGTTAGCAGAGATGGTTATGGAATTTATCTTTGCCTTATGTAACATGGAAAAGCTTCAGACTACAGTAGAAACAGACTTTCTGCTCTTTTTGAAATGGCTGAAGAGAAATCCTTTGTTCTGGTGGCTTGCAGTCATTCTTCAGTGATTATTTCAATCTACCTCACTCCTCTACAAGAACTAAAAGGTAAACATGAACTCTGCCTGTGACTAGTAAATTTATTCTCTCAAGAGGTACTGTTTACCCAAGGCAAGAATCACTTTCTTCACATTAAGTGTAAACATTAAACATTATTCTTACATACTGTCTGTCTGTACATAATTTACTGCATTTGAAATCCTGCTCTCCACCTGAAGGAGAATGCAGAGTCCCCTCTCTCTGTGGATGTTCCACTTTGTTGAAGATTTGCATTCTTTAGTGTACTTACTGATTTGTTGCAGGGAGATGAACCATTTCTGATTTCTCATCAGTGCAGAAAGCAAAGTTAATATCAAAGTGTCAAAATATCACATTCCTTTATTTTTGATTAAAAAAAAAAACAACCTTTCCCTTACTTTTGATCATCGCAAATACCGAACATGGGAGATATACAAGGAATTCTGGGAACCATTAGCAGCTAAGCTTTTCTGGATTAACAGCTTTCAAAAAATACCTCCATATCTTTTGATCAGAAATGAAGAGTTGTTGAAAGATAACAACTGTTACACTCGCTCTTATTTGGCAAAGGAGCTGTCTTGTTTTGTGGCAAATCAGCATGTTATAAAACAACTAGTCAAAACTGTTACATTGATTCAGGAGCTGACAGCATTTCTGTTCCTTTCTCATTGATGACCTTGTCTGAAGGAAAAACATGGTGTATTTCTGATAATGTTTGCCTGAGAGGTAAGAAACATTTGCAGCAGCTGAATATAAATTGTATGAAACCTCAGCCTACACAAGTATTAAATTCCATGCTCTGGCATTAATAAAAAGCTGATCCTGAAAGGAGCACATCTTTATTAGTGCCTACAGTGTATGAAGACAAATTCTGATAATTTTTTACTGCATTGACTTTATGACTGTACAGATCTGAAATGAGAGTGGGTGTGTATGTGTATGGATGAGAAGTTTGGCACAGGAAGGCTCTTACTGAAAGCACAGTTGGCACAAAGGGTTTGCAAAGGCAGCTGGAAATAATCAGCTAAAAATTACTCCTGTGAGTCACAGGGGAGTAAGAACAGGCTGACAAACCTGCCGTTGTGGCACAGAAGCCCTGAGGTGACTCCCAGTTACATGGAAAGTTTCAGCTAGGCCAAAATTAACACTCAGCTCTCAAGTTTCAAACTGATTCTTTAATTGCTAGGACATTCTTTCTCTCCTCCCAGTTGCCTTCTTGAGAAAACAAGTAAGACCTGCATTAAGTGTGAAAAATCAAGCTTGTGCAGACAGAACAATCAGATGTGTATGCAGAAATACCCAACTTGGCCTTTATAACAATTAAATGTAAGTGTATGCTTTGATAGAATTCTTAGGAAACTGCAAAACTAAATATGCAATAGAAATCCCAGGTACAAAAGAAGGCATTTATTTGCTGAGTCTACTGTTCTCTCACTTATGTCTAGATTGAAATGGTTATTATTAACTCCCAGAAATTAAGGACAAGTGATATAGACTGCTGAGACAAAGGAATGGAAACATTTTTTCTTTAGGGCAACTTTGAATAAATAACCCAATTTTTATCCTGATTCCTCAGAGTGTAGAGAACACAGATAGTGTTAGATACAAAGAGGATTCAAAGATGTGTAGCACTGTCATGCTTCACTGTCAAAATTGCCCAAACTGTTTATTAGCTGGTGCTTAGCTAGGCTCTCATACCAAAACTCAAAACCACATGGAATTTTTCTGCTTTGGAATTTTACTGCAAACAGACAGTTCAGTGACAGGCTGGTTAAGGGCGGATATGAACTGCTCAGATGTGCTCTATGTGACAGAGCTTGGTTTGTGTTCTGAGCAAGGCATGGCTGTGGCCCAGAGTGAATTTCTTGTTGGAGCTACAAAGGGCGCTTCCAGCTGAGTTGTCTCCTAAGCTTTTTGTGTCTGCTCACACTTGGAACTCAGACTGATAGTCAGAGAAGTATGTATCCTTCACAGTTACGGTAACAGTCTCTCTAAAGGAAGATATCTAGAAAGTTCTGGTAAGAAATAAACAGAAATTTTGTTCCTACCAGAGCTTCTCTGCAATACCAACTATTATTTTATAAAGTCAGGCAAATAGCTCTTCATGCTCATAAAATGCCGATGCTGACAAAAATAAATAAATAAAACCACTACATCGGTTTCTTTCAGCATGGGTTTGTAATTTCCTGTTTTTCAGAAAAAAAAAATAAAATAACTTTTCAAGGTATATCCACAGTTAGGAAACATGGACGATTGAAGACAGTGTAATAGGCAGTGTAATTCTGATTTATTAAGTGCTGTAAAATCTGATATCTCTATACGAGAGCAGATGAGTTTAAAACTTTAAAACTCCTTTTTTAGGTTTAAAACTTTAACCTTGTCCATATGTTTTCTAACTCTCTATTCATTTATTCATTTTACTTATTTCCTTATCAAGGTATTCAATGAAACAGTGTTGAAATATTTTGATATTACCCACCTGTTCTGAAAACTGCTGTAGCCTGTAAGTCTTTCTACAGACTGGTTATACAGCCTCATTTCAGTGTTCCTGATCAAAGACTTCATCCTTACAATCTCCCATTATTTGGGAGAGTAGAATAGTTTAAAATTGTTAAGCAAATTTTCCAAAGTCATAAATATCAGACTTACATTGCCTAGGCTGGAATTGTTACTAGAATCAATCATAGCAGTTTTAAGCAGGTACTTAAGAAACTTTCTTTCTGCCAGATATTATCTGGAATTACTGTTATATTTTGTATTTATTCTTCTGCAAGAAGTAAATCAAAATAAATGTTTCCCAAAACATTGTATCTGCTTTATGATTTCTGATCATAAATTACTCCTTTGCATTTTCATTTATACCTTCCCAGGCAGAGATAGAAAAGCATGAAAAAGAGAACTGGTGATTGAACCAGACCCTATGTTGAATGGGCACTATAGGCTTTCCAACTTAGTCGTCTGCATCTCAATAATAACACTCCAGTTGACGTTTCCTAAGGAGGTAGAGATCATTGCCTGGAGGTTTATTGCCACTTGTAATTTTTACTTATTACAGTCTTAACATTAATTTTGGAAGTTCTGTGGTGCCTCTGATCTAGCCATCTCTTCCATGTTGCTAGTATAAGTATAAAATTAGTGGCTTCTGATTGACTTTATCTCCATGAAACGTAGTATACACATTTTGCTACAAAATAAAGTAACTTATCTTTTGATTCAATGGGACAAAGAAAGCCTAAGAATGCCTTGTTGGATGTATATTGCCTTCTGTAACACATTTTTTTCTTCCCAAAGAGATTTTTCCAGTTTACTGTCATTGTTGTTCTCCTCTTTCCCACCCTTTTCCCTTAGATTATTTATATTTATTTTGCATGGATTGTTTCCCAAGAAATTTTTTGTCATTTCTGCCACATAAAGTGAACATAAAGGTCTTCTGATGAAAACTCAAAATCTCAGTCAAAATGTTCCTGTACAATACATCCATAATAAATAAGCATCGATATTGTAAGCTTAAGAGAGAATTCATTAAGAATCAAATAATGAAAGAGAAACTCAGAAAATAAAATATGAAAAATTAATGGATTTATTGTACAGGAAAAGAGAGCAAAGAGAATAAAACAAGAGAGCTTACTGTAGGCATGTATGTTTAATGTTTATTTAAGTAAAAACAAAATGTAAAGAAAGTTGGATTAGTGAATAGATGAAAAAGATATCCAGTGAAGATAAGAAATAGGAAAATAATAACGCCTATTGAATTTTCACGGAATTTCAGATTTGTCTCAATTTCCTTTGTCATTTGTTTTCTAGTTTAGAAAAAAATAGTATTAGCAATGATCAGAGGATCCATCTTAGAGGCCCTGTAAGAAAAGAAGAAAATAGTTCGACTTTAATGAATTCAAATATCTTTTACATGAAAAATTAAGTGACTGTAGGAGTAAAGATCAGAAAAAGTAATATTCTTTCTGTTACTATTTTCAGGATTTTCACAAAGTTGTAAATATGCTTTTACTGCCAAAATATACTGTTTGCATAGCATTACATCAAGATATTTCAGATCTTCTAAATAACTACTTCTTGAATCTCTACTTATTCATCTTTCTGGGCACCAAAATAAACACTGCTGCTTTTCCTGGAAGTTTTCATGGGCAAGAGGAGACAATACATTTCAAAAGGGCTCCTAACTTTCACAGCTATGTATTTCATTGAACAATCTGAATACTACAGGGTTACTAGCAAATGTCATTGATTAAGAATGATATGAATGCTGCACTAATGGCTTTTTGGCTTTTTTAGAAGAAAATTACATGCAGATAATTTATTTGCACAATTAACTTATCTGTGCATTCAATCACACTAAATAAAGCTAATAAAGGTGGAGTTAGATACACCTGTCTCTCTTCCAAACTATATCCTAATGGTGGAAGTACAGGATTTGTTCAGTTGAGGAAAGTTTACCCTTTTCAGGCTGTGAAGTGCTTTTCAGTCCTAGCAGTACTTTTGGTTTTATTCTTAGGACACGGGGTAGAAAGGTGAATTTCAAGCTGTAAAAGCGCTGAAGGCAAGGCTCACAAATTGCACAGGCATTTCTCAGATACTTAGGAGTAAAAAGAGAATCTGTAAATGATATGCCTAAGCCTCTGGCATTACAGCAGTTTTCACTAACAAAAGTGCTACTCCTTAAAAGGGGACCTGATAGTGGTCCCCTTCTGTTGGTGTAAGTGGGGAGGAAACAGATCTTCAAAGAGAATCTGATCTCAGTTCTCTGATAAGGTTACATTTCATGTGCTTGGACTATCTGTGATTCTGTGATCTCTATCAGTCATTCACCTGGGACAACTCAACCAAACCTTTAGGTAACACATCTACATGTATATAAAAAAAAGTTAAGAATGTCAAACAAACATTAAAAATGCTGGTTTAGGAAAGGATTGCAATTGATACTGGTAAGTTTGGATTGCTAGAGTTTGAAGACGATGCTAATTGTTCCTGTGAGAAGAGATAAAAGCAAAGAAAATAACAGCATTTCGATTGCATCCAGGTTCTTTAAGAAATCCACCTCAGCTAGAGAAACAGATATTGTATTATCTAGTGGCAACAGTCTTTTCCTAGCATAGACACAGAGCACTACCTAATTTCAGTATAAATCAAATAACACTTCTAAACACAACCAAACTGCTAGCATTTATTTGATAAGTAATGCTTAAGAAAAGTTTTGGGTTTTTTGTAGCACTTTTTTTAATCTCCTGGATAAGGATATTTATTACTCATTTGTTTATAAGCTAAATTGTTTGTGTTGCTGTAAATAACTTCTGAAATGTTGTTCTCTCAACTGTGCTAAGCTTCAATATAGCATAGTAATGAGTGGGATGTGCAAATTCTGCTTATCTGCTCTATTTTGGACAATGCCAGTGGCTCATGTTTATTAAGAAAGCTGGCAGTGAAACTGAATCTCTGCTTTCCCCCTGGTAGATAAACTGTGTCTGAGCTAACATTCATGAGGATCTTGGAAGACTCATTTAAATACAGTGCCTAGGGCTACGCATTTTTTTTTCCTGGATTCCAGAACAGCATACAAAGCTTTTACTTTTCTGATGTTCTTTTGGAATTGATGCTTATATATAACAAAGTCTGACCAGGATTTTGTAGATAGTACCGAGAGTCTGTATCTGAACTGAATGCTCAGGTATTTTTGCAGGTTGTTATCACCATTGCAAAGAAGACACAATTTTTTTGATTACTTAAAACAAAAGATTAGTACCATCTTGCTAGTGGTATAAGGTTCTAGGGAAATGAAGCTACTACTTACCTCCTTTTTCTGGCACCCCCCATCTCACACGTACACAAGTAACCTATGAAGTTTCTTCACTTAACACAGACATTTAAATGGCAATTCTGCATTGTTGTCCAAATAAGATCTTTTTCAGTTTCACAGCATAATCTGAACCTTTCCTGCAGGAAAAAGAAATATTGCATTTGTCAGCTCTTCAGAAAATAGCTTTTATTTTATATTATCTCAATGCTCTTTTTCTGATTTGCTGAGAACATCTGCATTTATTTGGATACCTTTTGAATAGAAAAATGTTGAAAAACAAATGGATAAGCAAAGTATTTGCCTATTTATGGCATCAGTCATACATTACATCGTTAGTACTGCATATGTTGCTATGCCTCTATCTCATCTAAGCATCACATAAATCAAAACAAAGCAGCCCATGGGAAATTAGCATTTTTCATCGTCATAGAAAACTTTGAGAGGGTCAAAGGTTTCTGGAATATTCATGAGGTGGAGGGTGCTTATCAGTAAACAAACCACAGGGTCTGTGGGCTTGTTGCCACAGTGGCTGTCTTTCAGGTTCCTGGCCTGAATCTCATCTTACGCCACATATTAATTTATTCTGTGTCTTAGTCCTCTTTGACAACTACAGATCTTTAGCAAGCACCCCTTGCTGGAAGCAGGGTCTAGTCCTTTTGAGTAGAATTTGTATTTTTTTCTTCTGCAGCATAGCTTAAGAAGGAGATACTGAGTTCCTGTACAATAGCCAAGTGGTATGAACGCTTGTCCTATAAAAGGCAAGCACAGATTCAATTCCCTCTGGTCCAACTTCAAATCTAACCTTTCATCTTCCAGATGAGTGCTCAAAACACAAGGCTTGCAAGAAACAAGGCTACGCAGGAGGTGGGGAATGTTGTTGTTCTTTTAGAGCAGTACCTTTGTGTAGAAAAAAGCTGAAAATTTACTAGGTCAGAAAGAATGGATAACTCAGCAGTTCAGTGGTTAAGGCACTCGCTGTGTTTGGTCCCAGCTCCAAGGTCTGCTTCTCCTTTCTGTTTTTTCATCCAGTTTCTGTAGAAATTAAAATTCAGTTATACTTTCTACAGAGGAGGATGGTAAATACAGCCCTGTCTCCAGATGAAGTCTTTAGCTCATAGGTGACAGAACACTTCAGCCATCCACCCGGAGCTCACACTTATCCAACCACGGTAATAATTAAAATAATGTATGAAAAAAAGATACTGGCTGAAATGACAGCACCTAGTCTTTGAAGGAGAGAGGAGATGGCCGTGGTTTAAAAGTTTCATATTTTGAAGTGGTAGGCCAGTTTAAAAAAAAATAAATCTAGATTCTGGATCTCAGCTGAACTGAGCTACTGGCTTTGTCAAGAGTGATACAATTTGAGGGCTCATTCAGAGGTGACTGTAAAGCTTCAAGGTGAAGCAGTAAGATCTGCCTGAAGTTGAGCTGTCTGTAAAGTGACAGCCCAGTAGAGATTTCAGGGCAGCAATTTTAGACCCAACTACTGTTTTGTATCTTACATTTAATGCTCTTCCTCGAAAGATCACAGCTGATATACAGGCTTCTTAACCATAAGCCTGGTGAAACCTCTGCATTTGAGCACTAGATATTTTAGGGAAATCTGAACTAAATTTCTAGCACTGCTGTTATATTGAGCTTGACTAAATATTAGTGCTGGCAGTAGAACTTTTTTTGCTGTTTTATGAAAAACTATGAAAAATCTTATGGACAGTTTATGACCAATTCCCTGCTGGGTTTAGGTGCTGAAATTTCTTCTGAATTCTGTGGAATTCTGCCAGCTTTTATCCACATCCAGTGTCACTCAGAATTCAATTGCATCTCTTTTAAGTGCAAAATGTCATTAGTTGTACCAGAAGCTGACATGGAGTAGCATTTCCACCTAATTGTCCTATCCCTTTACTGACAGTTTGCATTTGCCCTTCCAAAACCTTGTCAGTTGGAATTTTAGTGAAAAAGTGCATTTGGTACCATTTTAAAACAACGTTTTCCTTGAAAAGTATTGTTTGAAGAGTGAAGAAGAAAGGAGCAGTAGGCCAGCTTTGTCTGCTACCAATAATGAGAGTGAAAACCTTTGCCATAATATCGTCTCCATCCATTGTACTTTTCTTCCAAAAAAATCCCTGAAATTTTGAGTGTGGCAAACTCTAGTGGTGCTCATTCTGCTGCTATCAATTGCTCTCACATGGAAAGCTGGCAGCTTAGAATATTTCATTCAATTTTTGTTATTGGAAATGTTATTTAACTAATCTTTACTCACAAACACTGGCAAGTGTATTACTGTTAGTTTATGCAGTATTGGTACTAGCAATCACTATTTAAAAAAAAAAATATCAAGAAATACTTCCAGATAAATTCAAGTAATTAGAAAAATAAACTTCTGCTGGCCAAGATCATGATCATGCTACCAATATTTGGTCCCCAAAAAACTGACAGAGGCTATAGAATCACTTCATAAGTAGGTATCATTAGATGATGCTTTAGCAGCCTGGAAAAAAGATGAAAATCAGAAATTAAAGCCCATAATATTATCCAATATGAGTAATTAAGAAAGCGCTTTTCACAGCATTGGATATTGATTTTTATTTAAGACTTACTAAATTCCTGCCCACTCAAAGTCTTGCATCCATGAGTCCACAAGGACGAGGATGTTATAGCAGGTCATCTCTGCAAATATCAGTTTCATGTTTAAAAAATGTGAAGTATTTTTCTGGCCCAAATTGCTGTGCTACCTGGCTGCTATAATATAGGTGCCTTTCCCATTGTAATTTCTACCTTACAATGTCATGGCTTTCCATACTAGCAGTCTGAGGAATTAACTGATTGCTTTTCTTGGGTCAGGTAGTCAAATGCTTCAAATTAGCTGTTCACCTGAGCCCTACATCTGACTGAAGAGTGTTCTTTCTCTTTGAATTTTTATCCAGCCTTCTGAATTGCATTGAAAAGAAGGCATAAACCAAAGCAGAGAAAAGGCAAGACTTTTCTCATGTGCTCCAGTTTCCAAGACACTTCTCAGATATGCCTTCTGTGCTTCCCACTCAAGCTGGAGGTATACCATTGGCATTGCTGACTTCTGGCAAATGTTTGGGAAGACATCAGATAGGATGCTTGTATCCTAAGGTAAGAACTTTCATATTATAAACATGAGGAATCCAGCTTATGAATGAGATATTGGTTTAGTGTTCAACATAAAGTAGCCACAACTGGGCTTAAAAACTTTTATCTTTAAAAAGGGATGGCTAACGCTGTACGGAGATATAGCAGTGCTATGCAAAAATACCACACCTAACATTTGCAGGAGACCAAGTTTGTAAAATTGCTATATTCCAAACCAACAGAACTTTCAATGATTCCAAAAGATAGAGTATCTTAGATGGTGGTTTTACATATGCTCAAAACCAAACTAATTTGAAACAGAAGAAAAGTGATAGATAAAGAAAGCAGGAGGACATTTTAATAGACTGGGAGCATTTGCTATGGAGTAGGATACTGACAGAAGCTAGCTGACTTGGAAGAGATGCTGAAAATGCTTAAAGTAGAAAAAATTAGGAAGAAACAATTGTGGAAATGTTATTACTTAATGTAAAGCAGCATGTATCAGTATCTCAAATTTTAGGAGAGAAAAGAAGATTAAAAGATTTGATAGGAAGAGGAACTCCAAGACTTTGTCCCAAGCACACAGAGCCCTGCAAATGACACAGAAAACAAAGACTCAATCATTAGAGATACTGAAAGATTGCAAAGCAGCAGATTGAGACTTTACTGCATTGCAGTATAGGATGCACAGTTCTGAAAAGTCAAGGGAGAGCTGGAGAAAAGTGATTGGATTCAGTGTCACAACATTAAGAGAGCATGAATTCAAACTGAAAAAAGGCTGTACCCTAAAGGAATTAATGAAGAATCTTTTAAAAGAAAGAGGCAGTGAGGAAAAAGAAGGTAGCACCCTTCAATAAAAAAAAAACAGTATTATCTAATTCATACTGGCCTCCCATCTTGATGTCCCATGTCCTTATGAGTGATGCAAAAGCACATTTTCAGATGAATGTATTATTCACATATAACTGCCTTTACAATTTTCACAGTAGTTTTTCACCTACTAATGTGCTTTACCTTGTAACTTATTGACAGTACATCAGACTGCTGAGAGGATTTCTATCTTTATTTTCTTACATCAGCCTTGCAAATACTTCTTTCCTCAGCCTTTGAATTTGAGACCCTCTTGCAAACATGGGTGCCTAAAATTTGGTGTGAACTTTAATGGAGTCTTTTCCTAGAGGGGTGTTAACTGGAGACAGAGAGAGACAGCAAAGGTGAAACAGAGCATTGGGATTCTACACTTGTATGGAAAAAGGGAGTTATGGTATCATACAGTTGTTATCATGGGTTTTTTTCTTATTAGAATATCATCCAGCTAATTTTAAAGCTGTGAAGAGTTTTCTTCAGTACTTTTTCCCTGCATATCTTTTTTTGTTAATTATATTTATGGTTTTAAAGCCTTGATGGATTTATAATTAAGCATATTCTCTTCTGTCAGATGAAGACTGAATTTCAGCTCCTGTAGGAATCCTTTGTTATTGTTTTTTTATAGCCTTGCTCCAGTTAGAAGAATGATTTAATATTAAACATTAAAGTATTCCCTTTTTGTCTCTCAGAAATAGGCATTTTAATTCTCTGTAAGAGGCATCATATGTCTGCGTAGTGTCTTACTCTTGCATTAGCAGGTGAAGGCAAATTAGAGTTCAGGACCAAGGGTTTTCATTACTCAGAGATGTACATATAGAAAATACTGTTTTTTTACCACGACATTCACTTGCAACTGAGAGCAAATCCTACAAACAATAAAGAAATAAAGAAAACATGCAGAATAAGCACAAATAGTATAAATCTGAACTCTGTTTTTTAAAAGCCTGAATTGAGAGGGCATAGTTTGAGGCAGCTCATCCTAACCAGCAGTTCACAGGCAACGTACCACTGCCTAGCTCCTTGATAATTCTTTTTGATACAGGAAATTGTGAAGTTACACCAAACAACAGTAGCAGTGATAGCAAAGGATGATAATGTCCATAGAGTGCTGCTTCCTCACATTGTCACACAATGAATAGGAGAGCTTGAAAACAGTTGGGTCTGAGACATAATTCACCACCCAGTGGATGATGCGTCTCAAGGGAATTGGACTGCGTGCTTCTTACAAGATGGTGTCTATACAGGGAAGAATAAGAATGGATTTCTGAAGGTGTCCTGATGCTTAAAGTTCCTAACTCTGGCTAACTTCTCTTGAATGTCTGAAGGCATAGTGTGTCAGGGAAGAATTTCTCGCATCATAATACATAAATATATACATAAAAAAAAATCCCAAGGCACGTAGGAGAAAAATAAGAGTTTTGTTGACAGTTCAATTTTAGGAAGTGTCCTTCTGAATTCTCTAGTAAGAGTTGTCACGTCTGAAAACAGTTGGATTCTACAAAAAAAAAGAAGCATTTGGCCTGACTGTGGCCTAATTTATGCAGGCTGGGCACTCACTCAGGCTATCTAGTGAATGACTTTCTGGTTATTTAATATTTACATCGAAGAAGTACTTACATGAAGTCAGATACTAAAAATCTTATTAAATCTTTCAGTCCATATCTTCCCCACGGGTAAATGTCTACATAATATAACTATATGACTTGTTTACAGTGCTTGTACTTCTATTATCATTTTAAGCAAGAAAGATTCTTCTGTAGCTTGTGTATTTATATGGTTAAGTGATTCATTTTTATGCCTTCATATATTCTCCCAGAATTATCCTAAAGAGCCAGGCTTAACAGTGATGTGATTGAAACTTTGGTAGAAGTCACCTTTAAGATAAGCCATAAATATTTATTTATTTAAGCCTTTTCCCATTGATCAGCCTTTCCAAGGCCTCAGCCCTAAATGCCCCTTCAGTCTGTCAGTATCTTTTTTTTTTTAAACTGAGACTCTGTAATAGGTCTTTTCAAACACTGAATAATTCCAGTGATTCTGAAAAAGAAGTGTTACCTTCATGCTCTGCATTCGTATAGTAAGGTACTACAACTGAAAGCAGCAAAAATAAATCTTCAGAAAAATGTGTAAGATACTGCATCTAAATATCTACTGTAGCTTGTATCTAGTTTGTATCTTTCCTGGATCTTATTTATTTTATCTAACTATAATGTTATTATCTTCCTAATCACTTTAATCTTAATATCTTCCAAATATCTGTAGTATTAAAAATAAACTCTGAGCATAACAATGATTTTTATTTATGAATAGAATTGTGTAGAAGAATGGCAGTAATTTTTCCCTCTTTCTCCAAACAATATCCATTCTTTCATTGGCACAGTGTGTGCTTTTCTCTCTGCTTTAATTCTGATTTCATCAAAAATCAGAGTCCTGTGACTGATGTTCAAAATAAGCTGAGGTGATATTGAGGTTTTGAACTTTATCTGAGCATGTCACTCACTTGAAGGCATTCCAGACCTCAAGTGGCTCAGTGCCATTCTTCAGAAATGAGACAGGAACAAGTATTGATTTTTTTTTTTTTTTCCTTTTAAGCGGAGCACCTAATGAGCAAATGAAGATATGGTTGGATTTATTAGATGTTCTGAATGAGGCTTCTCAGAGTTCAAATGTATGGAGAACAGTTTATTGCAATCCTACTTTATGTGTTGTCCTTTCTGAGAGAGATTGTTTTTATAATACTACTGATTTTGAGTGCAGCTTAGATCAATCATACCACATTGCATTTCCATAGCAGACAGAAAGCTCCTGCTTGGTATAAATGTATTATTTGGACCCGACAAGAAAATGTTACAGTACTACATAATATTCTTCTTGGTACTTGACAAAGTAAACACAATTAAAAGCCACTGGGAAAACAGAATACATTGCTCCCTGAAGTTACAAGTGTTTCTTCAAGCCTAAGATTACAGATTTGTAAGAAAAGCCAAGTACTTTCTCAAAAAAAGAGTGAAGTGTCTCAAATCTGCTGAAGTTAAGTGAGATAAATGTAATGAACAGATGAACCCAGAGGGCAGGTGTGAGGTATATGTACCCTGTCTTAACAAAGCGTATGTGTGAGTGGAAAAATTCTCTAATCAGCTGGATTTGGGAATCATTTAAAAACTTCAATACTTCAACAAAATGAGAAATCCTACAATATGCATATAGTTATGTAGGCATAAAAAGTGCAAACTTACTAGAGGTGGAGAGGCTCAAGAGATTTTGGCAGTTCATAATGCTGTCACAGGCAAAGGCATGGAGCCTGGCCAAATCAGGATGCAACCTGCCATGGGAAGGAGGGGAGCATGGAGGAATCATGTAAAGAACAGAGAAGGAAAAGGATAATTTATATTACTGATTCACCTCATTAATTCTGACCATTCCTTAAAAGAAAGATGCTTAGCATACAGCATTTTAATGTATGATTGCTGGAATGAGGGCTCTATAGCTCTGCTTTGAGAGAGAGATGGAGAAGACATTTTCATCTCCACAGCTTCCCTTCACCTGTGCTTCTTTCAGCTCATGTGTTCCTTCTCAGACTTTACTTCATTGTAGTACAGCAGAAGCTCACCCCTCTTAGTAGGTGAAATTTACTCTGTAATTAAAAACTGCTGTAAGAATCACAGAACTATTGTCCTGGTTTCAGATGGAACAGAGTTGATTTTCTTCGTGATGTCTGGACTGATGCTGTGTTTTGCCTTTAGGACAAAACCAATGTTGATAATATACTGATGTTTCAGTTGTTGCTGAGCAGTGCTTGTACAGAGCCAAGGACACTTCAGTTTCTCAGTTTCTTGGACTGTCATGCCAGCAGGAGGTGGAGGGCACAAGGATCTGGGAGGGGATGGAACTAAGACTGCTGACCTAAACTGACCAAAGGGCTATTCCGTAGCATGTGGCATCATGCCAACCATACTGCTGGGGGGAGCAGCTGCTGCTTGGGGAGTGACTGGACACTGGTCAATAGGTGATGAGCAATTGCTTTGTGCATCACTTGTTTTGTTTGTGTGTATGTGTATATTTAAGATTACTGCTACTTCTCTCTTCCTTTTCTGGTCTTAGTAAACAGTTTTTATCTGAACCTACGAGTTCTACCTTTTCTTCTGATTCTCTTCCCCATCCCATTGGAAAGGGCAGAGTGAGCAAAAGGATGTCTGAAGTTAGCTGCTTGCCAGGTTAAAGCACAACAACTATGAACATGAGCAGGGCTTGGGGTTAAGCGTTTATTAAAAAGAAAATCCACAACTGTTGTATGTCACTGGAAGGTTTCTCTATGAGATGTACAAGGACTTAGTTAATGCAGAACAGCACTGAGAGAAGAGGTCTGGTTATATGCTTACTGACTGTTGCCAGTGGTTGTTACTAATTAATCTGGAAGTAGTATCATCTTGTCTGCCATTCCTATACTCCTGGTTTCTCCAGACACTTTTCTTATTAAGCCAAACTAGTCTTGCATGTGATGTGAATGAATGCAGCTAAACTATGTTAGGAAACTGTATGGAAAACCAAAATAGTTTTACTATTAAAATGTACACTGAGAGCTTACAATTCACCATAGCATTCAGCATGTAAAGATATAAAACAAAAAGGAAAAAGCAAGCTGTGTATGTGTTTTTTTTAATTTTTTTATTTATTGTAATTTCAGAGAAAGTCTTTTTCATATTTAGAATTTTGAAAGTAACAGAAATGCTTGTGGCACCCAGGTTATTCATCCCGATTGAACAAGCCAAAGAATCATTTCCATTCATCTTCAGAATGCAAAGTTATGTCAGGTTCTGACTTTGTGATGTAAAAAATGATATATAGTACTGCAGCAGCATGGAAAGAAAATACCTTATTTGTATAGCACACACTGTACCAGCACTGATAGATCCAGCTTTAAGAAAAACAAAATGGATATTAGCATGAATAATCCACAATCATATTGCAGTTTCAAGGCTCTGTTTATGTCTGCCTCCCTGCAGCATTAATGATTAAATGTAGTAAATCAATGTATAACAATTAGCTTGGGATTACAGAATCCATCTGAATGCCAAGCAGTAAGTCTTTATGTCAAGACAGAAATTCAACTGTGATCCATTTATTATAAAAGTCTCTCTGAGAATTTGATCTAACGTAATTTGTTGTCCAGTGTATGTCTAATAATCTAAATAGTGTTGCTAAAATTAGATATGGTAGTGTTGATAAGTTAAGTGCATTTCCAGCAACATTTTTTTATGAAGCTTGTTATCATTAACACTGGCTTATTTTCAGCTCCAAGTACTTGATAAAAATTCTTGGCATACAAAAAACAGTATAATCACTCATTCATCAGTAATTCTTTGTTATCTCATTTTCTTTGGGAAACAAAATATGTTGTTATGCATCAATCAGTTAATCAAATAATAATGTGAAAATCTTAATCATGGTAAATGCATTCTGAGAATATCAGGTTAGGATAAGATCTATAAAGTTTTAGTGATGTGAGCTGGCTGTTTAAAGTCAATATTTACGTAAGTGAAGACTGTGACTCTCAGCAAGGGCTTTGATAGCCTGATCCTTCAAATGAGGATAGGCTAATTTTTTATTGCACCTGTCTAGTTATACTAATCTTTTAAAACTAGGGATAATTAAAGTGAAAACATGATGAAAATTTGGATTTGTAATGGATTTCTGTTGGTATATTGTTTTCAGTTTTCTCATTGGACTTTCCAGCAGTATTAACCTGACATCTTGTCTGGTTCTGAATACAGCAATATCCACTGTGCAAGTCAAAAAGAAAATATGAGCAAATTCAGCTGAAGCAGGGAAACACAGATCAGCAGAACATTAACAAATTGCCTGCCTACTAAGCCCCAGTTTCATACAGTGGTTCCCCCATGGTCTGTCAGATCATGGCTTAGCAAAACAATGCTGATTTAATGCTCTTGTAAACCACATGCATCTCTAGCAGGATCTTTTCCTCACTGGGCTGACTGAAGGGATAGTGGCAGTATCACTAAGTAGTAGACAATGTTTGCCACAAAGCCCCTGCAAGGCCATTTTGAAAGGCAGACAATGGATATAGGCTCAGACACAGCAGGGTGTGACTGGATCCTTTTCAAACCATGAGCTACAGATATGCAGCTCCAATCTCTATAGCTTTTATCTTTCTAGAGGGAGCATTATACTTGTGAAACCTTTGCAGTATTTTTAGGCCCTTCTTTCCCAATAAAGTTCCCACAGTAGGATAGAAAAAGGCTATCAGTGCTCCAAATATGTGTTTCTGGGCACACATTTCTCCTGGATCAACTGTGCCTTCTGAATCCTGCATGGATAATCCAAATGAAAAAATACACAGATATTGGCAGCCAATAGGGGGCTTTTCATCTCATGCAAGAAAACAGAAGTAATTCTGATAGCTTTTCCAAGAGAAGCCTGGTGGGGCTTATTTGCCAAAGTTTGAATCTGTAATAAACAACCTACTGCTGTTTCTATTTTGAAGTCTTCATATTTAACATTCCTTGATGGACTGCCACGTACAGAATGTGTATAAACAAAGTGATGAGAAGAGGCTTACACATGAATGCCAGACTGTTTGTAAGTAGTCTTCTTGTTTAGGAATCTTCCTTTAGTCCTCTGATTTATGAAATAACTTGGCCAATTAAATGCAGTTATCATTGGATGCTGTATGTAGACAAAACAGCAGTAGGGAAGAGGAAAACTGTCAAAAAAAAAAAACACAACAAAACAAAACAACAACAACAAAAAAAAACACTTGCTCTGTAGAAAGCGATAGATATTACAGAGAATCCCAGTGTTTTCAGTGAAATTCAAGGCAGAATCTTCCATTCTGATTTTCCTCTATTAGAGAGAAGTTGCCATTGCTGAAATGCACTGTTCATTGCCTCACTGTGCTCACACCCACTCTTTGGTCTCCATGAATGTTCAGCAGTGTCAGTGAATGTCAACGGGTGCATTTTTTTCTGCATGGAGGAACCTGATTACACATCTCTGCTTCTTATGCCATTCTGTGTCAGACACCATTCTGTCAGACTGCCCCTCTGCTGCCATCTGTAGCACAGCAACAAAATGTAGCAGAATATTGGTTGGAAGGTTCAACATCTACTGCTGTGCCACCAACATCTGCCTCTGGTGTCATGGGCCAACATAGTAAAGGAGGAGGCATTACTTTAAGAGTATTCTTCAAATTAGAAGTTTGTTTTCAAAATAGACCTGTCCTGGAAATATTGCAGAGCAGCCATTCTTAAGGAAAACACTTGCTAAGGAAAAATATGATACCTGCAACTTTTTCGTAATTTTTATTACACTTGGTAAATTATAATAAAAGTTAAAATAGGTTAAATATCTTTTTAATTTTTTCTTTTTACATGAGCAGAATGCAGAACAGAGGATGACAGTTTGAATACTTGCCAGTATAACATATGGGGTGTTAGTGTTTGAAACTTAAAATGCTCTAGGCAGCTTCATTTCTATAAGAATGATACACAGAAAATCAGTTCTCTCCTTGAGGTTGAACTTTGAAAGTAATAGATAGACATTTTCCAACACAATACTTCTCTAACACCATAGCTCCCGAAATTAATATTTGAGTCAGAATAATGGAACTCAATAAAGTTAGTTCATACAGCTCATGCTTTCTTACCTCTGGGTGAAAATGATTGTTTCTCATTTGTGTCTTCTTTCTAGACCCTAATGCTAATACACCAATTTTTCTACTGCAAATCTGTAATATACCAGACTCTTCTAGTAACTTGTTTAACAGCATAGGATCTCTTAGCTCCCTCAGTTTTCTAATGATTTTACTTTCTGTTAACTCCTATAGTCCCTAAATCTCTTTCTTTGGCTTCTTAGTTATATCAGCAGCTTTAATGAAGGCTTGCTTCTTAAGACCAGTATGTGCCCATGTTCTAATATGGATCCATATCACATAGCCTGCTGTGTCTGTGAAGAGGTACATATTGATTCCTGAAGAGCTGTGTCACATTTCAAACAAATTCAAGAGAAGATGCTCATCTCTTCTGCCAATTCATGGCTGATGATCTCCACGCTTCTTTTTTGATGGCAGTTAAATAACAAAATTGTCACTGTCTTCAAATAGTGCAAAGATAGTGTACTCTTTGAAACCAATTATAATCCTGCAAGAAATGTCCATGTTGCTGTTCATTTTCCTGTTGTGCATAAGAAGTAATAAGCTCTGGCCTACCTGAAGTTACTGGCAAAATTCACTGGTATTTGCTGGTCTAGAACTTTTTTTTAGCTCTCCCTAGTAAATAAAGCTTATTACCTTAACAACTACAGGAAATTGCCATATTAGTTACAGAATGCAGTAAAACTGAATAATTGTATGCTTTCTGTTAATAGTTTTTTCTAGTTGCTTACAAAGCAATATATATAACATATGTATATTGACGGTCTGTATTCTGGTCTTTGTGTTTTGGTGTGTAAGTTTTGACATGGTCTTGATCTCTAAAAAGTAAGCTGCAATTGGTATCAGCCAGTTTTTGGAAGGAAATCAGCCATAATTAATCAGCTATAATTTACCTTTACTAATCATTTTACATACTTTTTCAACTACATCAGGTTAATGTGGTGAATGTACATGTTATTAATTATAAAACTGGAGAACATTCTTTAGCTGAAATTATTTAATTATGTTCTTTTGGGTGAGAGAAGTCTAGTGTGGCAGCTGAGATGCAGGGTCATGATTCCCTGCGTCAGTTTTATAGCTGATTGTATTAGATCTGACAAGCTTTGCACTGATGCTAGAGTTCTGTTCATATAATAATGATGCTGCTCTCCTTCTATTTTTGGTGAAATGTATCAAAAATTAGAGTATTTTCAACAATTTTTCTCATTATTTATTGTATGTCTGGACTTTCCTTTTGTATTGATAGTATTATTTCTCAGTTCACACCAATTCTGCAACAGAATTCCCAAATGGTTTCTACTCTACTAAGAAGTATGAACAATTTGAACATTAAGTCAAGTGTGTGCTCCCAGACCAATTACTGTTTGTTTTTCTTAGTGCTCAATGCATGCTGAATCTCTTTGCCAAATAGTTGTACGTATATTGAGTTCTGTCATATATTGTAAATAGTGGCTTACTTATGTGACTGTGAATAGCCAACAATGTAATGTGTTGCTGAAATTGATGAAGCCCTATAAGTAATGCTCAGCAGAACAGTGCAAAGCTTTAGGACTGCAGGGATGCAAACAGAAAATGAACAAAATGAATTAAAAATAACAAGGGTAGGAAAAGCTGCTTTTCTCAGTTATCCTTCTAAAATAAACTGATCAAAACATGAAAATATAAGTGCATGGATATTTTTTGTGAAGAAACAAATTGAGGAAAATTATCAGTTTGCTCACTTTGCTTTTAACAATTAAATGCAGCATCTTAGGACTTTTCTCCATAGGTTTTGCTTCTCTCTAATCCTGCTGATTTAGAAGCCAACACAGCTAAAGTACAGTATGAAAAGACCTATAATTAGGATTTAAACATAAGAATGTAGTGGTACAAAACCAAAAATAGTGCTTTTTCTAAATTTAAAGGAATGAGCTATACTTGTATAACACCTTTACACTGAAGTTGTTCCAGTGTAATTATCCTAACAGAAAATTGCACTCTAATCAAAAAGTTAGGGCAAAAAGCAGTACACAGACAAGACTGGTGTTTCAATGAGTTGGTCTATTTTTCTGTCAGCCAGTGTACCCAAACATCAAACAAAACCCAAGCAATTATATATACTAATCCTTCCCAATGTGAAGTTGCAGCCCAATGTGAATTTAAAAGCACCAAGTTGCAAATCCTTCAAAAAGAGCATTTATAACTTATAATGGAAACTCCAACAGAGCTCTAACTGTAATAATGTGACTACTGCAGCGATTATTCTTTATTGCCATGGCATTTACTGCTGAAATAGTGGTGGGCAGATCCTAACATTCTCAAAATTAATGTGCAGTAACATCCTCATGTGAGGCATTGCCCAAGGTACAGTGTTTTGAAATGTAATATATCAAAACGATGATACTTCTCCATTTAAGTTGTTCTGGTCACTCACTTCATACAATTGCTACTTCAAAGGTATTTTTTATAATTTCAGAATAAATATCTATGCAGTAGGAGAGTCTGAAAAGCGTTTGGATTCTGACTAGTATTAATGAGGACTTGGAAAATGCCAACCTATCTCCAGTAGAGCAGCTTTATAGCTGAGAGAACATTATGGTAGAGTGTTCTCTTGTAATGATTAATTTCCCCTTGTGAGCTATACACTTATGTCCCAAATCAGCAACTACTCCATGCGTAGAACTCGTATTATTTTCAGTCAAAATTCTGCCTGAAAAACAAAAATGTCAAGTCTGACAGCAACGATGTGATGGAAAATAAATGCTGGAGTATGAAAAGGGAGTATTTTATTTAAGAGGTATCTTAAACTGCATCCCGCTAGACTGGCACCTTTTAATATATGGCAGCTGTTAGTTTAGTCTTTTTTACATGTTTATGCATAGATGGCCAGCAGTGATCCATAGCCTATAATTAAAATGGTTTGTTTCCATTTCAAAGTTCATTCAGATCATGATGCTCAACATGCTGTAAAAATGCAGTGTTACTGAGGGGAGCACAGCAACACCACATAGCTTAATTTTAATGCTAGAATTATTACATATCTAACCTATGTGTTTGTGATGTAATATTTATTGGGACATGGCTGTCAGTAATCTGATTATTTTTGTCTTTAATTTGTGAAAGGTACCCCGATAACAGAATAAAATATCAGTCAAAATGAAAAGAAATCATAAATTCTAGGATATGATAGGGGCTGTTGAAAAAGGGTTGTTAATCTGCCTTCAGAGTGATAGTCAGAAAGGAGGGACAAAGAGCAAACAAACAAGTGGTAACAGCAGAAGGAAGTTTCTCTGGTAGAGAAATTAGAAAGGGAAACAGACTTCCCCAATACAAGCAGAAGCAGTGCTGTCACTATTTCACAGTAAAGTTACCAAGAAAATAATGATTTAAAAGAAATTATGAAGTAAACTTTTATGCAGGTTCCAGTGAGAACACTTTCGGTGTTGCTATTTAGATGATTACGTTGCAACCTTGTTCTAACAGGAATTGTACTTCCTTTATCAAAAAGGTAGTGTATAAAATAAAATGTATGTATATAATATAAAGATTAAGGCCGGTTTTAACAGTAGGTTTTCTGGTTAGGACCCAGTACTTGATGTTTGCTTACAATTGCAAAAAAAAAATCAGGAGTCCACATTTTCGGAACTTAGCTGTAGGTGGGGCTGATAATTCTGACCTGATATGTTTTGTTTTAGTCTGGTAACGTCCTTTACTTGCTTTCAGTCATATAGCTGGGGCTCACAGCATCCTTCCTGTTGCTAATAGCCCTTGTAAGAGGAGATTGTTAGGTGATTTGGTGCACCCTTGAGAAGAACCCTTCTCCCTTCAGTGACTCTACAGAGCCCAGCCCATCCTACATGCCTAGTTTATTTGGGTTTTTGCCTTTTTATTTTCTTCAGAGGTGATTTTTAGTTTAAAGTCTAAAATAAACAAACAAGTATATTACTACCATCACTTTCAGTACTTTCAATGACCCTTCCAGAACGCATTATTAATACTCTCGTACACTATAGGAATCACTAAACCAGGATCTTGTCTAAATTAAATTCTAATGGCTTTATTGAGAAAAGACTTTTGCCCTGTGGGTCTCCTATATATATGTTCTATTTTGAAAATTTCCTTTCTCAACCAGATGGTTTATTTTAATTAATTCTTACCAGAGAGACATTTTTGTTATAAAGTACTTCTAGAACAGATGAGCACAATTATATAAGTGTTTTTGTTTACATGATTACTAAAAGAATTACTGTTTCACAGGGGAAGTGCTGTTGTAATTTTATCTTTAATTTCTCCAACATCCTTGACATTTAAAGACACTTTAATATTATTATTATTGAACTGCAAAACAGAAGGGTGTTGAATTTGTATTGATTTTACAAGTGCGCTTTCACTCAGAAAGATGGCATTTCAAACCTGTTTAAATATACGTTTTGTCTATTATGGTAAACAATACAAGGATACATTCTATCGATGCTGGTGTTTGACAACAGCGGGAGAAATGTTACCTTGCATCACCAAATACAAGAGAATTTAAGAATGTGTTTTCCACCCATTTGTCTACACAGACTGTAAACCATGATGCCCTGTACTGAGTTCAGAGAATTAGACTATGCAAGAACCGAGTCTGTAACAAGAACAATCTCCTCCCTGAAGGTTATTTTCTTTCGCAGTGTAAAGCATAAAAACACCTCCTTTTAAAGGTAACTCGATTGGTGTTTGTCACACGAGGCCGGAATCCTGCTAGCTTTCTATAGGCTTTGTAATTTTGAAGTTCCTTACTAAACAGGAACAATAATTCAAGGTGATCAATGAAAGAAAACCAAAACAACTTAGAATGATTATGTGCAAGAGACATCCATTTTGCAGGTTTTATTATAAAACAGTTAGTAGTACTTCAGATACAGTCCTGCCCTGACGTACAGATAGTTGAGACTTTCTTGATTTAAAGATCAAAATTGAGATCTAAAAATCATTTGTGATAGTATTTATTTTTTATAAACAAATTATTCATTAGAACTGGGCTACAGCCACCAAAGGAACCTCTTTATCACTGTAATCTATAATGTCATAAATTGCAATTCGGTATTTTTTTTTTTTTTAACAACTTAATGGCTTCAAGATATACTATGGGTGCACAGTTTTGCAAGTAAAATAACCAAATATCTTTCAGATGGAAAACTTACAGCATGCATTACTCTATAGCATCCGTAAGCCAGCATGGATCAACTTTACAAGAACATTTCCTGAAGCATTCAAATCGACTCACTTCACCCAGGGTAATTCCACAGCAGTACCACTCGCTTCCCCATTAAATGACCAGAAGGCATTCATTTTTTTCCTGCCATATCAAATGTAAAATCAGGTATACCTGACTGATACTACCTCACTTGGGATACAGCCGTTATTGCAAATTGCTGCTAGACTTAATTGGTTACAAAAGCACTAAGAACAACAAAACATGTTATGTTACACAGTGTGATTTTTCAAACAGAACATAGTTGTAAAAAAATTAAAAAATATAAAAAATACAGTGCAACTCTGTTGCCCCTCACCTTGTTGCCCGAGGACACCCCAAATTTTTTCAGATGGAGATTAGTGACAGATGAGGTATATCCCTCATGGTCAGTACTGGGACCAGTGCTCTTTAATATCTTCACTGATGACACCAACAGTGAGATTGAGTGCATCCTCAACAAGTTTTTGGATGACACCAAGCTTTGTACTTGACACACTTGAGGAACAAGATGCCATTCACAGACCTAGACAGACTCCAGCAGTGGGCCCAGGTGAACCTCATATATTCAACAAATCTAAGTGCAAGGTCTTGCACCTGGGTTGGCAAGCCATGCTATCAGTACAAACTGGGGGATGAAGGGATTGAGCACAGCTGAGAAGGACTTGAATTGCTGCTGGGTGGCAAGCTCAGCAGTGTGCCCTGAGAGCCCCCAAAACCAACCGTATCCTAGGCTGTATCACCTCAGCTGGAGTGCTGCATCCAGATGTGGAGTCCTCAGTGAAGGAGAGACTGGACATGTTGGAATGCATCCCGAGAAGGGCCACGCAAATGATCCATGGAACGGAACCCCCACCCCTTTGAGGGCAGGGTGAGGGAGCCGGGGCTGTTCGGCACCGAGAAAGGTCGTCTTCACAGAGACCTGAGCTGGGTGGGCTCTGAGCACCTGACGGAGCTGCCTCTGCTGATTGCACGGAGGTCTCGAGGACAGCGGGCCGTTACCCGCGGGGGAGCGGCCGCGTGCGTCCCGTGGGCGTGAGCGTCCCGACAGGTGGAGGCTCGTGCGGCTCGCGCCGGGACGGACGGCGACGGACCGGCAGCGGCCGTACGGACCGGCAGCCCTAGGTAAGGAGCAGCGGGGGCTGCCGAACGTTCGGCGGAATGCACCACTCCGCCGGGCCGGGGCCTGGAGGCACCACCGGGGGTTCCTGGGCCGCGTGGTCTGCGCGAGCGGGGCAGTGCGCGTGCAACGAAGTGCCGTGGTACCGGACTGCTCCTGCGGGGCTCCGCTGTGCTGTTCTTCAGCTGAAAGAGGTGGGGCATTTTTTTTCTTAATTTCACTTTATTTTTTTTATTTATTTTTTATTTGTTTTATTTTTTTTAAGGATAGACAGTTATGAAAGCTTAGTTCACCAAAAATTTCATTTTTGGAGAGAAACAGTGCTATTAAGGACAAGTAGCCCTGTTACTGGGAGGATATATCTCATCATTTGTCCGAACTCTTTTCCGTTTTGGTGTGATGGGTTACTGATAGGCTGGTGCCTGGACATGGCCGCCTCCTCTGCCTGAATGCGGACTTCTCTCATGCTTCTGTGACTGTAAGGGTCTGGAAAGCCTTGTAGAAGGAGGGAACTACGGGCACGTGTTAGGCATAAGGGTATTCAGAGTCAGGTGTGCCTGTTTTTCAAAGGAGATTTGATATTCAGAGTCAGGTGTGCCTGTTTTTTTTTAAAGGAGATTTAACGAAGTTTTCCAAGTCTGGAATCAACGCCGGCTGCTGGCTTGTTGCGTTTCTTTGTGCTTCTGTAATCAGTGGGACTGCAAGTGGGGGATTTAAAGTTTAGTGCTCCTGAGAACTGCTGCATACAGTTGCATAACGTGGCAGACATTACTTGTTAAAACTTCTATCAGATATAGTCAAGAGCCGATCCATTCTCATTTCCAAAGCCCTAATGAGCAATTGTAACTGTTACGCTACATAAAATATTAGTCCCTTCCAGTGAAGCTAATGTCAAAACTGAATATTTAATAATGCATTTGCTTTTTTGCATAACTTCAAGATATTGCTGAATATAAATACACAGAGATAAAAGTGCCAATAGTTAGTGTTTTTCTGACAATAAAAGCTGTGTGTTATAGACCTGTCCTATTTTCTGTTCTTACAAATTCAACTGGCATAGCTTGCACAAAATGGAGATCAAAAGGAATTGGATCAGGCTGTGGATACTTGAAGCTTTTTGCTTGCTCTCTGATTTTGAGTGGCAATAGGACTAAAAAAAAAATCACTTTACTACCTAGTTAGGGCCTCTTTGGAACATTGATTACCCGAGATAAATTGTTGTTATTGTTGTTTTGATTGTTTGTTTTGTTTTTGTTTAATACCAGAGGGCTCTTAAGGGTTTTTTTTTTTTTTTTTCTGTCACCAAAGTGGGTAGGTAATGAAAGTGAAAATTGGGATGAGAAATCAGGCTTTAAAAGCAAACAATTAGAGATGGTTTGTATGAAATACAGAAGGGTTTTCAGAGTGTAATAAGTATTTTGAAGGAATAAGCAACATAATTCTCAAGTGTGGCTGTGCTGCAAAAAAGCTAAAAGATTAGTTAATCTTTAATCATTCCCATGTCAATTTACTATTGCTCACTCTACACTGAGGAGACTTCTAAATTAGGACGTCAGCCTCAAATTCTCCTTGGAGAACTAGTTCATGCACTAATCAATTTCTTCCTTCAGCGCACATGTCCCTCTGAAAAATTTAGCCACAATACCAGTCAGATTCAGATAGTCGAAGTAACAGCAGTTTCTTTTGTGATTAATATTCAATGGATTATCATCTATAATAAATTGAAGAGCCCTGGAAATCAACATAAATGAAAAAGTCCTATTGTTCTATCAAATAAAGCAAGAGAAATTAGAGTCAAAAGAAGCTGGCACTTCACTAATGGAAAAAAAAATTAAAAAAATATGCAGCTCAACAATCTCCTGTAAGGTGTGTTTTTAATTCCTTTCTTGTTCCTTGGACAAGGTGATAACAGTGTTCCAGTTTAATCCAATAACATATCTCCAAAATGATCAGTGTTCTTATTTCAAGCCTTGGTTCCTTTCTGCTTTGATTCAGCTCATATGGTCTCTACCCTTTGATTCTGTGCTCACCTCTTCTCCATGCAACTTGACCTTTTGCAGCTTTTCTCCCCCTTTCCATTTGCCACACTCCCTTTCTCCTCTCTCTTTCATCTTTCCATACATATTAACTCAGCAGGATTTTGCTCTAACCTTAATTTTCCTGCATCCCAAAGCTTCACAGCTAAAAGGTTGCTACTAATCCTCTTTCTATTTCTCTTTCTTTATAGTGTATTTTATTCATCCACTTTCATTTCCAGAAATACTTTGTATACACAGACATTTACTCAGACTTGTGTGTTCTCCAGAAGAAACCATTTTTCTAAGCCATTTTTAATGCGTTTTGTGGATCACTTGAGATCACAAATGTAGAACCATATCTATAGGACAAAAAAATTATGTATTTTTAGTACATCATTAAAACTGTACAATACTGAGAAAAAAAGGTGCATCCTTGCAATCAGGCAGAAGAAATTACTGTGTTTATCGTAGATGAGGAAGGAGAATTCTCCTCTGCCTCCAAATCTGCTGTACATTTAAGTGGTCAGCGTATGGAAGAAAGTATCAGCTTTTCAGTACGCTGAACTACATTAGGCTAATTCTGCGGATCAGCCTGCATGCATTTGGAGGTTGGTGAGAGGTCAGAGGCCCTTAAAACTATTCTAATGTGGCACAGTTCTAGGGCCAAGAAAAAACCACCCCTTCATGACAACTTTAAGGTAAAAGGCTTGCAGAAGTCTCCTTTGAACCTGCAGGCACTGTAGTTTCATTCACTGTCGCAGATGGGCTAGGCAGAATAGTCCTTGAGGAAGATCTCTAGGAAAAAGTAAAGCTGGAGCAGAAGTTAGAGCTTTTTGCACAGATGGCCACCTCCATAGTAAAGAGAACAATCCATGGGAGAGGATTAGCTTTGACCTTTTTCAGCGTGAAGAGTAACACTTGGAGAAGGATAGGATAGATGTGTCTGTGTTACCAAATGGTCTGAGTGCTTGCATTTTTTTTATGCTGCTAATGGAGATAATGTTGCAGAAATGTTTTCTCTTAAATGGTTACTTGCTCTGAAGGGGTTCAAGGAATATTTACAGGTAGTAACACTTCTGTGTGTGTGTGTGTGTGTATATATATGTATATGTACTGCAGCATGTTTGTTAGTTGAAAATGTCAGAACTTTAAAATCTGAAAAAAAATTAATCCACTTACTGCCATTAAAAGAAACTATCCCAAAAGATGTACGTGTGTAAGTTCTGAGATTATAAAACTCAGTACTATAAAACAAATGCAGGATTATTTTTTCAGAAATGTTCGAATGTGTTCACAGAGAAATGAGTTGTATGGAATCCTCTTTCTGGAAGTGGAAAAGCAAAATTCTTGTGCAAAGATTCCATCCCATTCAAGGACTCATTATTCCCTTGAAATGGGCTTTCTCATTAAATAACTTGACAGTATGGAATGAAAAAGCATGCTGTCTCTTCCTGTACTCAGAAAAGTTCACTAGCTGGTGACTGATTTGGTTCTTAGCTAATTCACTCCCTGGGACACCTGGATAGGCCACTAAGATGGTCGGTGTGCACGTGGTGCACTTTGTCGGTCAGAGAGAGGGGAAGATGCCTTGAGAAGGGCATTCAGCCATCCCTATGGGACTCATTTGATTGTAAGTGGAGCAGATAGGACGTTGCTCTGTGAAGTCCAATGCAAAACACCTGCAGAGTACTTTTTGTCACAGAAGTCAATTTACTTGCCAATTTTCAAAGAAAAACAAATAGAGTTAAAGCTATCAGGTTCTGTATCTCTTCTGATCTTTTTACTTCTGCATTTAAACACGTGTATGTAAAACATCAAGGTGTCACAAGATGAATTTACTGTTATGTTAGGATACAGTCCCCCTTTGCATTACTATCTATTCTTTCAGCAGAAACTGCTATCAAATAGCTTTTTGGAAGATTTTGCTTCACAGGAAATTTTAAATGTCTAATTCCCCATATCCCCCAAAAGTAGTTGTACTAATGATAAGGAAAAATAATCCTCCTAATAAGCTCCCATTTGGAAAGCATTTTTTTGTCTCTCTTTTGAAAGAGAGCAAATACAGGCAGAAATGATTAAAACTGCCCCAGCTGTCACATGTCCCTGCACAGGAGCCCAAGGCAATAATCATAAGAAAAAGCACTTGTTTTTAAACTTTTTTTGTTGGTAAAGATACTCATAGTCTGCACGTCAGGTGAGGTAAATGGAATGACTTTTGGAATGGAATCATAGAATATGTTCAGGCTCTTTCTCAACTTTTTTCTAACATCTGGGGTAGGTGGTTTGGGAAATACATCATGAGCCTGGGGCAGAAAGTCTTCTGATTTGAGGATGTACAGTTAACAAACGTACAGTTGGAAGAGTGGCATGGCTGGGATGCTATTTTACAGGTTTATAATTAGATTATTGTGGTGGAAAGAGACAATCAAAAATTAAATGCTCCCGTGTCCTAGGCTCACAGTAAAAAACTCCAAAAGGAGGGATCTCAAGAAGAGATCCTTTCCTAGTGGCAGTCAACCCTTAAATGTAGTCTAGGAGAGGTGCAGCCAGGCTGCAGCCCTTCTGGTCACACTGCTGAATTGCCTTCACCTGTGCTCCCAGGGCTGACTCAGTCCTTGTCTCAGGTGATCAATCAGTTGTTCAGGCTGTGACTCAATAGTTCCCATACAGAAGGGTGAGGAAGTCTTTTGCAATTCTCCTGCATCTGTTTTTGGTAAGAAAGGAGAGAAAATTCCAGTACCTAGAATTTCGGTTATTTTTTTAATCAGGATTTTTTTCAACACATGCTCTTCTGAATTCTCTCTGTGAACATACTGAAAAACACTTAGATGTGGGTGGCCAAATATTAGTCAAATATTAGCTACATTTTTCCTATAGACTTCATCTGGGGTTTTAAACAGTGGGGCACTAAAAGAACCACGTGTCTGATTTTTGCATGAAAATGGGTTTATAAAATCAAGCAGCAAATCTGTATGACCAGACAGGGAAGGATCATGGATCTGTTCTCTCTTCTGTATGCTGGCTATGAAAAGTCCTTTGTTGATATACTTAATATTAGTGTAGCACTTTGTCAAAGGTAATGTCTAGAGATATTCCAATATAAATAGAAGTCAATTTAAACCAAAGTATGTGACTAGAAAAATTCTGAGATGCAGAAGTCTAGTATTTGGACCGGTGCAGTGATGCCTGGATTTATATCTAGAAATGTGAACCAGGGTAAAAGATTAAACACAAGCGTTAGAGGGCTTGGGAGCTGATGACCAGGCCTGTTCCTACTTTTAGGTTCTCTCTTTCTTCCCTTTGGGATATCTTGACCTGCCTAAATGTAGTAACATCTTCAGGATAACAGATAGAAATAATAGCATTGTAGGTATTCCTTCTCATTGAGTTTTTGTTTTGTTTTTTCTTTCCTCATTTTTCTGAGGCTCTGGATACTGTTGTCATTAATTTTTAGTTTAACTTCTGGTGAAAAGCTATTATGTACTAAGTTATCAGGGTGTGAAATGTTAGTCTCTGCTGAGTTGGTTGTCATTACATACTCTGCTATACAACAAAACATGGTAGGTAGAAAAATGCCCATGTTATCCTGATGATGCTTTTTGAATCTGATGAAACAACAAATCAAGGATTGCACTGATCATCTGTGGTGGTGTTTAAAACCTCTGGTAATGATTTACTTATTTGTCCAGATGTCTATTTTATGTGAATATACATAAGACTGCAAAGACTTCTCAAAGTCTGCACAAAACTACATGTTAATGTGAGTATGGATAGCTATCAATCTAACAGTGCTTTTGGAGGACATTTTTGTTCTTTTTTGCTTTGGTATTTGAAAAGCTGATCCATTACACACGGGGCCAGAACCCGATTGTGTGAACAGTTCATCCTCACGCGGATGTGCTAGTACTGTTGTGGGCTATTGGTGTAAGAAGATAAAAGCAGTCTAAATAGGGAGGCTGAAAAAACAGCTTAAGATCGTGGTGTTCAGTATCCTAAAAATTGCTGCTTATTAGAACTCTTAGAGCATCTAAGAGTGTTGAGCATCTGTGAGACTACTGAAATTGGAGCTCTCCCTTATGGCTGATAGCAGTGGTGGGTGAATGAAGTATATATCAATGCCACCTCAAACACATTAATTCAATTAAACAGGAGCAAGTGAACTTCAGACAACAGCATAGGTTGTTGGTCTATTGTCACTTAACACGTGAAGGGTTATTTTTACCCTCCTCCTTTTTGAGTCTATATTTTGGGGGTGAAGAATGTAAACATATGAGTTGGATAACCTGGAAGACCAGTGGGAGAAATGCTCCATATTTGAGTACTGTAGTATGGACTGACTGCCTTTCAAGAGATTTGTTTGAGTTTCTGTACGTCTGCCTGGAATAAAAAGGATTATGCTTTGATATCAATGCTACTGAATGCACTGTAACTCCTGAGGACATTTCTATTGGGTTGGACAGAGATAATTTAAGTGCCTGGATCTATTGGGCAGTCTTGCTATGCCACCCAAGCCTCCAGGGCATTTCACAGCAGCTTTACAAAAAGACTATTTCCATACCTAGCATACTGACAATTATTTTAATTTGTTTAAATTGGCATAGCCCTGTGGACAGCTTATTTAAAAGCTACACACACTATTATGTGTTCATTCCCTAAAGGTATTTTTACTGCGGGCACATTTGGTATTGAATTAATTATCATTCTAAAATGTACTTTTGGAGTCAGTCTAGTTTAGCTGGATGAAAAAGCTCTGTGTGGAAGAAATGGTGATTATGATTTGGGGCCCATAATGGTTTACAAATGTCAGCTCAATTAGTCACTTACGGAAAAGCAGGCCCATTCTCCTACAATCAACTGAATGGAATCTTTAAGTGTTATTAATTGAACCTGCTTAGAGTTGTTCTTAGCATTAGTGGAAGCCCATGAGCTTCTCATATACACTTAGATATTTTTATCCAATCCTGGGGATTTCAGAAGGTTTTTTTTCTCTCTTAAATTATTTAAATTATTTTTTCTTAATTGATCTAAATACTAACTACTTTTTTCCTATTGAAAACTTTCCTAAGTTCCTCTTACAATGCTGTGTGTCTCATAATCTTAGACAAAGGCGATGATATCAAAAACATCTAATCTGAGAGAGGATTCAGTGTAAATAGTGTGCTTTACAGAGATGTTTCATAATGTTATGGACAGGTAGAGCCACAGCACTGTTGCAGTTGACCTCAGCTTATAAGTAGATCCAGTGTGGGCTCTGTACCTCCAGGAAGTGCTATCCATACTTTGTTTAGGATGCGCTGCCACAGAGCACTGTGTGCATTCCTTTCCTACCCAGAAAACATCAGCTGTTGCTTTTGTTTCAGTATGCTGACCTGAAACACTTGGACACGATTAGTGAAGGTGATGACAAAGCATATAGTTATATTGGCTGTAAGTGCCAAGAAATTGCACGTTCATAGGAAATCCATACTAAATAGTTCTGTCCTAGTAGACTTTTCCTGGTTTATAATTCTTTTGTAATCTAAGTAGTCCTGTTAAACATTTCTTTTGTAGAAAGCTTTTAAATGTAGTGCTGCATTGGTTCAGTCCTCTGCGATGTGATTTTTATGGATGAAATTTGGCCTTCTGTTCTCCAGATCAGCATCAGAATTAGTACAAGCAAAACAAGTTTAGTGTTAAAACTGAGTATAGATCTGCAAAAAAGGACCTGAAGAAAGCCTTCTCATTGGAAAATCCTGAGTTCCCATTGTGCTGTAATCACCTCTGTCTGTTTTCCATTGTAGGAACTGTAGGCTGCTGAACTCACTGAGTGCTGCTGTGTACCTCTTTGGAGATGTTTTGCATGGGCTGTTCTGTAATTGTGATACGTTTGAAAAAATGTTTAGCTTAATGGTCTTCAGACTTGTGTTACTTGACAATGGTACCAGTATCAGAGCGGTGAGCTGTGATTATAAGCCTTTAGAAATGTGGAGTACCAAACATAAGCCTAGAATTTCTTGCTTTCATTTATGTTCCTACTGTCTTTATTTGAAAGACTAAATGCAATTGCTTTTAATTTCAAGGACAAGATGAATTGGTGGAACCTGTGAAAGGAAAGCTAAAGGGAACAAAAGGATGAAAAATACACAAGTTTTGTATGTGACAAGTTCCTAAGAAATTGACTATTTAAAAAAAAAAAAAAAGAGTAAAATTCTCACTCCAAATTGAGGTGATGTGAAATAGTACAAAGAAAAGATCAGCTTAGTGCTTGGCAGCAAAGCAATGAAACTGTTAGAACAATCTCTACATAGTCCCTTAGAACAAAGCAGAGCACGTGATTAGTAAATGTGTGGGCCAGCCGTATTCTGATGAAGTGTGCAGCTATGGTTCCATCAGTGAAAGTTAACATTAAACTTAATTCAGATAAAATGAAGAAAAGTAGTTCTTCACACCACAGCTAGTAAATGTAAAGAAATACTGAACACATGTTGTTGTTGATGCAAAAATTTCCCACAGGCTTATGATATTAGGCAGAAGTTGAAAGATCTGCTGTGGGTTACTAAATGGGCAAACCACAACAGGCCCAGAAGAATTCCTGAGTCAGAGAAGGGTAAAGGCTGGGAGGAAGAAGGATATTGAGGCGTGTGTGATATGATTGCTCTTTCATTTTTCTAGATATCCGTTTGTGGTCTGTGTTGGAGAATGAATACTGAGCCAGGTGTATGCTTGTCCTGAATCAATACAGTCATGCTTATTTTTGCAAACTATTTATTGTTTGAGGTTGTTGAGGAAGGCTAATAGTGAGGAAGATCCATAGCAGTGGCCAAGTATTTTCAGTCATGCTTGGAATACTTCAAATCAGCACAATATTTATAGTTTTGGTGGTCTAAATGAAAGAAAATAAATAAAAAGATTAGGAGCAAATAAATAAACGAGGAATAGATTTTCTAGGTGGGGTGTTAGAATAATGGAAGTACTGGAGACAAAGAGTTCTTGGCTTTAGTGGCTAAAGTGGGGAAAAGATACGTGCTAGATAAGGTTATTAAAACTATTATTTCTTAAAAAAATACAATATCTGACTTCTGTAGATAATGATATTCATTACAAATAGAGAGTACTCAGTGATTTTTATAACAGATTGTCTTCAAACACAAAAGATGCATGCTGCCATGCAGTACCACTCTGGTTCTGCGAGTGGGATGGTTGAGAATATTACTAACCTTGAAAGACCAACATGTACTGCTTGGGGAATTGTCAAATAGCCTCTATTTCCATTGCAAAATACCACGCTGTCAATCTCTATTAAATATATATACGTATGTACATTGTTAGATGTGTCTTCATCTGTCAGTTTTATACAGTTTATATGTTCAGTGGAAATCAGCAAAACCTTAGTGCACAGAAAGTGCCCTGAATGTTGGATCAGTCAGACTGGGTTTTATGTGTTCTAAGACACGATGTTTAGGCTGCTATGTATCACTGAAGTGAGAGTAGGGACAGTCAAGGCAGATTAGTATTTATTTAATGCTTTCCTCTCCTCCCTAGTTGGAAATTCTACCCTGCAGACTGTCTTCCTGTAAAAACAAAGAAATGATCCATGCTACTGTGTTGTGCATGAATCTGTACAATGTGCAACACACCCACCTGTGGCTGGGATGTGATCAGAATTTGCTGCAGTAGTTCTGTCCCTGAGTTTGGGACAGCGTATTGTGTACTTTAATCATAAATTCTTAAGCAGATATTCTCCCCATCATTTCTTGTTCCCAGTAGTTGTCAGCTGTGGATGTAAATATTCAATTTATTAACTTTGTGCTTCATATCTCCAGAGATACGTACTTGATTCTCTGAGAGGTTGGGACTTAAAATACAGAGTTGTAACTTGCTGAGGCCGTGATGAGGTAGAATGGAACTAAATGTAATAACCCAGAAAAGTTTCTTCTGATGCTGGTTAAGGACAGATGCAATCTTATTACTGTCAAAACTGAAAATTAGTGTTTTATAAATGTACCTGTACATAGTGCAATGTGGCTGCCAAGTTAACCGTATTTTCACAAACCTCTTTTCCTTTCTATTTGCTACTGTAATGTTTGGCTTTGGCATGTATGCCTGACACTGTCTGCAGACTGTGTTACTAAGCATTTGCTTTCTTGTGTTAGCAGAAGTTGTTAATGAGGAACAGTGAGCCTGCGTAGACAGAACTGTAAATCACTTCTCTCTCTCCCTATGTCTGGAGTCTTACATTCCTGTAGTGGCTACTAGGAGGGCTCTTCAAGTCTCTTGAAATCACAATGCTTTTGTAATCAAAAATTACCTTTTTTCTGTGTGAGAGACTGTATGCATCGACTCTAAGGTCTGTTTTTATGAAAGGACTTGAACACCTAAAAATTAACTCTTATGTACCTGGTTTTAAAATAGGAAGTATCTCTTCCCTCTACATTTCTTTGATGTAATTTGAAAGGATTTAAGTATGTGAGCAATAAGTACGATGAACTTCAATGTATGTTGGCCTATTTCTAAATTTTGCATGCCATGATCAGAACTGGAGGTGCTTATATTACAGAATTGCAGCCAGAAATGCATTCGTGAAGTCTAAGTTACTTGAATAAAGGTGCTTGCCCCGGAGAATGCATCCTCATCTGATAGGACAGGATGGAATGCTTTCAAGTTTTATCAGGGGAGGATCAGAGTGGATATTAGAATTTCTTCTCAGAAGAAGTGATTAGGCATTAAAACAGGTCCCCTAGAGAAGTGGTGGATTCACTGTCTTTGGAGGTGTTTGAGGGAAGGCTAGATGTAGTGCTTAGGGACATGGTTCAGTGGGCAATATTGGTGATTGGTGGATGGTTTGACTGGGTGATCTCAGAGGTCTTTTCCAACCTTGGTGATTCTATTCCATGCATTCAGGCAGTGGATCCTGAGCTTGGTGCTTTCCACTGAAGAAGAATCAAGTCTGTGGTCATCAAGACAGTGGCAGTTGCTATGCTGCTGGGCAGTCTGAGCTACAATGCTGTAGTACATCTGTGAGGCTGTACGAGTGTAAAGGAAAACTGCAGACAAAAATTGAAATAGAAAAAGAATTTTGAGGATCATGTAGATCCAAAGGTCTTGTACCACAGAAGAAGCAGATCTTGCTTCTAGTGCCTCTTCCTCTATCATGCAGTAGCAAGGGATATAATGGGTTAAATGCAAACAGCATCAAGAGCATAAATGTGAACTCCTGGTCATTTTCAAGAAATCTCAAGTTCTGTTATTAACTGCTTCTGTAGCCCTTGGAGCTCTGTGTTTCCTTTAGAAATCAGCCTCTCTGTTAATGCACTAATAGTATCAAGGTTCATAAGATTAACAAGTAGAAAGGCAGATTTACACAGCAGGAGGAGAAGGACTCAGTTTTGATAATATAACCAAATATTTCAAAGCTTGAGTATTAGTTTCAGGCTTGTGAGTAATTCCATCCATTTTCTTTCTGCATCAAAACACGCAGATAATTTTCTGTGTTGTTGCGGGTCATTAGTTTTTCAGGGAGTGCTCTGTACTTCTCAACTGCCTATATCATTATTTGTAAAATTCCCTCTTTACAGCTGGATTTTCTTTTTTACCTACCATTAGATGCAAGGTTTGCACATTTTCTTTTATTTATTTATTTATTGCTCCTTTACAGTTTTGCTTTTGTTGTATATGTATTGTTGCTGAACTTCCACATTACATAATATTTCTGTTCCAATGTTAGCCTAGGAAAAGATTGAGATGTTCCCAAGTGAAATCTGGAATAAAACGAAATGTATTCTTGGCAAAATTTCAAAAATCTGTCTCACAATCGCATTGCATTGACACAGAAAATGTGTAATAATGTATGACCAGGATGAATGTAAAATAAATAAATAAATGAAATCAGAACACCAAGCTCCAGAAACCTTCTCAACTGCTGTTCTGTAGCTGAATATACTGATACTTTAGCCAAGGCACTACTGCAGATCGCTTGGGTCTTTGTAGCTGGTTGAGACTTCATAGTCAGCTGAGTTTATTTGCAAATATACAAGGTGTATGCAATCAGGCTTTGCTTATGTTTGAACAATTTCCCTAGCCATTTTGCAGCTTTTTAGTATTAGAAGCAGACTGAAAATAGAACTTTTTGTACTAGACCCTTGGCACAGGTTAGAGACCCATTTGTTATGGCACAAACCCTTCACTGTATCTTAATTTGTTTCTTCAGTTAAAGCTTCAAACACAACAAGCAAGTTCAATTTAGCCATGAGCTGAACCACCAACATTTTGTTTTTTTCTTTTGAAATAACTGCTATCAATTCTATCTAAAATGCCATTGTTTGTATCATTATGTAGAGACTTGGCTTTTGCTTTAATTTGCTCTTGTAAATTGTCTTTTCAAATGAGGCTTGTGACCTCTGCCTGTCTCTGCCCTTCTAAAAAGGTCATCTTTGGTTCTCTGGAAGTTGGTGCTTTATTACGATAATTCAGTCATTTTCATATCAGGTTAGAAAAAAGATACAACAAAGAAACTTCTCTCTAATTTTCTCATTAGAATAACAGATAATTACAGATGCTCTGGGTGATGTCAATGTAGGCAGCTACTTACCTTTATTTTCTTCTTTTATCAAAAATTTTATGATTATTAAGTCAGGAAAAAAAAAAAAGAGGTAAAAGAACTAAAACAATGTAAATTAAATAATAGTTTTGAAAGTTTGGAATTGAACTGAGCAGCTTTCTCTGGGCTGTAACTAGCCAAATTCAGCTCAACAACAAAACTTTAATGTAGTGCACAGCCTTACTGTAACACAGCCCTTTCAGAACACATTTTTGAAAGTCAAGAATGAAGATGAAGACTCTTGTAAATCTGTCTCCACAGCCAAATCAGCAGTGGACAGCAGGAATACATCTGAAATTGGCAGCTGTACTTGCAGCTTAAAGTATAGCAACATTTAGCTGAAAAGAATTTAGTCATCCTGGAGCTAGCAATTCAGCACAGTAATTAGGCTTTACAAGGAACACTTCTACCTAGATAGCATTATGGGCCAGGGTCATGCTATCCTGGGCTGATGTTCTTGCAGCATCCACACTGTTTGGAAAATCAGGCTAAGGTGAGAAAAGCTTGTAGACTACGCACAGATTCCTGTATACCACGAGAGTTTTGAATTTGCCCCTGTGCTACATTGTGTAGTTTCTGTTCCATGGGAGTTGAATAACTACTCAGACTGAAATGTGAAGAAAGTTTACGTTCTCATAGCTCACTTAAGGGAAAGACTAAAGTTCCTTTAGGTAAGGGGATGTGAATACTCATGATGATCTTTGAGAAGAGTATTTCAACCACCAGAGCCAAAGGTATTAGAAGTAAAGGTCTTCACAGTCCATCTTTTGGAGAAGTTCCATTGTGAGTATTTTTATTTGTATTAACATCACAGATTTCTGGTCTGTTTAACACACTTGCCTGAGTTCTTGTGCCAGTGAACGTGAGGTTAAAGTTGAACTGTGTAAGGAAGAGTTGTAAAGCTCTTCATATGCTCTGCTTCAGAGCACCATGAACTGTACAAGGCTGCTTGTCCTCTTGGTTGTCATTGACACAACAGACAGAACTATAATGTACCTTCATGTACTTAATTTTTCTCAAAGCTGTGTCTAAGTAGACACTGAGGAAGGAACTGCTCTCCCAGATGCTATCACAAGCTCAATTTTTAAAAGCTTTAACAGAGTAGGAGAGGTTTGCAGTGAGCACTAATTGTACTAAATAGAGTTTCTCAAAACAGGCCTTTGGGAGCTCCACACAAGTATCTTGATGGAAAAATATCCCTTGAAACAGGAAGGAAATTAATCTAGGTCTCCTGTTTTCATTCTCAAGTGCTATTTCCAGCCAGCAAAAAGATGTAACGAAATCAAAATCCCATTAAGAGTAGAGATGACTAAAGACACATTTTGGTCTATTTATTAAAATTGTTGTTGTTTTTAATTTATAAGTAGACATACATTATTGTCTTTTAATCCTTGATGATTCTTGACTTACTGGATGGAAGCTGAATTACTACTTGAAGAGTCGTGTATGCTTTTATGGTGTTTGTCTTCGGTTTTCTTTGGATATCTGAATGATTACAGGACCCAAAAGTGAAGTGGAACAACAGGATGATAGTGACAAATTTGTTGATTATACATAAGCACAGGGCACACAGAAGCCTTAGTTTCCCTTGTATTCTGCTCAGTGTCAATCCTGAATGCTGAAAGTCTCTCTTTTAACATAGTACTTCTGAATTTGCCAAAGTTGGATGATGGTGCCTGTCATTTTTCTAGATAAGCAAAGTGATGGAAATGTAGTATTTGGACTGGGGATAGAAAAACAATAGTTTTGAGGCACCTCGACAGAAAAAGATAACAAACCTCTTTGCATATTTGCCAGCTGAGAATTGTAGGCTTGGCCGGGAGTAATATAATTATCAACTTCTTAATTTGCAGTGTTTTCAGCTTTTCCTTCCTTCCCCCCCCTCACCAAAGAAAGAGACTTCTAGGCAAACTCTCGAGGACATGTGAGAGAATTACACTTTTAATATTATAGTGCTCATTATTTTAATTAATGGCTGCAAGAAGTTGCCGTGAGACAATTTTTTAAACTTCCTGAAATTATCGTTAATATTTGATGAGAGGAAGAACGCTATCTCCTCAAGTAATGAATTGGTGTGTTATGAAACCATGTATCCGGCATGTTTCTTGGGCAAAATATGTTAATTTCTTTTGACTCTCACCGTTTCCAATGACTAGAATCTCCATTCATAGGTGTTTCCTACCCATGCTGTGCATAGCTATTGCCTGCCAGCTGGTTTTCACCTCTGCCACAGGTTTGTGAAGTTGGCTGACTCAAAACATCCTCTAATTTTAAGAAGTGAATATTGTTAGACATAGGAAGGAGGTGTGCTGAGGGATTTGTGCATTATAGAATAATTTAGGGAATGAGCCTGGGAGATTTGGCCAGATGTCATAGGCATCAGAGAATTTTAACAGGGAGCTGTCTTTGGTGGATCAACAAGAGGTAGGACAAAGATCTACTTGGCTAACTGGGTAACTAAGTGCAGATGACTTCGAAAACAGTAGTTGTGTAGCTGCATATGTGCATATCTTGTAATACATGGTAGTTACTGCATTAATAGGCAAGAAGGTCTAGATGGAATTATCAAAATATATCGGCTAATTAAGTAGTTCAACTGCAAGTCATAGGGGTTTGTTTGGCTATTAATTTTCATTTATTTATTTATTTTACTTTTCATGTTGCTCAGATGGTACTGGAGGGAGATGTTTGCTTTTTCAGCATCTGCTTCAGTGTTTCACCTTTGTCAGGTATTCCATTGTCTGCCTTATTGTCTATTCCCTTCTCTGTATTCTCTGTTACCTGGTGAACAAGCTTTCGTAGCACTCTTTCTCTGGTTTTCTTCTCTTTTCTGTAATAAATAATTCATTTTCTCTTTAAAAATGAGACAAAAGAAATCCATGAAATAAGCAAGCATTTTGTTGGTGGATTAGTCTGTCTTGTACAAAACCTATAAAGAGACTAGTTGATTTCAGTGATCATATATGACACGGAAGAAATGTAGGCATAGATCCAGGTTTTATTGTCCTCCTCCTATATTGGCAACTGAATTTTGCCTTTAAGGAATGATGAAGAAAAAGCATAAAGTATGCATACTCAAAATGTTATTAATTGGCCATGAGAAATATCTTTCCCCAAGTTATCTGTTGAGAGAAGCAGTCAGATCCTTTTTTGACACAGGATGGTATCTCTGGGTACCCACCATAGAGACCTTAGAGAGCCTTAGAAAGGTGTTCAGTTCAGTAGATGAGTTAGTCTGGTTGTTTTAATTTGAACATCCAAACAAACAGAACCTGTAACTGTTTATGAAAGAAATCTGTGCACCCTTATCTCCAGTATCCCCTGCTCATTCATCGAAATGCACCTTTTTCAATTAATTTCAATAAAGTTTCACAAGGCAAAAAGAAAAAAAAAAAAAAAAGTCAGTTTTAATGACATGTTTATAAAATACATGAATTTTACAATATCTGAAAATTATTGTACGAATGATCTTTAATTCTACAAGTTATTTTGAACTCATACATTACAGATGCTTTTTTTTTAATGTTAATATGTAAGTCTCAGTGGACATAATTAATAGTGAAGTTGTTCCTTTTATTTAACAAGATGATATTCTAGTGCCACTGAAAGCAAGGGCATTTTTTCTAATTAATATCTCTCCCTGATAAAAAATAAAATAAAATACAACTAATCTGAAGCTTTTTGGATGTGATAGTGGTCATATTCTTTGCATGACTGGAAGGCAGCTGCTAAGCATACTGTGAGGTAGTACCTCAAAAACACAATCTCACTGAAATTCTAAGTGGCTGTAAACAGGCATAACTTCATTAAGTTCAGAGGGATTTTGTTTGCCTGCTGTACTCTTGAAATGGCCTTTATTATCGTGCTAGATGTTAAGCATAGCAGTAAGTCACTGACTTTCTTGTTTTCAAAAAGCTTTTACAGCTTTTGAATGTACTGTAAACAAGAATGGGGTAGATTGTCAATTTACAATGATCTAATGGCACCACTGCAGCAGAGGTGTGTTATTAAGCAACACAAAGAATTTTTGAGTCTACACAGCAAACTCTGGAGTCATCTGTGTCTTTTGTTCTGTGACATGCTGCCACTAATATACAGATTCATTTTGCTAATTACGTGAATAAAAGAAATGTGGTGAGGGAGACAAAAGAATATTTCTCTTTCATTTAGGTCTATCACTAACAAACATTCCTTTAAGAGTGCCATTCTCTCAGCCCATTACAATTAACATACTCAAGCTTTTATATAGGCATTTTTTTCTCTCTTCGTACAACTGCAGTAGGGCATGGTGAAATTTGTGCAGCTGTCATTGTAAATAGATGTGGATAGGGGGAGAGCAGTTGATGTAGTCTACCTTGATTTCAGCAGGGCATTTGATACTGTCCCCCACGACATCCTTATAACAAAGCTGAGGAAGTGTGGGATAGACGAGTGGACAGTGAGGTGGGTTAAGAACTGGCTGACTGGCAGAGCACAGAGGGTTGTTATTGGTGGTGCAGAGTCCGGTTGTAGGCCTGTAAGCAGCGGTGTTCCTCAGGGGTCTGTGCTGGGTCCGGTCTTGTTCAACATCTTCATCAATGACCTTGATGAGGGGATAATGGCCACCCTCAGCAAGTTTGCTGATGATACGAAGTTGGGAGGATTGGCTGACACGCCTGAAGGCTGTGCTGCCATTCAGCAAGACCTGGACAGGCTGGAGAGCTGGGCAGAAAAAAACCAGATGAGGTTTAATAAAAGCAAGTGTAGAGTCTTGCATCTGGGGAGGAATAATTCCATGCACCAGTACAGGTTGGGGGATGAGCTGCTGGAGGGGAGCCCTGCGGAAAGGGACCTGGGTGTCCTGGTGGATGACAGGTTGGCCATGAGCCAGCAGTGTGCCCTTGTGGCCAAAAAGGCCAATGGCTTACTGGGGTGCATTAAAAAGAGCGTGTCCAGCAGGTCGAAGGAGGTGATCCTCCCCCTCTACTCTGCCCTGGTAAGACCTCATCTGGAGTACTGTGTCCAGTTCTGGGCACCCCAGTACAAAAAAGACAAGGATCTCTTGGAAAGAATCCAGCGGAGGGCCACGAAGATGGTGAAGGGCCTGGAGCATCTCTGCTATGAGGAAAGGCTGAGTGAGCTGGGTCTGTTCAGCCTTGAGAAAAGGAGACTGAGAGGGGACCTGATCCAGGTCTATAAATATCTAAGGTGTGGGGGGCAGAATGGCGAGGCCAGACTGTTTTCAGTGGTGAGTGGAGACAGGACAAGGGGGAACGGCTGGAAACTGCAGCATAGGAAGTTCCGCACCAATGTGCGCAAGAACTTCTTTACAGTGAGGGTGACGGAGCACTGGAACAGGCTGCCCAGGGAGGTGGTGGAGTCTCCTTCTCTGGAGATGTTCAAGACCTGCCTGGATGCCTACCTGTGCGACCTGCTATAGAGAACCTGCTTTGGCAGGGGGGTTGGATTCAATGATCTCTGGAGGTCCCTTCCAACCCCTACGATTCTGTGATTCTGTGTGATTCTGTGATTTTCTATAATTGTGCATGTTACTAGTTTATAATAGCCTTGTACACAGCTCACTGATATGACTCTCTCCATTGACTGCAGTAGGTTTTTTTTTTTCCTATCAGACCCAACAAAATGAAGACATAGAGATGAGGGAAAATAGCAAAATCTAAAAAGTAAGCAAGTCTAAAGGCAACAGAAGGATCTTTACTCAGCTCTGAGCACTAAACTATAGAAAACAGAGTATCCTGCATGGGTTCACAACCGAAAAATATTTACTGAGTACATTTAACCAAATGGGTGTAAGTACACATAATCCATTTACAAAACATTTACAACTATTGGGTAAATTGAGCTCATTGTTTGTATGGTTGTCTCTGCAATCAAACTGTAATCATGTGTAAACTGTGAGCAACCATGTGCAGTTCATATGCAATTATTTACAAACTGGTTTTGTGAAATCCAATTGTATTACCAGTGATAATGAACTTCAGCTTGTAATAGTCTGCACATCTTTCAAATGCTTCAGTGCATTCTCTCTATTTTATAGCTTTCTAAATTTAAAAATACATTACCATTTAATATACCTTTTTGGATTACCTTTCATCTAGTGACAAACTCCATGCCCGAAAACCTGCTGCCTTGTCGTAACCTCCGTTTTTCCATGCATACTTTGTCACTTCAACTCAAGTTCAAATGTGGATTTTGCATTGTCATACTGAGTAGCAACCCTGTGGGTTGACAGTACAGCAAGAGAAGCTTTCAGCTATTTTACTTTCTTTTCAAGGCCACTAAGAAGTGTTTATTGTTTGCCTTCTTACCAATCCATAAGCTTTTGAACCTTGAGCAGTCAGTCAGCACAGCTTTATAGATGGTGAGAAATGAAAAGTAGTATTAATGCCAGTTCTTTTCAAATTCCTCTTTCTAGTTTCTCTGGGAAGCAAGTCACAGAAAGACTTCATGAAGTGGTAAAGCTGTACAAGAGTTTCATTAATGTACTTTGAGAGGACCTAGTTATTCTCCATTTTACTGCTTGAGCAAAACTACTTAAAACTAATGTGTCAAATCCCTGCAGTAATCTATCTCCAACCCATAAACATACCGAATCCTATCCCAGTGCCCAGCAATAGAACTTCCTTACCTTATTTTTCCATGCCTCATAAAAAACAGCAAAATTTCCAGCCTTAGCCTTATGTCATGATATCATAGCTTTTGCTGATGTTTCGTGTACTGTAGATCAAAATCTAGTAGGCACTATTCTGAGGCATAATTTTCAAAGGTATGGTTCTGTGGGTATGAATGCTGAGATTCCCAGAGACTCTGTGTCCTGCCACTGAAGACTAGGCTAAATGAGCTGGCTTTTTCTTTCCCTTGTAACCAGATTGCTGTAACAAGCAGACTGAAGAAAATGGAAGAGAATAAACAGCTTTTTTTTTTTTTTTTTTTTCCATCCAAGAATTAGTCAGACAGCCTCTACAAGGTATGATTTTTCCCTTGCTTATAAAAAAATTATGTCTGCTAAGACAGAACTAGTCAAAGAAATCTTGGAGACTAGAAAGGAAGAAGAAGAAAAGAAAACTCAAGCTCACGCATGGTCTGAGAAAGTAGTAGAGAGGAAAACTAGAAGCTAGAAACTACTAAAGAGGGACCCAAACCCATCCTTATATCAAAATACATAGAAAAAAAACCTATTTCTAGTCTGAATGTCCTAATTTGAATAGCAGTTGTTGTTTTTCCTTTTATGGGTGTAAGTTCATTCAAATTCTTCCTGAAAAACTTATGATTCATCTTGAAAGAAAAATGTCATAGAACAACAGTCTGCTGCTAAGGGAAAAATGTCAAGGTGAAGCCTGACCATATATCATTGCTAAATGCTGAGGCACAAGGATTTCAAGGGGGAAGGTATTTATCATGTGATATTGTTCTATTACAATGACTCTATATTTCTGTTCTGCCAAGTGATTGATGCATGCTGTGTGTAATCATTCTTTTAGTGCACTAGTATGTCAATTGTTCACTGTAGCATTGTTAAACAGCTGCATTCAGATTGACTGCTACAAAAGGCTTGTGTTGGCTTCAGCCAGTTTGACAACATCATGAAAATGCCAGAATGTAGGTTCAGTATTTACTCATTAAGGCAGTACGAAAATGCTAGGTTATCCATCACGCTTCTGAGCAACTTTAAAAACTTGTTAATAAAGATTATTGACAACGTGGATGGGCATCTTGGGTGAAACACAGAAAACAGTGCACAAAGTAAATGCAGTACTTGTATAGCTCAAGCTATGGTTGGAGATGGGTGAGCTGTTCTGTAGTTGTCTGCTGAAGCCACCACAAATAGGTACACACAGCCCTACTTCTGGCCAGAGCATGGGACACTTTTGTTCCTAAAGTCAATTAGCAGGGCAGCATGACACATAAAACAGTGTTTATGGTCATGCACTGATGCGTTTCAATCCTGTGGTTTGTTATTTCATTTGTGAGTGGAACAGGCATACATCCTTTTGATTAGAATTAAAGATAGAGCTGCCACTCACCAGATGTATCTCACAATTGAGGGTATTAGGGTGAACTCTCAGTCAAAGTTCTCAGGGATGTCAGTAGTGAAAATCATCAAAGTAAGCCAGTGAGAATACACTTTTCTTCACTGTGAAATAGAACAGTGTTAATAACAAAAGAACATGAATAAAACCTGGTTTTCAGCAGACTTTTTTCAGTAGCAAACAGGGTAAAGTGATCTTGATTTGTGTAAGAGAATGTTTATTCATGTCTTTGAGTACTTGTAGGAATAGATTTGTTTGCGGGCTAGGGTTTGCATGGAACGTTTGTAGTTTTCAGCAGTACTCATACCTTTCAAAACAATCTGTATTTACTTCATGTATTTGTTATTCATTTAAGATTACTGATTATAATGGTAAAATTTCATACCACACAAATGCTTTCATGAGTATACCATGTGCCATATAAATGATTAATATCCTTTCCTGTTTAGATTGGCATCATCTCCTCATAGTTGTTAAAAACACTTGCACTTTTTATTCACCAAGATCTAGTTGTGCCCAGTACCATGGAACAGCTTTTTAACAGCTTTGGCTACATTGCTGTGAGAAAACCTTGAATTGCATTTTTAACTTTCCCAAGATATGAGATTTGGGACTTTAGATAAAAATGCTGTCAGCACACTACTGGAGGGTGGTGGATGAATCACTGAATACAATTTGTATATGTAATGGAGGCTACAGCTGAAAATGAATCTGAAGGAAAATGAAGCAATTTTATTCCCTCTTCTGTGCATCAGCTTCACTGAGTTTTTACTCTGAGCTGTATTATAATTGTTAATTGTTACACCATAGCACAGACTTCACTGCTCTGCTGGGCACATGAGACATTGCTCTGAAGGCGTTGCCTGGATGAACAATCAGCCACACAGTGGGACTACATTCACTGAGTCCTTCTTTAAGAAAGGGAGAATGCCATCCCCTTTGTAAATTAGTGACTTTTTTTTGGCTGGTTCTGCACATTGGTAAAATAGATTAGCTACCACAAACTTTCCACTTAGCAGGGAATCATGAAAGAAGAGGATGCAGTGAGAGGTTTTACAGGCAGCTATGCTGTGCTTCTGAAAACCTATTTAGCAGGGAGTAAAAGGTAGAGTGAAATTTGCTTCTAGTACTGTTCAAGTAAGGAGCAGCTACATTTCTGCCTTGTTTAAAGATTGTGCACAGCCTACAACTGTAATGGTTGCATTTCATTCTATTTGGAAATAACATTGCTAGAGAGGACTTGAAACATATCAAAATATGCATTTCCATCTTCCTTAAGATATACTGATCTTAAATAATTTGATTGTAATGGGGATAATAATAAGAAAATGATTTGAATCTTTGCTTTCTCAGAGGTATTCTTGACTATTATTCTGCCTTTCAACATCAAGAATTCATTCAAAAGTAGTATATTGAATGGATTGTTCAGGAAGGAAGGTCACTTTGTATTTCAACAACATTCAAACAGCTAAACTGGTGTTTCTTCTGGTCCATTACAAGGAAGGCAATAGTGAGTTTAGAATATCTATTCCTATGGTTTATTTTTTGATTTGCCATGAACTTCTAATTGAATACAGCATATTGAATACAGTACTGTTAGTAAGATTGGGACTTTCAGGCTTGATTTTAAAAAAAAAAAAAAAAAAAAAAAAGTGCTGACTGAAACCCAGAATAAAAATCCTGTGTAAGTTCAGTTGGACTCCAGAGAGTGTGGTGTGGGAAGAATCATGTTTGTGAGATGGTTGCATTGTGAGGGTTCAGGTGCCTTCTCTCACACTGTTCCCATAAATCATAACCTCACAATTGCATAGGACTTTGCTTTGCTCGCCTGACTGGAGGATATCAGCAAGAGGGTGGTTGCCTTTTCACCAACCATTCTTTTGACCAGATTCTGTCAAAATTCTGTGGCATAAGGTAAAAATGCGTGCAAGCAATAAACTTTAGTTTTAGAACTAGTTGTTAGTTGTGTAAATCGTAGAACTGGAAACTAGGGACAGTCCTTTGGACAGGAGGCTGCTCTTTTTAGAAGATTAAGAAAAAATGAAATATGCCAGCTTTATTCTGATAGAATGCTTCAAAACAGTTTTGGGTGTATGTTCACATTTTTGTTTTTTAGTGTTAGTGGAGGACTTAGTGTTAAGTAAATGAGGCTCTAGTCTTTGGGTTGAGCTGAATATTTTTCTTAGCTCATTACATAGCTTTGTGTTTTCCATCTCACTTCTTGTTTCACACAGTGATGCTGAGCTTCTAACTTTTCTGAAAGAAGAATGTTCTCATACTATTGTTTGTTTTCCTGTATCTTTGCACAACAGATTTTTTTTTTTTTTTTTTTTTTTAGTCCCACTGGGCTGGCACCAATTGCAAGAATATGTTACTTACATTTATTTTTTGTTTTACCAGAAGGTCTCTCAGGGATTTCCAAGCTTGCAAGACTATGTAACTATAAAAATGAAAAAGATTGGGAGTTTTGGGCTGCATCGAACGTACTTTTTATGGCTCATGCTCTCTGAAAGTCATGCACAATCAAGTTTCAGACAGTGCTCAAATATATCTGGAGTCAGTATTATACCATTGACTCCATTATTAGCTGTTACAGTCCCAGGGCTGGGAGAAGCAGGCCACATCGTTTTGCTCATGCAGACATCTAAAAATGTTGGCTATTGTGGGATTTCATTTAAATCGCACTATGGAAGAACAGGCAGCTCAGAAAAATAGGTTTTGTCCATTGACGAATTACAGTTTTGTCAATTTCACTGGGAACTTTTGACCCACTGCTGCTGTTGCTTTTGCAAAAAAAGCGGGTGAGTGCTCTCATGTAAACATTTTCTAGACCATTACACCAGAAGTCAGGAGAAACATGGGAGGAGTATATTCTGCTTTCCCGTTAGAATAGCACTCATGATTCAGACCAGAATTTTGAAGTTGAGAGTTCTTTGTGAGGGGCAGAACAATATTGGTACTTTCAGAGTGACAGAATTCGGGTTTTGCCCTCTCTTAGAGAGATATATGGCAGAGCAAGATCTAATCCTTCTCAGTGCCTGAACTGGCTACTTAGAAAAACTTTAGATGTTTAAAATCAAACACTGTTTTTCTGAGTCCTCATTTACACCAGTCTGTGATACGGTTGGCAGGAAAATGAAGCATGCTTTGTGTATATTAAAGAGCATTTCCTCGGAGAAAGGTGCTCCAGTCCTCTAATGATCTTTGTGGCCTGAGTCTGGACACTCAGTTCCTGTGTTTAATTCCCATCTTGAAATCCTTTCTTTTCATATGTGCTGTGGACATATTTTTTTCTCAGGAATGCACACATGTTGTTTGGAGGAGTAAATCAAAACATTCTAGTGGAAAATTATCAATAAACTTGTGGTTCAAAAGAAATCCAAGTTAACTCTAGCTTGAGCACTGGCTCTTCATAAGGGAGAACCTGTTCATATAATGGGCTAACATCCCAATTTTTTACAAAACTTTTACCACTGTTGGAAGTGAGTTCTGGATGATTTAATAGGCATTTGAGGTTGTACCAGTATAGTTTGAATCATTGAAAAAATGTTTGTTTTTTTTCTGGGCATGTAGATTGATCTTATGCTTTTTGGTCTGGATGCAGTAATGCATTTTCTACTTCATTGGAACTCTTTGAACAGTTGTTATAACTTTTGGGGAAATTCTCTTCAGACTCTCCAATGGTATGTTGAACAGCCAATAATTAATTTTTTGGAGTGAAAATCGTTGTAATGGAATTGACCTTCCCCCATAGCAATAAGTGCAATTCACTTCCATCTGTCAAAATCTCTTTGCAGGATTTTAATTAATGGTAAAAAAAAATGATTGTTTCCCATGATGAGATACTGAGAATACCAAATACCTGAGTGCTTCATTGTGTTCTGGCAGTGTGGGGGGGGGGGAAAAAAAAAACAACAACCACCCTCCAAGACGAGTACAAATTTCCTGAAGCAAAATGTGGGAAGCAGTAGATCCTCTAACTTTTCCCAGTTGATTTTTTAAGCCAGAAAATAATGAAAAATCATCAATCTTGCTCAGCAGGGTAGGAACTGATGAATCCAGCTTTCCAAAGAGAAGCTTTGCAACAACATGGCCACCTTCTTTCAGAGAGCTGTGTGAATCACATGTACGTGAAAATGACTTAATCCTTGTTTTGCCAACCACATTCTAAGACAGCCAATGTTAGCTGAAGTAGAATCGCTGCCACATAATTGTAATCAGATCTATATTCAATATAAAGCTGCTCAGATCCTCCTTGTATCTTGTTGCCTTTTAAGCAGCGTATGTTTTCTCTAGCTGGAAGGCACAAGCTAAAGAATAACTAAAGGAAAACTTGCATCCTTTGAGCAGCTGACCATCTGAGTATCAGTTGGGATGCATCATGCTCACACAGAATCACTATGAAGATCACTGCTTTCACACCACTCCTGCTGGGCTGGACGGGCACCACAAAGCAGGATGAATTTGCAGTATATGCAGGCCTATGTGTTTTTACTGTCCTGAAAATTGCAAAAAGCAAAACTTATTCCTGACTTTTTTTGTAACATGGCAGGTCACTTCCACGGAAGGTGGAATGCAGATTCAACAGATCTGCCTTTGGTATTTCACTTCTGCATGTCCACATCAGAGGGTGAATGCAGTCCTCTCCCTTGCTTACGTTTCTGTTCTATAGAGCAGATGATATGTATTACAACTATTTTAATATTAGGTGCTGCTACCCAGATTTGAAGTTTTTCAGTTGTCCTTGTATATAAGTTAAGACTGCTTAGACTTTAACAGCTGCTTATACACATTAGTCAAATAAGAATAATTACATATGCCATCTACATAAGTAGATTTCCAAATCCTAATACTGTGATGAGTCTGAAACCCCACAATAGTTTAGCAATACTCAGAGGCAGCTATCACCATATGTACTGAACATTCTCACCATGTGAAAGCGCAGCAGTCATAATACACTAGACTTTCAGGTGTGGTTGGTGGTTTCATTTCTTTCTCATTATCCCTGCTAATACTCTCTGTTTTCAACTTCAGGCACATTACAGCAGGCTCAGCAGTTGCTGCTAAAAGGTGGCTGTGCACTGCATTTGTATTTCAGTTCACAAAAGTCAAGCTGATAGTATAACAAGACAGTGAGGAGGGTTTAGATCAGACCCAATTTTAGTTATTGAGCAAATAGCAGCAGTGCTGCCAGCCTTCATTACATCGCAGAGACAGATGGTCTGGACTGAGAGACCAGCAATTAATGTACAATGTGTTCTTTGTTGGCACTTACCACAAAGGGATTTTTTGTGTACATAAACTGTCTTATTCTTAAAGCTTATTTTGTTTTGTGACACTAGTGTCTGTGTGGAGCTGCAAGGAAATAACTCCACATAGACATAAAGTGGGAGTTCTCTTTTTCTCAGCTTTCATTCAACATTGTAATGATTGAACTTTGTAATTTTGAAACATTTTTTGTTGTCATAGTCAAATATCCGCAATATATCTTCTGCATTAAAGTTAGTTCTCTGCCTTCTATTATTTCTCTTAGATTGAGAATTTAAAAATTCCCATCAGGTAAAAAGAATTTCTCCTTCCTGCTTGGTAGGTAGAAATTTATGATGCTGGAGTGAATATATGCATTTGGTCCAGAATGCTTGCCTGGTGAGAACTGGTAAAGTTTTATACTCCACTGAGTAGCTGAGAGCATGGCTCATTACTTTTTTACGTTACTCTCCAGTTCTATTACTGGAACCTTGATTCATTCAATAAATAGAATCCAGAATTAAATGAGCCAGATGTATGACTCAAAGCTATACCTGGTTCCTTGACTGTTCTTCAGCTATATTATATCCTGAATACCAGTTCTTTTGGTTATAGCTGTATAATTCAAGATATGTTTTGCCTACCAATTAAGGCATACATAAGCAACTTTTCAGGATTCCTGTTAAAGCCAGAATGCCTTTGGATCCAAGTCTTGCATTTTTTCCAGATTCAGGTTGTAATTTAAAGCAGAGGTGATAGTCTGCAAAGCTCTTTTCATATTAATTCTCCTGCCTCTGCTACTTAATAGTAGCACTTCCATCAGTGAAGTTTAAAGTTTTCTAATTCTGTCTTTGAGGTATATGGGAACTTTATCAGGATGGTAAGCCTCAGATATTGAAGAGATAAGTATGTGATGGTGTAATCAGAGTCAGCATCATAAGCAAGAGATAAGGTAATATTCTAGGATAATTTTTGGAGACCTTTCTCTTCAACCTTATGTTTTTTCTTTTAAGATTTAATTTTATTATACGCAGTAGAGGAGGAAAGGCAGCTAATAGATTGGTCTGTAATTATGAGCTGTGATAGACAAAAGTATGATTTTTCTCTTCAAGAAGGCAGATTTCCTTAGGCAAACCTTTCAACGACACAAATCAATGATTCTTCTTTTATACCATGTTTATTTGCATGTACTTTTAAATAAAAAATGTAAGTAAGAATGACTCCTATAAATATTTGCTGTGCCGTTCTTGGATTACATTCTGTGGCATTGTGCTGGAGGTGTTCATCCTAGTATCAAGCATATTTGAACCACAGTTACTCTCAGTCAATGGCTATCTTTCTGACCTATAGTGATTTTTGTATAATAAACAGAGAAATGTATTTAAGTAACCAGTATTGGCAGATCCTGCTGATACAGTGGCTTTTTTTGACTTTGCCTTTATCTTCTAAGGTTATTATTATTATTATTTTATTTTTTTTTTAACTTACAGCTCAAGAAATTCTCAGCATTCCCTCTTGTGTATTGTGCAATTCTGTGGGGAAGAAAGTGTCTGGGAGCCAGACATACATCACTATAGTGGTGTTCTTCAGCTTATGTCATATTCTTCATTGTTTCTTGAAAGAGGTGCATTTTGTGTCTAGGAATTGTTTATTGTATTTTTTTTATTTTTTATTTATTTTTACTGCTGACCCTTTCTCCAGAGTTGCTTCACACAAAACTCCAACTCTTTAGTTTCTAAGAAAGCATTTGAGTAACAATATTCAACTTAGGTCCTTACTTGCTGACCTGTTTTATAGTAGCTTGAAATAGGAAATAAAAGCAACAGCATTAAAATTACCTCAATCAAGATGCTCTGTTTCAACCAACAGCATATTCCCTCATTTCCTCTTCCACATACACAGTGAACAATAGCTGCAGCCACTTGTGGAGTACTTGTGATAGTTACTATACAGTTATCTGTGAACAGAAATAAATTAACCGCTGTCTGCAGCAGTCTCACGAATCAGACAAAATATTTTTCACATATTATACATGAAGAAAAGGAAGCAAGAGAAGAGATCACTCATAAACCTGTCCAAGCTATCATCAGAGATACCTCACTGGTCATAAGTATTCGTCTTTGTCTTCTATGTCATGGAACTACTGAAGTATTATGAAGTTAGATAAGTATTATATACAAAATTTCGTAGTTACTGATTATGTTTCCTGCATATGGATTAGAAAATCTGGACTAGCAATAAATTATCTGGAGGCACATTCACGGTTATTATTAAATAATAATTGTATTTTAAAGCATTTCACTTCAGTCCAGAATAAACCCATGAAAATACTAATTACACTGCACAATCCTCTTCAAACATTCACTAAATGAAAAACTTTTTTTTCTCCCTATGCGGAATGAACCTTCAGCTGTCCTTGTTAGGGGTAAATCCCCTTCACTTGAATGTTCAGTAAAGCAAAAGGCAATAGGAAATGAAATAGTGAGTGCCTTTTCCTCTCTAATGACACTTTAGGCATTAGTGTGTCTTTAACCTTTTGATCTTCAGACCACAATAGTTGGTGATTTTGATAATGAATAGGTAACTGATTTCAGTGTTTCAAACATATGGATCTGCTTTGGTTAAAGAACTTGGAAGTTGTCATTGGAGTGTTTTTTTTCCGTCCAAAGTAAAACAAGGTGCTTAACTTCAAAAGATTTTCAACTTTATATTTTTTGGTAGAATAAGGCCATTTCTGTATCACAAAAATTTCCTAAATAGTAGGAGTGTGCAAAGCCTGATTTTGTGTAAATATGATGGGAGAAGAAAAACCAGGTAATTTAGTAAGTGCCAAGCACTCTGTCAATGTCATTATGATGCCAAGCTACCAGGGAAATAGGGAATTAAGACAACAGGGACTTTTGAGCTAAATTGTCCTTTTCCCCATATTTAGTGATCTTTCTGTTGGCTTTTAATGAACAATGAAATTAACTTGAATTGTGTAAGTTCTGCTTGAGGTACAGGTTTTTCTCATATTTTGTAAGTTATTTGAAATTACAATTTGTTATTATTCATAGTAATTGCTGATCATCTCTGGTTCCTTGATGTGTTCTCCCACTGCCATCCAACAGAAATCCAAAACGGTCTACTTTAATGATTTATATAAGGATTCTAGTTCCCTTCTTATGCCCATAGCAGTGAGCAAAGAACAGGATATCTCTGGATTATCGTGGTGACTGAGAATCACTTTCTCATTACAGACTAATTTACTGTGCTAGAATCTCAGTACACTGTTTTACTATCACTGATTTTGTAGTAATTGGCAGGAGCTGTTGCCATTTGGAGCATTTTCCTTATTATTTGGTGTTACTTGGTGTAAGAAGCAGAACTCAGCTCTGTACCTGAGCGTGCTGCAGCCCAGGCCCAAGGAGTGGATATGTGGGGTGTGGGGTATCTTTGATCACTCGTGCAAGTGGTGAATGAGCATAACTTCCTCCTGCACCCTTGGTATAAAGGTACCATATCCAGTAAGAAATGACATTCCTGAAACAAAGCAGTTGCTTTGGTCTAATCTGCTGTATATGTTTTGAGAGTACAAACAGATTATAGTATCCTTCTCTTCACCTGCTTGCATAAAATATAGAAAGTGAGGAAATACTATAGTATGATCCATTTTATTTTATGATAATTCCAACTTGAATCTGTTTGGGCGAAGTAAGCTTTCAGAGGCTTTTTCCTGTATGCCTCGTACAGTTTACCCTCACTAATTCCCTTTCCCACAAGAGATCTGTGGCAGGACGTACAATGAGGAAAGAAGAGGCCGAAGAGATTAATTCAGGCCCTATGTGGGATGGGACAAGTTACCCATAGGGATGAGAGCAGTCCTAAGAGTCTGTATGTGCTGGAGTGGATACATTTAGCTAGATGTGATACCTGCTTCACTTAAAAAATAAATAATAAAAAATAATATATGTCCATACTGAGGAAGAGATGCAGAATGTTTCCCCCGATTGTCTAACGTTTAGCAACATGACACAAAGACTGTACTATATTTTCAGTGACAGTATACAGATAGTGTTTTGAATTCTCAGTGTGCGTTATACTTGTTTAGCTGTTTTGGAAAGCTGCTAGGCTTTATGGCAGCAGCATACGATTGTGTGTAGTAATTTCTACTGATTTGGCTGCAAGCTACTTCAAATGGTTATTGAATGTGTTGTTTTTTTTTTTTTTTTTTGGTGGTGATATATTTTTTGTTTGTTTTAGTATGTAAAAATATACGGTAACTTAGCAGCTATATGAACAAATAATTTGAGAGACAAGCACTTCACATTTTTTTGTGACAATATACTGAGGAATTCTGTAAGATTAAGTAACATCAGTAAATTTCCTCAAAACTGAAAGATTTTTACAAGGTTGACCACTTAAAGGAGTTGAGGTTTTTAATAATGCCTTGAAGTGAATGGTCATTACAAAGATTGAGGGCATGTCAGACATGATTTAGTGCTTTCTGAATGTCAGATAACACTTATGCCATACAACAATACGAGTTATTTTAATTTCTGTGGCATTTTAAAGGAGTTAACTTTGTGATTTTATTGCAGGATGTAATGTGCAATTGTTAAAACATCGTCAAACCGATTGCTTTATTTGATTTAAAATGTCATATTCAGTATGGTGATTTTCACTCATTAACATTAAACTCAGAGAACCATATGTTAAAACAATCTTGTCTATTGAATGAGTGCACTCAGTTAAATAACACGAGCAGAAAAAATGCGAGACTTTCTACTAAACATTTTTATCTCCTTTCTAAAAATCCTCTAAAATTCATTAGGACAAACCTAATCCGGCAAATGGTAAATCATTCTATTTATAGATTGCATGGCATTTTGATATTAAAATGCATAAAATCTGCCAATAGTTTAGAAATGAAGCATCAGCAAAGAGGATTATTGGTCTACCTAAATAATAATACAACCATTAAGAGGATAACATTTTCCAATTGCAATTACATGCCTTAATTTTAAAGAAGCTATCATTTACAATAATTTGGCAGATTCAGTCCATATTTCTTTCACAAATTTATTTCTTCATTATGCCTCAAAACAAATTTATGGTGCATTTATGTTTGTGAAGATAATTTGCTTAGTTTATTGTGAATGGAAATCAGTAATTACATACAATCTCATTTTCTACAGACATAAAGTTAATTCATGGTAGTAATTTTACACTGAATATTAGCCTGTGTTAGTTATGATGAAAATGTTACTGTGGCGAATGCTCTATTACAGTATAATTTCCTTGGATTTGGTGGAAAGAAAATAGTGACTCAGTAAATAACACTTAAGTCATTGATTTTTGCAATGACTTGGGGTGATTCTAAAGATTTATTAATGATTGTGGGAGAAGTCCTTATCTGGCCCTAAAATCAGAACTATTTTTGGTGAGTAGGGAACAGAAGCTTATTAAAAGAAAAATAAACATTTCAAGAAGTGTAGCAGTATGTATGCCCAAGCAGATGCTGGTAGTAACTCTTTGATGCTGCTGATGAAAGTACTACATCCATTTCTCCAAGGGATTTGAATGGAATCCCATAATTCAGAGATCTAAGACAGGACAAAGCTTAATAAGATGTCTGAAGGCAGTAATTCTGTGTTAGCCTCCATGACAATTTTTTTTGTTATAACAAGTCTTTTTTGGTTACATGATGTCAAATGCCAGACCTTTTGTGAAAGGTACTGTCTCGCATTTGTGAAGACAAAACCTAATTACTCATTTTTCCCCAGTTTACTTAGAAGTTGTGTTGAAGCACAAAAATTTCTTGGGGAAGGAGGAACCAAGGAAGCAATATTTAAGGTATTATTTGGTAGCACTGTGAACCTATATGCACTGATGATCTGACTCTTAAACATTTTGATGTCCAGTGGTGAAACTTTGTCCTATGGAGTGACGCAGCTAGGCTGTCATTTGCCCATTCTGTCCTGCCTTACACTGAGGCATGTAGCTCTCTGCTGTAGGAATTACCATTTCCTGGTTTGGGGGAAGAGGGAAATAAGAATAATGTACTGTTCTGGATCTAATTTCCATGGAGATTGGGTAATGCTGAGTAGTCTTAGTCTTCTAAATATGATGGTAGAAGAGAGCCTGTGTTTTTCCATCTGTACAGAAGGAACATGAATCTGTCATTAGCCCTTATAACAGAGAATGTATCAAAATGTTATGCACTGTAAAATATCTGCCATCTCATCAAAAGAAAATTAGGTTTGGCACACTCTGGATGTGTAGAATGAGACTATTATTTATGTATTTATGTTATTAAGAAAAAAATGCTTATATTCTTAGAGGAATCTCAAAAATTACTGTATGTATTGCTTTATGTAATCCATAAGTTGCTATTACATTGAATTTATGGAAGCAAGTAAACATTTAGAACTAACTTGCATTTAAAATGATTGCATGTGAAAGCCTATTGGCTAATGGAAAGGTTGATTTTTTTCAGGTACAGTTGTTATAAATTATTTCTGATATCTGTAATATTGTCAAAACGACAAACAAACTCCACAGTCAGCAGTTTCTAAAATGAGTTTTTTTTTTTTTTTAATTGTTTGTTCATTTTTAACTGCAGCAGTTTTTAGATACTCAGTTTAAACCTTGCACTTGATTTCAGTGTGCCGTGCTCCCTTTGCAAGATTCAGATGGTAACCTAATGAAAGAAGCATCAGAACAGCATCGTTGGAGATGTACAGCAGAAAGGTCTGTGTTGTATAAATTTAAAATGAGAACTATTTAACTATGCATCGTCTCAGTTAAAGGTGAAAAAATTCTTAATGATTCCTTTACTAGAACTAGGGATATTTAGATGAAATATGTGCTTTTACCTTTTGAACACCAGCTGAATTCCAGAGTGCATTCCAGATGTTCTCAGGTGAGAGTTCACTGCTGACACAAATTACCAAACAGCTGCAGCTGTACCGATTATTGCATGGAAATTCAATACTTACATGTAAAATACGCGTAGATAGCATCCATTTTCTGGAGCAGGATATGCACAAAATTAATTCCTGTAGTTTAATATTTGGGCAGATGTTAAAAGGATAAAGAACCACTATTAAGGCCTGGCAAAACCCATGAAGCATCAAAAAATACTGCTCTCTCTAAAGCAGCTTTAAAAATGTGCTTGGTTATTCTTGTTGATTGTTTGCTTTTTTTTTTTCATTTTTATCAGTATGTATTGAATTCACTTCAGGAAGACGGGAGTTCTATTTTTAGTTTAAAAACTGACCTTTCACTTTGAATGGAGATTGTGGTTTTTTAAGTTTTTGTTTTTTGCCTTGTCTTGAATTTTTCATGCATTGTACGTAAGGTTTTATGGCACAGACAATCAGCTGGTGGGTTCATGGTGTTCTGACTGACTCATTGATTTTGTTTTGAACTTCTAAGTGGTCCTGAAATACAAGTTATTAAGAACAATCATCAAATTCTTCATTTTGGCATTCTCTTCCAATAAGTTCTTAAAACCTTTAAATCGTGTACGGTTATGCATATCACCTAGCACATGGAGTCCTAATATTGGTTAAATTATGCTTCGGCAGCAGAAATGAATAGTGCCAGTAACCATCCGCTTTATAACCTTTCACGTGGGCACACCATTAAGCTGAATAAGAAATTATACCCTTGGATCTGTTGTTAAGTTCCATAAAATAATGAATTGTCATCATCAGCAATGAGCTTACAGCATTGTATTGTCTGTTGTCTTCTGAGTCTTCCCTTTGTGCTTAGAAGTTGAGACTGTATGGGAAGCATGAATGTGAAGAGAGAGATCTTTAAATGGATTGTGCCCTGGACCAATGCTGTGGAAGTGTTAAACCTAACCATTAAAATAATGAACATCTAGTTTGGTGAAATCAAACTGAAGGCTTGAAAAAGAACAAACAACTCTGTGTCAGAAAATGTGTCTTATAAAGGTCTGTGTGTGCATCTGTTTAAAAAGTATCCTGAGATATTTTTCAATTTCAGATTCCTGATGAGTTCTGTATTTTGCCAGTGAGAGTGAATTCCACAGTGTATAATATTCTGTTTCATTTCTAGGGGAAATATTAAGGTGGCTGATGTCAGTGTGTTTCTTAAATCTTCACAGTCAGAGGCCTTTTTGTCATCCAGACCTATACTGCTGCATATTCAGAGCTCTTAAGATATAAAGTTGCCTTTTGAAAGGAATTTTATCTCTATAAATATATATATTTAGGAAAAAGATAGCCAAAACATTATGCAAATCCAAGCATCTCAAGGGGAAGACAAAAGCAACATGAGACTGCAGCATGTCATTCCAGAATAACTTTTTGTTTGAATAAATAGTTTTATTGTTAGTTCAGAATCAACTCAGGCTTTGAAGAAGGGCTACACGGACTTTGAAACAGTTCTCCAGAGAATCAAAACAAGTACAGTAATCGATTGTGATTATGTAGACTTTAACAGAGCTAGATATTGCTAATAACACATATCTTTAAAATATAGTAAGATTTTTTTTAACAAAAAAGTCTTCTCCTAACTGAAAAGTAGTTCAAGAGAAACAAAATGAGACTTACTGCACTTCTTCACTGATCAAAGATTTAATATTCTAAAGTATTCATTTCATCTTATGAAGAAAAGGAAAAACTCTGCAGAAGAATATATACTAAAGTTTTAGTTTATTAACAGATTTTAAAATGGAATTGTGGCGTAAAATTAATTTATTCTTTCTTTTCATTGTTAAGTAAAGTACCATAATTTCTTTTCAGGCAGGGTTTGTTATTTTTTTTTTTTTTGTTTTGTTTTAGGAAACGGTTTAGAACAAGCAAGCTACAGTTTGGCTTGGAATCTAAATATATGTAACTTCTTATATCCTTATATCTATTGTTGCTGTAAAAACAGCTGTCGTTTTGTTTGATGCCACTCTAACCTCTCGAAACTATAAGGAGCTGGAAATACTCCAATTAGCCATTACTGGGTTGATTTCAAAGTTATTGAACTTGCTGGAGTTTTCTCATCTACTTCATTTCCATGTTGTCTGTTGAGGTTAGTCTCATTTGTTAGCAAGCTGTGCTGTATTGCTGTACTACCTTCTAATCTTAGTCATGGATCAATGTGCTAAACAATCAGGAACAAATGGATAGGCAGTGCCCAGAGAATTTCCAATCCAACTGTTTAAAATGCATAATTTAGCTGGTCTTAAATATGTCTTGCAGAATATTTACATGCAAAAGTTGGACAGATTAATGACAGATAAATTCTTCTTCAATATTTCTAAGTACACAGATGCCATGTCTTTCTTCAGGAGTTCATGAACCACACAAACAGCTGAAGGCTAAAATAAAGTCATGATTACCCTCTTCTTAACTCTTTTGAGAGATTCCAGTCTGACTGGTTATTTCATTTGACCTGATTCAGTTGTTGCTGTGTTCTTATGTTGCTCTTTCTGAAATATATTAATGTAATGAAGTCATTCACAAAGGTTATTATTTTTTTTTTTTAATGTGGTGTATCAGAGAACTGGGGAAATAGACAAAATCATTCCTGATAGTTCAAAGAGTGGTTGTGTGCCAAAAGAACAGCTTTAGCTCTAGGTACACAGAAGTCTTGCTGTCTCACAGCTACTCCAGCTTTCATTAGTTTATTGATTGCTTCCAACTGTTGCAGAAACAGTTTTTTACTGGAGACGGAGGCATACTGAAATGGTTCTTTGATTGCTAACGATTTTGGGATTCTGATGGCTAACAAAATGAGCAACTCTAACTGAAACTGTTTGCTGTATTATTCGGGGAGGTAGGGAATCTAAGACAGATCTGGACAGGCCTTGTCTGCAGACACCTTTATGAGGGAGCTAGCGTGACCTGTGCTATCAGAGCTACTCTTTTACTCTGTTATACAATTGTTTGAACCAAAGTAGAAAACTGGGCACCAGGGGAGAACCCAATGACCATATTCCTTAAGACTTAGGATATTTTAACAAGAGGTTCTGAGTCAACAATTTCCTAATCCAGAGAGTGGACATAAATCTCGATCTTCTGTAGCTAAGAATCTAGGTAATGCTCACTAGCAGAAGCTTGAGATTTGTTTTTATGGCTCACTCAGTGTGTTTTTATGAATGTACAAAAACTAGCTCTAAACATCACCAGACCTAATGTCTATCACTGAGAATGTGAGCCTATTGGTGTGTAGTTTCAGAATTATTGTTATAAACATATAATTGGTTTTCCTACTCTTAAAATGCCTGTGAATGTTCCCTGAACATGGACAGGTTTTGTGCTGGTCACAGACAGATTTGAAAAAAAAAAAAAAAAAAAAAAAAAAAAGTATTCAAAATACTCTTTTTCTGTTGCTTAATTTTTTTTTATTGTTGTTTGCTTATTTTTCCATTTAAGACTATAGTATAGGCCAAAATTTTGCTAAGGCTGTTTTTTTAAATCTACTTGCAAATTTCAGGCTAGAAATTAGGCACGTGTAAACTCTTGACAGCTCAAATTAGGAGTGGGTAAAAGATGCTGGGCAGCTTTGTGCCAGAATTTGCAACAGGAGTGTGTGAAGAACTTAGAACAATAATCCTGGTCTGATCTGGGGGACTTTCAAAATACTGTAATAATAAAAATGCACATCAACTGGTTTGAGCTCCTTGTTTCTAAAATAAGTAGACTATCCTCCCTGCTTCCTTACTTGCTTTCCCTCTGTTGTCATGGTTTATGTGGGTTAGTTCAGTGTTGTTCATCGACCTATTCTGGTCCCAGCGCTTCTTTTTTCCTTTACACATACACATGCAGGAGCTAATATTGTACACTAGGGATATTCCCTTCCCACATCATGCAAATTATGTGCAATATCTTTGTGCCAGTCTGAGAATTACATGCAGCCATGTCATAAATACTTTAAACATCGCTACACCCGTTAGGTGTTTCAGTGAAACTAAAGTGAGTCTCTAATGGCTGATACAACCCTTATTATGTGATTCTGATTTCTCCACAGAATATAAACATGTTTCCTAATTAGGACTAAGACTATGAATAGGCCATTATCCTTCAGGTTTCTGCCAGTCTGTTCTTCTGGAGAATAATAAAGAGGCACTGCAAAACTAGTATCAAGAAACAAATATAACAGTACATTAAATAGCCCACCACAAAATGCAAACTAAATACTTAGGTCACTCCAAAAGTAATGCTTCCTATTTGTTTCCATAAAAACTACAACAGATACAAAGAACACAATAACACTATTTGATAGAGCAATTTCTCAGCTACAAAACACTATTCTTCAACACAGTCTCCATCATTAGCTCTGCATTTTCACTAGCAATGAACAAGAGACTACGTGCTGTGCTCATAAAAATCTACATGGCTGTCTGGAACATGGCTTTTTTCACTCTGCTGTTGCTGCTGCCGGAATGCACCATCTACTGCCTCACTGTGCTGACATCCTCTGTTTGATCTCCAAAAACATTCAGCAAGTGTTGATAAATGTTAATGTGTACAGTTTTTTCCTCAAGAAGGAATTCAGTTCCAGACCTTTGCTTCATACTCATTTCCATGTCAGACGCCATTTTGTTAGTCTGCCCCTCTGCTGCCATCTGTCTCATGGCAACAAAATGCAACCGAATATTGTTGGAGGGGTTCAACCTCTTCTGCCATACTACCAACATGTACTTCTGATGCTGTGGGCCAACATAACAAAGGAAGAGGCATTACTTTTGGAGCAGCCTTTGTGTGAACAAATTAATAGCAGATGAGGTTGAAAACTGTGCCATTTGCTATTGATGGCAATGTGCCATCCAGGCAATTTTGAGAAATGCTAGTCTGTGAGCAGTGGAATGAATGGGCTGCAGGAACCTGTTATACAGCCAGCATTCTCGCAAGTTGATGCAGTGATCCCAAGCAAAGTGGAGATTGTTTCTCAGGGTGTAACTCAGACATAGCATTAAGAATTTGACATGAGAATATGATGCAAAATGTGATTCTGGATAAAGAAGTCTCAGGGAAGATCTTACGCTCTACAGCCATTTGAAAGGAGGTAGTGATAGGACATAGATTGTGAGGTCGTGGTCTCAACTTGTTCCAGGGAAAGCTGGGGATGGATACCAGGAGAAATTCATTCTCTGAATGAGTGGTAAGGCATTGGAACAGGCTGCCCAGGGAAGTGGTGGAGTCAACATCTCTGGAGGTGCTGTGTAAACACGTGAGGTCAGGGTTGGAGATGGACTAATTGTTTTTTTTTCCAACTTCAATGATTCTGTACTTATTTTATGCTATACTTACAGTCAAATCAGCATAAACAAAGATAAGTAATTCAGAAGAAGCTACCCTTTCTGCAGTAGAAAGCTAGAGGCTTTCTATCAGAGTTTGTACTCTGACACTATGTGAACTTGTATTGGTGTTAATATTGGGTGTGTTTTGTTAGTCTCTGTCCAGCAGTAAAAAATCTAAGCAAAATTTCATCTGAGCTGACGTTAGTAGAAGTAAAACTAAGGCAGGATGGAAAAGAAAGAAAGAATCAACAAAAAGGGCATAAAAGAGAGGCTGACAAGAGTTAACGCCTCGTTTTTCTAATCTGAGGCATAAGCAAATCTGTCTGTCAGGTGAGTTCAAAATACAAGACTGGGAGCAGGCTGTAGTGTTAGAGCTTCATGCAGTAGTACTTGCCAGGATGCAAGGTTTCTTTCTCTTTAATGTTGTGCTTTTTAGATGCCCAAAAGCCTGAAATATTCCCACAGGTAACTAATCAGAATTTATGTTGGTGCTTTCAGTATAAACTTCCCTCTAAATTTAGAAAGTACTTAAATTCCTTTGCATTGCAGCCTCTGATTTTACAAAGAGCCTCTTATTTATCACTGTTTTCTAACATATAACTGAATTGAAGTTAGTCTGAATGGTTTAATTTGTGTTAACTCTCAGAACAATTTGTGTGGTAGTGCAAATTAGGTAATAGGTCTGCTTTGAAGTGTAGGCTTCAACTCTGCAGCTTTGAAGGCTGAGCTGCATCCTAACTGCCTGAGTTCAGTGAGGTCATGTATGACTTACAGTACTTGAAAGAGAGACCACGATACAACTTTGGAGGTATCAAACTGAATTATGTATGAAAATTCCTGCACGAGCAAGATTCTTCCCTTAGTGGAGGATCATTGCCAGAACAGAGAATAGTAATGGACCCAGAAGTTCCTATTGAAATTACGAAGGGAGAGATAGAACAGGTATGAAACTTCTTAAAGTTCTGATTTATTTGGTCTGAGGCTTATTTGCAAAGTGAAATCTCAAATGCCTGTGCATGCAGATCGTTAACACCGAGAAAGCAATGAATCCTTCTCTGTGCGAAGCATATTCCTGTTTTTTTTTTTTTTTTTTTTTTAAAAAAAAAGGAAGGGGGTGGGGCAGGAAGGTGTTATTTTTATTTATTTTTTTTTAAATGTGGCATTACTTTAAATTCCCAAAACATGTTTTTTTTTTCCAACGAACTGCTAATAGAAGCTTCAGTTTTGATCTGACATAACAAGAGGAGATGGGAAAGTGGGGGTGTTTGAGTTTGTTATGCAAGAATTCACAAGGCAAGATTTTCATTTTGGTTAGATTCCTTTGCTAGTATGAGAGATTGATGCAAATATATATATGTTTTTTTTTTTGTTTTTTTTTTCCCATAAATTGCAAGAAGAAACCTCCTAGCTTACATGCCCATACTTTATTTACTGACAACCTTTACAGTATGTGAATCAAAATTGATGGTTTCTTTTCCTCCAGGGGACAAATTTCAGTGCCATGTCATGCCCTAATTGAAGAGAATTTTGCTAGTCTCAGCTCACTTCCTAGTACTTCCAGTCCATATTAGATATTACTATGGAAAAAAAAAAAAAAAAAGAGGGGGACAAATTGACAGCGTCTGATAGTAAGAGTCCTTGGAATTGAATTAGCTCCTCAGACAGGACTGAGGTCACTGCTGAGACAGTGTACCAAAATCATTTTATTCATTGGCTTTTCATGGTATCTGAAAGCCAAAAAGTCCCTGCTTCTTATTCACTTGTCTCAGTGTCAGAACGAAGGGACGTGAGACACTGGGGTGAAGAACAGTTATCTGTAATGAGTGTTAGCTGTATTAAGGCTTGTTTTCACAATGGTAGAGGATTGGTAAAATAGGGAAGTATTTAATGTCTTTGGTTTGTGATATTTTGATTTGGAATGAAACATCGATAGCTCCAGAATTGTTGATTTGTTATTTGCTGACATAAATGAGCTTGGGGCTTTAGTTGTGTCACTGTCATGTGTTTTACATTGGTTTTAGAGTTAAGTCAGAACATGTTCTTTAGTTAGTATACCTTCAAGACGAGGCAGATACCTTCTCTGCTTTGAGAATTAGTAGTTGAAATGGACAGGAGTTCTAATGTGTAAACAAACCAGCTCTGATTCTCACTGAAGGTCTAAATTCATACAATGGCAACAGAACAGTCTTATTTTCTGCAGAGTTTAACAGGTTGTTTTACCTAAATAGCTGTAGATTTTATTTTTTCCTTAATCTTTCTTGCTTTAAGCTTAAATCTCCAAGAATATGATTCATGATTCTAAAATATTACATGTGATATTTCTTCTTCTTTTTCCTTTTTGTTTTGATCTAACATGCATAACCAAAACAAAGAAACAAACAAAAAAAACCCCCACACAAATCCACCCCTCAGCCAAAACAGACAAACCTGCAAATATGGGGCCAACCTACTGTGTTTAGGTATGGCAGGCACATTAGGTACAGTATTCGCACTATTCTTTGCACAGCTTATAATTTACTACTTCTACTCATGTCTATTTATAGTCTCTTTGATATACCTGCAGTAAAACATTATTAGGTAATGTTATTCATATGGCAGAAATACTGACATGTTTTGCATGCTGTCTAAAACTGAAACAGAGCAGAACAATGCCAAAAATCAAATTGGCTATTGGTCGAAAATGAGTTTTTCCTTTGAGACCCTAAGAGACAAACCATTACAGGCATGAAGTTTGCACTGTGAAACAATGTTTCTTTGGTTGTGGTGGGCTACCAAACAAGAGTTTTTGTGAAATAACTGCCTTGCATAGAAAATGCTCCTTAGGGTAATACTTAATTTGTAAAAATCTTACTGATGGTGAAATACAATCCATGTAATACTAATCTGGCATTTCATTAGTGTTGCTGCTATAGTAAAACTTCTGTGTAATTGCCTTAGTTAATTTCAGACAAGTATTTCTGATGCAACCCAAAACGTTCTTATTGTTCTCAGAACATGCGAAATTCCCATCTCCACTGATGCTTGAATTCCCTTCTGTCCACTTATACCTTATATCAAAGCAATAACGCAGCCTAGGATTTAATTCCAAGCCCTTTTAAAAATCTCCTTCCCAAGTGCATTGAGAAAAAAGCACTAGCCAGTGTTTAATTATCTCCTGCACCAGTAGCACTGCCCTTGGTGAGCAGAAGATTATTTGCATCATGTTGTCAGCAGCCCAGTGGAGTCTGACCCACTTGCTGAGTGTCTGCAGTGACAACACGGGCAAGAGCAGGAAAGTTCTCTGCAAAAAGAAGGTGATGGCATCAATAGCGCCAGCATGGAAAGAGGGAGGGCTTCTTCCTTACGTTTTTCTAGTGCTTTGGAGGCTAGCACAATTAGAACCAGGGGACAAACACGGTAGCATCCACTCAACTTCACTGAAAGACTCTGACCTGAAGGGTTTTTCTGCTGTGCCTTCCCATTGTTAAACTGGTTTCAGCTCAAGTCTTTGGGATACTGTCAAAGTGTTCATGCTGCACTTTGTATTTTTAACATTTAAAAGTAAGTACTTTTGTATTGAGAAGCACTACTCCCCCAGTGTTACTGTGCTAGTGGTGAAATTAATTTAGTTCAAGACAAAATGTGTGCTTTTAAGTATTTGTTCAGTATTATGCTTCTCCCACTGTAATTGCTGGTAGAAGTAGGCTTTACCTCAACTATTGTTGGTTACAAAAGATGCCACAAAAGTTGTCTATTTATGTGAATGTGAAAAACTCCAGGTAATGTAAATCACATTAAGGAAAGAGGAAAGGAAGCTGGTATTCTCATTTTGCTTCTAAAGTTGAAGCTATGAGGCAGAGGTTGAAAAGCTAAGAACAAGTTTCGGATGAGAAGAATAGTTATGAAGTTGATGAATTAATTAGGGTCAAAAATTAAAATATGAATGTGATGCTGTACCTCTCAGTCATTTGAATGTACTTAAAATGGATGTGAGCAAAAATGTTCAGGCTTACCCAAGCTAAAAATGCCATCATTTTTGTCTGAAGTAGCGAATATAGCTTAAAATGTATATGTAAATTAAATGCCAGAAATGTCTGATAATTCACAGGAAAATTAAGGCACTTATAATGACAGAGCTGTTTTATCAGTGTGATGATGAGAATTGAACCCAAGCCCAGGCATCAAAGCAATTCAGCAGGCTCACAGCTTCATTTGTACTTGTTGTTCCAGTTTTCCTAATCATAGTCACTCAGGGACTCCGCTATGGGACACATCATTGTCACTTTTACAGTACATCCAGACATTCTTTAGCAGTTTCTCTGTAGGTAAGAGTTGCACTGTGTTGTTTTGTTTCTATTTTCTTCCCTTGTCAGATACATGTGACAGGTTAGCACCGATTTTGACTAGATGCTCCATTTTCACTGCCTGCCGAGGCAATTTGCTATCAGTGCACTTTGTTATTTCCTCTGCTTTGTCTTTCTGACCTGCAAGGTGCTTCTTGGCAGTACCTGCTCTTTGAATACCAACATTCTGAAAGCTCTTCAGGCTGTCTGCTGTCACTGTAGGTTTGTAGAGCAGTTTTAATCTGTAAGAACTGGATTTTTGTTTAAATACCCATTTCTGGCTGCAGGCCACCTTATTTTTTAACACTCCAGTTCTACTGAGTACATAATATCACTGTTTAGCTTCAGAATGGTCGGGTCTGGGTGAACTCAAGAGACAGTAGGCATTGCCTTGTGTAATCATCCTGCATGCAGCCTTGTGGACTCTACACCGTGAACTCATCTGGAGAGCACACCAGTGCTGATGTCATCTGTTGGCCTTTGAACTATTAGAGGTGGACGTAGGAACCTGACTTGGAAATACTGTTTTCTGTTGCTAGAAGTTGTATGTTTTTTTTAGAAGTCATAATTTAGAAGTTATTAACATATTGCTAAAATAACAGAAAAGAGAGCAACTATAATGGTTTCTCTGTTTCCTTCAGGAATTCAGTGAAAATAAAGCTCTGCTAATGTTTCTAATAATACACTTGAAAATGCAAGATACCTTTTCCTGCAGTCTGTTCTTTTCTCTTCTGTTATCTGTTGAGCTGAGTTAATGGGTTTGTTCACCAGAGATATGTATGATCTTTTTACACATTCTGGTTATTTTTTCCATCCTTTCGTCCATGATATGCCAATCTGTTCTGAGATCTGTGCTTGCAGGTTTCTTCTTGGTGATTTTTCTCTTTTTTTTTTTCTTTCTTTCTTTTTTTCTAGCTGATCTTTCAAAATTTTGGAGTGGCCAAGATTGCCTCCTCTTAAGGTTTTTACAGAACTCAATGATGTGGAAGTGTTGATGAGGTAATAAGAGCCTTTATAAATGGAGTCTTATATAAAAACAACAGATAGTTAACTAAGATTCTGTAATCAAGATGTTTAAGTCAGCTGATTTGAATCCCTTATGTCATGTGCACATCTTTGTGTTCAGTTGAAATGGCCTGTAGCATGTTTAAATGCAATTATTAAGTAAATAGTACTTCAGAATGGTTGTATCCCTGGTAAGACCTAGCTCATCTGTGGAACTCTATAGCCTTTACAGTGTAGATCTATTTAAATTCACATTTATAGGGTATTGTCATTTAATAAGCAGTAATGTGCATATATTCAGTAGCAGAACTGGAATAGAGATGGCATCAACCCTGATTTCTTAACTCCTTTTCTAGACAGTAGAGCTCATTGCTTTCTTCTGGTTTTGGTAGTCAATAATTATTTGTTCTAAAATACATATGTATTTCAGTAAATACATGTGTACTGTACAAGGAATGTATAGGCATCTTACAGACACACACAGTGAAATACAGACTAGGCAATTCAAATTTTTAGTCTAATCAAATACAGCCATTTAACGCTATTCTGATTTGCTAAGCAGTGTCTAAGCTGAACAATACTATCAGATCCTGCAGCTGCTCTTTTGTTCAGTCACAGGCTGAAATACAGAAGGTAAACAAAAAAATGGAGCTAAAAAAACATAGCAACAAAGGATTGAAAAGCTTGATGACTGCTTCTTTTGCTTCTAAACCTACATCTACTCCACCTGTCAAGCCTTTATTGCTTCGATGTCTATTAAGGCAATAGCCACATGCTTTTGTGGGGGCGTCAGAATATACTTTTTAACCAGAGAATGAATAATTTCCTCAGTGACTATTTTCAGGAGAAGCTTCTGCTGACTCTTTCTGTTCATCAGATACATAGGCTTTAAGAGCGGAAAGGATGAAACCAGTTGCTTGGTACTGGTCTGCTTCCTTTCTTTGTCCATGTGGCACAATGCAGTGTGCAATAAGGAAAGCTACATTAGCTTGGAGTGAATTAGCTTGCAGGAGCTGAGCTGGCTGAGTGCCCAGGGATCACCCTGCCTGTCTAGCACAGGTAGAAGAATGAAAGTAAATGCATCAGTACTGCCTGTTATACTCAAGCTAGCTTGAACAGCATTGCACTGTTTCACACAAAAGAAAGAGCCTTGCATCTTTTGGCATATTTTTAAATATCAATACCTCTTTTCAACTGTTTTCTTCTTGATTTTAGCTTTAATTGTACAACAGTGATTATTAGCAAGATTATTCTTATTTTGTGGTGGCTGACAGTTACCTGTCCTGTAGAAAGACAAGACATGGGGTTTTCTGATTTATTTAAAGGTCCCATCAACTCACTGTCTAGTGAAGGAAGCTCTCTTACTGTTAGGAAAAATGAGGATGAGACTGTGACTTTGACTGAGACTGTGTCTTTCAATTCACACAGACTTTCTTTCCTCATTTATGAGAAGTATATTCCTAAAGATTACATGAGTACTTGTAAATTCACATACAAACTGCTGAATTTTTTTTTATTAAATCATGTTATTTAAATGAAGTTTCAGTAATAATGGAGTCTTCCTGCTAAAACATTTTTAGGATCCGTTAAGTGAGCCAATTCACTAATTTGTTGGTGGGCATTTGTTTCTAATGTAATGCTTATGATGAGATAGATTTACTACTGATTTAATTTTTTATTAAGAACAATAGAAAGCTGTTGGCAGCATACTTGCTGTTAGCCAGCTTTTGAGAAAGACATCCAACCCTTATATCAAGAAGAGCATGAATTCTGAACCTGAAAATTGATTCATTTGTAAATGAAACACTTTTAATTTCATAGGGGAAATTTTTGGTAGGAAAAGAGTGTGTAACAGTAGTTGTCCCCCGAGTGGGAAACAAGCTTTGTTCTAAAACTTGGTCTTTTTCTTGAAGTCAAGCTGTTTCTGTATGGCTCTGACTTGCAGCAAACATTTCAGCTACAGCAAACTTCAACTTAGCAGAAAGTGGTTCTACAGTATAGGAACATTGTTCATATCTGAGTTTGCTATTGGCTTACAAGAGCTACCTTTGCAGCTGTTGAAAGTCTATTCTAAAGGTCTGAAAATAACTCACAAGGTCATTTTGAATAGTAAAACAGAAAACTGGAAGATGCAACAAGCTAGTGATCTTGTTTCAATAACCTGAAAGCTAGGAAGGAAGTGCTGAGCTGTATGGTGTGTGTTACAGGAACTAGCATGTTATTGCAAGAGTAATTCTTTTAGCTACTAGCTCTTCTTTAGCTATTGATTCATTTTTGGTATTGACTGTAAACTTGTAATTCAAGCACGTATTCCCATTCTTCCTCACACTCCTGTAGTTTCAATGATGAGGTGAATGAAGCATAGGCATTTAATAATCTTAACAGGAATGTAAGCATACAAAAAGGCCTTGAAAAGTACTCTGTGTGTGCGCGCGCGCAGAACAGATAGCAATGACAGCAAACCTGATTGCAGCAGACATTTTTTACAGTCCATTACAGACCCACGACAGTCTCATGGCTATTTTCATTCTGATTTAAGAAGCTGAAGTTTCTTTGCTTTTCTTCATGCTCCCCCACACCCCAATTTATAAAACTTCTCAAGAGAGTAGGCGTATATCCTGATAGAAACTAATTGCGATGGATTAAAAGAACAAGCGTGCAGCCTCCACATATTATATCAGCACTCAGAGCAGACACCAAAGTTTTTTATGAAAAGGAAATTACATTTGAAGTACTCTCAATATTCATAATCTCTTAGGCTTTCTCAAAAACCTGGGTGCAGTGGTATTTTAATGGAGCACTCTGATTGGTTGCGTGGAGGAGGTAAAATTGGTTTGTCATAGATCCAGAAGTGATAAAGCTGGTTTTGAAATGGAGATTAAGGCTTTGTTGGGGGAAAATGACATTTTTCTTTAATATAAGAAATATTTAACACAGTAATGCTCATTCATTTCCATTTTTATGTGCTTGTTTTATTCTAGACAGGTATACCGAGGTCAAATGTTCTGAGACATTGTTTCTGCAATAATTATCTTCACACTTCTCAGTACAGAAAGTCTCTCTATAAGAATGAACAAAAGTCACATACATGGATCTTTGCAGTCATCTACAAACTGCCAGTAACGTACTGACCTGAATTGCTTGTGAAGTGAGAATGACTGGCCACAGACGTAGGAAAGAAATGGGAAGCCAAACTTGTACGCAGGTGTGAGCTTCATAGGTGGTTTCTGTAAATAATGACCTAAACCACAGAGTTGAACCTGTGTATTCCTTTTTTTTTTTTCTCTCTTGTTTGATTTCAAAGAACATTTCTATGCTAAGGACATTTAGACATTTCTGATCATTTGCTCTCTGTATGAAAAGTCCAAAAGCCCAAGTCAAAAGAAGATATATACTGATTCTTAAGAGTAAGGAAAAAATAAAAAATCTAGAAAAAAACAAAGTCCCACAGTATGAAGAGGAAACTTTCTCTCAGGGTACACACATGCAGAGGCAGAGGAAAACGGAACTTCAGTTTTATCAGCCATATCAATATTTTACAGCAGTTTCAAATTCACACAGATGCCAAGATATTTTATGTTGCCAAATGGTGCTTTTATTTTGCAGCACATGTTGTGTATTCTTTTTTAGAAGTGAACACATCTGCTGTGACTTCTTCCAATACCCATTTTTTCCTTCCCTGCAATTTGGGCTGTGAAGATTGCAAAGCCATAAATCAGATCCATAGCAAGCACAAGGGATCTGATTTACAAACGTGGTTAATCTTTGCCTTTGCAAATGCTGCAAGCAGTGCATGGAAGCTAGGGAACCCTTGGCTTTGTAGGATGACATTTCCTAACCTTTGCACGAGGGGCTTTCATGGAAAGAAATGGGAGAGATCTATACCTATTTTTCACGTGTTCATGGTGATTAGATAAGGACAGAATCTAAGAGCAACTATTGATGTGTAAATTCCTCTTATGAGAGAGAGGAGCAGGTGATCTGATAGGTGCGTGTTTTGTTGGTAACCAGGTGGTAACCACTTGTCTCCATCTTTGTTTCTCATAGAGCCTGTTTCTGATTTGTCTCTTGTAGATCGTGGACAGTTTAGCTCTAGAGAGAAGTCTTTTTTTTGCAAATTACCCAAGCATTATTTGTTTCAAAATACCTTCTGTTATTTGTTTCTTCTACCATCTCATAATATGGAATCTTTGCTACAATAGAGCTTCCAAAGGGATTCAGAAAGAGGATCCTCTCTTGAAAGGGAGGAAGCCATGCAGGTGAAGGCTGTGTGAAACTGGCTGTGGCTTTCAGAGGTTTGTAGATCATTCTTGGAAGCATTGACTACATTTACTTTTCAAGATGTTGTTGTGTAAGATGATTTGGGGTATTTAGTAAGCTCAGAATGTTCTTGGAAGATGTATTTTTAACTAACTCAGAATTAAATGCTGTAGTGACAGACAAAATGGTAATTTTCTTAATGTAGTTTATATGAGATCACCATCTTAATGGTAGGTTCACCTCTTTTGTGAGCTCCAGTTTGGTACTCATTATTATGGATCTCCCAGTAAATCAGCTAGTAAAAAAATCTTAGGGTCTTTCCACTTACAGAAAAGAATAACATCTGCATGGGGATAGAGCAGCTAAGCACTGCTCAGTCCTAATGACTGGTAGCCTCTGGCTGTTTTATCTGCTTGTTTGCATTTGACTCTTTACTGGTGAAACACATTAGGAACCTGTCTTTTCTTCCTCTTATGGCTAATATTAGAATTTAGGTCTGAGAAGGAGTTAATTCATTCTGCTATTAAGCCTTCAGTTACACTGAGACTTTATCATTCATTGCTAATAAATGGTATTTATAGTTGGCGTATACCTCCTGTAGCAACAATAACAAATGTGCAGCCTGAGATAACCTACTTTATATAGCTGTTAAAAGGCACTTTTCATTCAAGTTTCACAATTTTAAAAATTCATTATAAACCTCTTGAATCCTCCAAGGGCTGAAACAATGTGTGAAGCTGCATGTTTAAAGTGCAGATCAGATTTTGAAAAGGGCTCAGAAGAGCTCACAATAGAGATCTAATACTTAAGTATGCTAAGCACACAGCAGCTCCTAATGCAATACTTAGATCTAGATTCTCAAAAGAGTTCAGAAGAACCTTGTGTGCTGAGAGCTTTTGAAACGCTGGCCATCTTGCACTAAGCACTGCTGGGGGCATTACAGTCCTCAAAATCTGCTAACTCTGACTTTGATTTCTTTGGGTCCTAAGTGCTTTGGAATGTCTGGTCCTAAACAAAGATCTATGCTGTATTTGAGATTATTTCCTTTTATCTCATAATATTAGTATTATCACCTTTTCTATAATTAAACAAAGAAGTGGAATAGCATAAGATGCCAGTTAGCTTATAAGAACTGGGTAGTATTCTAGCTACTGTCTATCCCACTTACCTGAAAAGTCAGCCAGAATTGGGTTGTCCAGTTTGCCATGGAAGCACGCAGTTGAGGATCAGTGCTGTTTGAGCAGAATAAAAGATGAGATAAAGGATGGGAATTCCTGGAATTTCTGTCTCTGTAGTACTCAGTGCAACTGAAGGTAAAATTAATTGCTTCCACTTGGAATGGAGTGGAGGAAATTTCCATTCCATAAGTGTCTGACATGCTTCACGTGATTTTCCCACCCTTTTCTGTTGCCAGGTCTTAGTCAGCTATTTGTGATAGCAGTACCTCAGGGGGGAAGATCCAGACCTTACTGGCTAGTCACAGAAGGGATCAGATAGAGTGGGCACTTCTGAAAGTTAGCAAAAAAGAAAATACAGAAAACTCACGAAAAATTTAAATCCCTGTTTTCTGTAGAACCAAAATTGTATTAATTAGTGGGGCTTTTTTTGTTTATTTGCTTGATTTTACAGCTCTGGGCCAGAAGAGCAGCAGCAAGTGTAGGTAGCTGGGCCTTGCATGTTGTGTGCAGTTGCTGGGTTTGTACTGTGTGTGTCAGATAACAGCAAGGATAGAAGTGTGGCAAAGAGAAAGAACTTGAGTTCTTTTCATTGTTGCCTCTGATACAGAGCATTTCATTTGGATTATTCAGTTTACCACTGTCTGTGTTTTCGGTGAACCAGTATTGAAGTGTCATGCTGTAGGAGCTGTCTACTGATAGAAACTTAAATTAGCATTAAGGAGCAGCAGCTAGAGACTTTGCAAGATAATCTGACTTTATTTGTACCTTCCCCTCCTGGCTTCTGTGTGTGTATATCTTATTACCAGGGAAAATTACTTTTCTTTGTGCTGCCCTTTAGAATTGTGAACAAATTATACCAGTCCATGGAATGAATGGTAGCACAGAGATTAAACATGGAAGGTGTCAAACTACTAAAAGTTTCTGTGCTAAACAACCGGAAAAAGCTTTGAAAGGGATGAGAGGGAAGGATGTACCGAATTAATGTTAATATTTTATGTGACAATCCAAGAACTTAAATTTTGGAGGGATATGTTCTGTCAGACCGGAGAAGGGAAAGCTTTGTGCCGTTTGGAAAGAGACCTGGAGTCACTGGTGCTCAGAAGAAGATAGATCATAGCATTGGAACCAATACAAATCCAGAGGAGCAAGTACAAGGAAGGCGTAATGAAATGAATATTTGGAAACATAGGCATCATGCTCTACAATTCTATTTGATTAAATGCAACATACGTTTAGATATTCAGATTTAGACCTTATTCACAGCTGTAGGATTGCAATTTGCCTGTTAGTTGTTTGTTTTAAAAATCTTTTATATACCTAGGGCCAGATTATCCTATGGTGTAAACTGAGGAACTCCATTTAAATTGAGAGCTACCTTGAGGTAGGGGTGAGATAAGGGTCTGATCTCAGAGTCATTTTCAGCTGGAGCTAAAAGATGGGTAGAATTGTTTTTATTTTGCTTTGGCATCCACCAGCACTTTTGGAAAATTAGGTATATTGTTCCTACATGCCTCTGGCCCTTTGAGACTAGGGACTGAAGTGCTAATAGTATGCAGATCCATTTATACAACAGTCCATGTTTATTTTTTTTTAAACTATGGTTGAGGCTTATGCTTTATGACTGCTGTGCATGTAATTAGCAAAGCACCACAGACATTTTATTCTAGTGTCTTTTAAACAGATGCATTGTCATAAGTGGTATGCATTTGCAGCTGGCTCTACACAATGACTGGTGTTTGGCTTCAAACTCCAAATTTCAGGCCTTGATGTATGAGACAAACCATTAGAGAAGTTTGATTGACTTTCTAGTCATTAATGAGATCAAAGGGCTGATTGGACTGTTAGTTTGTTTGTTTGATTTTTGCATCAGACTTCTTTATTCTACCACCTGGGCTGGGTTATTTATTGAAAGAACTGGACGCAGAGATGTTAAATTCCAGGGAAAACTCAGTGATCCAACATCAGTCTCTATTTTATAACAGTTGAATGCACTGCCACTATAAGAACTTCAGCACAAGTTTATCTATTTGTCCTGGGGAAAAGATTTAGCTTTCTGGGTCATCCATGTATGCAGGCAAATTGTGTTTTGCTCCTCTTGCTGTGGAGCACTAGAGCTTTTGAAAGTGTGGGTGGAAAGACCCACAAGTTTAATAACATTGCTCCAGTCCTGATTTGTAGTGAATAGTCAGTACCTTAATGCTGTAATAGTTGTCAATATTTTGGATTCTGATGAAGCCTTTGGGGTCCTGATAAATATGTATGTATTTTTAATGCAAAGACTTCTCATATTTTAAGAGGCTTTGAGATGGAATAGATTTTTTTGTTTTCAAAAATATCTTGAATTATAAAGCAAATAATCTGTTAATTTATATTTGCTGAGTACATTCTGTGTCTGAAATCCGTGTGTCTCCAGAATACATGACAGCATATGGAGCTTCTAATAATATGTTGTGGTAATGATAATAATAACCCATATTTATGCAGTGTCTTTCAGGCAGCTTCTTTTCTGAAACTATAAGACCACTTGAGCTTTGTAGCATACTGTGGAAGGGTCTGGGATCCAGCGTGATTAGCCTGGTTCATTGTTCAGAACTCCAACACTTGCATTAGGCTGCAACATGCTTGTAATTGTCCCCTACTATCATTTTTCCATACCTGAAAAAAAAACCAACTCCCAAACTGTTGCTACTCCAACATGCTTGTACTGTATCACAAGTAAACTTTCACAATGAAATGCCTCAAATCTTTTGACTGGTGAATGAACACTAGTGAACTCCAGGATTTGTGCCATTACTTTGTGTTGTACTGGTGGTGCACTTTTTGGCACGTGGATTGAATCTCCGTTCCAAGAGATGTACCAGGCAATTCAGACTGCAGTTCTAGGTTTCTAAATAGTTTAAACAGGGATTTCAGAGTTTATCAGAAGCTATATTTAATCTGCCTTTATATTGTGTACTTACATCTATGCCTGTTTGGTTCCTGCTTCTTGTCCTAACTACATGGAGTTTGTTTGTCCTTATTTACTTCAGGCACATGCATTTGATTTTCAGATAATCATTCTGTTGAAAAATGTAAATCTGTGCCATTGTAAGAGGATAAAATGAATAACTTCTATGGCTATTTGATAGCAGGGTGTAATCTATAATCCCATGACAGGTTCTTTTCCTTCAAACTATTGCTTTTCCTTCCCCCTGATTTTATGGACCTTTAATATCATTGTGATTAATTCTTGTCACTTAATTAAAGAAGGATCCAGAAGCAAAACAAAGGAATGTGTATCTGGAATCCAAATCTACTCCTTTTGCAATTATAAGAATTTATCCATCTTAATTAGACAAAAAAAAAAACAAAAACAAAAAACAAAAAAAAACCTATTTTATTATTTGAATAACAAAATACAGGTTATTGTAGGAGATAAAGAGGAAAAAAAAACAACAACAACAAGAAAAGCTATTAAGGACAAAATTATGCCTAACACTTTGTGATCATAGGTAGACAGATGTTAGCAGCAAGGTAGCAGATGTCCTACTAGACAGCAATAAATACACTGGAGGCAAGTACATATTTTGTAACATGGGATTAAAAAAGAAGTTGAAGATGCAAAGGATTTTCTTCCTCTTTTGTTTAGAGAAAAAATGACCTTTATCTCTTTTGCAGGGTTCACATATGGTGCAGAATCTCTAATGCTCTCCAAAAAGTTAATGAGGTTGAAGCATTTTCTTCAGGTCTGAATTTTATTATTTTGGCTTTGTATTTATGATTAACTTTTAATGGTTCCTCATCCTTTGCCAATGAAGTTCCACTATAGAGTTGGCAAACAAAATAAGGTGAATAGATGTACAAGACAAGCAGTGACAAGGAAGTTTGCATAGTACAGTACAGTTATACTAAGCATCCTTTCATTACTCTGGAGATATCTTTTGTTTATGGGGGCTGCTGCTTTCCCTGTGAGAAGGCCAAAGGAATGGGGAGAGTTCCTGGTTTAAAGTTGGCATGGTAAAATTAAGAAAATTGAAATGTTGAGGAGAGGGAAAGTCAGGAGAAATTATTTGGAATGATTTGGCATCTATAATACAGTTGGAATCCAAGAAAACTTTTTTTTTTTTTTTTTTTTTTTTTTTTATAGCATTACTTGGTATTATTTGGTAGCACATTTTGAACAAAGAAATAAAAATGGTACTTAAATTTCCCATGATTAATTATTGGGTTTTTTTAGGCCTGCAGAGTAGACCTGCAGAAAGAACTAATCAGTTTGCTTCCTGAACAAAACTGTAGTATCCCTGTGCTACAGATCAGTGCAAGTGAAGTCCAGTTCTGTTACAGCCTGCAGTAGGAAAACAGACTGTCCACAATCTGCCTGAGTAACATATATGTCTCACAGGTGCTGTTACATCAAACAAACATCAGTTGTCACTTGTTAGGACCATTAACTAGACAAGTCCAAAATAAAACACAGACCAGGAAAGATGCATCTTACATTCTATAAATTGTGTGGTCTGAGAATCTATTAAAGCTGACAGAGAAGAGGGCTCTGAATTGGTGAGCAGGCTGATTACACCTCGTTCTTTATTCCCTATTGACTTTGGTTATGCCATACCTTTCCATTTCCTAGAGAAATAAATTAAAAGTCAGAAGTAATTTGCCTGATGGAGGGTGCAGGTGGAATTTTGTTCAGACGAACATTTGCACATTGTGAAATCCAATTTAACCCCTTGATGGAATATAGCTTATTTTCTTTTGTTGACAGCTTTGTGGCAGCTAAAATAGGAACCTGATTAAATAGAGACAGTGAGAGATTGAGGTCTTGTTCTAACAGCAGGAGGATCAAGGCCTCTAATCTTATCTCCCAAAACACTGAGATGAGCTGAGAATGTTGGCAGTAAGATAAGCTTGGCTATTTTGAGCTATAAAAAGACCCCAGGAAAACAGAAGAGGTGTGAGGTGGGGAGAGAGATTTTTCACAAACCAAAATAATACTGCCTTGTTTAAATACATCTGGGTCAAGTGGTTGGTGTGCATAGGGTTTTTTAAAAGCAGTGATTTCATTATACATCAGTATACATCAAAGGACAAATAATATGAACTTGCTCCCTCTTTGCAGAGAAAATATGTGTTTGCAAATTTCTAAATACAATTCATAATTTATAACCTCCAGGAGCACAGTAATAACAGTAGATAGGAAGTGGGGAGGAGACCACTTCTGGCAAAAGTAGAATTGCTTCTTCTTGCAGTGAAGCTTTAAAAATATTTTGAATGGAACAATAACTTGTATGACTGATGAAAGACTTCTGTCAGGTTTAATGTGTAAATAGCAAGGCTGTTTATTTTGTGCCCCCCTGCCATTTGCTTGAAAGTAACTAAAGAAATGATACAAGCTCTTATATAATTTTCCTCTTGTTTCCCTTCATGTTCTATATACAGTGTTGGTTTGTTGTTTGTTTGTTTGTTTTACAATTTCTTCATCATCATCTCCTTCTAACATATCAAATTTTAGGGCATTATATAAAATTGGAAAAGAATGAAGAAAGGGAAGGAGTGAAGAGAATTCTCTTTTATTCTCCTTTGTTTACTAGAAGAAAAAAAAACGGAATGGAGACTGTAGATACAAACATACAATACAAAATAAGTGAACTACTACATTAAAGTTATTTTTATTTTATTAAAATCAAATTCTAAAGTTTTAACTTTTGCAGTTTCCTTTAAACTGTGGAAGTTTTAAATGACAGTTTGGTCTATTTAGTTCAGCTTTGGTTCTGTTTGCTTGTCCTTGGAACTCTGCAGATTCATGCTAACCTAAGATCTTCAGAGTACATAGCATTCCAAGCTTGATCCGATACTCTCCTGAGCCATCTTCAAAAGTCCTCTGCCCCAAGTGGCTCAGTATCAGTCTCTGGTGTTAGCTGGCTAAAGGAACTCCTGTTGTCACAAAAGATAGTACTGCCAAGACGTTGTGTTCCACCTAGTAGGACTGTTCTTTGATCAAAATACCACTGATTCAGTTCCACTCCCAATCAAGATGGATTTTGAAGTTGCAATTTTTCTTTTTTTTCTCTTTCTTTTTGTAATATCCTCTTTTAGTATAATGCATAGTGAAAGCTCTTCTTTGTGATGCACGTTTTTATTCTTCACATGTATTTTGTAGGAGCATAGTGAATTCAAATGCAACTGTAATAGCTGCTAAAATAGTATTTTTAAAGGTGTTTTAACCCTCAAATAGTTAATGCCAGGCTGTACTCTCACATCCATATAGTGATAATTAGCATTGCTTTACTTTATTAACGTGCCCTTATTCCAGTGGCCCACTCAGTGGTAGGACACTACTGCACAATTGAAATGGACCAGTTGTATTGATATCCCAAACCTTTTTTCTTACTAGAATGGACAAAAAAACAGCTTTCTTTAAGACAGACAGACAAAGTGTGTCATACCCAATGTTTTGACCCTAGTACAAAGTGGAATTTTGAATGAAGAGGAACTCAGCTAGACAAAAAAAATGATTTAGATCTTTACATTTTCCACAACACCTTAGTCAAAAGAGAATAGAAAGGCTGCAAGCAGAACCGTTTAACTATTCTTTAGATAGTGGCATTTTCTCCGTTCTACTGATATAGAGTGCCTAACTTCACAAGAATCTGAATCAAAAGAGCAATTTATTTTATTTTATTTTATTTTTTTTTAAAATGAGTCAGCTATGTGGATTATCGTGGCTGTTTAAGAGGCTTCCTGTATGTGAGGTATGAGATTCACTGTGGATGTTGAATCCTTGTCTGAACTGACAGGGAGACCAGAGTGACCCTACATAAGCAGTGCTTCCCAGAGTCTAGGGACACCATACCATAGAAAAGGTTGCACATCAGTGTTGGTTAGCGATTAAGTTACAAGAGCAGATGCGAAAAAGAAGAGTATCAGGAACTTCCATTTCCACTAAATCAATTTTCTTGCAGCTGCAGGTTATTCTGGGTCTCACCCTGGTGATGCATTGTGCTTAAGGGAATAGGAGGGCATTGTCTGGGTTTTTATATAGATAAATAGATAGAAAACACCTTTTCCCCTCCCTTTTAAGTATTTTTCATGTTGACTAACATTAATTTGACCCTTGATTTGAAAGGCCAAATATTAGAGAAGGTAAAAAGTAATGCATGATTTGGTAAGTGCCTTTTAGTTTTAATTACCGATGGCATTGCTACATAAAAATTGTATGACAGTTAAATATTATTAGGAATTTGGTCATTATTATTGGAATTTTGCCAGAAGGTTTAATAGAAGATGTACTAAATCTACTATTTTCATAAGAAAATGTATGTATCAGACTCTTGTTATTAATTCAGTGCTAGGTTTGAAGAGAGATTGCACCATATAAGCAATAATTGTAGGGTATTTGAATTGGTATATCACCTGTAACAGTAGAAGTTGCAATATGGTTGTATCTTTTAAAATGGGATCTTTTTCATATGCACTGGGAATGTACTTAAAGCAAAGAGTGGTCCTTTTTTTTTTTTTCTTTCTGTTGAAACAGAAGTCAAAAACAAAATGCTTGATTAATTTTATTTGCAAAGTTAACTTACTCTTTAAAGTATGGTATTGGTAATTTGTATTAAGTTATGGACATCAATGCAGTATTCTTTTATTTTAAACTGTATAAACAGCACTTATATTTGACAGGCTCAAATAGGAGAAGTAAAGCAAAGTGTCTATAATGCCCTGTGGATATATTACATATTATATATTATAATGCTTATAATGCCCTGTGGACAATCCTCCTTGTGCCTCAACTGCAGCAAATAACTAGCATTTTCTTTACATAACCCACAACCATCACAAACTGCAGTAGGGCTGTCTTTTGTTTTTTGTGTTTTCCTCTCTCTCTTTTTTTTTTTTTTTTTTTTTTTTTTTGTTATCAAATTGTCCTTGATATACAAGCTGAGAACAGGAGAACAGGAAGTTTTTTACAGAGAACAGGAGTTTCCACTATTATCACAATCAGTAGTGTATTACTGCCTAGAAGGGTCAACACTTTTCTGACAGACTTTGCTTTTCATTCACATGGAAATGGCATTATGGAAATAGCAGCTATAATTGAAGATGATAACATCTATGCAGTATCCATTCAAATCATAATTACTTATACAATGCAAACCTGCTTATAGGTGCTGTGAGAAGCCGTGCTGCTCAATTTCATGTTTTATTCTGAATGGTCTGCCTTGCTCCATGAAGTTTATAATTTTCCCTACAATGGAAGCGAGTGTTTAAAGCAGTATGATTATGCCACCTGATTAGCATTAATTCTCATTGTTATATCCCAAGATAAAGGAATTTTTTACACTCCCTTTTTTCCCAAAGTTTTGATTGCTTGATATAGCCCTCTTATCAGTGTACTTTCAGCACTGTCTCTTTTTCTACTTCTCTTTTCTTTTTTTAATATGGGCCCCAATTAGTCTTTTTGTGCTGTCATATTTATTTAGGTGTGTATATACCTACAGGCAAACAGTCATGCATGCATACACAAATGTGTAAGTATGGAAATTAGCAAGATGCGTGATTGCCATGGGAAGTATATTCTAAGGGTTCCCTTTAGTGACATATTTTGAAATACTTAGTAACTGTGGACAGGGCCTGGTAAAGGTTAAGTTCTTTACAGAGAGCGGTGAGGTGCTGGAACAGCTGCCCAGAGAGGTTGTGGATGCCTCATCCCTGGAGGTGTTCAAGGCCAGATTGGATGGGGCCCTGGGCAGCCTGGTCTAGTATTAAATGGGGAGGTTGGTGGCCCTGCATGTGGCAGGGGGGTTGGAGATTCATGGTCCTTGAAGTCCCTTCCAGCCCTGAACATCCTGTGATTCTGTGAAAGGCGAAACATTCAAAGAAGGTAATTGAAAGAAAAAAGGAGAAACAGGCTGGTTACGGATAACACGGACACATGAAATCTATGGAAGAGGATCCATATTGGCTTTCCTGTATCTTATTAAGCATTTGTGTCTTTAAAGTGACTGTGAATGACACAGTGATGACTGCTAGCATTTCAATATTAATTCATCAATAACTAGTTAATTTTCCCTTTGTCATAAAAGTGTAGATTGCTATATTCTTGACAATGCTTGGGAAAGAATTGAATTTTTATTCTGATTAGATTTTAATCTATTTGGTATATACAGAAGGATATTTTCCCTTTAAAAGTAAACAAATATGTTACTTTAGAGAGATCCTAAACTCTCAGTGCATGATTCAGATTTGGAAGCAGATTTATAACATAATAACAGATTGCCATTGTTTGTTTGCATTATAACATCTAGCCATAGCATCCTAGTAAATAAAGTATCCACTTAATAAAAATTCCAACAAATTAATTGTTAGAAGCCTTTGAAAGATAAAGAATGTACAAATGATGGCAAGTGACTTCTCCCTTTAATTTGTTTTGGGCAAATTTGTAATCAGTGCAAGTTCTGTTAAGATTTGGATGGGCTGTAGGAAGGCAGGATGGAAGAGTGATTTAACTGAATTCCATTGTGTAGGAGTCCAGATAGCCTAACATGGAGGCTGTTATGAAAATAATTGAAAGCTTGCAACAGATCGCTTTATAATGTGGTTTTGGAATTAACTCACCTCTATGTTGGGTTGACTCTGAGCCCCATTCTCTTTATTCCTGATGTACTTCATGCTAAATTTAAACCTGAATCTCTAGAAGTAAGATTGCAGTGACGCAGTAAACATCACTATAAACCATGCAATTTTCATGTTGAAAACAATGATGGATTCTATGTAATATCTAGACAACTGAATAGGAATTCTCAAGTTTATGCTGAATCTACTAGCATCAAAGAACACAAACATGAATGAAGCTTTAGGAGTGCAATGATAAAGGCCAGCTTGTATGTGATATGAACCTTCCTGCTAGTGACTCACAGCACCACTCAACACATAAGCTGCTGCTTGTCCTGTTGACTTCATGATATGACACAAACTTGTTTACTGACTGTAGCTTCCAAGCTTATTTGCAAACAATCTTCTTGTGAAGTCAGAGAAAAAAAATTCTCTGATTTTCTAACAGCCTGGACCCTATGACTCCTTCTAAATGTGATAATTATGATCAGAGGGAGCTTGCTGAAATACTAAACCTGTGCTAGGATTTAATTACTTGCACTTTCAAATCAAAGGACAGTTAAAAATCTTCCGTGTGTTATAGCTCAACGGAAAAAATAATTATAGTGTTGGACAGGTTCATCCATTTAGGTTTTTGTGATGAGGTTTAAAACTGTAATATGTTCAGGTTTGTGTGTAGCACCATTGGGGTGCCTGCAGGCAGCTCCCCTGGCCTGCTAGCTGAGCCGTTGCACCAGCTGGCTTACCTTTCTCTGTGTGCACTGGTGTCTGCTCCATCCTGTTCATCCTGCATCCCTGAAATGCCTGTCTTGGTACACAGACTCCCCAGGTGAAAAACAGACTTGATATAAGGATATACATGAACAGCTACGGTTCAAATGGGAGCTATTTCTAGAAACAGGACTCTCTAGGCTACTGAGTTAATATGGAACTTTCCAAATGGATTTGAACTCTTTTGTAAGGCAATTACAGCTGGGGAATTGCTACTGAGCTGGATCTTCTTCAAGTCTTGGAAGAAAGTGCATGTTCTGGCTTCTTCCTCTTCTCCTTTCTTTCTTCCTCCTTTTTTTTTCTAACTCAATTTGGAAATGTATAAAATCTTATAGTGACACAATTTGGGCACATTGAAAAGGATAAGTGAATAAGATGGATGTGTCTCCAAAGCAACCCTGATTACCATGCAAACTGAGTGAATTCAGTTTGTTTTTCACTTTTGACCAGAACCATTTCAATATACTTTCAGTATGAGGGCTTCAGATGTAGAAGAAGTGACTCTGAATGTTTTCAAGATTGTTTCTGCAAAATCAGTGGAAAATGCTCCCACTGTGTTGCTGTGCACTGCAGGTAAATGAAATGAGCAGGGAATGATGAGGATAAAAGATGCCGTAAAACACCTCTAAAATACAAAATATGATACAGCCTAGATTCTTAGTGTCCGTTTGTCTAGTAGCATCTTTTGTTCTGTGCTTGATGCTTATTTCTTTCAGTGCTTTCACCTTTTATTTTTAACCTGTTTTTTAACCTCTTTCACCTGTTATTTTTAAAGAATGGTGATCATCACTTCATTGTCTGTGGAATATTTGTTTTCCAACAGATGATTTATGAACCTTTCCAAAGTAAGTCCCACTGGCAGTCCAAATGAAGGAATGCTTCTCTTTTGTTTCTCCAACAAGCTTATGAATTTGGTAGGAACCAAAGTATTTAATTCTAAAAAAACACAAGGGTATACTCCAGTCATCAGCAAAAGTAAGTACTTATGGTGTCAACAGAATAAGGGACTTGTGAATTGGGACTAAGATGTTTAATTTGTACCCATCATGACACTTTTTTCAGTGCATGAAGCTAACAATTGCAGCAATTTGGTAGCGGCTTACTGCATTCTCTGTCAGTTATTGATTTTCTGAGCTAAGCTTCAATTTGTTTTGTTGATTTTGAAAGATCCAAATTTAAATGGATTAATTGGTGAAATCCTATGGACTGTCAATCAGATACCTCCACATGATTTTTGAGTTTTGTCATTCTTGAACTTATGAGTGGGATTCATTATATTGTTCGAAGGTCTAAGTTTTGGGGCCTTGGCATTTGGAAGTATGCAAGTGTATAAATAGACTGTTGCAAAGTATGGGATTAAGTTGCTTAGTGGAATATATGTAGAACTTAATACTGTTGAGATGAAACTTGATGTGTGCTAAGAGAGCATCAGGATGGTGCAAATTAACTTGTAGCTCTTAATAAAAATGATCTCCTTGAATAGTTTTGTTGGTTGCTCTTGAAGTCTGGACCAGATGGATTTTGGTATGAGTATGGCAGTACAGCATTTAGTTCAGCTTTGCAACATTCTGTCCAACACATCTGTCATGGAACTTCAGTAGTAATTCTTTCCCACGTTAGGAAAAAGACCTCAATTTGTAAGAAATGGCCAAGTTAAAAATGTTTTTAAAGAACAGCAGTACAATAGTCTGTTCCATGCTCTTGGGAATAGCTGAAGTAATGGAAATCTTAATTTTGATTTAAACAGGGGAAATACTGTTCTGGTGAGCTACTTCAGGTGTATCTGAATAGACACTGGTGCATTTTGGAAGTTATTTTGAGTGTTAAATGTGAATGGACTTGCTTTCCTTTCTGGAGGAGGGATATTGAGTGTTCTGCATAGTGCTGTCTTCTATTTTAAAAGCCCATTTTTTGTCTTGCTTTCACTTCTATTAGTAGAAAATTCACAAGATTGAAACATTAAAATTCAGGCCAGTGAATGCAGATCTTTTTTGAATGTTATATCCATTACTAATTATAAATGTTGGCAACAATATCTTGATTTCTTCTACAGTTACTTTCCTGCAATTTGGCTTAACAGTATGTGAAAATTGCAGTCAGTTCTGGATTTTAGGTATAAATCAATTTCTTTCTCTGCGAGTTTTAGAATGTCTAAGACAATTTACAAGTTACCTTCTACTTAGCTGAATTGCATTCCAGTACACAGCCCCTGCACTCCACCCCTTCCCACCTTGTCTTTTTCCAGGAAAGCAGCCACTGCAGAAAAAGCAGCACAACAACCTTTGTATTAACATTGCCACCACAGACTTCCCAGGTGACCATTCAGCTGAATGGAGGTCGATAACTAAACTGGCAACAACTTCAGCGGTTGGATAAAAAACAGCATCAGCTTTTCTGATCATACTCTTCTCTAATGTAATTAAATTCTGAGTCACAGACCTGGAATGCGGCATGCTTCCAACTGATACTACATTTCCTGAAGGTCAGATGGAGAACAGTATATTTCATCAAGTGCAATCTATAGAGTTGCAGGTTTCCTGATTAAGGTTGCATTTGAAGAGCTTCCCAAGGCCTAACTTAGTTGGGAAATTGCCTACTTAAGACAATAAAACATAATAACACATGACATGCTGCTTAGTGTTATCACATATAGGAGTGTGCATGTGGAATAGAAAGACAAACTGACTGATTGTCCCGTTGCTGTTTTGTTAAGTAGGTATAATCAGTTTTTCAGATTGTCCTATCGCTCTTCTAAACTAGTGAGTTTGATTGAAAATATGCTTGATTGTTCTCCGCATTATTATAACTGTGGATTTCTTAGTAGATTTCTACAATACTAAAAATTTTAGTATTTAGCTAGTGTTTTGCCTTTAGCCAGTGTATATCCACAAAAAGCATTTCTTACAATTATAGAGTGCTCTTGAAGTGTTAAGAGGATAATCTCATCAGAAAATTGTAGACAGAAAGAAAACACTGGAAAGAATTGGGTATAGAGATGCATATGTCCTTTCAAAAGCAGTACCTCCTATTTATTTCCATGGAAGCTACAAGAGTTACAGAAAGCACAATAACACTGATAGAGCAAATTATCAGCTACAAAACACCACTTTTCAAAACAGTCACCACCATTAGCTCTGCATTTTTGCCAGCAATAAAGAGAGGCCTGCATGCTACACTCATTAAAAAAATATATAAAATTTGCACCGTTGGAGGTGGCCTGCTGTTTCTCAAATGTTATCACAGCATTGTAGCTGAGAAAGTGTTGCCTACACAATCCTTTCTTCACTGGCTAATACAAATGGAAGTCAGAAGGCACCAAATCTGGACTGTATCTTGGCTGTGGTAGGACAGTGCAGCCATGATTGGCAGTGTGCTCTATGGTCTTCAGAGTGGTATGGAGCTTGGTGTTTTCATGTTGCAAGAGAAAGGCTGTCATCTTCTCTGGCCTGACTTTTGGAAGTTTGAGCTTTCAGCTTAGTCAGTGTTGTGATGTAGTGGGTCAGAATTGATGGTTTGTCCAAGTTCCAAAAAATCCAAAGGATCACCCCTTTCCTATCCCAAATGACAGTTTATATCACTTTACCCAGGGAGGACTGCATTTGAACTTTTTCTTAAATGGGGATTTCACACCACTATTCATGGAGTGCAGTTTTGACACCAGCTCATAGTGGTGACATCACATCTTGTCACCAGTAAGGGTGCAATCCAGGAAACTGCCACCTTCTCACTGTCAATAGGTCCTGACAAACTTGTGTATGATGCTCTTTCTGTTCCTGTGTGAGGATCTGTGGGAAACAGCTGGTGCAAATTTTGCAGTATTCCAGTGTTGTTACCATTGTTTCCAATGCAGTGAAGCCAATATTCATCTTTGTTCGCAGTTTCCTGGTTGTAATCCAGAGATTCATCTGAATGAACATATTGAGATGCTCATTGTTTTGTGGTGTGACAGCTGTACAGTGTGATAGCTGTCCAGAACACGGTTTGTCGACGAATGTCAATGGGTACCCTCTTTTCTGCACAGAGAAATTCAATTACACCTCTGCTTCACGTGCATTTCCATCAGATACCAGATTCTCAGACTGCCCCTCTGTTGCCATCTGTCACATGGCAACAAAATGTAATGGAATATTGACAGAAAGCTCCATCCCCTACTGCCATACCACTATCTGCCTCTGATGTCATGGGTCAACACAATAAAATAGGAGGCATTACTTTTGTAGCAGCCCTTGTATATGCCTTGTATTTTTACAGAGAAAAAATGCCTGTGAAGGAATAGACAAAATAGTCTTCAGTACTAGGATCAACATTAGCATATTCTGAAAATTAGTAGATATTTCAGAAGCCTGACCTTAAATCTACTTAGAACTAAGCTGACAGATTTTTTATCTGGGAGACAGTAAATGCTCTGAAACCCTGTCAAGAGTGTCAATTGGCTACTCAGAAATACCCGTGGGCTCATGGGTTTGTTCAGTCTGGGAGGTTCAAGTGAAGGTAAACCTCCGATTAAGGTAAGTGTGAATAATGGCTCCCTTTTTTGTAATTTAAATACATTATAACTTTCAAGCAGATTAATCTTTTCAAAGCAGCATGAGAAAACTAAAGTTCCTGAAGTCCTACTTATTTGCTCCTCTTACACCTCTGCTCCTTCTCTTTGAAAGCATGAAAAGGACTAGGAAATGCTTTTGGGAATTCACAGTAGGACTGTGTGAGACATCTAGGACACATTTTAGATATATTTTTTCTAATATATCTCAAGAGTAATCACCTAAAAAGTCCACATAGGGCTAAAAATTAAGCTGATTATTTTCCAGTGGAGGACTAAGTTTCCTCTGGTTCAAACACTGAAATGTTTATTGCCTTAGTGTAATTTAAAAGTGAGATAATTATTGTAAGAGCCAATACGAGGAATTTTAGAAGTTTCATTCAACTTCATACTCCATTATGTTTGTCAAAAGAAAAATCCTAGACTTGGGGATGATGAAGTAGTAATAAGCAGTGAAACTGCCACTCATTTTATTTTGGGAAACATGATGGGTGGAAGGTATATGCTAACTGATATATGGGACTTTCTAGAATGTAAAGAATGTAAAGGACGTTCTCCATCATCTTAAGGAAATGAACAGTTAGCTTAATGTTTTTTGAAATGCTTAGCTTGACACCAACATTATATTGAAGTGATATAGACATAGAAAAGTGATTGAAGTACAAGGCACTCAGCTGTATAACTGCGTCTGTTTTGGAGTTAATTTGCGAAGCAATTAGAAAAAAACGAAGTATACCCTCTGTAAAACTTGCCAGGAAGACCTGATGTGGCAAGAAAGCTGGGAATGTTGTGAACTCTTCTTGTTTCTACTGCCATTCAGTGACCACCATTAGAAGCTTTCCTCCCATGAAAGCTTCCCATTGAAGTGCAAGTGGTAAAACACAAAAAATCTAAGGCTAGGGGTGTCAAAGGCACATAGACAAGTGCAGATATTTTCAATAGTATTACTGAACTTATTTTAGGTTTTCAGGCCTTGTTGAACTTTAATGATAGCTAGCAGTCATTTAATATTTGTGAAAGTTGTCTTTGATTTCTGAAGAAATGTGCTGTTTTTTAAAAAAAAATTTAAATTTTTAAAATGTTTTTTAGGTTTTTAAAAATGTGTGTCATAACTCAGCATCATGTAATAATAACTTAAATATGCAGATCTTAGGTATTCTTGTAAAGTTAGATGGGCTGAGAGAATGTTCATGAACAAGCTTAGCAAATTTATCTTATACTTAACTATCTCTGAGTAACAGATCAGACTTCTGTCACATGCAGGATTTGATTTATAGGCGAGAGAAAATAGAAACAAAAATTAATGTCTGAGTAAGTTGGAGTTATTAAGAGCTATTTAGAAACCTAATGGTGACTGCTTTGTGTAATTTTTCAAATCTAAGTCCCATATAAATGATCTGATTTCCTCTAACAGTTGCCTCTTGTTTACTCAGGTGGATTTTTTGAAAGGCAGTTAGACCTACATCCTCATACAGTTTACCTGTTTTTCAAATTTCACCTCAGCTTCCATGAAACTTGGGCCTCTACAGATTTGCTGAGTAATGAAAATACATTTTTTTCATGTATATCTCCAGTACAAACCTTTGAAAATCTCTGCTAGAATTCCAGTGTACTTAAAGTCATTCAGTAGTAGATGTATTCATTATATATGCATATATATATATACACATATATATATACACATCCATATATATTATACATATATATACATATATATATACATACATATATACATATATATATATATACATATATATATACATATATACATATATATACACACATATATATACATATATACATATATACATACATACATACATACATACATATATATATATGCTTTTTCCAATTAATATCTCTAAGGAAGAGTTCACCACATTACTCGTCCAGCATAGGCTAACCAGCATGATAGAAGACTGCTGAATATTTTAATTGATGTCCACTAACAGTAGTAGCTGTAGTGCTCTGATTGGACACCCTGAAATGCCCTTACAAAGGATCTTTTTTCCATTAATTCAATGGATGCTGCTTCATGGGTAATGAAAAATTAAGCAAGTTTTGACCAAATCTGGGGAACATATCTCAGCAGTTGGCAATGGAAAGCCAATTAAAATACTTTCCATGTGCTTGTCTTTAAATATTCATACTATTGAACCATTCCCACTTAACGCATAAATGGCAACGTAATACTTAAACGTAACAGTTGGCGGAAGCCATTTTAAGTATCATATTAGTGGAGACAGATTTTAACTTGCAGTGCCAGTTGAACTGTATGAAAAGCTAGTATTCCACAGCTTGGTTTAGAATTATTTACACATGTGTAGATTTTTTTTTCTTCAGCCATAGTGAATTGTCACTATTCCTTTCTAGAAATGGTTGTGTCAGATGCCCTTCCTGCATATAACTTCTGAAATCAAACTCATAAGAAAATACAAATTAAAATATTACTGTAATTCTTCAGTATTCATTGATTACCGAATCAATTTTGTGTTGCAACTCTTACTGTTCAGTGTTATTATAGCTGTTTACTTGTTTTTATGGACTGTGATGAGCTTCTGTAGACTCTGAGATAAATCCTAACTGATGTCTTTGAATGATTTCCTCATGTTGGCATTGTTTCTGTCTCCTGGAGCGTTATCAGGATTGTTGCAACTTTCATTTGTTTGTTTATCCTTATCAAAGTATCAGTTCCTGGAATTGTCATATTTTGTAAAAATTTCAGCTTTTTTTTCTTTCATCATGAAATTCCCTTTTGCATGAGGGACAAGTCTGCAAGTAAGGTCCAATCACGCCCTTGAAAACTCTACAGCCATGTTGCACTTCCTCAGCATAAGTGGAAATATTTTTTCCAGTATGGGGCAGTAGGAGGATTATGCATGTTAAGATGAGGAAATTGCTGTTCCAAACTTCTGGTGGAAAACCATTTGAAAATGGCCAGTTTTCACTCTAAATAGTTCAAGTAGCATGCAGAACTGGAAAATCTTTTAGTGACAAATGGAGAATCTGCATGCACATGTCTGAATTATAGCCTCCCTAATTGATAATGACATCAGGAGAGTTTAACACACATTACTGTCATCTGAACGCATGTGTGTTAAACAGATGATGAGCACAACAGTAACTTGGCATGCTCAAACATTGTTTGGGAGGAATGAGGAATGTGAGGAAAGATTGAATCAGCAGTATCAGTGTATGTAAAAAAAAAAAAAAAAAAAAGATAAATATCCTCAAACCTCTCAGCTAACCTCAGTAAAATTGGGAGTAACCATAGAGAAAATGATCCATCCCTGAACGGGTAGGAGTGATGCTATCAGAGATAGGGACTGGTTGGAATGGGGTCACCCTATGTAGAAAGTCTACTCTCTTGGCACTTGTCGTTTGAATTGTACAAAAAAGAAAGGCTGAAGAGTCATGGCTGCTGTCTACTGCCGGGAAGAGAGCTTTTTTGCCTCAGTTTCCTTCTTGTCAAACCAATGGATGAGAGAAAAGAGACTAACACTTCTGAAAAGAGACTGAGAGCAACTCTCGGACAGTAGAATAAAAAACTATGAGAACAATCTTGATTTACCTGTCAAGAGAAAGATAGGAAAGGTGAAAAAAAAATCTATGGCCTCAATCCTTTCCATCTTTCTGCAAGACTAACTAGACATCTTCTGGGAAAGTGCTGACTCATGTACACTCACTGAAAATACTAACATCCTTCACTGCTATCACTTCTCTCTTTTCCTGTTTGCAACTTCTGATATTCCAGAATAAACTTTCTAGAACTTAAACTGTTCATTTTGCTGCCTTCGGGGCTGGATTTCTGTCATTCTCAGTTAAAAGCTAGTGCTGACGCATTTTTGCAGAGGTCAACAGCATTACTACTATTCAGATCACTTATTTTTCCAAGTGTTATGAGTGCAAGTCTCTGAAGATGACAGTATAATGTAGGGAAAACTGAAATGAGATGTAATGAAAGGTAATGAAAAAGTCAGATGTATACAAGATGATCCTGTGATGTGAGGTCAGACAAAACAAAACACTTAATAAGAGGCTGTAGAACTGGAATTAGCCAGTGTTGCTGAATGGGCCACATGTGTCACAAAAGCAATATACTCAGTGGGAGAGGGGAAATGGGGAATGTCAGTGCAGTATACAGCTATCCCTGGAGGCTGTTTAAAAGCTAACAATTGCACCTTCTGAAAAAAAAATGCATCCCATATTCAGTTGCTGTGTATAAAAGACAAGATGAAACTTCTTGGTGGGAGTAGCAAAGCAAACAATCAAGATCTTAATGTTATAAATGCTCAGAAAGTCACTTTTCCCTGAAGGATGCAAGCAGAGGTACACACAGTGCTCCATGACATTTTTTGCCCCAAATGAAAATGTTAGAATTTAGCAAAAAACTTAAAAAAATCCCACAACCAAATAACAAAGGACAACCCAGAAAAAAAAACACAAAAAACAACCTACTTATTCAGAGCCAGGACCAAACTATTTATTATCATCAAAATATCAGTTAATGTCTGGGACTAGAACTAGAATGTGGCGTTTACAGGGAAGAGACTATGGAAACCCTTATCATATTGCCTTTGTTATACACCTCCCTCCAGGAAACTGGATCGTGTGGATTATTGTGTTTATCATTTGAACTGAGAAGACACTGTGGTGTCTTTCTGTCTTGGACTGTGACCTTTTGGTGCTAGGGGTTTTAAAAAAGAAATTAAAAAGAAATTTCCTGTCCTAGATGATTTTTAATCTTAAAACAGATAGCAGATGGAGACAGGCAGATGGCAGAGAAAAAAATTGTAGATCTGATCTGGAATGTTTTCTCATCAAAACTGTGGTGATTGATAACCTCTCCTTTAAAATATTTGAATTTGACAATTTTTGATGAAAAGTAAAGGGCAGAATTTCCAGTCAAGGTAAGGGAAAGAGAATAATAATGAGGTTGTCAGTCATATGGGATGTAGCAGATCAAAGTTTCAGGGATTTGTCTGAATTGGATGTGACTTAAATCAGACTTTCATACTTCCTATGTGAATACTACTCCCTAACTTCATTTGCAAGAAAATCCTACTTGTTTTAAGTGCATGCACTCTTGCCTATTTAGATGCACATACTCATGGACATAGGCATGCATTAGTAGAAAAAAACCTCAAGTTTCCTTGAGGAAACTGCTTCCATTTTATGTAAGGCTGAAGATATTTCACATGGGGAATAGAGATACAAACGGAGAAAGCATAGAAGTAAAGGAAATGAAAGGCAAATATTTAAGGTATTTTAATCTCTAACTTTGCTTCAGCACTGGTCTCAAACTGGTGTAAATAGTTGCAGCTCATTCAGGTCCAATGGAGGTGTTTCAGTTGTTGAGGCATATGGTCTTGAGGTGCACACTAAAATTTGCCATAAGCATTGTACCAAAAGTTAAGTTTATAGTGAATCTTCGTAGAGGAATGAAACGTGAACTGTGTAATAGACTTTCCTATGGGTCTGTTATCAAAAGGGCAGAACACTTTCTTCTGAGTTCTCTTCCTTTAGTTCTTGATCTTTAAAGAACATGACATTTCCTTTTCTGTGAAGGGGTCTTCAGCAGTGCCTCCTGAGGGCCCTCCTCCATTTACAGCATTACAGTGGAAATACATCAGGAAACTTAAACTCAGACGGTGAGGATGGCTTAGAAGTGGGAAAAAAGTTCTGTGCCTTAGAAGGAATTATCTTTCAGTTTAAAATTGTTTAAGAAGCTGTTTCTGTAGCCTTTAGAGGGTGAAAACTCTGAAGCAGTGTCAGTCAGTAAAAACTGTAAACTTAGTATGCAATAATGTCTCAAGTAAAAATAATTAGAAAACATCGTATATTTTTAGGTTGTATTCCATACACTTCTAAGCATAGGAAAAACAAACAGAGACCTTCTTGTCTCATTACCAACAACTATCCAAAATTAAAGCTATTTTAAGCTAAATTTTAAGAAGGGAATTTAATTTATATAAGAACACACTTCTTATTCAGCGCTAAGTTGGCTTTATCAGAGCTAATTAAGGGTGCTAGTTGAAAGTCTGATTTACATAGGTTAGAGTTGAATAGTAAATATATGTTGAGATACAGAATATAATAGGGATCTTACTCCAGTTCTGGTATCTCTCTCATTGGTGTATGTGTATCTAATAAATACATATATTAGCTTGTCTTCTGCTTTAACATACACGTAGTGTTTTGTTTAATTTTAATACAGGAAGCTGCTGTGAAATAGTTTCATTCCTACTTATCAATATTGTGATGTTTTTTTCTATGAAATTTCTTTCATATACACCATATTCAATATTCAGTTGACTTGAAAATATTACTTGAATTTACTCTGTGACCAATGGGTCCTTTCAGGATGAAAATAGTCTAAGGCAAGCTAGTGGAAGACTAGTCCTAGCTTTGAATGACATTGTGTTTTGAACAAGAATGTTGTCTTTGTTGTCTTGCATTCCAGATCTACTTTTGTAGAGTAGAATAGAAATAGAAACAAGATTTAATCTTTTCATTTATTGTATTTTAATTAAATGAGGATTAATTAAGTACAGACATTTTCACATAGTCTACTCACACCTCTCAGTGGAAAAATCAAAACTATAAATAGCACATGCAGGAGCTGTATGCCTCTGTGATTTTGCATTTTTGATTCAGTAAAGCAAACAGAATTGTAAAGCATTGGCTAAATTGTGAAACTTCTTCACAAACTTCTTTTACACAAAGGCTGGGCTGATTTCTATACCTTTTGGCTGAGCCTTTTTTTTTTTTTTTTTTTTTTTTTTTCCCTAATATCATCCTTGAAGTTTAATGACCTTCCACTGTCTTTGGTCAGGTTGGAAATTAGGAAAAATTAATTCTCAGCGTGGTGAGGCATTGGAACAGAATATCCAAGAAGTAGAGTCACCATCCCTGGAGGTTTTCAAGAAAAGGGTGGATGTCACACTGAGTGACATGGTCTAGAGAGGTCACTCAGTGACACACTAGGCATGTGTTGATGGTTAGACTAGGTGATCTTATTGATCTTTCCAGCCTTAATGATTCTGTGACATGCACATACTCAGTCATATACACAATGGCACATTTTGTGTGATAGCAATTTATGGCTTGAACATAAGAAAATTCCCTGAACTGTCACAGAAGCAATCCCTTTTCTATCACAGTTAAAAAGAAAAATAATAAAAATGCATTTCTATTAAAGCTGAAAACTTAGCTAGTATATTTGGAATAAAGACAAAATTGCAAAAGTTTTCCTTTAAGATGGATTAATATGCTGTGTGAGCATACTGGATAATAATAAAATAGAAGAATTAAAATCACTTCAACACAGTGTAGATAACCCTTTGAAAATAAATAAAAATTCAGTCTTAAATATCAGAATAATTGGAATGTTTGAGTAACTTTTGCTAAGAAAAGCTACTTTTTAAAATGCTCATTATCAGGGTACAACAAGAGCAAGCATTGCATTGCTAGAGATAACAGTGTACAGAGAAAATAGAAATTGAAAAGATGGAGAAAGTCTATGGAAGGTTAAGGGGTGGCACGGTGATCATCCATCTATCATTTCTGCCACAATAAATCTTCATATTTTGAGGGAATAGTGTGATTTTAGTACCATGAGAACAAAATTGCTCTGCTGTGCTATTTTCAGTGTCTTAGTAACGCTAGGGAAGTCTCACTGATGATGGAGAGATCATGTATGGTGTTTATTGTCACAGGAAGCATGAGTTTTAGTTCAGCAATGGCATGCTGTTAACCACCATCTCTTCTGGCAAATAGTGATGATCTAGAAAGTCTTGTATTTAATACAAAATGAAATAAAATAAAATGAAGGATGCAGGATCGTCTCTTCAGGCAGTATGTTTCTATTAGTTGTCAAATCAGGAAAGTCGTCTTTGTCATTTTTCAAATAGCAACAGAAGCTCACAACCAAGAAACATGCAGGCATTTCAGCTGATGTAACCACGAAGATGGCAGTTCACACTGAGAAACAGTATGGGAACTTGCTGTGGAGGTGACAGACTCTAAATGTGTAACGCAGAAAATATGTTACAGCAGTAGTACAGATGTGGGTAAATAGCATTTGTGTTCCTCTGAAGAATTACGGAAATCTTATTGAAATTTAGTGTCATTCAGATAAAGAAAATACTTCTACTTGGTAACTAGTACATTAAAAGTTACAAATACCATCACTAGTAATTTTAATTAGTAATGAAAGAAGCAAGTAGATCTGAGAACTTGCATTTCCTTTTTTAAATTCTGGGAAATGCTCCGTGCTTAATAAAGGGTTGGGATAATCTTGTCTTTATGGCTAGACTGGAACGTCATCAAGTCCTGATTCTGCCACATGCTTCCTTTCTGCCATTAATCAGGTTGCTTTTATCTGTATTTTTTATTTTAAATTGGATTTTAAATTGGGCATACCAGGTCTTATACTAATTTCATAGTGAAAATTTATGGATTAAAGAAATTTTATTTTCACCACGTAGTGAACTATAGGGAAGACAATGACTTGTGAATATTGATTAATTTAAAAAGAAAAAAAAAAGAGTGTAATAATGAAATAAAAATTGTAAGAGCTCAGCAAACAGCAGAAAGAGAAGCCTAAAAAAGATCACAGCAGGGAAAGCAAGACAAGCCAAGATTATTGAACTTTTAAGGGGAAAAGAAAGAGACTTAATTTTATGTTATTTTAATATCAAAGATATTTCTGAATTTCTGATTGCACTTTAATCTCGGGGAAAAAAAAAAAAAAGGATAAGCAAATGCAGTGATTTAAAAAGTGAAAAATAGAGAAATCAGAGCAGAAATAAAGAAACATTTTCTAAGGCCACAAGAAAATAATAATTACAGATAGATTAGAATTTCTATCAATTCTAATCTTTTAATGAAGGCTAAACAATTTTCTGAAAGATATTTTATAACTCATTTTGAAATGACAGGTTTGATGCAAAAATTATTGCCCTGCCTCATGAAGAAGGTCAGTCCCAGTCATTCATTCTGGCCTTACAATCCATAAATCTATGAATTAATGTTTGTGACTCATGATGATACTATAATGATGGAGGACAGAGAAGCATGTAAGTTATGCTAACTTGCTACAGGTCTTGGAAATAGAAAGGAGGAGAGACCATTTCCAGAGAGCTGTCTGCGGACGGATCATTGCAATATTGTTCACAAGTTAATTCTTTGAAGTGATTATGTTCTGTAAGGACAACTTCTTGTGCATGACTGTCAATCCATCTGCTTTATTCTGTGGGTTAATTCATGAGAGAAAATTGGATTTGCTGGCACAGGGGTTATGCCTTAAATGAGTGGTGCAAAGGTAGGTCGCAAAACTGATAACTAAGCTTTTTTTTCCCTTCAGATTATGTAATTACAAAGAATGAACTGCATTGGTTTGGCTCCTCACAGTCTGATTTGTTCACTGAATAACTTCAAAGGAAAGGGAGAATTTTCACTACTAGATGTCCTAGATGGCAGAGTGGGAGAATGACATTTTGGTATCCAAGGCAACTACCTGGATATTCTGGTACTACAGGTACCAGAGTATTCTGATAGTGCAAAGATTGGAGTCAGCTCTGGGTGAGCATTGAAATTCTCTGGTTCTCACTGTTGATATTTGATTTGATATTAATCAAAAGAACAAAAGTCTCTGCTGACAAATAGCTTTTGTTGTGGGGGCATTAGGAAGTAGGAGAAAGAGATACTATTTTATTCCAGGAGTAGTAAACAATGGGTTTGTTGTGCTCCAAGTTGCTTTAGCCTTGGCATCATTACATGTAATTGGACAAATACCTTCTCTGGAAGTACTAAGCGAATTGTAGTCTTTTTCTTTCTTGAAGCTTTCTTTCTTAATCTATTGAACACTTGGCTTTAGGAAATGAATATTTCATATAGGATGAAATTGATTTGTCAAATTAATGAGAAAAAGCAAATGATTTTAAATGTTTGATTGAAAATAATATTTAATTTCTCTTTTTTTTTCAAATAAGCGATGAAGCAAAAAATGAAAATATATTTGCAGTTCCATGTATTTTGGAAAATGGTAACAAAGGAAATATTCTGATAGTTACTCTTAATGTTTAATAATGTGAATAGATCTTGTGTCCTTCCATATTGCCATTGTCTATACTGGGTTTATTTGCATGCTTTAGTATCTCACTAAACACAACTGGCTGTTGTTGACTTTAATATTTTATTATGCTGAGATAAACACCAATTTCAGTGAAAATGGTGTATTGATGTAATGAATCATAGTTGATAGCACAGTTCAAGGCAGAGTTGGAAATTTATTCAGGAAAGTGGCTTTTCATCTCTTCCCTATAAGAAGCAAAATCTAACATACAAATAGGGGAAACAAGAAAATCAATGCATTTTTCTTAGTTTTTCCCTATTTCGAGCCCTTTCACAATGAAGGTCATATACACCTTCATTCATCCCTAATCTTCTGACATTTTTCAAGGCATACCTTGTGTTCAGTGTTCATGCCTGGAGCATTGTATGTCCTTAGCACATCCTTCAGGACAATATACAACTCTCTTATCTTTCTCAATTCAGAGGCATGCACTGCTGTTTGAGAGGAGTCTGAAAGCTTAGTTAAAACAACGGGTCATAGAAGGTCAAATATCTTTCTTGTTGGTCTTCTCCTGACCTGGATTGAAGATTTTCTTTTCTTATTTCCCATGCATGTTTTGCATGCTGGAAATTATTTATTGTTAGTGGAAGTTGAAAAATACAAAGCATAATACAAATATACAAGCTAAAATTTGCTTTGCAAAAATTTTAGCTGACTAATAGTTATCCGTACAGCAGTACTAGTAACTGACTATATTGTCTGCAGTCTGAAAAAAAAAATCAGGGAAAACACAACAGTTTACTCCATTCTGAATACTTACCAGTAAGAATTGAAGTACATTTTTAAACTAAAAAATTTCTTGTAAAGCAGTTAATGAACAATTCTTGAATATGTGAGAAGTATGTTGCAACAACAAAGTTATATTTTCTTGAACATATTTTATATATCAACTATTTTACATAAGTAAAAGGTTTTAGTCTGTTTCAATTTGTGTTTGGTTGGGTGGGTGAACTTTGTGTGGGTGGAAGGAAGATTTGCATGTATTCGTTGCGGTAGAAATGAAGTTATCAAATGATAACAAAAGTCACTAAAATTACTTTAAACGAGGTGTACCAAACAATAAGAATTGAGGAATGTTCTACATTTGGAAAACAGGTTTTCTCAGCGACTTGAGTACTGTGTTCAGTTTTGGTCCCCTCACTACGAGAAAGGCATCAAGGCCCTGGAGAGTATTCAGATAAGGGCAGAGGAGCTGATGAGGTGTCTGGAGCACAACTCTTATGAGGAATAGCTGAAGAAACTGGGATTATTCAGTCTGGAGAAGAAGAGGCTCAGGAGAGACCTTATAGCTCTCTACAATTACCTGAAAGGAAGTTATGGTGAGGTTGAGGTGAGCCTCTTCTCCCACGTAACTTGCAATAGGACTTGTGGGAATGGCCTAGTGTTGGGCCAGGGGAGATTCAGTTTGGACTTCAGGAAGAACTCTGAAAGAGAGGTCAGACACTGGAACAAGCTGCCCAGGGAGTTGTTGGAGTCACTATCTCTGGAGGTGTTCATGAAACACTTAAATGTTGCACTGAGGAACATAGTTTAATGGGGAAATATTGGTGGCAGGTAGATGGTTCTACTAGAGGATCTTGCGGGTCTTTTCCAACCTTGGTGATTCTGTGATTCTTATGTCTTCTTTTATTTATGTTTTCTAATACACACACATTATTAGTGTCCATCTGTGCTACAGAATTTGTTACATTAAGCAGTATATAATAGATATAAAATCTAGGCATGATATTTGCATTACTCATTTAAGTCACTTTGAGTTAATTATTAGGGTATTTTGAAGTATTCTACTCTCCTACTCTTGCTCTTTTTTTTTTTTTCTTTTCTTTAAATTCTGTCTCCTAGAAGTCTAGAAAGTGAAAACAAACAAGGAAAACCCAACAGCATTTTAATGAGGCCTTTGTTTTTCTTCATAGCATCACCATTTCCGTAACTTGTACATGGTCATCCCTTAGAGAAGCCTGCATGCAGACTGCATGCATTCTAAGTGTCAAGCCTTGGCTTGATACAAGAGTGAAGAGTTTTCATTTACAGAGGCATACGATTTTTTTCCTTCAGAAATGCCATACTGAAATAAAAAGTATTCCTTAGAGAATTAGAAAATAATGAATGATTGGCATTTGGTGTACAATTCCTTATTCTTGTGAGGTTTTGCCACGCCATTCACTCAAAAATTCAGAATATTGAATGACATCTACATTTACCAGATGGTCTGTCAAGGCACACTATGTGTCAACACCTTTGCAGAGTATCACTTGAAATCTAATTTCTCTTATTTACAGGCATTTGATTTGGTGGTTCTGAATAAGGTATTGTACACATTTTTTCCTACAAAAAAACTATTCAAATTATGAAAGCCAAGGCTTGGTATTTTCACCCACAAAGTCTATCTGTGGGGGAGGACAGGGATTATGGGAAATATATGGGCATACATATGTACCGAGTAAGTGGCAGAGTATGCTTAATCCTATGAGGTTCTCTGTACACTGTAGTGTGGATCCTGCGGCAGCCAGTGACTAATAGGAGCTAGTCCAAAGTCCAGCTGTGGCCAGTTACAAGTTTGTTCTTCAGGCATTGATGCTAATAATAAACTACTGTTGCGTAAGTATTCATTAAGGACCTGTGCAATGGATTAAAATCCTCAGCAGGTTGATGGATGACACCAAACTGGGTAAATCAATTGATGTTACATAGCAGAAGAGGGATACAATTCACAAAGATGTGACAGGGTGAAGAGTGGTCTGAAAAGCACTCGTGTGTACCGGGTTTCTAGCACTTTTTTGTATCAGTGAGCACTGACAGGTGGGTATTTGAAATACATAAAGGACAATTCACCTTTTATTGTACGTGTAATTTCTAGCATGTTGTGCTTCTGAGAAGGACAACAATCAAATACAAATACATTATTCCAAATATGAAATCTCTGCTCAGTACAATGTGATAGATCTCAAATGAACCAGTTCCAGCCCTCTACTGTTATGCTGCCTGTAAGTTTTATTTGCTGTCTAAGCAATACTTTATTTGTTGCAATGCATCCCTTCTGCTTGTTGCCCTTCTCACCACAACCTACAGAGCAGACTGACTTCTCCATTCAGTGTTTGTGTGTTTCTTTTTTTGTTCCCCCTCAGCTCTGTTTCTCAGCCTCTGATCATTTCTTTTTCCTGCTTCTGGATTCTCTCAAACTGGTTCACATATCTCAAAGTGTTGCCCACAGGTGGACTTAACATTAACAGGAGCTGTGAGTGCTGAGCATAGAGGTTTCTTTCTGTATCCTGCAGGTTGTATTTTTGCTTATAATCCCAGTATGGTGTTTCCCTTTGTGCAGTATCTAAGTGGTGATTCATGTTCAACTTGTAATCCACTGAAACTCCCAAATCTCTTTTTATGGAACTGCTATCCAATTACTTCATTGTGTGATGATTTATCTAGATTTCTGAGTAACAGAGTAGTAGAGTGGTGAACACAGCTGCCTGGAACAGGTTTCATTCTTGGCCACTGACCATCTACATAAATGTTTATAGAAGATTGTACCAGCTGCTTGTTAGAGCAAATAGCCATAAACCAGGAAAGTTCTGAGATCAAATCCTAATTAAACTGCTGACTTGCTGCATGACATTGAGTGGGTCACTCTTTGTGTAGCCATGTGCCCCAAATCAAAACCTCTTGGCTGAACTTCTCTTTGAAGACAGATTAAACAAATCTGCAGAGCAGAACCTATGTACATCACTGGTGGTAATATTTTGTTTGTGCTGAACTTCTTACCTGACCTCTAACACTTAATGCAAAATACATCTGTGCCTTTTCTTACTCTTTACATTCCTATTTGTCTGTATGGGTTTGTAGCTGCATTATGATTAACATGGATACATCTGCAGAGATGAATAGCTAAAGCAGATTTTGCAGATCTGATTACATTTATCATGCATAAATGTGGATTTTTTGTGATACTTGTGTAAGATGATACAGTTTGTGAGAAAGTGCTCGGTGTACAAGCTTCAGCATATATGTTTCCTAAGTTTACTACTGGACACTACACTAATAAACACTTAAGTTGTGAACCTAAGTTGTGCTTGGCTTAGACTGTATGGAAAAGGGTAATGAGGTGAGGGATAGTGGGGAAGAAAATGAGGATGAATGACCAAGGTATTAAATGACAGTGAAACCTGAGCTGTAATAGGAAAACAAGGGGGAGGATACATAGTTAGAAATGTGAGAAAAATCAAAGTACACATCTTTGCATATAGTGTGCCAGGCATCTTGTCTGGAATGTGCTTTAAATGCTAACCATTCATTCAAACAAATCTGTAGTATGCCAGTTTGCAAAAGCAGCAGTTGATGCATTTGGCAGCTGAACAGATAGCAAATCTCTGTGAAGTTTGCAGGATTCCCTGTCACAAGGGAGTACCAAACGCAGGCACATCTGCTTCCCTTTAGCCTCATCCAAGTAAAGCCCTACAGTGTTACCCAGCTGATGACAGTATGGTAGTACTGAACTCAACACGCCTGAAGGAGACATTTATTTGCTGTCATGTGGTTGGAGAGCTCACAGAGGTGCCCCAAATGGTAGCCAGCATTTTATTGAAAGTCAGTTTTAGAAGTGAGATCATTACCCAAAGCCAGATCTTTTAAAATGTGGCAATATCTAATTGGAATTGTCAGCTTGTGGATGCTTAGGAGCTACACATTACCTCTGCAGAACATCGTACTTTTTTTGTCCACTGATATCTTAAACTCCTTTACTTGATTAAGTCACAATGATGATCTGATCTTTTGTACTGTTTCCCTACAGTTAGAAGTTCTGTGTGTGGGAGAGAGGTGCCCCAGCATGAAGATGCTCAACTACATTTCTGTACACGAGGCATTACTGAAAGATGAAGTGGCTCTTTGAGCAGTAAGGCATATATAATACTATGTTACTTTCTATACTGGTTGTGTAACATTCATGGGGCTAGAAAATTAGTAATTGCCTCTTGTTCAAAAAGTGGCTGCTTTTGCTAGATTTTCCTGACTGTTTTTTGAAGTAATAACTCCTAAAGTATGAGCAGAAGACAGCAGGTAGTAGTAACTTCAATTCAATAATCTAAAGCTGAATTTTCCATGCAAAACCACTTGTGGTCAAAAAGTCGCTGACATTGAATTTAATATTGAATTCAATTTATGGTATTAAAATCTGAGACACTTCTGCTGCTCCTGGAAAATTCTATCCTTCGAAAACATTACAGTAAATCTGAAGAATATCTAGAGGTATAACTTACAGCTATCATCCTTTTCAGTATAGTTTTCACTATGTAAGTTCCTTTAGCAAGGCAGGATTAAGGCCTTATGAAGCCTTTTTGAAAACCCTAACTTCTAAAAATAAATGTATTATGAATAAATAAGAACAAGTGATTATGTATCTCTTAAGAACAGGTATCAACCAAAACATTTTAATGGCACCTTAGAAGTATAGAGGTACCATGCAAATAATGCTGTGATTCTGGGTAGATAAGAGTTTGTATGCATTTGTATGAAATTACTGAAACCTCGAAGACAACTTATGTGCAAATAGAGACTTTTGGAGCAAAATAAGAACAAGACAATTCTAATCAGTAAAGCTGACTCTTCCAGAAAGTTGCTGATGAACACTCTTGTAGAATCCACTCTTTTCACTTAGTTTGCTTGCTTCCATTGTCCAGCCATATACATAGTTACTAATTACATAAAATCCATCAGAATAAAAGCATAGTTTGCAGAGCCAGTTTGCATAGATGAGGACATCTAAACTGGTTGAAGAATAATGAAATGTTAAGAAAGTTGGAGTTTGCCATTTTACTCTTCCCAAATCTCATCTTCTGTATACACCTAACAATAAGTTTTAGAACCTCATATTTATTCCAAACCCAGCAATAAGTGTAGGCCTGGCCTTTGGGCCCCACCTTCTATTTTATTTAGCATAAATAAAATAGCAAACATCTCAGAGTCTGTTTTTTTTGTCCTAGATGTACAAGACTTGTAGGTAAAAAAAACACATTGAATTTGCAGACAAATTCTTTTTTGGTATAAAGAAAGAAAAACGCTTTCCAGCTTATGTACACAGTAGGAACTATGTTATTCAAGGCAATTGCTTTCCCCTTCTTTACAAAAACTGGCAATGAGGTTGATGTAAACAGTGTGTAGAGAGAACTGAATCTTAAATTGAGGCAGGTTTTGTAAAATGCCTATTTAAGCCAGTGTGCATAGCAGTCACTCATCTTGCTTAGGATTTGACCCCTTATATGAACTGTAAAAGTACAAAATGTACAATGTATGCACAAAAAAAGAGAAAACAGCAGGGCCTCATACAAGGTGGAAAATGAACTGCAGTCTGCTAATAGGGATGAAGGGAAGAATATGCTTTCATTCTGGCTTATCTGTCTGAAATAGCTATGCACCCAATATTTTCACTGATTCATCTGAATAATATTAAATTCTGAACTCCAGTAAATGCTCATTGTTTTCCCAAATAGCCACATATCGTTCTGTTTCATCCAGCCCAAATGATCACAGATGTATTTTACTTCAGATTTTCAAAACTATTTATGTTAGCAGCAGCCAGTAATGCTGAGTTAAATGTGTCAAGCTGCTTTCAGGACCACTTCACTCAAAACACAAAGGCAAATGTTTGAGTCTTTTTACAGCTTAAAAATTTTCCCCCAAATGCACAGCTGTTTTAAGTGTAATGAATTCTATGTAGATTTAGTGGCTCTGAGGGGAGTATCCTTCTTTCCATATGCTCGAAAGATTTGAAAGCTGACAACCAAACTTTCTAACTTTCTACTTTTTATGGAGGTATTTTATGTACGTCTGATGAAAGTCTGCACTATTAAAATAAACAGGGCATTGCCCTTTATAATAGAGTCAGGACTGTTTGAAAATTCTGTTGAAATTGTGTATATGTAACAGTATAAATACAAAAGATCAGATCTGCTGCTCAATAAAGCCACCATTATATGTTAGAGAATATATTTTACCCTCACTGTTTCAAGCGTGTAATGGAAATAGACATCATATTACTTCTGCGAGGGATTATGTACATTTAATAGCCCTACCCTAACCTCCTTTCTTTACAATGTAAAAAAAAATAAGTGTTTTTGATAGTATCTACTATCACAGCTGTATGCATTATTACTGCGTCTTCAGGATTCTGTTCCTAAGAAAGAGTATTTTGTATAAAATATTTTTTTTACTCCTTATAATCTTTCTTTGTCCTCCTGTTCTGATGGGCGCTGAGCATTTCTGACGAGATGTTGAGTACTTTCAGATCAAAGTGAATGGAAGGATTCAATTATTTTGGATTCTGATGCGTTTCAGACTGAGTCTACAGTGACTTGGTATTTCCCGAATGGCGTTTTTGAGTGTGTTTGCCTTTTTAAGATAAATAATATCCATCTTATACATCTTAAATTTATATTTGCACAACAGACTGGAACCACTTCAGGAAGAACCATTACACTTTGGTGGTCTATAATATGGATTTTTAAGAGATGTATAAATACGTATTTAGCTATCAGACTAGAACAGTTCCATCAGAGGCAATCAACACATAATGCACATTTGTAGAACTCTTATTTGAATACATTATTTACCAGAGAGAGACAGGAAATTGCTTCTTCATATAAATAAATTCCAGTCTCTCAGGAAGATATGGTACATTCTGAGAAATGTACAAATATATCTTCTCCTTTAAAAGAAATGGTGAAGAATTGCTCATTTCTTCCTGAATTCTTCCTCAATTCTTTCTTCTTCAATTAAACCTCATCATGATGATCTCCTCTGTTTAAATATAAATGTAGCATCAATGTTATGTTTCCTTTCAAAGAGAATAAGCTAATATGAAATACAGAAGAAAAAAGTTTTTAAAATGCCCACAAATGACCAATTTTCAGCTACCTGTAAGACTGTTTCTCTTAGATGAATTTTTCTAGCCAAATATAAAAGTAAAATCTTCTATCACATCTATATACTTCAGCGTTTTGTGATTGACACTGCAAAATGTTTTTCACATTTCTATATGACTGCTGGTGTACTTAAGACTGTCTCCTAACAAATGATTGAGTAACAAACAAACTGATTTTCCTAGATGAACATTTCTGTCTTTTTTTTTTTTTTTTTTTTTTTTTTTGTCCTTTCTGATGCACAATCCCTATCAAACTGAACAGCATTTTAATATCTTTTCCCAGCAAAACCAATACATATGCTCCATAGGCTCATGAATGAAACCAGTCCTTCTGTAACAAGCATGAAGTTCGATGGTCCTTTTCACACAGTCAGTATAATCTATCTTAAAACCACTAAAAACTTTCAGGAGTTGGAGTGTGTTAACAGTTGCTATACCACTATTTACACTCATTGTCCATGAGTTACTTTTTGTTAATGTGTCATTATGCAGAGAGAGACTATTTCAAAATTTGTTGAGAAACTGTTTTACATCAGGAAATATTGGCTTGTCAAAAACAGAGCTCTGCTGGAATGCAAAGGTTTTGTCAGAAGCCTTTTTTTGAATTGGAAAAGCATTTTCCAGATTTGAATTGCCGTGTGAAGATCAGAGCAGGAATTTGAACTCTTTCAGATTCCAGAGCAGTGCTGTGATAAGCAGAGTACAAGTGGACAGTTTTCATGAGATTTTCTGGTTTTGTTCCTTTTTAATGGCTTCCTGCTCTTGGCTTCCTAAGATTTCTGTTTCAGCATAGCATTTTGAAATTTGAGGATTTTGAAATCTCAGTGCTCTGTGGGACATTAAAATATATTTTCCATTGAAATCTGTTTCTAGCAATATTTCTTCCCCTGAATCATCCCCTGAAATGCCTCAGATGTAAAACATTACAGCTCAGTTGAACTAAAAACGTGCCTCAGATCTTCTGGTGTTTTGAGAATGCCCACTACAGTGGGTGAGAGGTAAAAGCCCTGAATAAGGACTACAAAAAAGAAAGCTTTTTGACATAGAATTATCCCCATCTTTAGTAAAAGCCTAGCACACACTGCTTTCAGCCAATTTGTACTAATTAACGCTTAAGTAATTTTCTATGTGCAGCATCTCTTGCTTCAGTTATGTATCTTTAGTTTTCATTTATTTTCTGTTCTGCAGTCTCAGTAAAACTGAAGAGCCCAATGTGTGTCTTATCACTTGATCTTGAGCAGACTTTGACATAGCTAACTGCTGAATTTTCTTTCTCCTTTGTTGGGTGGCACTATTGCAATTGAGTTGCTGAATTGGTCAATGTGTTCATTACAAATAACCTTTTAAAAAATTAAAGTTACTGCATAAGGTACTCACTTTTCATTTTGGTATCCTGCTTTTGTCCCATTATGGGAATTCATGAATGGTTACTGCAACCCTGGGGTTGAAAGACATGTCTTCAGCAACAGGAGTTTGTACGTCCTTCAGCTACTTTCTAGTTGTGGTGTATTTTAAACTCCCCATTTTGCCCTTTTTCTAGATTATATTTTGTTTAATGAGCCACAGCCTACCATACTCTGACTTCCTGCTTAATGGGCCTCAACCTGCTTTCAATTTTGTTTGGTCTCCCCTATCATCTGCCTCTGCCTTCCTTTGTCTCTTTTTTTATTTCATCTACTTCTGTTTTTCTATTTTAGAACCGGTTTGTCTCTGCATTTGGACACAATACAGCAGCTTACAGGAAGATTAAACACTGTCTCACTGTAGTTGCTATCTAGGAAAGAAGTGCATCTAATTCTAAATATGGGTGTACAGTTTGTTTTGTCAGCAGTAATAATCTGTTAATGTGTAATAACAATTTGGTTTTACTGAAATTAGGAATAAAAATAGCTCACAATGGTTCAGACATGACTGCCATCCTAAAGTGTATTAAAAGCCTTTATTCCCTCAGGTAACCGAGCGTATTTCAGCAGAGTTATAGAATGTGGACAATAGTTGTGTATATAACCTATTCACTACAATAGAAAATATCTCATTGAGACAACAGCAGTGTCACTTACACATTGGAATGCTTGAGAGCATATGAAGCAAGAGATTATCTTTTGATAATAGATAGAATTCATGCAACTGACATAGATTTCAGTGTTCAGTCTTTGCTCAAATTTGCTTTCTTTGCAATCCAAATTTGGCATCCTATAATCAGAAAGATTTATGTTTCATGACCATCTGAAGTAGTGTTACTAATGTAAAAAAAAATTTCTTACATTAATAAAGGGTTGTTTTACAACTCATTTCTACAGGGTGAGCATTACATGGAGTGCAGATTCACAATCAAGAAACTTTTTAATGTGTTCCCATTAATATGGCTTTTTTCACCTAACAATCTATCAAAGGAGAAAATCCTATCGGCATCACTAAATCCTTCTTTAAGGTTTCATCGATCTTAGCCTTAGAACAAGTGCTACACAGAGATAATGTCTGGAGGATTTCAGCTAATCTCAGCACTTCATTTTAGATTAGATCTAGTCATTTTCAGACACGAAGCTATTCTTGTAGATAGCATACATCTGGTAGTGTTTACTCTTAATTAATATGCAATAATTGTTTTTTGTTTCTTTGGTCATAAAGTGAGTAATACTAAATATATTCAGAGACACTCAAGAAAAAATGTCTTGCAGTCACTGAATGTATGGCATACCAGGCTCACAGTCGATTCTTCTGCTCAGTGAAAATTTCTGCAGTGAATAACATAATCTTCATGCATCCAAATGTTTCAGACTGCACTTAGGAATTCAGCTCACTTCTTTATTCTTTCGTTTCCATTCTGCAGAAACTTGTATATATAAAGATTATTCAAATAGCTTTTTGTCAGTGAATGAATTATTTTGGGAAGGACAGCACAGAAGAAAAATGTGGAAATTAGCTTAAAGGTGGAAAAAAAAATCATTTTCACTGTATCGGTTTTCAAATGTGTCAGGCTGTAAATAGACTAAATAGACTAAGTAATGCAAAGAGACTAGAATTTAGACTTCACTGTTAAAATAATAATAGGAGTAATATTCTATACCTCAGATATGTCATTTGGTTGCCTAACTCTTCACGGATTTTCACGTTCATCAAATCTTCAGTTTTCAGAGCGCCTTTCTTTTTAATCACACATGTAGCAACATTTATCAGAACATCTAAATCTTTCTTCTAAATGAAGTGGTATGCAGTGATATTTTGGGTATCTTTTTATGATAAATGTATAACATTATCCAATGCATTGCTTTCCATAAGAGAAAACATAAGCCTCAGAAGATGTAACGTTTCTTTACAGGTGGCTCTTTTTCTCTAAGATTCACAGAATTTTTTTTTATTTTACATTATTAGTTAATAGCAAAAGAAAATAGAGAGCAAAATTGCTGCTGTATAAACAAACCTGTTACACAGCTGCATCCAGTATCCCATCGATGATGCTAGAGATTGCATGATTTACTTTTTTAGCAGGATCATTTTTGAATAACACGGTAGTTGAGCTTACATGGTTTACCAACCACACTAATGGCAGAATTATTTAGGGCTCTGTTCTTAAAGACATTACAGTTGATGATTAAGATTCCCCTTGGTGTAAGCATTTGCAGGATAAGTCCTAGACTGTCAAAGAGATTTGTGGTGTAGAAGTAAAAAGCGACTTTCTTAGCAACAAAAAAAGTGCTGTATTCCAGTAACAATTTCTGGCAGGAGACTAACAAAGCATCTTCCTGAAAATGCTCTGAAGCATATCTTCCTAGTATGTCTGAAATTACAGTAGGGCTCAAGACCAACATGCACATTTTTCTTACGTGAATAAGATGGTGCATATATATATAATAAGCAGCTATTGTAGCTGCTACGTGGGGCTTTTTAGTTGTTGTCATAATGCCGTGTAATAACTAGTTTTTCTTTATTCTTATTTTAAGGCAATTGTCCTAACTAGTGGTGTGTGGATTTTAGAAGGCAAAGACTGGATGGTTTTTAGTCACTTCATGTTAAACAATTACACAGATACACTTGAGATTGCTCTGAGCCTTATAAATGTGTGCATTGTGCTGTACTTAAATCTCAAATCACTGTGATTTTATTGCCTTTGCTTTAATTCCTTATATCTTCTCTTCCCTTTTATCCAGTGAAGCATGCCAATATGTTTACCTTTCTGGATCTGCTTCAGATTCAACATCCAAAGCTATGCATAGGACCAAGGCCTGTACAAAATTCCTATTTTGCATAAATACAGCTGTACATCAGTAATTTTGTTGTTTTTGTTTGTTTGTTTTGTTTTCTTTAATTTGGTACTGTTTGATATTGTCTGTTAACTAGTTTTTTCTAACAAAACATTGTTCATCTTCAGACTACGTTAAGATAGAAGCCTTTATTCCATCCCTGTAGCAGTCAGAAAAGTAGCAAATTCAGGCAGATTTGTACCTCTGTACCCATTTTTTCCATTTCACACTCCTATCCACTTATCTGAGATATTTAGGTATTTGGGTAACTTAATCACATTAATCCTTTTGTGGGAACTTCATTCCATGAACCTGAGGAACATAAAGATATCAATATTAAATAATCAGCTACTTTTAATAGATCATAAATTTTATAGTCAACTTACTGCTTAATTAGCCATGAAATATGCAATGTATATTCCCCTAATTAAGCTTCTTATACTCAATTGTGGGGCAAGATTGCAATGAACTTAAGACAATAGTGCTTATTGGTTCTGATAAGTCTGAGCTCAGCGACCTTTCTGGTTTTTACATCTTGCTGTTCCTTGTGTGCACTCTGTGAGTTTGCATAAGTACTGTAACTAGTGCTATAAAACTCAGTAACTGCAGGCAAGAACTTGCAGAAGTGTCCCTAATATTCCATATTCTGCCGCTGCCGATGGCCACACTGTTGAGAGCTTCATCTTCTCCCCATCAGTTCTGTTTGAGAGTCAGTGTCAAGCTTGAATGTGTCAGCACAAATCAGCATCCAGAAGTAACATGAAAAACTAAAGTCAGTACATACTTGATCTCTACTTTCTGTGTGTGTGTTGGAGTTTTCTGCAATTTTTTTTTTTTTACTTTATTTGGAAACAACAACATATTTACAAGGCTCTGCTGATGTTTTCCAAGTCTGAAAGATGTGCTATATGTTATGCATACAGTGAGACTGAAGCTTTTGAGAAGTATGTGACTTCGTGTCTGTATTGTACAGCTGCTTGCTGCTCATGCAACTTGTTGCTTTTGGGACACAGTGCATTCATTATGCACTGTATGAGATATAGCTCTTATGTCTGTACAGCTCTTTCTGCTTCTTAAATTTACTGGCTTAATTGTTCCTATGCAAGCCAGCTATATCCAAGCCAGTTCTTATATAAGCCAGAAGCACTGGCTTACTTCACAGTCTTACAGCAGCTGTATGATGTAGACACAGTTTCTTCCTGAAAGTGAAGAGGATCAGAGACTGAAATTCCTGATATTCAGAAATTTATTTGCTTTGTTAATATGCAGTATCTCTGGACACAGCACTGCAAGATGACATTTATCTTTAAGGTTTAAAAAAATTGGAAATTCATATTAAAGTTTTCATATATATGTATTTTCATATATAATAAAATTGGACACAGAAGTGGTTAGAAAATAATGTTGCAGTTGGGAAGGAAATTGAAAATCAAGGCTTTTTGGCACTTCTAAGTTACAAAAGTCAGGATCAGGTGCAGAAAGCTTTCAGTTTGTTGGAAAGTGCACCAAATGCTGGACTGGCATCTAAATTTCCTTTTTCTCCACTTTCTCATTTGTACATGATTTATGGATATACAAGCAGCTGAAGACACAGGCAGCACAATATTCACCCAGAGCTCCTCCTCCCTAATAGCTTTGCATTTCATACTGCTCTCTGTGTAGCTGTGAGCTGGTATTGTCATGCCAGCCACCACGCAAAGGGGATGAATATCAGGACACAAGTGCTAGCCTTGTTTCTAGCAATACAGCTCCACTACTGAAATAACCACCAGAAGTGGCTCTTCAAGAAAAGGTATCCAGGGCCTATCAGCGCTCATTGTGTTTGGAAAGGTTCAGAGGCTTGAGTAGCATAATGTGTACTGATGTCTGTTACACTCTAAACATTCGTTGTCTTTTTTTATTTGCACAAACTTAATTTTTTGTTGACAGTAGCAGTCTCTGTTTATTTCATTGTGTAACCTTTGTCTGATTTCAAGTATGTCTGTAAATATTCACATTGTTTTGGCAAACAAGTTATTAGCTCCTTCACAGGCGAAGACATCAGAGCTCTTTGAAAGGTTAAGTCTTCTGGAGAGCAAATTGCCTCTTGAGAATGGAGGCCACTTTTTTCCTTCCTGTGAAGATAATCAAAATATGGAGAGTAGTTGATCATAAACAAAATGATCAGGGTGGCATAACTAAGGCTTATTGAGTTTGTGCTGAGGATCAAAAAAAATAGTAGTTCCATTTGTTTCACACAGTTTTATCCCCTAATTCCTAATTACAATGCTGTCTTATTGTGCACAATGAAAAGACTAATTTGACTAAATCCATTCATAAATGACAAAATCAATAGTTCCTTTGAAAGTCATTCAGCATATAGAATATAAGAATTTATGGTTAGTTTTCTGCCGTCATGGATGGGTCTCCTTTTCTTTGGTAGTAACTGCTAAAGCAGCTTTTGAAGTCAGACTGTGTCAATAAAGTACTTAAATCCTTCTTAACGTACCCCAGGGAAGCAAGTCTGAATTAACCTAGTACCTTAGTTTTGCAACAATAATAAGGTGAAAGGGAGTATGCAGCAGAAACTGATTATAATAAGTGATACAAAAGGAGACTGCAACAATGAGGCAGAAGTAGAATGGGAACTGGGATTAAGGGATCTCTCACCCAGCCATGTGCAAAAATGTTGAAAATTAATGTTGTATTGTTTAGCTAGCAGCTGTCAAGTCATTCAAGTCACTGTAATGTGGTATGCTTGCTTTCCTTTTCTGTCTCATGAAGAGCATATTAGAAATCATATTCTCTTTCTTCCAAAGAATGACAAAGTTAATCCTTCCTTGCACTGCTTTTAAGCTAAACTCAAGGTTGTCTCTTAAATTTGTCAGTGAGAGTATTAACATATCTGAAACTTTGATGTTAAAGTAGCTTTTGATGAGTGGGGTTAAAAATCACTTAGGGCCAAATTCTTTTTATCTGTTGCGGATGTGCATAGTAAAAGCTGCAACAGATGCAAATACACCCTTGTATACTTGTAGTGCTGCTGTGATCAGAGAGAACCTCTTATTCCTGACATTAGCTAAATGTGACACCTCAAGGAGGGCAAGGAGGAATCTTTGTTTCATTAAAATAATGCATTCCTCATAATAATGATATGGTATAAATGAAAAACTATGTATTTATTAAAAACAGACTAGAAAAATAGCATTACCAGGCATTCTTAAGATCAGGATATGCCTGCATCTCTCTGTTCTACAATTATTATTCTTTTGCAGTGCCTTTCATCCAGTTTAGAGTATTCTCGTTTTCATATACAAGTCATAGCAATAATGAGTTACACTTGGAGCTGAAAGGATTTGGTAATCTTAGTAAAATTTACTAAAAAGTAAGATTTGAAGTAAATATTAAAAATAAAGTTTTTTTTTTTTTGGGGGGGGGGGGGGGGGGGGGGGGGGAGAGGAGGTGGTGACAGCTGAGTTTTACCAAAGAACTTTGCCTACATTAGAAGGGAATGGCAAATCCTGAAATGCTGGTCGGGATATTTTTCTGTCTGGTAGAATCAAGCTTTGATTTCAGAAGAGATAAGATACCATGGGCTGAAAGGTATCATCTGTGTTCCAAGGGAGGTAGTGATGATAGATGTTTTGGTTGTTTGCTTAACAGCAGAAAGCAATCATTTTCAGTCTTACATGTCCTTTTTACTCTTGGTGATATCCTTCAGTTTGTGAGATGGGGCTAACTGACCCAAATATCGTGGGAACTCTAGTCACTATTTCAGGATATAGAACAAAGCTTTGCATGCATTTCTTTGATGCTTATCGTCTTTTAGATGGTTTTTCTCTACTTATGCAGTCATCAATTGATTCTTCCGAAAAAGGAAATTAAGAATGTTGTGTTGTTCTGGTGCTGATTGGCCAGGAAAACATTGTGTTTGAGTGTCTCAGTCTCAATCACATACTATGGGGGGAAGAAAGACAAATCCAAAAACAAATAAACAAACAAACAAAAAACGAGAAGCAAAATAGGTACACTGTTAGACTGTGGTAGTTTTAATGTAGATGGAAAATCTATACTAATTTCATTCAAATCAGAATAATCTCCATTTTTAATGTGCTAGTGACTGATGCTAGAAATAAGAAGCCCATGAAGCCTTCAACAAGTGAGGATGCACTCATAAACAAGGCAATTGTTAGCAAATATGCTTCTGAATCACTGCAAATAGATGCATGGTTCTAGTAGTGCAAGCAACTTGTATTCTCTGAGAACAGAACACAGAGATGCATGCATAGCTATCCTGAATTAGCACCTGATTTTATAAACATACTTTCTGCATCTCAGACAGGCTTCTGACCTCACTCCAAATGAATTGTTCCTTTAAAGTCTTCACTATTATATTATTGAATAGTCTTCACTATTCAGATATTTCACTGTTAGGGAAAATTCACAACTATGTAACAGTCATTCTTAAAATAACCTTTAGGAATTTCAGAAAGAATTTTCTTGGCCATTTGTTGTAACTGTGCACAGAAGTATGATGCAAGGTAGTATTTGCTAGGGAAAGCCAACTAATATTTTCCTTCTGAAGTGAATCAAGTAAGATTCTTTTGAAACTTGTAACCGTGTGGTAATTCAGCCACAGCATTGGCTTCTTGGTGACCTAAGGATGTTTCCAGTGTAGTTTCTCCCTCTGCTTAGCTTGGAAGACAAGAAGTATTTAAGCGCTTTGAAATCAGCGTCTTCAAAACTGAAATAGTTGCACCTCATAATCTCTTAGTATTCTCACCACTAGCACTCTTCTCTGTACTGTCATTTCAGATCCTCTGTTCTCTGCTTCTCTGCACAATATTCTCAAAGTATCTTTTTATGATTCACTGTGGAAATTAGCACTACATTGTTACACATCACTTAGTTACATTCTCCCTGTACTCATTATGTCACCTCTTGTGGATAGTGTTGCAAAATATCCAAGATACTTTAAACAAGACGCTGGGGAACATAAAAATTCAATGAAGAAGGTAAAATGAAGTGAAAGAAAATGTTTTCATATCCAAGTAGGATTGGCTCTTAACTGATCTATTTTCATCAAGGAAAATTATTTCTAAAGCCCTTTGTTTTCTGTCATTTGTTAGTTGAGTTAAAATACTGCTGCGCTGGCTGTGGGTGCACTGCCTCCGAGCTGCATGAATCTTTCCATCACTTCACACTGTGTCCTGCAGCACGGCTCCTGGAGGCCGGCTGTGCCCCTGCTTTTCTTGGAGCCTTGCTGCTGCACAGCGTACTGACAGGGGATTGCTTCACAATTAGAGTGGAAAGAACACAGGACTATTTGGTTACGCCTTCAGTTTTCATGCTTTTCTAAATTAAGGATGTTCCTAGACCTTTGTGTTAGCAAAACAAAGCTCTTGGTGCATGATGAGGATGAACAAAGCCATACATACTCACCTGTGTTGGTACTGGTCACAGTCTTCCTATCAGCTGCCAGCTGGTCAGAGGCTAATTCACTGCACTCTAGCTTTGATCCATTAGAATATTCTTTTTTTGAGCCAAACTGTCTAGCATTAGAACTGCTTATGCTAGGCTGGTTGCGTTAGTTTATAAACTGAAATTAATCCAGGTTTCCAACTCCTTCCACAACTCCTCTTTTTACATTTTAGATCTGTTAAAAAAATGTTTCTCTAATAATTGCAAAGGAAGAATCAGCTCAAAGCAGATAGCAAGAGTACACAAGATGCAGATGTTGTAATCAAATGATATTCTTTACTAAGTCATTTTCTCATCAACCTTCATTTCGTGATTCTTTCTTTTTGGCTGAACTGGGGTCACTCGTGCTGTATTGTTACCTGTGAACTTTTAAGATTGTCATCATCACATAGCAGTAATATGTTAAGCATCATTGTTTTCTTCAGGGCACCTTCACCATTGTAAGACACAATTTTATTTCCATACCAGTTTCTCCCATATGCTGTACTCACAGCTGATAGTTGAGTCAAGTACTGAAGTCTGCACCTTCTATTCATTTTTACAGGAGCAAATGTACAGGAGTACAATTTTGTGGATACAAATTGTGATCCCCTCCTTTTTTTTTTATAATATTTTTTTTATTTTTTTGTGGGTACAAATTGAATTCCTTTTCATTTTTTTGTTCCCCAAAGCTTTGTTGCCTGAACTCTTCAGCTGGCAGTTTATGTTGACAGATTTGTTAGCAGACGGCAGAACAGGAGAAAGCTAAGCTGATGATGGGCCTAGAAGGTGAGCACAAACAGCCTACAAACCTGGTATAGCCAGTGAATGAAAAATGAACACCAGTGAAACTAAGATAAGTGTGATTGCCAAAGACTTTTTTTTTTTTTCTTTTTTTTTTTTTTTTTTTAAGCAGCTGTTCATTCAAAAGACTGAAAGTGGTTGGTATCAGACACTAGGCATGTGAAAGCAGTCATGATACACCAAAATTCTATGCAGATTGTTTTAGTGTTCAGAACAAAAGTGCAGAAAAGAGCTATTTGGGTAAGGACCTGGATACAGGGGGAAAAAAAAAATCTGAGAAAGAAGATAAATAGCACAGAGTGCAAATTCAAGCACTAAAAGTATGCCAGATTTTTTAGTGACAACAAAAGGAAAAGAGCTTTTACCACTGTAGTCCCCAGAGCTCTGTTTTCATTGACCAATATTTCAAAAAATAAAGTTTTTCACACGCTTTAGGCTGTGGTTCACAGGATGCAAGATGGATAGATGCTAGAGTTGCATGTGCATTGATTTCTCAACTAGCTTTTTAATTTGAAACCTCATTAAATAAATGCTTTTGAAAATGTAGATGGCCTTTCTAATACATTAAGCAAATGCTGTAAATTTTTTCAATAGTGCCTATTGGCCACTCAAAATTGAGCCTTACTGAGAAGGATTGTTTATAAATGCAGAGAAACAAAACCACTTACTATGTAAGAGCATGGACAGAGTATGAGAGTGTGAGCATGAATGTTAACTGTGCCAACTTAGGTAAGGTAACTAGGAGGAGGATTATGGTCTCAGAATTGAAAATAATAAATAATTGTAAATAATCCATGGTTTTTGGTGATCTAAAGTAGAGATATGAGCCAAATCTGATCTCCGTTGTCTTCCAGAGCTTCATGTAGCAGGGTCTCAGTTCGTACCCATAACAAATTAAGTGTTCTATTTCTGAGGCCAAACTCATCCAACTTAGGAATTTCCATTTGTTCAATTTTACATACTTTGTGAAAAAGGATATCAGTATAAAAGCTAGCTCAACCAGAAAGTGAAGAGCACACATTTTCCTTATGGTATGTACCATGAATCAATGTTTAAATACTGGAGTAAGTCACATTCAAATGACGGAGATTATTTTTTGAAAGGTGTGCTGTTGTAATTTATCAGTTTAAATGTGCTGACAGCAAGAACATTTTAAAACCTTACGACACAATACATCAGGTTACCTAATATTAATTTACTTTTTATAGTTTATTTAATATAGTATTGATTGCATTAGCATTTGAATTAATGACCTTTTAAATGTTCAAAGACTAAAGCAGCTGTCTAGTGAGATGAGAAGACAGTCATGAGGCTGAAATAGTTGGCCAATCAGCTTTTAAAAATAAATTAAAGATTGTGTAAACCGAAGCAATGTTAAGAATTAGGGCTTTCTAATGAGATCACCAGTTCTAAATCAATACCAACAGGGTACAGACTTTTGTTTGATGTACTTGAGAGAATTTCAGTAATCAATCACTGGCATTCTGAATTGCCGATGCAAAGAAGTCCACCTCAGTGAAACTTCTAAGACTGCAAAGTAAAACCACATGTAAGTACAGGGAATATGAATTGAACTGTTTCCAAAATGGAATAGCTAAACTTTCATAATCATATGTGAAACGAGTACAGCGGATAAATTTGAAGCTGATCTTTTGTAAAAATAAGAGGATGCATAATTTGCCTAATCTAAGCCTACACAGGAGAATGATCTCAGCTGCCATTTTCTCTGCTGAGCTAAGGGGATAAAAATAAAAGAAGTCATGATAATGAAGGGGATTTCAGGACAAAACAAACCATAAAGCTGTTTGTACTCTGAGAATGAAATCTGATTCAACTCATACCGTCTTTAATGGCTTTTGTTCTATCTGTGTCTTCATTGCTTTTCGTGGTTACTTGTCTATTTCTTCCTTTCCCATTCCTCTCTACCATTCTCTTCTGTTTTCCATTCCACTCTCCCTGTCACTGTTCAGAGTTCTAAGTAAGGATTTACAAAAACCTGTGAGCAATTAGGAATATTAAATAAACTATGGGATAATCAATATCCTTTATTATTTCACATTTATTTTCCAGTATGCTGAATAACTGTTTGCACATGTCCTTACTAGATGCAGTTTATATTTTTATATCATACAAGGATTAAAATACATACTGAATTCCTGGAAAAATTTGTAACTTCATCAGTGAGAAGGTTCAATTGTGACTGCTGGATTATGTGGTTGCAAGAGAGTAATGGGTTTCCATCCTCCCTATAAAAGTGAGGGAACAGGCTATTACTGCTCTGTGCTGCAATGTAAATCCAATCAGTGCAATCTTTGAGATTTTCCTGTCTTGAAACAAGATTCATATTCCTCTATTCTCTGTTGGATATCCTGAGCAACCTTTCTAGTGGAGTTACTATCAACTGATAAAACCGTAACTGTAATTTGTCCAAAGCACAAGAATTTGCAGAAAGTTATTTCCTCATTCTCTTAAGCACTGTGAGTGGAAGGGAGCTGTGTACTCTGCCTGCACCTGACAGAACACTGCACAGAGGACGAGAGAGCTTTGAGGTTGACTTCTATGCTGTTAATTTCTGAGCGTGTGATCCTATAAAGCTTGGGCAACAATAGATATATGTATTTTTTAACCAAATGTAGAAAGGGCATAGATAAATGTTGTCTTCAGCTGATTAACTGTTCCCTTACAAAGTTTCTGCTGTGTTGGTGAAATTATGAGAAACAGCCTTTTGCTAAAACACCATTAATTTTTAAGTATAGTTTCCAATATGAAATATTTTTATTTTGGCTATTCATTTTTAATGACTGCATAATGCAACTCAGCAGAACTATACAAAGCAAACAAAGAAAAAAAGCTAGTAACATCACATATTTGCATAAGAGCCATAAAATATCGAAAAGAAGACTTTATAGGTAACTGGCAGTTCATGCAATGAAGACAATATTTACAGAAACTACCATTAAAAAATTAATTTGTCAGAATAAACTTAAGATGCTACATTTACTCTGTCCCCTTCTGGCAGAAAATGTATTCTTACTTTTAGTTTGGACATTGAGGTTATTACTAATTTACTGTCTTGAAGCCATGTGCATCAGTGTCCCTGTTTTGAATTCTGTGGATAATCATACCTGATATCCTGTAGCATACTTCTGCCAGGACCTATGGTGACAGTGTTCAGAATGAGTTGGCTGTTCTACAAAACCCATCAGCTTAAAGCTGCTGAAGGTAAATCTATGCTTTATCTTAGCCAGAAAATTCTCTGCCTTCAGAGAATTTTATTTTTGCCTCCCCATGAAACTACATGAATGACCAATTTCATTTTCTAAGTGCTGGTAAACAGCAGGACAACTTAAAATAAGGTGTTTATATGTACTGTATGTACATCAAAGTGAATGCATAGCTTACTGCAGCATCACTGGGATGTGAATTATTGAGTCAAAGATACGCATATAGAGTCCAAAAACTCGTGAAAGGGCAGAAGTCTGAAGTTTGTCATCAACATGAATGTTGTACTGTATTGTTTTAGGATACAGTTTTGAGGAGTTTTCAGCATTTGGTGGGGATTAAGTATTTTAAACTATTTTTGAAAAATATTTGAGATGTCAACATTTTTCTGTTCAGCTTCACCTAGGGCACCAGGACTTAGTAAGGAGAGGAGAACATCACACAGTGTTGTTAGGAAAGAGTCAGAATTATAAACCCAGCTAATCTGGGACATTAGGAAAGTTGTGCGCATCATATGCATACGCATGTAAGTGGCATTTGAAGTTGTTTTTAATAGAAAATTGCATTTAACTATATAAAAGTGCAAATGTGCTAACAGTTATTTTCTTCTTAGTTACACTATTTGACAGTTGTTCTGGATGCACTGCAGAGTCTTAAAACCTAAGCAAAGGTGGTGTTGCAAAGTAACGTCTGTTCCTAAGCTGCAGAATGAGGGATGTGCTCCTAAATGAGCTTCATCTGTCTCAGACCTCTGAATGAACTTTTGAAGTTTCATGTTATTTAATGACACGACTCAAAATCAACTCAACGTTTCACATGAAATGTGTCATTAGAGAATATATTCATTATGCCAGGGCTGTAGTTGATTATGTTCATATTCTTCTGACCATTGTGGTTAACTAATGCAGAAAATAAGTACAAAATAAGAATGTTTTATATATATATATATATATATATATATATATATATTCTAGTTGTTTTTTAAAAGGAATCAGACTTGGAGGAAGAAGGTTTATGTACACTGATTCACAAACAAAAATAAGTATGTGTGTATGTATGCAGATAGTGGCTGGTGCATAATGGTCAAACTTGAATACTTATCCTTGATCTCTTTTTTCCCTCATTGACACCGAGTGCAGAGCTCTCATTGCCTTCAGTGGGGCTTACAATAGGCTAATCTTAAAGGCTTGTGAAATACAGACTTCCTAATGATTCAAATGGGACTCTGTGCACTAATTAACATTTTACTTTATGGCAGCCCTTTCTTCTGTCCTATGCCTGTTTGCTCCCTTAGTGGAGTGAACAGATGTAGTCACACATCTCTTATGCTTGGCAGAAGATGGATATCACTCTTCAGAATAAATGCACTTAGTCATCACTAGCATCTGTCTCTATGGCTGCGTTCCATTGATGGGGTAGTATGATGTTGTCCAGAGAGAATTCTGAATTAGTTGCAGTACTTCACTTACTTCTGTGTTGTCCAGGCAATGACTTTTTCCTACCTTTTCTTTGATCTTCATATTCTATATTGAAATTTGAAATGTGTAAAATGGTTCAGCTTCTAGCTGCAAAAAAACCTTTTTTTTTTTTTTTTTTTAACAAGTATACCGTAGGATCACTGCATCAGGCAGTAGGACCAGAAGCTAAAATTTGCCCTATTACAATAATTGAATTTTCCGATTTGTAAAACTCAGTTACTTGAAAAAAGACTCAATATATTTTGCCTTCAACATCTTAACCTTTGATGGTGTTATCTTCCTTCATTAGAGAAGGCTGGAGTTGCTACATTCACTTCTAAGTGACCTGAGAAGTGACCTGTATGCTTCTCATGATAACTAGAGATACATATTCAGGAAAATAATATGGGTTCTGTGACTCAAGTACCTAGCTCTATTTCTCTTCAGAAGCATCAGATACATTGACTGCAGCTTTCACATTATTATTTCAGAACATTATGCGTTAGTATTGGGTCTCTGTCATTACTTCATTACTTCACTTTTTTTTTTTTTTTCCTAACATTTTCAGAGAGGAATTCGCAGTGGAGGAATCCCTTCTCACAGCCCCACAACCTGGGACACACATTTTTTTTCTGTTGTACATTTAATTTTCTACAGCAGTTTTCTGCACACCTTCCTATCTAATCCATGCTGTCTCTGTCAAAGTTCTCATTTTTTAAGCATTATATCCATATCCATGTGCATGCCAACACATTTCTCTCATTTCTGATTCTCATCTGAACCTCACCAGTAAACCAAGGTGACTTTTTTACAAGAATTGAGGCTAAGATCATTTGTTTTTCCATAGAACAAGTTTACTAGATGTTACTGCAAATTAAAATTCACACAGTAGTGTTTCCCTGGTGTGCCTCAGGTAGCAGTCCCTATAGGGCCAGGAGTTGCATTCAGTGTCTGTGCCTGTTAAATCTTTCCTACTTGATACATCTGTCAGCATGTATGTAAAAAATGACAGCTCTGCCAATATCTTTGTGATGCTGGCACCTAAACACTGGGAAATAGAGTGGGACCATCATCATATTTAACGTAGTCCACAAAGTAACTTCCAGAATAGTATTTTTAAAATAGAATTTTAACTAAGTCATGCAAAAGAAAGACAGTAATGAGATTTCACATGAGATCAGGGCCTGTACCTGCCTATTTAGATTGTTAAATTGCCTTTTCCACCTGCTTTTTGGAAAGAAACTAATTAATACTCTTTTCTTGCATGTCTTCAGACTGATATGAAGAAGCTGAACATTTCCACTGATGACTAAAATTAACTAATCAGTCTCTCGTAAAAAGAGTATGATTAATTAATAAACTTTAAAGAAAATAATTCATTTTTGCTTTCAGAAAGCATTTTAATGGTAGATATTATGAAGGTAAAGGACGTGATTATCTGTGTAATAAAATACTGTTAAATTCCACTTCCTCATTTATCTTTTCCCCTCTCTTTTGTTCTCTTTGTAGTAAATTCTTTGAAGTTTATTTAATTTAAAGTTGGGAAAAGCATCTAATTCAGTTCAGTGAGCTAGAGGGGCCTTCTTTTCCACTGTGGAATAAGAGTCAAAAAACTGTTTCAAGTTCCCACCTCATAATTCAAGAACAAAATTCAAGATGGCTTCTATCTGGAAGTTGCACACTATGTGTTTATACTTCGTGTAGCAGGTGTTATGCTTTACTTTACATAAATATGTGTGTGTACACATGTGAAGATTTTATACATCTTTTATACAATACAGGGGCCTTTTCTTATATTTAAAATAGAGCCGTGTTGTTAGACATGTATTGTTACGCTTGTTAGCAAACCTAGCAAAAGAAATTGTCTTGACTTAGGAACAAAAAATATCGTTTCCTCCCACACTAAAAACAGTCCCCTTGACTTTCAAATGCGTAAGTAGCGCTGCAGTGTTTTCTACCAATTCTGTCACTCAGTAACATTTAGGCCTGTCAGATGAGAACTAAATACAAATGCTAAATATGATGGATTTGTTTTCAAAAAGTTTTTAAAAATAAGGAAAAGGTAGAGTGTGCACTTTATGGATGCTTTCCTGTGAATGTTAACACACTGGTATAAACACAGTGTGCTCTCTGTCGTTAATAGACTGAGGTCATCAGATTTTTTGCATTAAGTAATCAAATTTGAATTTTAAAAAAAAAAACAACTGTAAAGGTAGAGAAATGTGATTTATGTCTGTATTTAATACATTTTAACATTCAACTTGTGCCTTGGTAATCACTAGAGGACCTATTTTCAGGATTTCCACATTCCATCAATAGGTCAATACTCAATGGTGTTTCTATCGTATTTCTTACAGCATCTCTAACATTTGAAATAGTTAACATTTTTTTGAACCTAGACGATTACCTCAAATCATGGAACTACTTTCACTATGGTTTTAAAGACAGAAGAGCACTGAGTAAGTTGCAGAAAGAGTGCTGATACATTTGCATTGCTGCTTATAATATATTTGAGCAACTTCTGGAGTTTCTCTGGTGTTCAGTGTGTGTGCAATTACTTTTGACACTTGAGGAAGAAATTGCACCCATGAATTTTAATCCAGTAACCTTTTGGATTCTCAGCCACAGCTTTTTCCTGTCTGCTGTTGTTAAAGCAATGCAGACTTATTTGAGAAGTAGTTTTAACAATACATGAACGTACTGCTGGAAAAGTTTACTGGAAAATTTGATTTCCATTTTGAAAGCTAAAGAGAGAACAGTTAAATAACTACAGTAAATAGTACGTGACAGAAGAAATGTCTCACTTTCTGTGATAAGACTTACTGATCCACCACTGATTGAAGTGAAACTATTGTAATAATGATAGTGAAAAATAACAAAACAGATTCTCAACATGTTTTATGCTATAGCTGAAGTCTTTGCTATTAAAAAAAAGCCTATTGCTGTGGGTAAAGTACAGCAGCTTATATGACTCCTCTCGTAGCTAAGCAATAAATACTTCATATGTTATTAATAGATATAGTAAGAAACACCTAGCCCTACCATTAATTCCATCATCTGACAGCTGTAACTTCTACAATTTTTTAGCTCAGTGTTCAGATCAGAAAGGGTTACTGAGAAATCCTCTAATCACCTGTGAAGGGAAATAGCTTGCAGTGAGGAAAGCACTAAGATCAGTATACTGTGCATAAAATATGTGTTCAGATAGCCAGCACAATGGAAAATACTTTTATTTCTGGAAGCAGGGAAGAAAACTTTCAGAAAATTACTTTGAAGTGTTCAGCAGTCCAGAGGACATCTTTTATTTATTGATACATATGTTTGTTGCTACATCACAGTGAAGATCACAATGTAAAATAAAAGCCTTTGATATGATTGTTAATGTAAAGGTAGTTTGGTGAGCTTGCTATTCCTTTCCTTATCAATTCATCAGAAAACATTATCCTGGGAGTTAGCAGTGTGTTTTATTTTCTGCAAAGCCTATCATAGAGCTATTTCCTGCCTCTACAGGCAAGAGTACAAAAGTCTTGGCTGCTCTTACAACTTTTCCACCACCTCTTCCTGCCAGAGAGTACACATCTCATCGCTGGAAATTCATATTGATGTCTTTCAGGTCTTGCTGACTTAATTCCAGTGTTTCTCCTTGCTTAGCATTGGGAAAGAATGCAATCACATATCTTCCAGACCATGTTTAAGAGGCTTGTTAGCACATTTTGGAGGAGTGTCTGTTATATCGTCCTAGCCTACAGCTGAAATTCATCTGTTTCTTCAGTGGAAACATAGATACTGTGAGACTGACATATCATTTGTGAATTTATATAAATTTTGTAAAACACCTGGCCAACACCATCTTTTCCTGAAAGAAACTGTAGGTTTTCACGTGAATCGGGAAGCTTTTAATGTTTGGCTTATAGCTAAAAGAAAGAATATAATGTTCAGTAAAGCTGTCATGGACAGTATCCTGAAAACGTAAGATTTATCAAGAAGTCTCTTATTCCTTTCATTTCCTACTTTTTTCCCCTTGGTAATAGTTGCCAGTGAAGTAGATTAGTATTATTCCAATTTATAATAAATAGACTGTTACAATCAGCTAATGCCTGGCGCATCATTTGAAGAAACGGTCTAAAAGTCTTTGCACATTTGTACCCAAGTTCTATGCTTGATGTAATAAAGTTGAAGGCTAAACATCATAAAGTTTATTAAACTAGTCCATAACAAGTTTAGCAGACATAATCCTCTTTTTTGCAAGCTTTAACAAGCATTTTTTTCCTGCCCAAATTCAGGAACAAGCATCTAACTCCCACTGGTTTCAAAGCCATGGGAATTAAGCAGGTGCTTAAAGTTAATGAGGTACCTAATTGCTTTGTAGAATCAGGATAGACTGTGGTATTCCAGGTACAGTGAGAAATTATCTTTTATTCTCTTTCTGAGCGAGGAATTTTTTAAGGATCGAGATCTCAGTTGCAGTCCATCTTTCTTAGCATATATGCATAATTTGGTGGTTGAAAATTGTAGCGTTCTGTTGCAATCTGTGTGAACCATTTTGAGCTACATCAGAAGATTTTATAAAGATTTTATAAATGTTCTAAATAGCATGGCTGAACCCCTGTAAGACTGAGTAATATCTAAGCACATTATACCACCACTGCTTTAGAAAAGGACAGTCAGTGCCCAGTGATGCATACAAAAGAGCTGTAGCATTAAGGGGCGTGGGAACAGAATTTTACCCCAACAGGAGAGGCATTCTGTCCTGGGGGAGGCAGAAGGCTAGAAACATGTCATGAGTATATTCTCATTTGAAGGAGGTATTTTTATCACAGAAGAAAACTACTTCTGGAATTGCTACACCAGATTTTAGCATATTTCTTGGTACTCAGCCTAGTGAGAATTGCATTGGCCTCCCATTCTCACTTGCTGTGAGAAGATCTGAGCGGTCCCAGGACCTCTCCTGTAGAGCAGGGCAGTCGGGCACTATGCAGGGGGAGAACTGCTGTTGTCAGAAAACAAAGTGGTTGTGGTTGTGCTTGATCACTGTATAAACAGCATAGCACTGAGAAGTAGCTCAAAATTCACCTTGAATCATTAATATTAAATTTATGCACTAAGTCTTACCCTAATGGAGCTCATTTACTATACACATATGCTCTTTAATTAGCATGGCCAACATCTGTTACATTTTCCCCATCTTTAAAGCACCAAGTAATATTTTACTCTTGCATGCTAATGTTTGTTATGGCAAGAAAGACTCCACTTCAAGAGGAAAGGCACTTTCTACATTTGTGCCTCAGAGTAACTTTAAATCGTTTATGGTATTTCTATTTAGAATAATTCCAGAGGTGTGTCTATTTATCTCTTGCATTAAAATTCAAGAAAAAGGTTTAGCTTTTGGCTTGCCTTGGGGGCTAAGCTGTGCAGCAGACATGCTTCTCTGAGATAATTTGTTTTCTAATTGCCATTCGTTTGCTGAAATACAATTAAAGTTATTGCTCTAATATTAACATCAACATCTTGATTGCCTTATCAGAATATGAATATGTATTTTTCTTACTCTGCTTAGAGACATCTTTCACTAACTTTCTCTGAACATGTAGCTCTTAATTAAAGAGAATTTTTAATTCATCTGTAGCAGCATTTTTCCATCAGCTGTTACCAGTTTGCTGCAGGTTTGTACCTCACAGTTGCGTCCTGGATGAGTTCACATACCATCCTTACACCTGGGCATGTGTTAGTCTTCAATAGCTGCTTGTACAAATCATTTGAGTTTTGTGTAATTGCCAAAATTAAGTTTGAAAGTAGGGAAATTAGGGACAAACACAGATTTTGTTAAGAACTGGAATATGGCAAGTGGTTCTATGAAAGCTCCGCCCAGCCAGATTATCTAAAGTACACCACGTGGATAGGGGCACTAACCCCTCAAGATGAGGAAGGTATTAATTACTTGGTGTACTTAAAATAATGAGGAGGAGGTGTTACTAAGCAGTACAGTCTATTTTGTCCATGTTTTAGAGAACCATTTATTTACTGTAGATTACGGGATTAGAAAAAAAAAAGAGCACAGTTCTATTTTTAGAAGTCTTTATAAACTTATTTACTTCATTTTTCTTTTTAACATTGCTTTACAAAGATTTTTAATGAACAGTATTCCTTCGGTCAGTAGAAGAAGAATGTTCCACTTGAGATGGCAAAAAACAGATACATTGAAGAAGCAGTTCCATTGAGTGATGAAATTGTTCTTTTTACTGAAAAGGTCCTTTTAAAATCTTCTTTTTTTCTCATTTAGTGATTTTCATTTTATGATAGTGTATTTCCCATACCTCATTAGTTTCTGAGCACATGTAGATATCCCACTGAGTTACACAGAAAATTATTTTGAATATGATAGAAATGCAAAATTGAATCTTAGTTTTGAAAAATAATAATGAAATTGACGTTTATCCTCTAGCGAGTTGTTCTCCAAAATGAATTCAGTGTAATAATAATCAGCAAAAATTAATCTGCAACTTACATAATTTGGGGGTGATTGTTCCATGTTATAGGGTTTCATATCTTAAAATTGAAACAGCAGCCTTTACAGACCTCAACTTGTGGGGATCAAGTGTTTGTTCTGGAGGAAAAGCTTTTATATCTTAAAGTAGGATTCTGAAACATACTGAGATCTTTCCTTTTAGTTCTTATGCTACCACAAGTAAATCTGGGGTTGTTCCACGTTGCCTCCATGATATTATGATGAAGGGACTCCTGATCTTGTAGCTATGATCATTTCAGTTTCCTTTGGGCACATTTCTATGAACTATCCAGAAGCTGCTATTGGGGACAGACATTGATGTCTGAGCTACAGGTCATTACTGGAGAATTGGACAACAATTAGTAACCACAGATGGGAGAAGAATGCCATAGACTGGCTGTGCTTCCTGTAAATGGAAAAGAAGGAAGACAAAAGAGATTGTTGAAGTTCATTATATTAACTGTATGTCTGCAAAGAAGGATGAGTAGCTGGCTAGGACCAGAATTTTTTTTCTACACACTGGAGTTTCAAAACTCTATGCAAGTTTCACAGTGAATTTTATACCATCATATAACATTAATTCAGATCAGACCAGATCATGGTGCAGATAAGAGCATCTAGAAGTTCTTTATCTGTTTGTGAAGTATACTAACACACTTTTAGTACTGTTTTACTTCATGAATAGATACTCATCAGAATTATTAAAGGTTTAGTGCATCAGTGAAGTGGCTTCAAGTAACAGAGAACAATCAACCTACAGAAGACAATATGCTATTTGAAAAACCTGTTTCCAGACCACACATTAACAGTTCTTAAGTTTCTAATCTTTAAATTTTGAGACATAAGACGAATAATACTAGTGATAAAACTGGCTTTGTCTATGCTTCTATAAAAACAGATCCACTCTGCTGTAATTGTTGGCTTAGAAAAAAAGTGCTTTTGCTGATAATCCTTGGAGAAATTTTTCAATTTAAAAAATAGCAAAACTGCCAGACATACTCTGCTATGATGAAACTCTAAGGATCACTCCTTATTAGCGCAGCTATTGTGGAAGTTTTTCATATGAGTCCTGCTGGGATAAAATACTTATTTAGAAGTTTACACAGAAGTAACTAGAAGCCTTGTGGAGTTTACAAGCTCTTTCATGTTTCAAGAAACCAGTCTTTCCTATTGCTATGCTGTCTCATGTTTGGAATTGCCTAAAGTGCCTTTTTAGTGCATAGATGATGCATAAAAATCAGCTTGCCTGATTGATTTCAGTGAGCAGTTCCAAGGTCAAATGTTATTCAGCTGTAAAATTATCTATTAAATTTTTTTACTAAGGGAAACCATCTGAGCATTGAAGGACAAGATAATAGTCCATTTACAGAATACAAAAGAATGCATTTTGATTGTTCAGCACATCATAACAATAGAGATGTGCTTTGCTTCTCAACTTTTATTTATAGCATTACAAATCTTGGGATGATCACCGGTTGTGAACAACATATAGATAGAAAGGAAGGACTATTGAAATGTAGATCTAGATATCTCACAAGTGTATACAGAATAATTAGACTTGGGAAAAGGGATGAGAGCTTAAGCTTTCTACAAATTTGCCTAAACAAAGAAGTGAAATCATAAAAAAAAAAACAAAAAAAAAACCAAAACCAAAAACCATTAAAAACAACGTGTGACAAAAAAATAAATTTTGGAAGTTGCTTTTAGAGCACATTGACAAAGCAAACTAAACTCCTGTGGTTCTAGCTAGAGGTAACATTTTCCAGCAGTTTCAGTTTTTCATGAAGATGAGCTGCTGTGTTCTTATTTTTGGAGATATTTTTAAGCTTTCATATGTTGCCTCCGCGGACGAAGAACAGGTTTTTGGTTTTTTTCTTTTTTCAAAGTGTTTTAGCAAAAACCCTTTTTTGTTTGAATTAGTAGTTTTAGTTTTATCTTTTTTACGATGAAATTTCGGTCATTCCTGCAGACAAAGCCATAGTAAAGTTGCATTTTCAGGCAGTAAAACCTTAGGCAGTGCATGCCTCTTTAAGCCATGTTCTAAGAGCCTGTAAGCTATTACGTTAATGTGTAGGAAAAGAGTAAATAAAGTCCTTCTGCTTCTTCATAGGCACCCCAGTAAGGTCACTTGGTTCAGAGAGTGCAACTGTGAGAGCTGAAACCTCCCAGGCAGAGCAGTGTGGAGCGGAGAAAGCACTACAAACTCTGAAAGGTATTTGGCTGCTCTGTATGATCCACTTTTCCTGAAGCAAGAAGTGCAATCTTGATTTCCACGAAAACAGCTCCTCTCCAGGTTGCTTGCATTCCCTCATTCAGGGACACCTGGATTCTCTCAGTGCCTCTCATTACTTCCCAATCTTCATCAGAAGATTATGTTAATTTAGATTATGACTTTGAGAAACCTTATTGAATTTGAGGAGTCCTGGTTCTGCAATTAGGTGGTGTAATTAGGGTCTAGAAGAGCACAGCCAATACAGGGATAAGCATGAACTACTCCTACCTTCTTTTGTGCATACAGCAATGGTCAACATCAGCAATTTATCTAGATATCTAAGAATTTTCCTAGTGAAAACTTACAGTTTTACCTCAGACATGAACACATCTCCATTACCTCCTTCATTTAGCTAGTCAACAGATGATTTGCCAAAGAAATCTGATAGCAGTTACTAATATTCTGTGCACACAGCATAATCTCTAACTTTGTGATAATGCTCTGAGATAACCATTTTCATGTGAGCAATTACTTTCTCACCTGGTGATTGTAAAAATGTTTCCAAACAAATTGTAACATATTCCCTACTATTACATGGATATTTCCCCTGGGACTGTGCAGATAACACAGATGTGGCAGGATAACTGGCATTCTTTTATAATGTAGTAAAACAAATTGTGTTTTTATAGCATGGCCTTAATATACAGTAACACAAAACTCTTTAGAGAGGCATCAACAGTAAACTGAAGTTAGAAGGAAAATTTTACCGACAAGTTGCAAAGAGGTTGTTGAGATTTCGGTAACGATGAGGTGTGTGACTGAACTACCAATATGAGTTCAGGCAAATGAAAATGAAGCTATGAAGCATGTTAACAAAAGTGAATGATTTTTATGCCCTTATTTCTGTGATTAAGATTTTACATATTAACATACAATTTGTCAGTCTAGATGAACGTAATAGAGTAATAGTTACAGCTCTGTATGTTTAGAATGATGGGGAGAATGGATCTTATCATTTATCTAGTTCTTTCTTGACAACAGCTGAACATTTATTACAGTGGTGTGGAAAGGACTGTTTCTATTTGACATTAAAATTATGACTCGTGGTTTTATCATAATTGTTTTTAACTATTTCTCTGAGAAGCAATCAGCGACTCAACTGCTGCAGAAGCGAGGCAGGGAGAGATATATTCTAGTAGCTTATCTGATTGCTGGCAATAATAAACTTTTACTTTTTTTTTCCTATAACCTTATATCTTTCAAGCAGCATGGCCATAACTAACTGCAATTAGTAGTACAGCAGTCTCTCGGACAGACAGATAACCAGACAGCTCCTGCACTGCTGTCCTCAGCATTTTTCTATTAGGTAGTCATAATCAGTTGTGTGCTTTTTGTCAGGGTGCTGAGTGTCATTATAATCCTGTCTGAAAATTGGAATTTTAAAGGAATATGATCTAATATCTATGTTCCCTGTTGCAGAGCATTCTCTCTCTGTCTCTATATAATTTGAGTGCTTTTATGCATAGAAAATCTTTGGTAATTAAAAAGCAGAGTTATTTACAGAATTCTGGTGTAATAAAGATCTTAAGTATGCTTTTAATATAGCTCTGTTATCTACTTTATTACATGCAGTGTGTCACCTTAACCAGAGGAATACATTCTCAAATAGACTGTGTACAGAAAAGCCAATCGGTAATTTTGCTTAGACTGCTAATTCGGAAGTATAATGAATTACAGTTTAACAAAGAGTGCATATCATAGGCTTCATTGGAAACCTGGATTCTGTTTGTGTTTGTTTACATATTTTTCTTACCTCCCTTCATAGTGTCTCTTCGGCACTCCATTCCTCTAGCCATGGCGTTTGCTGCTCTCAAGTTTTCCATAGTTTTTGGACCAGCCAGGCAAACTGAGCGGATTGCAGGTAGGGAGCAGGATTAGTTCAAGGAAAATGTTCTGGTCATTCCTTTGCAGCATACCACTTTCATAGGCTTACTGGGTAACAGTAAGTGCATTCTGTTAACAAGTCTGTAAAATTCATGTTCGGATTACTCTCCTTTCTCATAGACCTTCTGGTTTGTTTCTTTTTTTGGGGGTTAATTGGTACTTTTCTCCCTTTTGAAACCTTTGCAAGTAGTTCAGGCCTTTAGACAAAGAACTGTCTTTCATAACTTTCAGTTAATGTATTTACTATTCTTATTTGAAGAGATGAATGTTTTTACAGTTTAATCAATATGCCAGTAAGATCAGAGCTTAGTGAGGACTCCAAATGGCTGCAAAGATTTGGAAGTGGTTTTAATGAACACTCAGCAGGCAAGAAAATATGCTTTTATGTATATTCAAAACAAAAATATACAAGCTGAGGAGAAAAAAGGCAGGCGATAGCCAACCTTATTAAATGAGAAGTGGCTATGAAATTATTTATTTCATCTAAACTAAATAACGGCACTTATTGGCTTTCCATATGAAGCACAAGAGAAGTTTTCAGCGTGTTTATGAAACAATGACCTGCTTTTATAAAGAATGACATGGTTTTAATTAAATAAGTCTTTTTTTTTTTATTTAAGATTTTTTTCCTCAAGGGCAGACTGATTACAAGCCATACCCATATCCTAGGGGTCTGAGTTCCCACTCTATTTGTACTGAAGTATACTTATTTCTAATATGGTATACAAGATTCTGTATCTTCTATTTATAATAGAATTTATCATACAAATTGTAGTGTATTGTATTTATTGATAATACTTTGTTAACTTAGTTTTGTGAAGTGTCCAAAAACAGTAAGAGACTGTCTCTGTGGTATTTCTTCTGAAATCCATTTCTAGAATCCCACTATTTTTTTAAGAGCTCTTTCCACAGACCCTTTAGGAATCCGTGTCTGGCAGAGATGTGTGCATGATGTGCTCTCCTGCATGCAGCATTCCATGATGTCCCAGGGCATTTAAATGATTCAATTGGCCTCATGCCCAGAAGGAAATGAGTTGAGATATGTGATGGAGTCTGTGCAGATGGACAGGTGGATGTGGAAAGGGGATACAAGGCTGGCTGGGTAAGGAAAGGACTGTGCAGTACATCAGACAGAGTTCAAGCCCTGTAATTTGAAAGGTGATTTCAAGTCCCTGCTCTGCTATACGCTGTGTGTGAACTTCGACAAATCACTTAGTCCCTGTGTGCTTCAGTTCTCTATCTGTAAAATGGATATAATAGCATTTACCTACCCGTGGGGTTATTGTGAGGACAGCTTCATTAAAGGTGTAAGTAACTTAGAAACCTTTCCACTAGATGCACATAAGAAGAATAGCAGAAACCTGGGGTCACCTCTCAACTCAGCAAAACAACCACACAAGCATTTCATGTTAATTTTTTTTTTTCCCTAGCAAAAATTTGAAGCTTTTGAACAAAAATGAACACAGAAACATGGAAAATAAATTCTTAAACTGTTCTCAGAAAGATAAATTCCAGACCAGTTTGCAAAGCCTGAACAAGAACTCTCATGTGTTTCCTGAGCCGTTAGTGGAGTCTGTCATTGGGCTAATGACTGTCTTTCAGCATCGTCCAAACCTCCCTTGATGGTTTCAGAAGTCAGAACAAAACCAGGTAATCACCATTATGGAAAAAGCACACCTTTTACAATGAGGCTTTTCTGTGACATAACTACAGGGCAAATAATAAGGAAGTCATGCTACACTGTTCAAGTGCTCTTTTCTGTCTCTTGTAATTTAAGGACAGTGGGGAAAGGATCAACTGCTACTTTTTCCTCTAAAAACAGGATGAGTTTTTAGATTTGCTTTAACTACCTGGTCAGTTATGATTTAAAAAAATAATTTTGGGTGGTAAAATCAAGCTGGTAGTTGGAAAATAAGCTAGAGCTTTAAGAGAGATGGGTTCAAGCCATTTTGTAAGAATCTAGAAAAATAGTCAGGGCTAAATTCATCAAACTTTGGATTCTCAAATTCTTCCTTAGCTAAACCCTGAATATAGAAGCACCTGCCATCCCATGTGCAAAAGTTTCTAGCAGTGATTTTCTCTAGGGACCCTGAGATGTTTAAAACTTTGTGTAGGATGGAGATGTTTGCTATATTCCCTGAGTATTCACAAACAAGCTAGTCTTCATGAAAGGAAGGCTCAAATCTTTTCTACCAAGCGGCCTTTCAATAGCTCAAGGGGGTCTATGAGAAGAAAGAGGACAGACTTTTTAGCAATATCATTTGTGATAGAACTGGAGAAATGGTTTCGAACTAAAAGAGAGAAGTTTTACATTGGACATAATGAAATTTTTTACAGTGAGAGTGGTGAGTTGTGGGCAACAGTTGCTCACACAGATGGAAACCCCGTCCTTAGAAACATTCAAGATCAAACTGGACCAGGCTCTGAGCAGCTTGATGGAGCTGTAGGTGTCCCTCATCATTGCAGAGGAGTTGGGCCAGATGACCTTCAAAGGTCCTTTCCAACTCAAATGATTGTACATGTCTATGATTTAGTAGATTGGACTTTTCAATCTTTTATTGTTTCTGCTAATCTTAAGAGAATCATAGAATCATAGAATCATAGAATCACCAAGGTTGGAAAAGACCTAAAAGATCATCCAGTCCAACCGTTCACCTATTCCCAATAGCTCCTACTAAACCATGTCCCTCAATACAACATCCAGTCTTTCCTTGAACACCCCCAGGGTCGGTGACTCCACCACCTCCCTGGGCATCCATTCCAGTGCCTGACCACCCTTTCCGAAAAGTAATACTTCCTCATGTCCAGCCTGAATCTCCCCTGCCGTAGCTTGAAGCCATTCCCCCTGGTCCTATCACTAATGACACGAGAGAAGAGGCCGACCCCCAGCTCACTACAGCCTCCCTTCAGGAAGTTATAGAGAGCAATGAGGTCTCCCCTGAGCCTCCTCTTCTCCAGGCTGAACATTCCCAGCTCCTTCAGCCTCTCCTCATATGGCCTGTGTTCCAGACCCCTCACCAGCTTTGTCGCCCTCCTTTGAACACGTTCCATGGTCACTCTGCCCAAGAAGTTGTTCTCTCATTGTTGAGGCTGTTCTGTTCAAGATCCCTAATAAAATACAAATGCATGTGTAAGGAGGAGAACATATTCTAGGATTCACTGCTCTTACAGTGGCCGTAACTGAACCCTTTGAAATGTGTTAAGGCTTCAGACCTTAACAATCACAGTTAAGAATCTGAATGAAATTTCAAAAGGCTCAACCAAAGTATTGAAAAAGCTGTGAAACATTGCTTTTCACCCCAAAATAAAATATGTTAGTGTTTCCTTGTGTATCTTAATGTCTCCTTGTGTCAGATACACAAGCCAGTCTGACTGTATAGAATATTACTGGTGTGAATTGTAAACTGCTTTATACCTTCTGAACTTGGTGACAGGATAAAAAGATTTTCCTATAATGGCAAAAGAGAATTGCAATCATTTGGAAGCTGCAGACTGTTCCTTTAGTGAAAGATTGGGTGCCCAGTTTAATTGGTTGTGCTTCTCTAGAAAAAAATAGCACACTCATTAAAACATCAAAACTCTAGGTTCCAAGATATCTGCTTTTTTGAATTACAGCATGTGTAGAATACGAGAGTTGATAATATTTCACCCTGATTATACTTTTGTAACCACCATTTATAATTTGCAGGCAATCTGTGGGGGACAGGAAAGCTCTGCGTATTATTGATTTACACTGTTGAGATCAATGTTATAAGCATATTCACATTTGTAAAATAGATGGAATGGCTTTATTCTTCTCCCTGAAGTCCTAAATCAATGTGGAGCTTGTTTTCTCCTTTGTTTCTTTCTGGCTTTTTATTACAAAAATTGAAAAACTCAAAATATTAAAATATGCATATTGCCTAGTCTGCCATTGCCTGAGCTGTACTGTGAGTAAAGAATACCATACAGGTATTTCATTTCAGCAATGTATTTATAATCGTGTCCTCTGTAGGAAAATATCCCAGAGTGTTTTATGACAAATCATAAAATATTACAAAGACAATAACTGCAGTGGGGGAGGGAATGTTACGTAGGGAAGCAAGGATTTCACTTTATTATGCAGCAAATTAAATATCAGACGCAAGGGTTTCATTTGGCAGCTGCAATACCACCACGTGCTCTTGTGCACTGCAGAACATGGCGACAAGTGCTTACATAGCATGGGCATGAGCCAGACAGCCATGACTGTAATAAGCATGGAGGCCTTTTTTTCCCTTTCAGAATACAACCATTTTAATATTGTGGACACCTTCAGTTTGTTCTCCCACCTTACATTTTATTAGCAACAACAAGAGCACATTGTTTGTGTACAGTTCCATGTTGCGCTTCAACTAAGAGCTTCGTTTTGTCTTCTGAAGGTCCCACTCAGACAACTATGAGGGTGCAGATGTTTAAACCCCAGTTGGATTTGGATAATCATGTTTTCTATTCACTGCACTGATGAACATTGTTCTCATGTTAGATGTGATGGCTTCCAAGTACTTTGATTTTTAATAGGTTTTTAAGATTTAACTGGAATGTCTTCTACATAATTACAGATCTGGTTGCAAGGGATAGGACTCCAGAAGTTTTCTTGACTTCCTGTGCTCTCACTGCATATTATGCCTTTTATGATAGGGTTTGTCATATTTGAGGAACTCCTAAGGCTATTCTAAATGTTTTGAAAATCTCTTATTTTTTTTTCTTTTTTCCTCTCATCTCCTCCCTTTTCTCCTATTTTTTTAGCATGCAACTGGACAGAAAATTGGTCTAAATATATGATATTAGTCTCATTACAACATATGTTTGTAAGACAGGCAGTAATCATACACATAGAGAGAGGGAGAGATTTACATATCTTTGGTCTTTCTTTATGTGCAGCATTTTGAAAAGAATATGGAGTCTCTCTCCTTTTTGAAAATTCTCTTTTGAAAAGAATTGTTCTCTCTCCTTTTTACTAAGGTTCCACTAAAGAGTCGAGAGATTCAGAAGATTCTTTCTCCTTTTGATTGTAAGGAGTTTATTTAGAACTCAACAATAAATATCAGATGCTTAATTTATTCTTTCCAGTACTGAGTCATTGACTTTATCATCTTGTGCAGTGTGCCTTACACTTCGAGTAGTAATCCTCCTCCCTGAAATTCTGTCTTCAGGGACAAAATTGTTGCACAATCTAAGATTTCTGTCCTTATCTCCTCTCTTTCATCTTCTATGCCAGTTTTTCTAAATTTTATCATGACAGTTTAGGAATTCTAATTGTTAAACTTGAATTCTTACGTACTGCTAAGATTCTCCACACAGGAGTAAATTTCACTGGATTCGTTCCAATACAGGTGTTGGGTTCCTTATAATTATTTCCTAAAGCAGTTTCATTTGTGCATCTCTCTGAGAGGCTTACCTGGCCGACTGTCAATTTATTTGGAATTCTGGGACAGCTCTCAGCTCACTTTAAAGCTGTGTCAATCTTCAGGTAGTGTTATTTCTTGATCCTCTTTTATATGAAACTGATTCCCTTTGATACCTATCTGGCATTTTTTTTATATATAGTTTTATTTTCTTCTGGTGTCATTTTCTGGTTAAAAAAGTGTTTAGTGTTCTATGCATCTTTTTTTCTCACTATAGTATTCCTTTCAAACCTTACAAGCATTTTTTTCTTTTATTACGCATATTATAGAAACAATGTCAGATACAATTTCAGCCTACTCTTTCTTTTCCTTATCACTGGTACTCTTTTTAATTTCATTTACTCCTATATACCATTTTGTGTGTGTTTTTGCTCCTTAACTTTTGATACTCTTTGAAGTTAGAAATATTTGTTGTAGTATTTTCTGCCAGATGTCATGGTGGGCAATAATAACATCTAGGTCATATTTTAATATCCAGAAACAATTTTCATTTTTCTTCTGAGTTTTCTTTGTTCACTTCTTCATTCTATTTCCTTTTACCCTACACTTATGTGACTTCTCTAAAGCTCCAGTTTAATGTCCTCACTTAGAAATCTTCCTCATTTAAGATAAACAAAACCAATAGGACTGGTTTCGATCTAGCAACTTGATCGTGCCTGGCTTCCTGCCAAATCTCATTGATTCCTTTTTAGCTTTTCTTTCCTTACTACATTGTGTACAGATTCTTCTTATAAACCTTCATCATACTTGAGTTGTTCCTCTTCAGAATTCATGTCAAATGAACTGAAAACTGTGATAACTAACTACTTTCACATCTATGTTGTTTGGTTTTGATTGGTTAAACCTCTCTCAGATCACAGTTTTTTTCTGCCAGTTTTTTTTCATTCAGTATCTTTATTTCTGTATTACAGCTGTTTCTCTGTAATGCATGCAGTGCTAGATGTCATCTAGCATACATCTCAGATGTAAACCATTTTCCCACACAACTTAGAATATTCTCTTTAAAATTCTTAAGATTTCTACAACACTCTGATATCGTCAGAACATAGCACTTATGTCTTTGTTCCAAGGCAACTACATCAGGTACATTTTGGGCTGAATCACCATAAGAATTCTCAGGTCAGTTAAAAAAAAAAAAGGCTGAAAAAATGTAGCCTAGAACCTTGAAAACTTCATAGAATCATAAGAGTCAGAAGGTTGGAAAGGACCTACAGGATCAACTAGTCCAATCATCCTCCTATTACCATTACTGTTCACTAAGCTACTAAACCATATCTCATAGCACCTCATCAACTCAGCTCTCTAGTCTTATACATTCAGTGCATGTTTAAATGTCCAGTCATGCAGGGTTGAGGATGTGTATTAAACTCTTTATATCTTTGTTCTGGTAACTGAAATCTTTCGCGTACTGATGTCCAGATGAAACTGGATTTCTTATACTTACGTAAGGAATATGCTATTGAATAGGACTTCTAAATTCTGCCACAAGATCTCTGATCAGCGTTAATACACATTCTAGGAAGAATATTCTTGAAGATACTGGCTATCAAATGGTAAATTTGTATGTGTTAACAGAGTTTTCAATGGCAGTTTAGCAATCTGGCAGCTAAGGTCTTCTAGCAAGCAATTCTAAATAAGCAGCATATTTTGCATTTAGTAAGGGACTGTATGACATCTGTTCTAGGATGCAGTTGTTCTTCTAGTATGTTTCTGTCGCAACTTTAACAGCAAGTATGCCAAGAGGAAGAGCAACACTTGCAGAGAGTTTTAAGAGATTATACAAGGTATGTATCTGCATTCTCCGCACACTGACCCCTAGGGAACTGGAGATTTACTTAAACTCTTGCCTTACGTGAAACTTTCCAAACACAGTTGAGAATAACAGCAGATTACTGTGTGAAAAAGTCTTGTATTTCTTCGTTATAAAGTCTGTTCAAGAGATTACAAATTCTGAAACAAAAACGCTTCACTTCAAAAAATCTCTGTGGGAGACTAATAGCGAATAAAGAACACTGTGAGAAGGAAAATGAAGGCAAATTTAAATTTGTCTGTCATCCTAATTAAAAGCAGGTTGTAAAATAATCTAGGAAAGAATTATCATTAAAATTTACTTGAAAAGTAAAAAGGCTGCTGATGAATCAAAAAGGAAAATACTGTATGCATATATCACCTGTATTTTCCTTTTTAGATATAATTATATCCTGTTAAGACCAACAGGAAAGCATGCATTCATTTCTAAGTCTCAAGGTTAATAAGCATTTCAACCATCGAATATTTGTATTGCCACATTTCCATTTTATACATTAACAACTCTTGATTTCACTGATGAATTGATGTAAGTTTTCAATAGGTAGGAGTTACAGGAATTATGAATCTACATGATCTACTGGAAGGTGTCCCTGCCCATGGGAGGAGGATAGGAACTGTATGGTCTTTAAGGTCCCTTCCCATCCAAACCATTCTATGACTATGAAATAAGCAATACTGTCAAGTTACCAGTTAAAACTTACCTTGAAAGGTATTCCAGTATTAAAATACTGGGGAAAAAAATTAGATGCTTTGGAGTAATTGCTGTTGGAATCTATGCATGCTACCTTCAGTCTAAATGTATTGAAAAGCAACAGGTGCTTAGGTTCTTTTTTGAGATGTGACTGACTGCTGATGGCAGTGTGCCAGTACATGAAGATAACTCAAACAGCTTTCCACTACATTCTCTTCTGGCAATAGATGCTACTCCCATCCTATCTATTCTGTATTATATATATACCAGGAAAGGAGGGTATGGTTAATCTAAGAAGAAGTAACCACTCAAGTTAATCATGAATCATCACTTGTCTTCATTAGAATAATAGAATTATTAAGGATGAGAGGAACTACTAAGATCCTCTAGTCTAAACATCATCCCCACTAAGCCATGTCCCTAAGTGCCACAATACCCTTTTCCTGAACACCTTCAGAGATAGTGACCCCACCCTTTTCCTGGGCAGCCTGTACCAATGCCTTACCACTCTTTTTGAGAATAATTTTTTCCTAAGTCACTGCTTGCTATGCTCATGGTCTCATTTAATTCAAAACATAAACTCAAATTTATATCTGGGTATAAACAGAGTGAGGAGAAAAAGAACAGATCTTAACAACGACTGAGGAGTTCGAGGAACTAAAGATGACAGATCCTAAAGAGCCTAGCATTTATGATGTGGGTGGGGAAGAGATGGGGAATGGTAAGAGGTTCATCTAACTCGCAGAAAAGATACAAAAAAGTTGGAGCATTCTTTTGGCTTTGTATTGGAAACAGAAGAAAAACAAGTCCAGTAATTCAAGTATTGTTGCTATAGTAATATGCTTGAGGTAGCAACCTGATACACACTTTTGAAATTTGCTGTAGGATACATTCTATCTATAGTGACCCATAGAAATCTAGCTGAAAAAATCCAGCCATGCCCCAGTCAGTGATTTCACATAATTGCTTCTTGTGTGATTTGGTTATAGCTCACCATTCATCCATACACATCATCAAAGGGAGGTAAGAAAGAAGAGCAGACACACATACAGTCCTCAGAGAACTCACTCCTTGTGCATTTGTAGCACCAGTAGGATGCATTGCTGTCTCCTTTTCCCCTCTCATCCCTTGTTTATGCGTTCTCACTGCAGGATGGATGCTACTCACTAGCCTGCCTTCTAACCCTCTTGATTCATTTAGAGATTTCTACCCATTGACAGTGATTTCCCTCTTTTCTGTGGAGTCACTTTTATTGCACCCTTTATCCTAGTCAACTCCTTTTTTTTACAGTCTTTCTCATATTTTCTCAATTTCACTTTTTTCCTACTGATTGACTTCCTCTTTTTCTTCCAACTAATCTTGTTTCAATTTTTTCCTTTGCTGTGAAAAAGACATTGCCAAAATGTCACCTCTAATCTTGTTTCCTGTTTCTAGCATGTAATTTATTAATCCTCTCTCTCCCTTTTTTCCCTTTTACTGAGCAGCCTACATGCTAATACAGCTCAAGTTTTACTTTCAGATTGTCAAATAAATAATTTCACAAGTCTTAAGTGTTGGAGAAAAATAAAAATGAGCTTTGAAATAATGATCACTCCTGTCTTTCCAACACGGCACTTGAGTTTAGATCTATACAAATCACTTTATTCAGGGATAGTATAGCTGTCCCATATATGTTAAATTAATTATTAGATAGGGGCTATTCAATTTAAGGAACTAAGGTGGAAAGCCAGCCTTTATCTGATTGGTAAGAAATACTAAATATGAGCTTCGTCTTACTATAATTCTACTCTCTTAAAAAATAATAGAAGTTTTAAATCTGTAATGTTACTGGGTGTTTTTTTGGAGGTTTTTGTTTTGTTTTGTTTTGTTTTGTTTTTTAATATCACCTTGGTTTTAGTAATAGTTTTTTAGATTTGAGTTGCATTGGTAAGTTCTTTGGCGTTTCCTAGTACTTGTGAACATTTTCATTGGCTCCATAAGTCAAAAGGAAAGAGAAAACTATTGGTTCTTTTGGAGCAGAGATGAAAGAACATGAAATGTAAGCAGTGTTTTTTCTTTGTGCTGGACCTGCTTTAATGTAAAATATTATTTTTACTGATAAATGTTTTACCATTGCTATGTTTAATGGAAGTCATTACTCCCCAGTTTAGCAACTATACTGTCTTTGCAGATCCTCAGATACTGTTTATGCCTCTCTCATTTTTTGACATCTGTTATGACTTTTAGTCTTTTTATCAGAGGTGCTAACTTTGCTATGGAGCAAGAAGTATGTGGAGTACGTGCACTATGACATTTTTCAAGTTACTAACTTAGTATATGCTTCTGTTACTGCAGAGTGATTTCTTACAATATTGCACCAATCTGGTAGCATAAATGCCAGCAGAACCAATACTTAACATCATTTTCAATAGCAAATTTATGTCTATAAGAGCACAGTCTAACATCTAAGCACTAGCCATCCCTACATTTGTTTCCATGTCTGAGAGTCCTTCACATGGACTCTCAGTGTGCAGAGCAAGCCTCCTCAGTGTACTGTCTGCAGTGTGTGCATTACCCCAGACTGTAATAAAGAGACAGACAAGCAGAACAGCAGCTCTGTGGCCAGAGATCGATGTCACCCTGTGTTCTAGGATTATCTCTGCTAAAGCTTTTCATGGAGTTCAGCAGTCTGTCAAGATTAGCTGTTTTGTAAACCCAGGTTGTGTTAGTTTCCTTGAAATGCATGTGTTTAGAAAGCAATTGGTTTAAATATGACTGTATCACTAAGGCAATTAAGCAGCTAAAGACATTTAGTACTTGTTCCTGTCCAGCTTTTGCAGAAGTGCTGGTATCTTTGGTGAGCAGCACAGCAGCTGCAATGGCCATAGATACTGAAGATTACTAACCCAGGCTTCTAACTCTAGTATTTTAAGTACCATTAAGAATGTAAAAGAGATTTCTTGGTTGCTGATTAACTCTTGGAACTTCTTGAAATGTGTATACGTGGTCCTTTGCATGCAGATGTGAGCTTCCTATGCCTTTGCTTAGGACAGTCTGTGCAGCTTCACTAAGCACTGTGTCAGGCGAGCTTCTAAGCTTGAGAAAATGTTTACTGCCTGAGGTGTGATCATCACTGGTATGCCTATGTTGCAGTCTTGCCAGTATGAGCAAAGCAAGCTCCTATCTGCAAGGAAGTAACTGCATAGATCCAGTCCCTCGCCACCAGTTACACTGTCCAGATATCTATCTATGCTTTGGAGCACCCACAAACAATTTCTAACGCTGGAGAGTGTTTCTTGGGAAGAAACTTCAGTATCAATATCAATATACTGGCCTGATCTAAGGAGGTAGACTGGCTAGTCAGCCTGAGAAGTAGTTGTTTCAATCCAGTCTAGAATAGTTCGTGCTTTGATGACTGAGTATCTAGGATTGGGATTAGAGGGAGGATAGGTAAAATTTGTGTCTCCTAAGAGGCTGAAAGATTAGGTTTGCACATTCTGGAACAGGGCTTCCTCAGCCCAGGCTGTTTAAGCTGTATTATCATACTTACCTTATTATATTTATATGAGCTGTAAAACAGCAATGAACTGGGGAAGCAAACGTGAGCTAGTGTTTCACTTACATTAGTGCTCTGCTTATAATAGTTGTTAGTTCTTTACATTGACTTAGTGATCACATTTCCTACAAAATGTAACAGCTTCAGCAGGAGCCACACGGAGGTACTGTGCTGCTCTGGTCAGTATATCAAAGTGGAAGAGAAGCAGGGGAAGAATCATGTTCTGGGTAGGACCTGACATAGCACAGAGTCTTAAAGTGATGCCTGCCTTGGTTCTATGCATGAGACATGAGATACCTACCTCTACATCGCAGCACATTGAGATGCAATCTGTGTGCCAGAGTGCAGTATTTAGGCAAACATTCTAAAAAAGAGTCAACTTTCTTGTTAAGGACTTGTTGCAAACCTAACTATTTTGATTGATTGATATTCATCTTCCTGATGAATGTGAGTTTTAGTTTATCATTTTGTGGTTAATGTCTTTTTGTAACTCTGCTCCAGGTCTTTGAGAAGGTTTCAATTCAGGACAAATTTCATTTGAGAGATTTCCAAGAGATAGAGACAGTTCTCCTCCACATTTGATCTCTTAGCTCCCTTTGCCATTCCAGACTAGAGGGACCCCAAGTGCCCTGCTTCGCACTAAAGAGCCAATCACTCAGGAAGTACATATTGATTATTTAAGTAAGTCTTTCTGCTTTCATAAAATAATGTTTTGTTTTTCATCCCACATGCAGATGTACTGTGACGTTTTTCAAACAGATTCTGAAGTATGTGTAGAGGTAATGCTAAGTAACAGTTTGAAGCACTGATTGAGCACCTGGTGGGAAGGCAGGGCCAACCCAGGGGAGCTCAGGTGCATGCAATGCATCTGAGTGACTGGAAGGGGTGGAGCCAGGATCCACCCCTTCCCAGACCTCATTTAAGGGTTGGCAGTGGAGGCAAAGATATCTAGTTGGACATTCCTGCCTACCAGAAGCCTTCCAAAGGTAAGCACTTTGTTGGTTTTTTTGTTTGTTTGGTTGTTTTTTTTTTGTTTGTTTTTGTTGTTTTTTTTTTTTTTTTTTCCTCCTCTCTCCCCCTCTTTGTGTCTGTGGCTGCTGCGTTTGGGCTTGTTTTCATTTGCTGCAGCCTAGGATTGTGTCACTCCTGTACTACTGATGTACTTTCCATCGCATTATACCATTATTACATTACATTGTGGCACTGGGAGATGACAGCAGATAATAGACATTTGAAATGTTGAAATACAAGCAGTCAGAGACTTATGAACACTATGCTATGGATGTTTGTTTGGGCTTTTTGGGCTTTGGGAACGGTAAGAGTAAGGAAGCCTGCTACTTAAAGGGAATAAAAATGTTCTCCAGTACCAGACAACTAAAAATGAGTATATTTGCCTGTTGCATTAATGATATCTGCAAATAACTGAGCATTTAAATGCCTATTACCAATATCTGTTACTTCTGTGCAGATGTGACTGTTTTCTCTGCCAGTGTTTGCCAATCTACCATGAGTTTCATTCATATTCCATATGGATACATTTTTTTTTTTCTTTGTTTTCCTTTGACATTAATGCGCTGGCAGAGATTTTGAAGTAGTAAAGCAAGGAAATTAACTTACATTTGCTGGCTTGCTAAAGTAAATTAGCTACACTTTTGACTTTCTGTGGTTTTACTCTGAATGGGAGAAGCAATAAAAATGAAATAAGGCTAATCACGGTTGTTCCATGGTTTTCTCTGCGGTGTGTTAAGAGGAGAAGAACCCATAACAAAAAACCCATGAGTTCATATCTGCTTAAAACAGGTCTCTAATTAGCTCCTATAATCGATCTGCCTTCTCTAGCAGGTGAACCAGGTAATTATCTTGTTTATACTCTAGGTGAGTCACAAAATGCTAGATAGCTTTCTCCATATCTTTAAAAGATAATGCATTGTAACAAGTGTTCCCAATATGAATGAACTGCTGCCATAACCCGTACCATCTGTTTCACACACAGCAATGTGAGATCTCATTTTATTCTTTGTTACAAAAAGCTGCAGACATCAAAGAGCTGTCCCTTTGACCACTGTCTCAATCAAAGAATTTTACCTAGATTAATCCTTACTTCCCACTACGACTTTAATGCTGTAGCATTATCAAATGTTTCCTGGCACGAAAAGGAGGAATCCAGTCACAAGTGCTATTTTAAGGGCCAAATCTTGTCACTGTTCACTTCCCACAGGTCTTTTGAGTAGCACAGAAACTCCAAAGTCACTGGTTAATTAGGGGTTAGTTACTTAGGGTGTGAGGCTTTGCAGAGAGGCTGTGGTGCACTATACTTCTTTTACTCAGTATGATGTCACTATCTGTCAGCCTCCAGAAGGCAAAGTTGGTTAAATGCATGGTTAGAAACAACTGACTTAGTACTATCCCTGAATGTTTAATTGCTCATAGGAAGTTCCAGAATCTCATGCGCAGTGTCTTCTCTATTCTTGTGTTACTCCATCTGTGCTTTATTTTCATAATACAGGTATTTCTCTTTCTTGTGTGTTGCCTTATAGTAAGCTCTACTAAGTATACAAAGGAATAATTCTTTTTGATGACCTTTAAAGGGTCACTGCTCTATTTCAAGCCTATGACCAGTAGCACTAATGATGCTATATTTGCAAAGAAAGGACGTTCTGAGCAGTTCTTTCTAGTAACATGTAGAAGTGCTTCATTTTTTCAGTACTAGAGACTTCCTGCTTGTGTTGAATATATGCTTCTTGTTGTGAAAATATAATGCTACATCTTTTCTGTAATCATTAAAACAATGGCATTCCAATTTCTCCCCAAGCTAAACGTAATCCTGTCGTGGGCATGCCCCTATTCCAATTCTCCATGATAGTTGAATTTAAAATTCCTATAAATAAGATCTTTTTTTCTATTTTTTTTTTTTTTTTCCATAGACTTGTCCCTAGCAAATTTAGTTTCAAGGTCTTTTATTTCTGTTTCTAAAGTAATTATCCTCTGGGCCTCTTCCTTTCTTCCTGGTATGATGCTAGACTAATTATTCTTCTTCTAATGAATGCCTGAAATGGATCCCATATGGTGGCATATGTGCCTTCAGATGGAAGCTTCGTTTGAATAAAATAAGGAAATTCTTCTCTTGGGGCTTTCTTAAATTTTTCATTCTGTAACAATGATGAGTGAAATCTGTGCCTTGGGTATAGAAGCAGCCAACTTGCTTTCCATTACACTTTGAGATTTCTCTGAACTGGATATTTTCTTGACTATCTCTCATGTACAATGTCCAGCTGTAGCTGTGAACTCTTACATCACATTATCATGAAGAATTCTTGAATGAGCTGAAGCATCATTACATATGTTATGAGAGCCATTTTTTTTTCCTTGGGGGGGGGGGGGAAGCTATATATACAATCATTTCCCTTGCGGAAATTCTTCATCACCTTTCTCCAGATATATTCCATGGCACGCAGTGGGCATTTTTATTGCCTTGGAGCTCAATTCACATCCTTGTTCTTTCCTTTATTTTGCTTCTTCTTGGTTTGTTCTGCAAACCAATTGCTTGAATCATCTGTAACAGGGCTGTAGATTGGTACTGCTGCATGAAAGATGTACTATAATATGTATTCATAGAAAACAGTAAGTGAAGAGTTATTTTTAAAGAAAAACACTAGTTCTGCATAAATTTATTTTAGCGGTGTAGTACTTGAATCATACTAATTGCTTGTGTAAACATAATCATTTTACTTTGTGTATGTTTTTGTTTTTGCTGTCAGAGACAAAATGGGGAAGTGCTGTATTGATTTTCATTAGAAGGTTTGATCCCAAGTTGATAAAGAAAAGGACAGTAACTAATTGTGCCGCTATTAATTTTGAGCACTGCTTGGATTCAAAAAAAGACCTCCAGCAATGTATGAACCTGCAATCAGGGAGAATATTAGATCAGGAAAAAATGTCTGAGAACTGCAAGGTCTTAGTTTCTGTTTAAATGGAGGGTAATTGCCTCTGGGTGGTCTCAGCTGGAGAATATCAAGTCAACAGCTTTGCAGCACACACACTGTAGCTCTGTGAATGAGGTCTTATTTCTGGCTTGCTGGCATTTTCTTGTTTTGTTGTCTCCTATGAATGAGTAATTGTCAGCGTTCCAATAACTGAGCTCAGGCTTTACATACCAAGAAACAGACTGTAGTTTCTCTAACAATCTTTAAACTTATACATACCTAATACTCAATTTGATTTTGTTCTGTTTTGCACCACTTTGTCCTATTCTGTAAATAATTTTCTGATATAGGTGTGAAGATTTTTAACTGACTAAACCCAGAAGAGTCCCTAGTGATCTGTTCAATACCTTGTGTCCTTTACCTGACTTACAATCACTTGCTACAAATAACCAAGAGGACATAAGCAATTTAGGGGGTAATAATTTATTTCACAGAATACTTGGTTTTGTTTTGTTTTTTTTTCTTCACCGACTCATTGTAGTGACCATACTGAATGCTTAATCCATGGTTCAGACAGCAGTTTCTTGTTCAACTTTCTTATTCAAGTCTCACTGTCATTTTCTGTTGGGGCAGTATTTGCATATAGAACCCTTGATGAAAGATCAGTAACAACAGGATTAGGGAAAAAGATGATTTCTTATGCGTATCATAATCCTGGCTGTTTTTCCTGCTGGAAGTTGTTTCAGGATGCCATCTTTAACAAGAAATGTTGCTAAAGCTAATAACTAACTGGGAATCTGGAAAGCAGCACCTTTTCTTAGAAAATCAAAGTAGAAGTTTTCAGTCTTGGCTTCAAAGTTAGATCCCTAAATTCTTGTTAAGTATCCAAAATAAATGGTATGATGAAAAATTCCGCTGACCCACAAATCTAATTTTGGCAATATCAGTTATGAGTACTCTGAGCTTTGCAGAAGCAGACCAGAACGCTTTGAGCTATGTAATCAGACATGGCATTTTGTCTCCACTTAAATCTATCTAGAAGCTGTATTTCAGGAGTATCATTCTGGCTATACCAAATGCAGGACACTTATTTTCTTGATGAGGTTAGAAACTTTCTGTTCTCTTCCCAAGATAGTTTACTCACTGAGCCCAGCTCAGGAATTTTAGTAGTTTGCTGTATCAAGAAAACAGATGCAAACTCAGTAATGCTCAAATGCTTCGTGGTACCAGGTCTGACCCAACCTTTTGGGGCCAGAATTAGGGAGCTATAAAGGCACTCAAAATCTGAAGTGATCTGTGGAAATTCTTAAACAGAGTGTAAACTGGGGAGCCATTGCATTTCAGCAGAAGCTAATTGTCTAATCTGCTCTATCAGAAAATGCTGTAGGGCAAGAATCAGAAGAGACATCTAGGTATTCGTATTGGTATTATATCTGATACTGCAGGAGAACATTTTAAAAGCCAGCCAATCAAGTTAGTTTGAAAACTAGATACTAGTTTCATTCTTTGCCTCCTGTCAGGAACCCACAATAGTTACTTAACTGTCTCTTCATAAGGATCTTCTCAAGCAGCACCTTGCTGCTGGGTAGAAAATATCTACTATCCAGCCAAAATTTACTTCTTAGCACCTGAAAAGGGTACATCTGCCATCACAACATCCCTAAATCTCTTTAGGAGTCTTGACTTTTATGCTTTCCATGATCAAAAAAACAACAGCCTGCATGTTGGAATTGCTTTCCCCACTGCAGGTGTGGTATGTTGCAGAGGAAGAATGTAATCACCTGCATCTAATAACATTCCATATATGAGGAAAGATAAAAAGAAAACTTGTTCTACAAATAGGATGGTTTTATTTTCTAATATCCTAGGTGTTGCAAGTCCAGGGAGAAAAAGAAAGGAGGATTGTCCTACTGTTTACAATTCCACTTAATTAATAGCAATCTAATGTAGTGACATTATGACTTCTATTATTAATAACAGTAATATTACTGTTAATATTTGCTATTATAATAATCTAATTATATTATAATAATGCAAAATAATTATTACTATATTAATAATTCTGTGCTCACAGCTCTGTAGCTACAACATAGTCTCTTAAATTTTTCTATTTCTTTCCCTTGCCTATCATCATACATGTATTGAAGCAAAGAATTTTGGAGAGCTCCAAGCAGTATTTTCAAGAACCTCCTTGCAGATTTTCTTTGTCTGATACATTATATTTAAAAATTAATCCAAAGCACCCCCACAAAGATCTGTTGTACTTGCTTAACAAAATGGAGTATTGATTTGCCAAAGCCTAAACAAAGCAGCCTACATGATTCATTGATTAGGAATTTTGGCTCAGTCCATGTGATCATTAACTTCTTTGTCAGATGCATTCATTTATTCATAAGCTTTGTTTATGGCAAGCCCCTTTCACAGGCTTGTTTCAAAATTACAAAAATCAAATGCCTTGTCTACCTTCCATATCACTGAATATGTAAGACAAAACAGAAGGTGCTATCAGCTTCAAAGATTTTATGAGCCTCTTGAAGAATGGAGAAACTCTGGTGGCTTTCATATAAGTCCAGGCTTCAGTATGATTTTTGGAACTGCATAAAATTGTCCAAAAAACAAACAAACCTCCTTCTGCTGTCATGTGGGGAACCCAACCAAACTTGAGGAAGGCAGTGGCTGAACTATCAGAAGTTCCATATATCTTTGCAACATTGTTCAGGAAATGCTGGGTGTGTGACCTAAAGTCATTTTTTTTTTTGATGGACAATTATTGGAATAAAATATGCTTGATGGAAACTTCAGATACACATCTTAAAGGATTACAAAACAGGGTCTGGTTAAAAGTTGTGGCTTAGTCACAAGTTAAGAGCTTTCTGCTTTTTCCCCAGTATATTCCCTCTGGTTTAATGCAAGAAAAGCAACAACAGGCAGGAGTTCCGATTTTTTTTTTGTTTGTTTGTTTGTTTTGTTTTGTTTATAAGATGGCAATGTTTTAGGCTCCAGATTTTGCTGTGTAGCTTAGTAGTAGGCAGGAGGTACTAACAATGAAAAATGAGTTCTTATTATCAATATCTGAGTATTTGCTGTACTTCATTAATCCTGTATCAAAGAGTAACAAGACAGTCATGAAAATGTTATTACAGGGTAATGTAGGGTATGTGCTTACATTGAGTTAAATGCTCTGTGGTAACAGACAGGGTTCACAGCATCTTCCCTGGAACGCAGACAAGTTGGGTGACCCCACAATAGAAGATGGCCTCTGCCATGAGGTGCCATGGGTTAAAAGCATGCTTTGAGATAGTTACCTCCAAAGAGCTGGCATGTTCTCTCACTTAGCTTGTTGTAACTTTGCTGTAAGCCTATCTCTACAGCATGCAGCCTTCTAACATCAAAAATGAGAACAGTGGGAAAAGAAGATTAAGCAGTTTGCAGGTTTTTGTTTTTTTTTTTTCCTTGTTTAAAGAAAGAATAAAGTAATTTCGCTCTCAGTAGTTCACACAACTGAAGTCTAAGGAGTACATTCTGACTTTGGAAGCTTAGGCATCTGTATCTGTAGATGTGGAATTAAGTCTTTCTTTCCAGTGTTTACTCTGGTTCTTGCAAAGATGAGAGTGGAAACCCCATGATCTGAATCAGGGCATTATGGAATAAGTAGGTAGCTGAAACTACTACTGCAGAAGGAAATAGGAGTCTCAGCGAGAACTCTTACATTTTGGGTTGTTTTTTTTTTTCTTCCCATAGATTTTACACACTGAATTTTGGAGTAGACAACTTGCACATAATTGGTATGTGGCTGGGATGATATGGACAGAGAATTGGGTGGGAGAAATGAACTTTTATCTTCACCAGGCTTACTTTGTGTGGCTAAGTTGATCAAAACTCTTGATTAATAAGCCAAAAATTGAGTGTCCTTTCATGCTGTTCTCTGCTCTTTACAAATGATGAACTTGTACCTATCTATCTCCTGCTAACTGCAAGCTCAAACAGACTGATTACACAATATTCTTTATCACATATATGCTTTTTATATATATATAAATATATATATTTATCATATATATATATATATATATATATGATTTTAGATATGAACCTGGCATAAGCACTGATTTTTATGCCAACAATGGAACAGAAAACAGTCTCACAATTTGCCTAAAGCAAAGTTCCTTCACAGTCTGTATTATTATCAATATAAATCACACATCTTCTCTGCAATGGGAGCACATTACAAAATTTTTATGCTCTGGAACATTCATTTAATTTAACTTTTTTCTTAATTTCAGGTTCTATTTATATTTGGACAGAGACAGTCATTTATGATATGCTAAACAGGATATCATTAATATGTACAATGTATTCTCTGCATATACAAAATGTATACACATGTATATCTGCTACAGCAGGCTCAGAGAACCAAAAAAAATTAAAACATTTGTTTAACATTGATGTTGTATATGTGTACATACGTTCTTCTGTTAGCACAATATTTGCTTTGTTTACTTTCATTATGAACTGAGACTGTGCCGCAAGAAATTGGCTTTAAATGAATGCACAATAACTGGCTACAGTGGATAATTTCACGTAGGCACAGAATTACGAAGTAGCCATTTTTAACTTCGACTAGATGACACATTTACTAAACCTTCCATAAATTCATCATTTGGCTGAATCACTTTGAGAATTGTTTTAAATAAATCTATGTGAAAATTAAATTTAAGTTGAAAAGCAGCAGGAAAAAGATGTATAGTAAGTACTTCATCTGTTGTAATAGGACTATTTGGAAGGAATACAAATGCACTTGAAATTGTAAAGAGCATAATTATTTTTCTCCAGAAGCTGAATGAAATAGAGTTTCTGCCTATATAATATTTGATATGAATTATCCTCATAAAATTCAAGTTATATTTATTAAATTCTTTTCCTGGTGCAAGTTTCCAAATGACTTCTCAAAAGTTTTTGTTTTATTGTAATGGCTGTAAAGGACAAAGGAGCTGTCTTAGCTGGGCGGAGCTGTAGTTCAGCTTCTTATCACACTGCCTTAGGCAGGGAACACTAACAGGTGTTAGGTGTATGAAATAGCAATTTTATAAACCTGAGGGGTGTCAGGAAGAGGGCATGGGGAAAATTCTAAACATGAAAGGACCTTAAAGAGGTCACCTAATCCATCATGCTGCCCTGGATTTTTGATCCACCAAGAGGGAAAAGTTCATTCTAACCTCTGACACAAAATCCTACTCTCAGGGTCTCTTTCCTTTTCTATCTTATCTAACACAACTGCAGATATACATATTATCCATATAATGTTTAATCCTTTAAAAAGCCTGTACAGGATTAGTGTATTATAGATGACTGCAAAAGAGCTGGAGGGCCATGTAATATTTTATTGCTAGTAGATGACTGCTGGGATTCTGAGACATTTTGCATTGCTTGGTTTTGGTTGGGAATATCAGCAGGAAGGAGGATATGGCTCCAAAAAGCCATCCATCAAGTGATGCTTAAGAGCTGCTAAGAAACCATGTCAGAATTGTTAACTGTAATGACTCTCTTCCAGACAGCCTATGAAACTTATTGTGACAAGAAATGATTAAGGACTTCCTCCCCCTGAAATATCACCCAATAAACAAAAGCACAGCATTTGATTTGAATACGAATAGTGTGTGTGGTTTTTTTGGGGGGGTGGTGAAAGAGAGCTTGGGGGGCAGTCTGAACACTGAATGACTATGCAGGAGCTGGTTCCAGGACGTAAAGCAGTATGTTTACATCAACATGGTGCTGGGCTGCCTAATGTGTGCTGCTGAGAGGCAGATGGTCTTAGCTCAGAGCTAGCTTTGTTCAACAGCAGCTATACACACGCCATTCTGAATTTGAGCTAGCATCCTCTACAGTGGTTACTACTGTGAAACTGCTCAGTGCTTAGGATAGTACCAGCTCCTGGGAACATTTCTTCAGTTGCCTATTGCTTCTCTTTGTGAAGTCTGCTGCTTCTAAATCTAATGGATTTAGACTATACAAAAAAAAAAAAAAGCTACTCCCCCTTGGTCTACCTGCTCTCTTCCTACATGTTTACAAATCTCTTCTTGTACTTTCTTTCCTTTTTTGGGGGTCTTTAAAGATTTATGCCCACAGCCAAATATCAAATACCAAATGTTTTTCTAGCACTGACCATGCACAGACTTCTGCATGGAGTTTAACCTTCAGGGTAGGAGTGATTGATATCCTGCGTATTGTAGCCCAGGGTGTGATCTAAAAATGAAGTTGTACATTCCCTCTTGAGGAATCCTAAGAGCCAGAGGTACATACTGGACAAGGCAGATTAAGCTATCTATCTGTGTAAACATGACACTTTCCTGAATGACAATGGACAGTTGTACTCCATAGTACCCAACTACTTACTTCTGTGGTTTTGAAGGGTTGTGCCTGTCCAATTCACTGAGCATCCTTTTGTTATAAGAAATCCTAACTAAGAATTTTCATTTTACCACATGCACATCATTCAGAATTTCATATAGTTCCATCATCTTCACCTTCCTTTATCAGGATTTTGCTATTTGCTTTTTTTGAGACAGTTCTGATCTCAGTGCCTATGGATAATAATATTTCTGTGGGTGGATACAGTGTTAATTTAATTAAATGCTGTTTGGGTTCTTTTCTTAAGAAAAACAAGACTAAACTCTTTAGAGACTTAGGTTTAAAAAATAAAACTGTTCTAAACATGCATGAATCAAATGCCTACTTCATAAAAATAAGTTACTGCCTTTGGAAAAGAAACAAATGCAAATGCTAGTTACCATGCTTGAAATAGGTGACAAGAAGTGCCAGCATCTTGGCTCCTGTTGCAGCTTTATTGTCACAAATTGTTAGTTATGTCTGAAAATTATGGATCTCTCTCATTGTGCAAGTTGTGTCTGCCAGTTGGTGCCTGTACACTAGAGTGAGCTTACCTAATTAACAGAATTTTCCATGCAGGACCCAGAATAAGTTTGCATGCTTCCTAAACGTTACCACAGCTGAGGTTCTTCCTTGGTCTCTGGTGGTCTGGAACAACAGCCTTACCAGGTGAGCTAAACGTAGGAGAAGCTGTACAAAGCATGCCTCAATGGAAGTCAGCTTTGGCATATTTAATCTAGCTGTATTTGCCTCTAGCTTTCCCTGACAGATGTAGTCTGCCTCAATCACAAGCAAACTGCACAGCAGACAGAACAGTATTTTTTTAACCCCAGAGTGCTCATCAGATTAAACAAGCCATGGAAACAATGATGTTTATGTGCTACTTGTAATCTTCATCGTTGGCCATCTCAAGCTATTTGCATCTCTTCAGGCAACTGAGTGTGACTTTTCTGGGAAGAGCTGTGTACTATTCAAGCCACATCTAAAGCTCATGGTAAGACGACAGGGGTGCCATCAGGAAACTGCTTTATAGAAACAAGTATTTGAGGGACTCAGACTGATTTCATGTAAGAATTCAAAAAGAAAAGTCAAGAGTAAAAAGCATTCCTGAGAAAAGACAAGCATAACTGCTATTCCCTATCTGCCACCAAATTCAATTTCACATTCTCTACTTTGGGCTTCATTAAACAGCAGTAATCTCACATTTACTGAGTACCCCACTGAATAACGCAGGGCCATGGGGCTTCCTGTATCTTTTTGCCTTGTTGCTGTATATAGACTTCTACACTTTTCTAGTGTAATAAGTGACATAGCACATTTTAATTAAGGTGCAATTCAGAGATTTATACTAAAGTTCAGCTAAAAGCAATTATGGTGGACTCCACTATAGAATAGTATATAGGAATGAATTACAACACAATCGTGAAGCATCTCTCACCTTTGTGAGTAGATGGACAGAATGTAATCATTAAAAAAAAAAAAAAATCCATAACTGTAGTTTGCAATTCAATTTCTTCCCTTCCTTTAAATATCAGTTATTTATATTTTTGTAGGCAAGTCTTGGTTTCTTTCACTGACAGTAGGAATGATAACTTTCTTTATATAGAGAAACAAATTGCTGTAGCCCTCCTAATTGGGGTTTTGATGATTTACAGATCATAGCAGCCACTGCTTTATTAATTAATCCCAAGTTAACACAAACAGCTTTGTTCACAGAATCATTCCAATAGTAAGAAAGACAAATGATAAACTTAATAGCTGTCACTTATTTTAAAGGCTTGAAAACCATCCAAATATGCTTAGATTACTTGGAAAATACGTAATTTTAATTGGTCCTAACCTCTGTAAGATAGTAATGTTCCAAATATTTGCAGACTTTTTCATATTTTAACTTTAAAACTAAATTTTATTTTATCAGTGTATACAGGAGAACATCCTACCTTATAATATGAGATCTGCTCCAAAAGCACTGCCTCCTGTTTTATAGTGTTGATCACAGCAGCAGACGCCAATGTTGGTGCTACAGCAGTAGGGGATGAACCTTCCTTCCAACATTCCGTTACATTTTGTGGCAGTGCTACAGGTGACAGCAGGGGGGCAGTCTGACAAAATGGCATCTGACATGGAAGGTGTGTATGAAGTAAAGGTGTGGAACTGAATTCTTCCATGCAGAAAAAATGGTACCCACTGACGTTCATTGATGATTGCTAAACATTCATGGAGACCAAACAGTGGATGTGAAAACAGCGAGGCAATGAATGGTGCATTTCAGCAGTAGCAACAGTAGTTACCTCCAGTAGTGCAGATTTTTATGAGCTCAGCATGCAGGCTTTTGTTCATCGCTGTCAGGAATGCAGAGCCAACAAGAGTGACCGTTTTGAATAATAGCACAGTGTTACTGTGCTCTTAGTATCTGTTGTAGTTTCCATGGACTTAAATAGGAGGTTTTACTTCTGGAACAACACACACATTAGTTCAAAGTAGCATAGAAGGTTGGTATAGCTGATCTAGAAAGAATGCCTTCTGCATGCCACTTCAAAATTCCTTTTTTTTTTCCTTAAAAATATATTTTGCTTATTCTGATATTTAGATTCTTATTAAAAAAAAAAAAAATTTTTTTTTTTCCTTTACAAAGAGACACAGTAGAAGTGTTCTTCAATGAAAATAAATATGACATATAATGAAGTTATTATGTAACATATTAAGGTATCCTGGATGGAGAGGAACAGTTTCCCTACTTGACTCATTACCCTTTTGTTCTTATATAATTTCTCTCAAAATCAAATGTTTTTGCAGGGAAGATACTAAATCAAGCCACTCACTATTCATTTACATCTAGGTATGGACACAATGGATGCAAGCTTATTTAAAAATCTTATTAGTTATATACTTTTCATTAGTGAACAGTTGCATGTGGCCTGTTTTGAAGAGTCACTGTTAACTTTTCCACATCTCATTTTATCTAGTTAAGCGTGGGATCTAAATGAGCCCTTCCATTTGTGGCATCTGTTATGTTTCCCACTCCAGCCACCCTTTATGCCCCTCCTGCTGGGAGAACCTGAGCTGACACAGTTGCTGCTGGCAGTGTCATTGTCTGCTTTTCATCCAGAAAAATGAGTTCTGTGTCTTAAACACCCTAAAGGAGGCTGAATTGGATGTTTTGTGTCATTCTGCATTTTACTCAACCAGCAAAGGTTTCTCCTTCTCTATTCCCTTCATAGTAGCAAGCATGTTACCCAATAGCAATATTTCAGAAAGGCTCTCAAGGGAAACAGGGCAAATGAGATCAATGCAAAATTGCAAAACTCTAGGATCCAGCATTCTAGAAGCATTGATTTTACTAGGAAAATGATAACCTGAGTTACATGTCATTTTCATCATCTATCTTGCTGTAAAGCTTCCATATTTTCAAGGACTTAATATAGAAAGTACATAAAGTGCTTCTGGATGCGCTGAACATAAGAAAATGAAGCTTTAGGAAAATAGATTGAACATCTGGGGATTTACAGTGAGTGAGGTTTACTCCTGTGTAGAACAGTAACCAAGCTCCCTCTATATTATATCCTTTATATTGTATAATACATTAAACTATATATCCCTTATATTATACTTATATCCTATATTATATCCCTTATATTCTTGTGGTATAAGTAGCACCTTTTAGTAAGCAAGAACTAAATTTAAATGTTAGTATAATTAAGTATAAACCTCAGAAAAGCAATGATTACCTGCAGTTTTTGGAAACATGCAAGCCTTTATTGTTATCAGACACTACTGACCAACTATCAAAGATCACATTGTGTCCTTTCAGCATGAATTGGAGAACCCGTGAATTTTAAGGTGTCTGCTTTCTGTAAGAACTCAGTGAGCTATCTGACCATCATTTGTTCAACAGGATGTGCTCTAGCTGAATACACTTCCCACCTTCTTGGAGCCTGTGAAAGGTTGGGAGTAACCAGTGTATTAACCACTTGGCAATAGAAACCCAAGTCCTTTTCTTCAGGAAACAGTACGTGCACATACACCAGCCTGCCCCCTTCCGTAGGGAAAAGCCTGTTACTCTGATGTTTTCCCTTCACTGCATTCATTCAAAAACACACCTATGAGCTGTTGGTAACAGCTACAAGATTCAGTAGGTGCACGGTAGCTTCTTAGGCCAGTGCAGCTGAATTGAATGAACTACAGTTAAATATCTGTGCCGCATACCTGGTTTTGGAAGTGTCTTTGGAAACCTGTTCTCCCTGCAACAACAAAAACCACCCAAACAACCCAAAAGAGATTAAAGGCACTTCCAGTTTCTCAAAACTATTACGTGTTGTTCTCAGTTCCTTCAAATTAATGTGAGGCAGCTTGGCACATTTAAAGGGAATAAAATGAGACTGGAGGTTTGAGCTCTGATACACTTGACATATTTTGCTGTGATAGGGAGGTTTTGCTTAACAGAAGTTTAATTGCCCCTCGTACAACACTGAGGATAGACTTTCTAGGTCAAGGTCAGGATTCATAGGTGGTGAATAAAAGAGCCCTTCTCTGAATTAGTTCTTGCCCTAAAGACAATCAAATATCTTCCCAGAGCCCACAAGGGAATGCTACTTGCAAAGACCAGATTCTCTTTAGTACTAGCAGACAAAATAGAAGAAAAAAAGAAAAAAAAAAAAAAAAAAAAAAAAAAACTGTTTCAGCACAAAAAGCTCATTTTTAATTTCATGAGAACTTTAAAGTGTGGAAGAACACAAGAGCAATAATCAGCAACTCCTATCCAGAATTCAGAACACAGCAGAGTGCAGGAGGTCTGCTTTGAATTATTTCCCATATTTTAGGGAACCTGAACCTATGTTTTTCCTCTCACCAGGACAGAGTCCCAACCACAAGCTTACATTGTAAAGAGCACAAAATGCTCCCTCATTAGTGTGTCATGCAAAATAAACTATTTCCCTAAAATGACAGAAAAATGCTTTCTTACATACTTACAGAGGTATGCATCATATAACATATAGTGGTGATGAAGAACTCTTTAGAAAGACAGATAAGGATTTAAATTTGAATTTCAATTCCCTGGGTAGAAGAAGCTGTGAACTGAAGTACCTCTTCAGTGAGTAGTTTAGCTACTGAGATAAATGAGAGCAGAAGAAACAGCTACTTTTTAGCCATCTGTTTGAAAGAAGGAAATCTTACATTTGTCTAAAGAAAGCAAGAAATGAAAGCAAGAAAGAAGGTTAGAATTTCCCCTTACCTTAAGTCCACAGAAAGAGGTTATTTAAGATATAGCTGATCATCAGGTTTCCAAACAGGTATCTTAAATGGCTCTCTGCATATGCTTGTTTTTGGACTCCAGTTCCTTATGCATCTATAAAAGCTATGCTGAAAAGGAAAAGAGTAACATTCTTTGTTCAGAATTCTTCATGAAAAACATTTGGTTTTCACTAATACTAATACGATAAGTAGATAAGCATGTTCCGGAAGAAGGCAAATTAAAGCCTCTTGAATCTTAGACAGCTCTGAAAGTAATGTCTCCTATTTATTTCCAATGAAAACTAGAACAGAGACCAAGAGTATAACAACACAGTTTGGTAGAGCAAATTCTCAGCTACAAAGCACTATTTTTCAAAATACTCATCACCGTTTGCTGAGCATTTTTATCAGCCATGAAGATGATACACTTGTAAAAGTCTGTACCACAAAGGTGACCCACTGTTTTGACAGCTGCTATGACAGTGCTGTTACTAGGAAAACATTGTCTATGCAGTTAATTCTTCATCAGCCAAAAAAGATGAAAGTCAGAAGGTGCTAAACCTGCACTATGTGGTGGGTGTGATGGGACATTCCAGTCAAGATTGGCAATGTGCTCCACAGTAGCATGAAGATTGGTGTTACCACGTTGGAAAAGAAAAGTTGTCTTCTCTGTCCTGTCTCTGGAATCTAAAATTTTCACCTTATCATCACAACATAGCAGTCAGAGTTGCCATACCACCAACGTCCATCTCTGATTAATATAATAAAATAGGAGGCACTGATTTGAGAGCAGTATTCATACTAACAAGGGCAAATAAACATGCAATTGTGATGGCTGATTCAGGAGAAAATTCATTTTCCATTGCATAAATTTAGATGTTGCCCTCCACCTGCATGAAACCCAAGTTCCAGGGTCACTAGGCATATGGGACTATCCAAGTACAACTATACAGCAGATTTGTTCATGGTACTTTTTGTACAGCAAATTTTAAAGATACTTAAGATGTATTTTCTTCTATCAGTGCAATTTCTTTACATATTGGAAAACAGAATGTTTGCTCAGAACATATTTTACGTAAATATGGTAATCATTATTGTCAGAACAAAAATATAAACTGAAGTAATCAATTAGATTTCGAATAAACACAGGGCTTGCTATTTTCTCATATCACTTAGTACAATTGTTCTTCTTTCTTAGCTAGCAACAGAACATAAGTGCTTATGAAGCTCTAATACTATCTTACTGAAAAATGCCTTTGCCCATAGTTTAGTAATGGTGCCAATTTTCCCTAAATAAATTACAGAGATATATATAGAAGGCTAGATTGCCAAAGTGCCCACCTAAAATCTAAGAGAATTATCCTTTCCATGCAGTCTTGGAGCTAGAAAATAGGTGTTGGGTTTACAGAGTTGGAGCTGAAGTCACCTACCACTCCTGGAATGTCAGCATGTTCCTACTGGCTTTAGCCCTTATGACTTGCAGTGCCAAGCTAAATACAAGGGACTAAAGACAAATGTGCCCTACCAGACAGTGTTATCTCTGAGTGAGAGGCTTGTGTTGATTTTCTTATTAAGATTTAGACTGGGACCAGCTAGCACCTGTAATAGTTTCTGGAAGGTAAAATTTTTGACCAAATTAAAATCAATGATTTACAAGTGAAAATTATATATTCTGTAATAGAACAAAGGACATCATTTCCTGGGAAACTCTATCTGTGCATTTATCTTTGGAGTGCATTTATTTGAATTATGTATTTAGATAAAAGAGGTATTTCAATTTTATGGCATACCTGCAGCATAGTATGTTGAACTCTCAAAAATTAATCATGTACTAAGCACGCTTTGTGCCTGGTAAAAGATAACAGGTTTTAATAGGTTAGAATTAAGGGACAAAGATTAGGTTAATATTGATGATTTCTTGGCACCATAACATCTCAACCTATTGAAGAAACACTTCTAATATTCAGTGGAATCTCAATAACTTGGTTATATATATGGAATATCTATAGCTTGGTCTCCTAATGGTTAGAAGATTCACAGAAAATCAGAGTGTTTAATAGTACTAGGAAAAGCTATTTACTTGGGAGGAAGTATTCGAAGATACAAACTGACAGACTGTTACCTCTCTTTTCTTTATGGTTCTTGCTGTCTTCATAAACAGATAATCTGAAATGGAAGTTTTATGAGGCAAACAGTGGACAAGTGCAAGTTTACACTTCCTATGATAGTGTTTCAGTTACAATGATTATTACTTGACATATGCAATGAAAGTACTGAAGCTTTTTTGTCGCACAGGTTTGCTGTGTGGGTTATGGTGTTCACACAGATTATGCAGAAATAATATCAGCAGGATTCATTTCAGAGATTTAGTAAATGCTACACAGCAGCTACTAGAATACTCAAATTAGACCAGATGTCATAATGCCAAACTCTCATCCCAGCAGAGTACAATATTAAAAAAAAATGGTTACTTTTGCTTTTAATTTACTACTCTATGGATGAGAGAAATCCCATCTGCTTACTTTATTTTTAAATGAAAACATAAATGTTGTCCTGTGGTGACATTAGACTAGATATTATGTAGAGACAGAGACTCCAAGCAGTTAAGATTTACATTTAACAAATATGTTTTCTTACATGCAACCATCTGCATGATAAAACCAATGAATAAGTTTGTGAAGCTAGCATAAATAGGATTCAAAGTGTGACCTATATTTATGTCATTGTGGGAATAAAAATTTTAGAATTTTAGGAAATCTGAAAACATAATTTTTCCTATGGGGGAAGTCTGGCCACACTGAATAAAGTGAGAAACAGCTGCTGAAAAGATTAGATCTGAAGACTGGAGCAATTCAGCAGGGCTAAAGCATATAACTTTTGAGAGATTTCCCAAGACTTCAGAACCACAAACGAATTCTTAAGTATGTTTCTGATTGCATCCACTGGAGTTCTGGTTTCACAACCAGTACTGTTAAAAACGTGCTGAACACAACAGAGAAATGAAGAGATGTGCTATGCTGTTTTAAAAGGTAAAGGGAAAATTAGAAGCAAATTCTGCACAATTAGAGACTTCAGGAATTGAACTGCTTTCTCCTCTGCAGAACAGCAGAGATTGTTTCAGTGTTTTACATTCCGGTGCAAAACAGTCTGCTGGGCAGACTGAAGGCTGTGCTGCCATTCAGAAAGACCTGGACAGGCTGGAGAGCTGGGCAGAAAAAAACCAGATGAGGTTTAACAGAAGCAAGTGTAGAGTCTTGCATCTGGGGAGGAATAATTGCATGCACCAGTACAGGTTGGGGGATGACCTGCTGGAGAGAAGCTCTGCATAGAGGGACCTCGGTGTCCTGGTGGACGACAGCTTGGCCATGAGCCAGCAGTGTGCCCTTGTGGCCAAAAAGGCCAATGGCATCCTGGGGTGCATTAAAAAGAGTGTGGCCAGCAGGTCAAGGGAGGTGATCCTTCCCCTCTACTCTGCCCTGGTAAGGCCTCATCTGGAGTACTGTGTCCAGTTCTGGGCACCCAGTACAAAAAAGACAAGGATCTCTTGGAAAGAATCCAGCAGAGGGCCACGAAGATGGTGAAGGGCCTGGAGCATCTCTCCTATGAGGAAAGGCTGAGTGAACTGGGTCTGTTCAGCCTTGAGAAAAGGAGACTGAGAGGGCACCTGATCCAGGTCTATAAATATCTATGGTGTGGGGGGCAGAATGGTGAGGCTGGACTCTTTTCAGTGGTGAGTGGAGACAGGACAAGGGGAAACAGCCGGAAACTGCAGCATAGGAAGTTCCGCACCAATGTGCACAAGAACTTCTTTACAGTGAGGTGACGGAGCACTGGAACAGGCTGCCCAGGGAGGTGGTGGAGTCTCCTTCTCTGGAGATGTTAAGACCTGCCTGGATGCCTACTTTTGCGACCTGCTGTAGGGAACCTGCTTTGGCAGGGGGGTTGGACTCGATAATCTCTGGAGGTCCCTTCCAACCCCTACAGTTCTGTGATATTTGATAAACCTGCCACGATGAGCTGAGGCTTTTTAGAAAGACTAAGGTCCATGGATATTGGTGTTTTCTTCTATTTAGAGTAGCCTCCAGACTCAGCTGAGGATGTTCAATGTAACTCTCTCTTTCCTATGAAATTAAAGTCAGCTCACGCTGAGATGCAGAACCCAGGTTTCAGAGGCTCCTGTTTGCATCCATATATAAACTTTATCATACATCTACATCAAGAGCCTCATTTCCTACTTCTTATTATTTGTAGAGCTTCCATTCAAACTGGCCAGAGCTTTCTATATTCCAGTTCCCAGTCGCTAGCCTGAGGTACAGGACCCGAAGAGGTTCCCTAAACCCAGCTCTTGTACACCTTCTCCTACCTGTCAGCCCACCCAGGAAGACTTATCAGAAGATCATTCATCTCCTGCTGAACTGACATTTGAATATCATAGAAGAAAAGACGGTAGCAAAAAAAAAAGACTATTAGATTAAACACAGCATGCATAACTTATAATATGATGGAAAGTATAGTAGTAATACTACAGTGCCAAATTCTTTGGCTGCAGCAAATGAGGACAAGCCCAAACACAGCAGCCATGGGTACAAAAACAAAAGAACAAATCTACTTACCTTTGATAGACCTCACAAAGGCAGAAATCTTCAGTGAGATACTCTTGACTCCACTGCCAACCCTTAAATGAGGTCTGGGAAGGGGTGGATCCTGGTTCCACCCCTTCCAGTCACTCAGATGCATTGCATACACCTGAGCTCCCCTGGGTTGGCCCTGCCTTCCCATCAGGTGCTCAATTACTGCTTCAGGGCATGACTAAGCATTTCCACTACAGAGTGGCAGTCCAGTTAAATCCCTTGAATTGTGGATTCTGATACGTTTCATTCAGGAGTGTAGGTAGGAATTTAAGTATAAATCCCCCTTTTAATTTGAGTGTCAAATGAATAACTTGAGAAAGGACTGATTGCTGCTATATGTGAAGATATCACATATTTGGGCTAAAACTTGTTATCTGGTACGCTGAACTATTTTGCAATATCTTGAATTTAAAATGTAAAATAGAAAACAATAGTGAGATCATCAGGTCCCAGTCCAAGGAAGCTTTCTATTTATATTCTGCTCCTTGGCCACTGGTCAGACTGCAATAAGCCATACAGGAATACTTGGGAATTCAGGAGAACTTTTGCAATTCCAAAGCATTCAGATGATATCTCAGTAAGGAATAAATTAAAAAATCATTTGTTCACCACCCTCTGTACTTCTGCAACCTCCCCCCCACCTTCTGGAATGTATGAAACAGCAGTTAGAAAGAAGAAGCATAGAAAACAAAACAAAAGCTAATGAACTTACTAAGTCCACAGGTTGGGCAAGAAAAAAAATTATTGCCTTTCTTCACATCGATAAATAAAAAGAATGTGGTGATACCTTTGCAAAATGAAGATAAATGTTGTTTAAAATAGAAAGCCCTTGACAGCTCCTAGGTTTCAGCTCTTGGTGAATGACTTAACTTCTTGGTGTGCTTCTGAAACACGGGCTTCACAACAGAAAAGCTTCTTCAAGGTGCCTATTGTAGAGGAAAATAAGATATTTATTTACTTCTACACTAAGCTATTTTAAAGTGTTCTGACTCATCAGAATGTGAGAGCACAATTGCCAGTCACTCTATTTTCATCAGGCCAGATCTGAATGGAAGCCTTCTCATCATCAGATAGCTTTTAGTGAATGCTCAGAGATATTCTTACACAAGATTAGGAATCAAGAACTTGCAACATGTAATCTGTCTGAGACTAGCTCAGACCATCCTCTCAACTTTCTGTTTCAGTACAAGTAATAGTGATTCTGCTATTTATCTTCCAGACATATTACAAAAAATTAATTCTTTGAAGTCATTTGTAGGATAAAACTGAACGCTGCTTATTAATATCCTTAGATTCAATAAAGTTTCAAAGACTTTCTTTCATGGAAATATAGATTTCAAGGCCAGGAGGGCCATGATTTTGTCTGTGATTAGCTAATTCTGCTTCCTTTTATATTATGTTCAGACATTTTAATTGCAGTTGTAAATTGTTTTAAAATTCACCAGTCATGCTAACTGAAAAATTAAAAAATAAGGAACACTAGTATAGATGCATATGTTTTCATATATATGTATGCTGTGGGTAAACTAGTGAAATCAATAGTTTAAAGATTTAGCAATAAGTGAGTGAAATCACTAGTTAAGTATTTTTTGTGATTGGTTGTGTGAATTACAAAACAAAGATTAAAGGACTTGGCAGAAGTCTTGTTCTTCGACACCCTTTCACTTTCTATTTCCTTTGTCCTTGGAGATTGTCATAATGCAGCTCTGTGCTTTTTCAGCTAGACTTTGCCAGATGTCTACTCCTTGCATATATTTGGAGTTAAGCTTAATTTAATTGTGCCCCAATTCAAGAGTATTCCTATGCTGGCAAGTTGATTAAGCATGGTGGTAATTTTAATTATCTTCTTATCTCTCACTGGAGTGCAGTTAGTGGAGCTGATGAAGTTAACCCCATAGATATTTTTTTTTTTAAATCGGGCCTCAGACAAGAAGGATAAAGCTTTCTTTTCAAAAGGAAGGATTGGTCTTCGCTTGTCTAAAGCTGTTTCTTCTCTACTCCTCTATCCATCAGCAGATCACTTTCTTCAGAGGGCCATGACATTACAGTTGGTTCACCTGGCTTTTTTTCCTTGTTAGTTTTGCTCTTGTCTGTGATTCACTGCTGTCTTTTACATATGACAGTGTAAGTTGGCAGCTTATGGTTTTATTTTCATTATTTTTTGCCAGATGTTTCCCTCCCTACATGATTGATTCTATTCTGTGGGTATGACAGAAATGGCACAAAGCCAGCATTTAAAAGATACCAGTTAGTGCCAGTAAAGACTTGAGGAAGCACACTGTCAGATTTGCATGCCACATTCATGCTGAAATCATACGGATGCACGGGGCTAACATTTCATTTAATAACCACATTAAGATACCATTCTCGAGCATTAGACTTAAGTGCCTTGTAACTCGTTTAATTTTCTTTCTGAAAATATATTATCAGAAGCCAGTAGGAGTAACAGCAGCATAATTTAAATATCACTCTGCTTCCAATAATGACTTTCATATTCAGGCATTCTACTCCACTGACAAAGCTCGCATCTCTGCTAGAGTGTTTCTGTTCATACAGCTCTGTTTTCAGCCAGGCGTGCACAGAAGCTTGAGTGTGCTTTTATATACTTAATCTGGGCTTTAATTAACACACAGAAAAACAATAGCTTTGAGCAAACAGGGAGGAACTCTATAAATGGGAAGGTCATTCACAAAACAAAGGAAAAAAGTCCTTACTGTAAAAAAACCCCAAAATGCAGCATCTGAACTTTTCTTGCATTGTTTGAAAATCAAGTCAATTGCAGACTTTCTGCACATCTCAGATCATTAATATATACAAAAGGATCCCTGCTTGCCTTACAGATACGCATGCTCAGCATTTGTCTGCAGAGGTTTTCAGCTTGCCCTGAAACTCCATCCTGGCAAAATGTCTGACACACATCCCAGAGCACTTCAGTTTAAGGTAACAGAGGAAATAGACCTTCATACACATGCATTCTCTTGTGCCCTCAGAGGCAAAAGGCTGGCTGTAATAATCCAGCAGCACAATCCTGACTTTTTTTTTTTTAATGAACACAAGAAAGCTCAGCTTGTTCACATCCAAGGACACCACAGGAGAGAGCAAAATACTCAGTATAATTTGTAGACTTGAAACTGCTCATTTCACCATAAAACACTGTATAACAGACATACCAAGAGTGACATAGAGCATCCTCTTGAACTGCAAAAGGAAGCAATGTATACCAGCTAAGATGGATGAGTAAAAGAGAGTACTTTCTCCAGCAGAAATTTAGGCAGGAAGAATATCATTACTGACAGCACAGTCTCACCTCTGGGATCAAACTTGCATTCCTGTGCGGCATTGAAACTACCGTATGAATTTCCTGAATTCCTCCATTTTGCATCTCATTTACAGAAGGCCAGCTTCAGTTATACAAAGACACAGACATACTCTAAGAGGTTCCTTCAGGCCTAAGAGATATTTGTTCAAGTTATTGATTCCTCATTACAATTTCTGCCTCCCCTGAGATATCCATAGAGATCTAACATTAGAGTACTGGCCAGTACTCTTGCTTCACTTCTAAGAGCTGATGTGTTTACATCTTAAGGGAATATTGATCTACAGCAAATCATCTTTTTCATTTCAAGTAAGCTGAAACTCCAGTAGAGAGAGACAGGACAGAAAAAAAAAACTTTAAAAAACCCTTTAAAATATCATTCCTGTTAATTTGTTTATGAAAGACATAGGAGGCTAGAACAAAAGGGGGAAATGATGAAAAATAAAACCATTGAAAAGCATCTTCTCCTCTTGCTGGTAAAAAGATTTCAGAACAGGTGTTTTTGGCCTGTTACTGCTGCTATCAGCCAGTATCAAAAGCAGTTGGCGATGCTCTCATCATGCAAGAATTCCAATCAGATAACTGAGTATATTCTAATTACTGTAGTAACACCTGTTGTAGTCCTAAATGACTAACTTATCACAGCAGACAGGCCTGCCTTCTCTTTAGGTTTCATTGACTCTTAAATTTCTGCTTCCTCTAATTGCATGTCTAGCTTACCAAACAAATGTTGTAGTCCCCATTTATTCTTTGCCACCTCATGCTTTAATCCTCTGTACATTAATGGTTTGCTGCCATCTCTCACCTACACTGTGATTATGTCTACCCCACTCCACTCCAAGACAGCAAACTGTCTTTTCTATTCACATTAGTGCTTGGCTGAGTGATTCATCCAAATGATATCTTTTTAGGCTGGCTTTACCAGTGATATCCATGTACAGGTACTTATTGTGTGCTACCACAAAAACATCATTTCTGAAAACCTGTTTCTTTGCTATTGAGCTCCATATAAAATGCAAGTTTTTTTTCCACAGGAAACAGCTCTTCTATCTTTTCCATTTACGCTTACCAAAAGCATCTGCCAATCACTTTCCAAAGTTGTTGCCAAGCACAAATTGTGGCACTGAATTGACTCATGTTGCTTCACTCAGGGATACAGCACGCATCACTTTTGTCCTGATCTGGACCAATTCAAATAATTTGGAGAGAAATAAAAATTGCTGTTTGATTTCAGCAGATTTAGGGTCATATTCCTGAAATGTCTTTTGTATGCAAACTTTGATGTGTATAGTGACAATTAACACACACCAAGGTATGCATAAATGCAGGCTACATCTTGCTTTTGCAAGCACAGTGATCAAGATTGGGAAGTAAATTAATGAATCTAAGAACCTATAAAAAGCGTGAGTATATTTCCTTTTGCAAGTGCCATGTGAATTTTACTTTGAGTATTTAAATCTTTTGCTGATCATGTCATGGATTAATCCCCACATTGCGACAATCAATGCAGAACTGCTCTCTGCAACAGTACCTAACAACATACATCTCCTTTTCACACCATCACTCTGAAATCTAGAAACTGTTTCTCTTGCATGATCTTGAAGGAAATCTAATACTCTGGTAGACACTGTAAGCTTTAGTTAACCATCTCAGTTTCATTAATTTAGCCATGTACACTGATTTTCATAAGAACAAAAACAGTTGAATTCTGTTTGTGTGAAAGTTCTTTCACTTGAAAGTACCACACTATGATATTATGATATTATTAGGATACTATGATATTATGAGAAATCCACAACTTCAGTTGTGCATTTGGAAAATATGTAAAACATCAACAATCTGAGTGCAGCAGGATCAGATTTTTCCCTCTGTATAAATAGTGTACTTCCAGAGCACAAAGCCTGTAGTTGCAAATTCCAGTATCTTAAACATGAGACTGACTACAAGAAAACATCAAAAACTTATCTCACTAAACTGAACTGCCTTATTAGACTCATCAGAAAAAATATGTTTTAGCTCCCACTTAGATATCCTTCCTTGTTCTTAGAGATAAAAGTAAAGTCATGACTCAAGTTAGTTTAGTTTGGATTGTTACAATTTGTCATCGATATCAACTGCCAGGAGGGCCAAACACTTTTAGTTCTAGATGTGAAAAATGCCTTGACTACAGCTGAAGTGGGGAACTAAAACTTCCTTTCAGCCAGCTGTGTCTCGCCACTCCCTCTGGAAATTGCACCCAGGGCATGTTGGTGTGGCCGAGTTGCTTCTGGCCAGACAGCCTTGGGTTGATCTGGGTGGGGAGACATTTGTTAGGACAAATACTAAGTACCAAGTAGAATTTTGAATCAATCCTCTGCCAATTAAGCATATATGATTAAATTACATAAAAAGAGTGAGATCAAACATACTACAGTTTGGAAGAAAGGCTGTTTTCCATAGCAAAAGACTATACTTCTATCTATTGTCAACTTTCTCTTTGGAGGTCCAGAATGAGTTTAATAGAGCATACCTAAGCTTTCAAAGTAAAGAATTCAGAGGAGGTTTTTCTATAGATTCATGCACAAAAGTACAATTGCTCCCCTAGAGCAGATTTATTTATTTATTTATTAATCTGGAGATTTAAAAGATTACCTGCTCTTTAAATCAATCCAGGCTGGTTTCTCTTCTCTTCCTCTTTCCTTCTCTTTTCTTGCTCATTTTGACATTGCCTCTGAATTGAACACTGGACTCTGGTGATGATTAGCATGGAGTGCTATTGTGATACCAGAGGTGGGATTGCTGCTGAAAGAATGGTCACGGCAGTTACACACGACGATCCAAAACATTTTCACATGCACATGCACAAAGACCTCATTAGTCACATAAAGAAATCATATTTATAAAATCACCATGTAACAAAATAGGCCAGCTGTTTAAATGATTGGATTCTACAAGGGAAAAACAAGGGCATCTCCTTTGCATACAAGCACTTTTTGTTCACGGTTCTAGCATTACGTTTTTTTTCTTGTGGTTTGTCTATTTATACAGCTGATACATTTTTTCCTGTATGTTTATTTTTAAGGTGACTGTGTTTTACACATGCCAGGGCTTTTACATGATTGTATAATTTTTTATTTTTTTTTTCCCCTAACCTGTTTTGTCACCTATGTGGATAAAATTAATAGAGAATGATGACTTATTTAATAAACTTTATTAAGCCTTTGAGGAAAATTCAGTGTACTCATAAAGAGAGGCACTACGGAATGTATTCACTCTATCATGACACAGAAATTACAATTCTAAGCTAGAAATAAATGGCATTCTAGAAAAAGCAGAAGGAACAACATATAAGGAGTTAATAATGAACAACTTGTCTTCATTTTCAGACCCTTTAATCCTGCTATTGTGAAGTTTTCACACAGTGCTAAATTGAATTACTGCATCATTTTTTACAATTTCTTCGTACAGTTGACCCAGTTTATAGCAGGTTTGAAAGCATTATCATTGCTTAAGGTTCAAAGATGCTGCCGTGTATTGCATTACAAGTCAATCTCTGCAGAAGTATTTTGATGTGATTTTGCTTTTGGATATAGAAGAGCAGATATCCAAGTGAAGGATGGTATTTCATTTTATCATAACAATGTCTCGTAATACTTTTTTATTCAATATGTATAGTCTCATTTCCCTCGTATTTTTTTCTCTTTCTTGGTCTAATAAAGTGAATCCCCACTTTATGTCTCCAAATGATTTTATGCAAAAAGAAGATTGAAGAGAGTCCTAACATAGCTTTTTACTACTGCGCAGCAGATATATTTAGTCGACACTACTAAAACAACTGAAAGGGAATGCATTGTTTCTAGACATCGCATCACTTCCAAAATGCTCCAATTGAGAAATTCTCTACCTGAAGTTTTCTTGTTTTACTGTGCAGTGCTTTCTACAGCTTCTTTTTAGCACATAAACACAGTGCTTAATTTAACTGTGTTTGAGGCAGTGTGTTTTAGGTAAAGCATTTCATTTTCTCAAGGTCATTCTTTATGCTTCAGGTGTTAATTTGTGTTGTTCTTGAAGTATTCTTATTATTGATAGTAGAGTCCTTGGTATATGTTATATTGAAGTATTGCTAATGTATGAACTGTAACATTAAATTTTTAATCTAATCAATCAAATGCCATGCATATGCAATAGATGCTTGGCTTTTACTAAGATTAATTACCATGTGCTGTGAAAACCAACTCTGTAAGGTGAACTATTGCATGCATACAGACACACACAATGAAATGAAAAGAAAGCAAATTGTGCAAAGGGATGAGCACTGTAATAAGTTAATGACTACTTCTGTCATTCAAAACATATGCATAGCCTTTAAGACAACACAAAACAAAGATTAAGCGCATGTTAAATCAACTATCTATTAAAGCATTTAGAGCTCTTTTCCAGATTCTTCATGAAAATTATGCAATCTGTTGCAAAACTAAACACTTGTCTTCCAGATGGTGCTCAGAGTCTGTCTGAGCAAACACTCCTTCCATGCTCTGCGTAACAAATTGTGCATATTTTTGTTCAATGTGCTTCATTTTATTCATTTGAGGACTTTTACAGTGCACATGCTATGTAGAGATTACTAAATTTGCATTGTAAAATCCAGTAATGTTGTATTTATATACCTGATTACAGTTCAGAAGTGGAAGATACTTCATCATGGAAAATGGCAGCATCTCCTTTATTGCAGGCTGGAAGATTCAAATTGACAATGTTTACTGCATATATTGATCTTGGTTGTAATTCTCACAGGTCACTGATAGTCATCAACTAAAAAATAAGTAACTAATTGCTTCTTTTGGACAGTATTGCAAATTTAAGCTTCTGCAATGGTGTTTTGAAGGAGGGTTTTACTATGCCAAATAACAGTTATGATTGCAATGGGAATAAGATTAAGACTGCACTTAGTACTTTTATAATTTTATTAGAAGATACATTTACTGATGGACTTCATGACCTTGAGGGTCTTTTCCAAACTAAATGACTCTGATTATTCATACACTAGACTGTGTACACTTCTGGCTGGGACTTCGATCCAGCTAGAAACAGAAGAAAAATTACTAAAATATGAGAAGTCTCATCTGCCACTGATGAGGCTTCAATTCAGTTTTTAATCCTTGCCATCTTTTAAAATATTTTTTCTGACCAGTATTCTGCTTGAAAAATGTGAGTTCCTTGTCAAGTGAAGATGGATACACTGCTGTTACTGGATTACTTAAATATGTGGAATGGGAGTAAATTAACAGACATTCCTTTTGTGAAGAAGCCCTTTCTGAGAACCATTTTGTAACTTGTCTTCACAATGATAAGGGAATCAGCCAGTGTGCCAGGCAGTAATACTTGGAGCAGAGTCACCTGAAAACGTAGATCAGAGCTTTATCAAGACAGATCAGAGTATTGTCAAGTATAATTATTCCACAACATCTCTTGAAAATCTGGTCCAGTGTTTTAACCACCTGTATTATGGAAAAATGTTCCCTGAATCTAAAGGCTTTCTTTTATACAATTGGTGTCTGTTGCTTCCTGCTGTTTTGCTGTAAAATATTACAGGAATCTGAACATAAATCTCTATAGCTCCCCTTTAGGTTTTTAAGAATATTATGAACCATTCTTTTGTTTCTTTATGTACCTGGAAGGAGTCCTTGCTAGGGACTGAATTGAGAGTTTACAGCCAGCAGTTCTTCAGACCCTCCTCATCTGTTTTAAAATGGGCATAACATTTGCCTTTTCTAGTCCCCGGCTGTCATGACTTTTCAAAGATGATGGCATCCTTCCAGTGGCATCAGGTAGTTCTGTCAGCATCTTTGGGTGCATCTCATTCAGCAACATGGACTTGGAGACATTTAAAACTGGTGGATGAGACCCTGAGCAGCCTTCTGTGGTTGATCTGACCTTGAGCAGGAGGAGGCCGGACCAGATCTCCAGAGGCCCCCTTCAACCTCAGCTTGTCTCTGACTCTGTATATGTCCAGCAGATTTAAGTAGTCTCTAACTGTCCAGTAAATCTACACTGCACTTGTATATTTTGCATTACAAAGCAGGTTGTCCAGTTCTCTGAGTAGAGCAGTCTAACACTTCATAATCTGTGCGATATGATATGCCTATTTTAAATTTATGAAGCTGTAAACCAATTTCCTGTACTAATAAACACCTCATTTTTTTCATTCCCAGTTATCCTCTTAAAATCACTGCACTGCCTTACTCTTTTTCTCTTGTCCTTGTCTTGTAAGAAAGAAATAGGGTGCGAGGGAGACAAAAAATAAAAGACAAGAAACGGCAGCACACAGAAATAAATGATACTTGGGGAGAATCCAAGATCAACAGACCAGTGAGCCCACTCATTGTTCTTTATCATTTTGGCTCTCTTCCAGCCCCTCTAGGTTTCTGACTCTTCCAAACTGCTTTCTGCATTCTCACATATGTTATAGAAAGTATTATGATTTCAGAGAAGTGCTTTAATTTTTAACAGCTTGCCCTGCAAAGGAAGTGGTCCAGTTTTTGAGGGAGGAGAGGAAGTGAGCTTGTTGCTCTGTTTTTCCTTAACGTATGTGTGCAATCTTGATTATTCTTAACAGAAGATCCATATGTGTATAGTATTACTGGAGGAGAAATGGACACGTTTTGTATATAATTTACTGGGTATAGTTATCTGTAAAACTGTTTGGTCTTGGATTCATCTAGCAGTATAATAAATATTTCAAACCTAGCACATCAAGCCTGCTGCCATTTTTTGCAGGGAGGAACACAATAGTTTCGTTTTGCATTTTATCACAAAAATGCTCAGTTTTTCTAATGTAGCAAAAAGGCAGGGTAGTGGTATGAAAAGACAAAGATAGGAATGATTTTATCTGTATTTTTAATAGATCCCTTCCAAATGTAATAAATTTTGAAAATTACTGATGGAATCTACATAGTTAGTAGAATACCTGAGACCTTCTGATCTGTCAGCCTACAGGCTAGAAACAAGTTTATAACTTAACAGCTTAGGCATAAAAGCTCAATTCATGTAATCATTATTGGAGTAATTCTCCACGTTTAGAACCCAAAGGCCCAATGCTACCTTAGACACTGCAGCTGTCCTAACACCTACCCTTAAGCACAACACTGCTTGCTGTGTATCCAGCAGAAACAAAAAGCTCTGTGGCTTGGCAAGACTTCCTTTTGTGCCACTGGATGTGGTCTGGATGTAAAAGACTTTTTGGGGGTGAAAATACCTGCAGCTGTAGACTGATTGGAACTACTCAGGTCCACTATTCAAGCTGGAGTGATAGAGACATCACTGGAACTAGATTTTCAAGACTTTTTTTTTTTTTCATCTTTCATAGTTAAACTAATGCATATTGACCACCCAAATGACAGCTGCAGAGTCCAAGAGATCCTAAGGATGGACAGAAATTTGTATGTTCAAAAACATTTGAAAAATTTGAGTTTCCAAACTTTTCTGCATACATTACTTCAAATTATTAAACATGCTTTTATTTTCATTGATATCATGTTTAAATATGTACATGACCGAGTTAAGCTGTGGTTACTGTTAAATGTATCACAAGACATGCATCTCACACAATCACAGAATCACAGGGCTGGAAACGATCTCCAGAGATCATCTAGTCACTAACCCCCTACTAATGCTGGTTCCCAACAGCATGTTGCATAGGAAATTAATGAGGCAGGTCTTGAATACTGCCAGAGATGGACTTCCTCAAGAAGTTCCCTATAGTTCTATAACTGGGGAGCCCAGAACTGGACAGAGTACTCCAGATGTGGCCTCATCAGGACAGATTAGATGGGGAGGATAACATCCCTCATCCTGCTGGCCAGCCACGCTCTTTTTAAAAACTCTCCAAATGAAGAGGGAGGGCTGCCAGCAAACCCTGATTCTGGGCTGCAAATGCAGCACAATATTCCGGGGGCTATGAGTGGAGAAGAAAAATGTTCAAACAGACTCTGAGCCAGGCTGACTCAGACCAGCGACAAGTCGAGACAAATCAGCTCAGCTGAGCATATCACTACAACAGGTAACTAAAAAAATAATGTTTGAAGCTCCTGTATATCCCAGCTATCCCCATGCTCATTCTTTTAGGAGTTTTCCATCTGTAGATGAAAGCAGCTTTCATAGAGACATGTATTTAAATTCTCACTTTGACTCCTACTTTTCATTGCTTTCACTGCATCCCTAATAACAACAACAATCAGATAAAGCTGCTCATTTGACTTTCAGAGTCAGTGCTCAGTAGGGCTGGAAATATGCAGTTTTTGGATGCAGTTTGCCTTTCAATGCTAGAAAGTGCTTGTCACCATTATTAATTAAGAATGACATTTACTCTCTTCACTGGTTCTAACCATGCACACCATGATCTCTGTAGCATATAAATATTGTAATTTACAGATGGGTGAAGAACAGATTTGCAGTTTTAAGGATTTATGTGGGTTGTGGTTGCTCAGAGAAAATTCTGGCTTTGGGGGTTTATTTTGTGGTTGCTTCTTTGTTCTGTCTGTTTGCTGATCAATTCTGATATATGGTTACAGAGCTGTGCAAGTAAATAACAAAACTGAGATTGAGTCATCCTGGCACATTCTACAAGCTCTGGTCAGGTACTCCTATAGCATGACTAAAGAAAGTTTCCTCTGCTACAAGTCTTTGTTTCTGACTGCTGCTGTAACAATTTGGTTACAGAAATCTGTGAACAGAGATACATATATAAACTATGGTGGAAGGAAAAGATATTTGTACAAGTAAGCCAGCAATATGCTGTCCGGCTAGTTAGCCAAGTGAATCACAATTTGCCATGCCTTTCAATATGTGTGAATTATGAACAGGCCACAGTGTGCTTGGAATTTTGCTGTCAGTCTGGTAGTTGAACTCAGAGAATTTAAAACATGAAGCAAGTAGCTTGAGGGACATTCAGAAGGGAGAGATTTGTAAAACCTGATTGCTAGCACTGATAGCTACATGTGATAAGCATAGTTTTATGTATCTATTTACATATTAATTATAATTCAGCTATGGCATAATTATAGATGCTCAATAGAGGGATTTATCCAAACATCAGTGGCATCAACAATACAATGAAGACTTTTGAGGGCTGACACTGCACTCACTTAAAATGCTGGGTTGGTCCTGATTGCCTGTTTTTGTTGGTTGTTTTGTTTGTTTGTTTGCTTGCTTGTTTTTTGTTTGTTTGTTTTGTGACAAGTAGCTTTCTTGTGTAAGGACTCTCTCAGTACATCTTTTCAGAGTCATTTACTGACATTTATTAAATAGAAATGCCAATTTCAATGAGCATAAAACAAAGAACCTAGAATACCACATCTGCTGTTCTGACTACTTCTGCAATTACTATCGAGAACACATAATACCACAAACACATCTCCTGAGGAGGTAGCTGTGAAAAAGAAGATGAGCATATAATAAAAGGGAAGGGTGGCAAAGACAGGTCATCATTCATAAAAGCTATTAAGAATACGTTGTATTTCAGTCAGAAAACTAATTTCATTGGCTTCAATCAGATTTTCGGAATAGAGTCACAAAGAAAAAATTCATAAATATTATTTCTCACCCTGTCTATCGTAATCACAAGAGAAATAAGTAAGATTTAAAGAAGAATGAAGGGAAACTGAGAAGCCAAAAAATGTCATTTAAGGGAGAGGTGAATAGTACCATCCATAGGGCAGACAATGCACATGTGATATGAGTCAGGCAGAAGAGGCACCCTGGGACACCAAACATGACAAACAATTACATTTCTATAACAAGATACAAACCACAAATTACATCTTTTCTCTCCAGGATAGAAGGAACCTGTTACAACTTAAGTCTATTAGATGCTATGTTGATCCTACACCCATGTGCAGATGCCCATGCCTTTTTACATTTCATATGGAATTTATTTTGGCTGTTCCTAAGTTAACCCTTAAAAAAAATACATGAGCCTGTTCTTAGTCAAGTGCCTATGCTTCTGCAGTCCAGTCATTTCAGATATTTCTATTAGCAGTGAATGAAAGTATCTTTTCTTTGCATCAGTATAGGAGACTGTTATGGTTTATGATAATCAGCACAAGTTCTCTTAATTAGCATTCCAAAATATATATTAAGAATCAATTCCACATGCCAAACCATACCTAAATGATCTGAGGAGGGGGAATGTTAGCAGAACTATCCTATCCATGAGCTACTGTGCCCTTTTCGCACTCTTTCAATTTACTCCAAGTTCCAGGCAGGAGACAGAGTACAAGCTGGGACACTATGCTTTTTTCTTCCTGCTCTCCTACTACCATGTTTCTATAGATATGCACATTCTCTTGGTTCTAGAGACATTGTTTCTACACACTAATCACAAATTCACATTCTAATCTTCCAAATTTTATTGTCAGTTCCTGGTTCAACAGTAATCAATATAAATTAATATTTTTTTTATGATGTACAAAATCAGAGATACATACAGAAGGTTATCTGTGTGTGAACAGATGGATGCCGATTACATCTAGAGGTAGTATAATTCCAGACTTCCTTATATGTGTTGTGTTTATCTTTTTTAGCAAAGAATATTGAACTATATATAATCAAGTTAAGAAAGGTTCAATAATTAATATAAAAATTATTCAGATGTGCACAGTGGTTTACATTCACGCCCTGTATATTTAAAAATTAATAGAAAATATTAGCATCTTAATAACCGAGATCACAGGAATGTATGACATTACACACATTACAGTATATTAACTATTATCTGCAGTTTGACAGGAAAATGCTTAACCTCAGAATAAATAGGATATGCACTCAAAAAGCCCCTAAGGTTTTGTTACTATTAAGCCAATATGCTCCTTGAACACACATACCTGTGTGCATCTGCTGGAATCAGAAGAACAACATGCTCTCTCACAGAATTTTTCTTTGTTTGGAAATCCACAAATCTGGTAGGAAAAAATGAAAGCAATGAAGAGTGACTTTACTACAAAATAATGTAATAAAATTAGCATTACATATAATTCTTTTTAATTATCATTATTATTTGTATATATTTTTCACTTTTACTGTACAGTTTCTTTTACCTCTCAGGAATTTTTGCTTCATGAGTTCAGCAAGCTGGCAATAGAAACAACATAATGAATTATTTTTGGCCAAATGGTTTGTGTCTTCACACCTATACTGGGAGGTTTAACCTCCATCCATATTTATATTTATCCTCTACTTCTTCAATTCAGATGTCCCTTCAGAGGAGGCTGGTTTCATGCTGAGAGAAGATAAAAATTAGAATGCTTACCTCACATGCAATAAATTCATCATATTTATTTGTTCCCAATAACTGTGATTTAGGGGAAAAAAAAAAAAACAACCAAAAACAGAACACTTCAGATTCTAATGCCTAACAGTTAGTTTCTATTCTTTCTATAGCTCAAAAGATAAAAAGTATCTGGGAAGGGAGAAAGGGAGGGGCAGAGGGTGAGAAAGTGTTTTTTGTTTTGTTCCAGTCTTTATTCAGAGCTACAAACACTGAAATATTCATAATAGAAAGGTTACTATATTGCTGTGGCTCAGAATCATAAGAAAATGTCTGACAGCATAATTATAAAAGGACTGGTACAACAGCACAGCAGATAATTGGTGCTACTGTTGTTTAAGCAGGGAGCCTAGCAAAAATCCAGTCAGCCACATTCTTAGTGTAGGCAGTCCTCAGTCAGGAACAAGATGGGTTCGGAGCCTCTGTTTGCTGCCGCATACTGAACTGCTGCAAGGTGGACTGCAGCAAAACCTTCCAACAATTGGTAAAGATGCATAAATTACTGTGAAATGCAGGGCAAAAGAAATTGGCATTCAGGCAGGCCAGCCAGCACAGACAGTCCATTATCTCCTTAACCACATAACTGACTCAGACACAACTGCCTGATCAATCTGGAGGCAGATGCTATAGCTAGAAAAGTATTTTATAAGCTTGGCATCTGGGTGCTGTGATTGCTCAAAGGAGGCTGGGTACAATCCAATGAGGTGAACTGCAGCCTGCTGTGGACTTACAATTACATATGCTTTCTCCATGGGAAAATAAAGCAGGTAAAAGAGCAACTTTGGGTAGAAAATGTGACCTAGGGTTTTCAATTAAAAGTAAGTTATGTGGCTTGGTAAGCTGTTAGTGTAGCAAGTTTTGCCTGTTGGCCCCTAGCATAAGCTTTAATAGAAAGCCTGTGCTGACAGCAGTTTACAGAGGCATTTAGAATTTGGCCCTGATTCAGCCAAGAGCTTCTCAAACATGGGATCTCACAGAAGACCTGCAACCAATGACAGCTCCATACACCTTGCTGCATCACAGGCTGCAGCTTCAACTCCCATTAAGAATATTAAGCAATGTTATTTAGCTAATTTTAATAATTTTTTCTTATCTTTCTCATGAATAGCAATGTCTCCACATGTTTTTTGAGTTCTCAGCAAGTTACATATATAGGGAACAGTAAGACTGTAGCTCCAAAGTGATATAAATCCCTTATGGGTTCAGTAAGGATTTACTCTAGTTGAAGGTCTGACCTTGTTACAAAATATCTACATGGAAAAGCCAAGTATATTTTTCACTGATTTGGAATTACACAGTATATGTAAAATATTTGTTTATTGCTTTGGTGATTTCTATGAGAGAAAAGAGATTCCTCTTGAAATATTAACATGGAAAAATATAAGAGGGCCAAGACAGGCTTGTTCCATGCTGCTGTACATTAAAACTAAGTACTGCATGAAATACCAATGTCCAATATTTTTGTCAGTGATGGAAATTACATATACCACTGTATTCAGTTCCCCTCTCAATCTCAACAGGACTGTGGATTTTGGTGTAATAATACAAAGGTCACCACTGTACACAATTCAGTATCCCGGTTCCTGAAAATTGTGAGGCATTCTTGGCGTTGAAGAGAATCAGATTCTTCCCATATATGAACCCTCTTAATTTCTGATAAATGTTGCTGAAATTAACACACTCTTCCAAATTGTGCTGAACAATTTATGATTTTTCTGCTTTTAGATGAAAGGAGACTAGGTTTTGCTGTCATAAGACATCAGTGGCTCTGCTCGAGATTTAGAGACTTCTTTTACCGTTACACTAATGTGCTTCACTGTGGATGTGACCAGAAGAAAAACACCACACACTGAAGCTATTTAAAGAATCTGAGAATAACTGATGGCTTTCAGTGCCTGCACTTCAATAAAAGTGTATGTAATGCTGTCAAATCATAAAATGGCTGAGCTGAGTTGTTTAGTTCACTAACGGTGCATATTCTTTTTCCTTTCCCTTTGCCAACTGACTAAAGCTACCAAGTACTTGTAAGAACTTCTTCAGTGATTAATCTCTAGACTTTGTCTTTTTGCTGTTTTTTATTCATTGAGATGTTTTTTTCTGAAAGTCAGCATAAGGAGTTATGCTCTGCTCTCATTTGCATCATCCCTGTTTGAAGCTTCCTAGAATCCCTATTAGGGATAATAATTACCTAAAAGTATTTAAAATAAACCCATAAAGCAAGGGAGTAATATTTAACCAATTACAGATAAAAATGTAAGGAAAAAAAAAATACTAGTGTAAAGGAAATACGCCAAATTCCCTGCCACCTACATGATGTACCAAGCAGACATTTGAGATGGCTGGAAACCACCTAGAAGAGTGTAGAGAACTGGGAGAGAAACACATATAAATGGTTTGGGATAGTTTCATCTGGAAACAAGAGGAAACAAGATACTGTTTGGGTAACTGAGGACAGGTACTAAAAATTCTCTTACGCAGCTATATGCTAACCAGAATGAGGACTGAAGAATAACTACATGTATATGACTAGTTTAACATTACACAGTCAGGTCAGAGAGATATCCAAGCTACTTTCAAATGACACAACACAAGCATAGGGACATTTGATTCTTAAAAAGCCTGACATTTGAGGAATTTAAGAAATTTGGGTGAAATCAGCTATTAGTCAGGATAACTATTATGGAGAGGTAAATGGTAGTTAAAGGGTAGTTGGTAATGACTCACTCATGTGAGATGTTAATGCCAGTAATAAACCTGAAGCTAAGGTGATTATTAGTTGTTAAAACAAGAAAGAACATACATAAACTGCAAATGTACATTTGTGGATACATGATTTTTCTAAGTGCAATCACAGGGATGAAATCACTAAGAAGAATAGCATCAGATATCCAAGCAGTGTCAGACATCCACAGCAAGAGTTGAAAGAATTGTACAAAACATTTGCACACAGTAGGAAAATACGATGGGAAAAAAGGTCAAGGAAAATTAGTGATGATTGTATAATGCAAAGGGCTAAGTTTTACAGCAAGGAATTGAAACCTCGATTACATCACTATCTGAACTTTGAAACAAAGATGGCTGTTGAGGATTTTAGGGCAGGGGCTGTCATTACAAGCACACTTGGGCACCATAATAGTACCTTTTACTGAATACAGAAGGCTAAATAAATTAAATCCCAATTCAGATCTAATTCAGAGTTTCTCAAGAAAAAGAAAATGAAGGATATAATCATCCATGCAATGGTCTTGAGAACTGCTGCATTTATTTATCAGTGACTTAATAATAGGGAAAGTTGCTGTGCAAGACTCAATTTATATATACTTCAAGTTTAAAAAACCACAAAACTAACTTACCCATTTACTAGTTGGTTTTAATTAAAAACAGCACAAGCATGAACTTCTTTGCAAATCCCTATAAAAGCACTGTCAGACTTAATTGTTTATCTTTTATCAGATAATTGTCAGGTTTTGCTAAGCTGGTATAAATGGGTCTAGAAGCATTTATAGAGAGATTATAGATACTCAGTTCATGCAGCAAAGTCAGTGCACACTTAAATGCAGATATACATGTGTATATATATGTATATATATTAATATGTAGTGTCTGTTGTAGGAGATACTTCAAAATGTTAGCTTTGATATACTCCTCTTAACTTTTCTGTATTTTGAACTTTTGATAAAAACAGCCTGAAAAAGAGAAAGATGTGTGTATAAAATTCATTGTGATCTTCTATTAGCTATCAAATGATTTTGATCTTCAAGCATTTCATCACATTTTCAAGTTAGATAAAAAAATATGAAAATATTCCAATGTCATTGTTTCAGTTATGTTGGTTCATGGATGTACTGTCCTTAAAGTAAATAGGCTCCAAGTGCTGTGGTCCTCAGCCTGCTCTTGTGTGGACAGTAATGTGGATGACAAGTAATTGCAAGAAGCTCTGGGCTTAGTTTTCAGTCCTTAGTGAAGATCAGAATTATGGAAAATCACAAGCTTTGGTGCTCCACAAATTAACTTTTCTTCCATTGCCTACATCAAAATTCCAGAAACCGAAGCAGTGATGAGAATTAGTTACTTGTGAAATGGCAGGCTCTCTCATGCCTCTGAAATACTGTATTACTATTGATAATCACAGACATTTGCCAGCCACACATATGCCAGCAATAACTACTGAATAAATTCAGTATTAATGAAGTGTCTTTTTTTTTTTTTTTTCCTGCTGGTAATGAAATTCACTCTTGGCATTAAAACTCTGCCTTACATTGTGAAAGTAAATAGAAGATGAAGAGAAATGGCATTTATTCATTAAAATTGCAAAATAGCAATTAAATCTCATCTTCTCCTTCTGAATAATTTGTTCCAAAGTATCTAAATAACAGGTAGTGGGAAACAGTTGTGGATAAGGCTGATCAGAAGATAACAACTCCATTTTGTGGCAACCTCTGAGATCTTGAAACTTGTTTATATTCAAGCATGTTCATTCTAACAAAAACAAAACTCTTCAAACATATGCATAGTCAGGAAGTCACACTACAGAACAAGGAAGCCTCTGCATTTCAGCAGTCAAACTGGGACCCCCTACAGCATTCAATGCAGTTACTGTCACAGGGAGAGGCTTTTCACCTGCTCTTACAAATCAGGACAGATACCGAGTTGGTGCTTTACCTCCCTGAGCAATGGATCTGTTGCAAGCCCAAACTATTGCTCAGTGGAAATTTTAAGGAAACTAGGAAACACTTTGATCACTCAGAAAGCCACACGTGCTCTGGGATCTGTGGGCTGATCAAGCAGAATAGCTTGCTAACAGTCTTCATCCATCTAATATTCAGTGTTACTCTAACACTTCAGCTAAAAGTGCTTGTCAATAAGAGTTAAGTATCATCATCCCTATAACACAATATGTAATGCAAGTGTGAAAAAGGTATTTTTTAGATGACTCAGCTCCCACAAAGACATCCCAGCACAGAGTGTGTGTTTCATTAGCAACATCTGTTCTTTCTGACATTCTCTTTTCCATGCCTCCTTTCACTTTTCTCATGACATAGATCTGGCACAGCCACTTTCATCTGCATTTTAAACCTTCCCTTTGCTAATGAATGTCTTTTTTCAATGGCTGATCAGATGCTAAAAGGAACATACTGGGGGACAAAAACAAATTGATTCCAATAAGCAACCTCCTGGTTAACCTGCAGTAATTTTGTCTGAGCTGGATGAATTAAAAAGCCCAAGGTGATATTCCTCTATCTTTTCCCCCACCATTTGCTGTCATTCCAGATGTTCCATTCTCTTCAGAAAAGGTAAATGTCACCCTAAAGTAAATCAGAATTTATCTCCTTTCTGGGAAAGACAAACACACCTGAAGAATGTGGGGAGCTCACAATGTGGCAAGGGTTATTTATCTCATTACTCATGTATCAATCATACCACCGGTGACAGCAAAGGCACAAAGGACAGATCCCAGCTGGGGAGTAAGTGGGATGCTGATAGAAATGTAAATATTATCCTAATAAAAAGCCAGCTTTCATTGAAGTTGCATAGGGAAAGAATGTTAAAACAAACAACAAACAAACAGCAAAATTGAATCATATTAATGCTGCCTAGTAATACTTGATAAATTACACTAGTCATGCAGTAGTTGATCCTCACAACTTTTCTGTTATTTGGTATTCTACCTAAATAATGACTCCAAAATTGATTTAATAGTTTATTTCTGAAACACTAATTTAATTAAATATTCTAGGAACAGTACTGCAGCAATACAGTCTGGATTTAAGTCTAAATTTTGCCTAGGGTTTCAGTGAAATTGCATCAGACTTACCATGTGTGTGGCAATATAAATCTACAAATGTAAATGATGGATAAGAAGTGTGGAAGCTCACTGCTTCACCAATTTTCATCAGATCAATCAAAATAATGCATTATAGCATTAGCCTTTTGAAATCAGAGATCTGAAAATTTCCATTTTGCTTTTAAAATAGGAAATCTGCTAAGATCCACTGTTCCTCAGACCATGCTTTGATTTTGATGACTTCTTTGGTTTGTCTCTTTTTCTGGTTTTACTGACAAATTCCCAGTCAGTGACAGACCAATGATTGCTTGCCGAAATGTCCATGTTTTCAGTGTCAAAGTGTACAGAAACAAACACACTGCAGATGTGTACTGAAAGCATATGGCAGGGAATTAGCAGTTTCAGTGAAGAGCACTGCAACATCCGATACCCCTGAGAAAGTCATTATAATGCTTAAATGAGGGCCAGGGGCACTGTTTTTCTAAAGACAGGATGGATGCTGAACATAGACTTCACAAGATGAGCCTGTGAGGAGCTACCTAAATGCCCTGACTGCGTCATTAGCACTAGGGGGTGTTAAATGTTGGCATGGCAAGAAGAGCGAACATTGCCTTTCCTGGTACCAGTAAAGTCTCTGCAGAAGCACTTTTTTTTTTTTTTTGGGGGGAGGGGAGGGGGGGAATTGCTAGTTAATAAATAAGGGGCAAACAGTTTCCAGAAAAAAAAGCAAAGCAGTATAGTTCTGGGATTTATTGACCAATAAAACTCGTTGTTATTGTGAACTGCAAATGGCTTCCTCTGTGCAGCTCTTTACATCAGTTTTTTTTAACAGCTCCTATAGGGAAGAAATCCTTTTTCATTACAATATTAGTGTACTTGGGCCCAGATAAATGGACAGAGAAATGTGGTACAATCAAGGAACATTTAAAACAATAAGCCCTGGAGAGCAAAAGAAAGAGTGCACAAGGAAGTGCAAACAAACAAGAGACAGTAAACAGTGTGATCAGAATAGAAAATTTTGCACTTGTTATGGAAACAAATCTCAAAAGCTTTCTCAGCCTTATATTTGGCTGCTAGTGAATAAGATAAACAGGCTGGTGGGAGGTGAGCTGAGGGAATACAATGTGAATCAAAGCAGGCAGCATTATTGCTTTGCAAAGCAATGGTTAGGCTTCATGTGGAGTAGTATATCTAGCATTTGTCATTCGTTCTTAGATAAGATATAATTTCTCTTGAAGGAATGTAGAACCGAGCAACTTAAATGATGCCAAACTTCAAAGATTTAAAACGTGAAGGAGCAGTGAAAAAAGTTATGCATACCCAGCCTGATAAAAATAAAGATGACAAATTCTCTTCAGATTGGAAGAGATTTAGGAATTAGAATTACGGCTCTCAGTCATTTTTCCTACCTTGCTTTTCTCACTCTTCTTATTATCACATTAAATAATGTCACTCTCAGTACAGCGACAAAAGTTCTGGGGAGTTGATCTCGTTTATCAGGAAGCATGCCAAACAGCCATAACACATTCATAGGCAATTTTCATGTGTGAAATATTCTTATCCAAAATTACTACTAAGAGGCAAAATTGGGTTCCCCAAAAATCTTAACTATGTCTGATGTGAAAAACAGAAACATTTTTTCAGTTGGATTGGTTTGTTTTCTAAATATTTCACCAATATATTATTTATATTTTGAAATAAAATATATTTTGTTTTCACTTAGCAAATATTTACACAGCAGCAGCTTGAAACCATTTATTTTAGCACTCTTACTGATGCAAGAAGTTGACAAAAAGCTATTAACATTTTCCAAGGAAGAAAAAAAAACTCAATAGATACATTTCAGAGCCATCGTATGCAGCCTGACACAGCTTGATCCAAAGGCTGCTGAAGTTAATGAAATGACTTTTGTTGTTTTCAGGAGGCTTCAGGTCAATCCATTTAAAGGCCATAAAAGGGACCGAAAGTCATAACGTACCCCACACTGAAATCTGACTACTAGCAAAAAAGTAGAGACATTTTGTAACTCAGAACATAACTGCTGGCAAAGTGAATGAGCAGGTTTCCAAAATTAAAGCCTGGATGGTAGGAGTTCAGCAATTGCTTCTGAGCTGCATGTTCCAATCTAACAAAACCCATATAAGAAGAAAGTCATTGCAATTCTGCTGATGTACAGGGGCAGAGGGTCGCAGCCTCCAGGCAGATTATTACTGGGCTGCTGAATGGTACCCAAGCACAGAAAGGCAGGGGGCTGCGGGAGGGAGCTAAATGATGAGAGTTACAATTAGAATGTATGTGAATGAGAAGATCTAGAAATCTTGACTAATTAAGCACTTAGCATCTCTCGAGTGCCACTTTTAAATTATGGCATGAAAGTGCTTTGAGCTAGTAACTTACTAACCCATTCTTGCTGTGATGAGCCCTTCTGAAGAAATTCCCCTTACACAGACTGCCATGACCTGCCATCCCAGCCCTGCTAACAGTAGCTTTTCCTTGGTGAAAAACACAAAGACATTTACAAAGCCAGGAAAGAAAGAAAATTATTCTCCCTCCCTTTCTGACACAGCAAAGCTGCCCTTCTGAAGCCTGCAGACCACCATAAAACAAGGAGCTCTGTCCCAGTGCATCTGCCTTTGTGCAAAGTTCATTTGCCCAAGAAGGCAATGTGACTTTTCCTACTTTAAAACACATGGAACAGTCAGAATAATTAGCAGCTGAACATCTGTTTCCACATCCTTGTATGTCCTGCGAAGAAATATGCTGAATATGCTCAGCAACTACACAACTCCTCAGTATAACCACATGAAAATTCACTGGTAAAAATTCAGTATCTGTTGAGAACTGATTGGCTCCTGATTCTGCTATAACTCCAACACTTATGCTAGGTTCACCTATCAATGGAGCTTTGATCACGTTTCAGCTTTACATGGAAACCAAATAAAAATCAGGGAAAAAATACTGATTCTGGACGCTTTGTCATTTGTAAATCCATGTATTAGCTTGTCAGCTTGTAGAAAACAGCATAGCTTCACTGAGCCTGGTGAGAGATACTGATTTACACCACATGAAAGCCCAGTCTGGAATGGATAAGCTTACATGAGTGAAAACAAAAGGGTTTTATAATTCAGAGTTTGCAAAATAAACAGAAGACCTCCAGCACTGAACAAAGAACTTGAATTATCACATGCAAAGTAAGTATAATTGGCTGCACAGTGAATGAAGCCTGTAATTTTGGCTTGCCAAATCACAAAGGCTTAAAGACCTGTGAAAACGGAGTCAATCCCAATAATTCCTAAAATAGGTCCAACTCATTTTATATTTAGAGTAATACTGCACTGGGAGAAAGAAAAGCACAAACTGGCCATGGCTCATTCATTACTTGTATTCATAGAATTACTGAAGCATGAAAAAGGGGAAGAAACACTCAGCCATCAGCAGGCCAATGGGGAATTATTATCATTCTCCTAGAGGCCAATACTAGTGTTTAAGGAACAATGAGGGCTTTTTAAAATTGAAAACCACGTGTCCAATGAGCAGAGGGTTTTCAGGACAATGAAGATGTTAGACTGTCCAAGCTATGCTACAAGAAAAAAAATAATAATAAAAAGAAAGATGATAGCCAAATTAGCATATTTGAAAGCCAGTTACATCTAAGTGGAGCATACAAACGGCCAGAAAAAAGGGCACAAAGATGTTTCATGTTTCATTCTTTCTTTTCCCTATAGCTTCTGAACCTAATTGATTTAAGAATGGTTTACTTCCAATCTCTCTTGATATGTCATTTTCCAAGAAAATAAAAAGGATCTATCCGGTTACAGAAAGCAAGAACCCAGCCATGCCATCTGCCACAGGAGAAGTTTACAGCCCACCTTTCCCCCCATGCACAGTAAAGACTGCTTCTGCCTCTTCCAGTGCCCCACTGGATGCTGTTCCTCTACACTGTCTCTGATACAAATGCCACTTCTGATAGCACAGTATGGCTTAAACTGAGGATTTCAGAACACATGATGGAAATTGACTCTACTCACTTTTTAGTTTTCATGTTATCAAAATTCATGCACAAAACTGTTTTGTGTTAGACCCGCAGCCACAGACTACATGAGATGATTTCCATGCATGTACTTGCATGGGGAAATGCTTGTATTATGAAAATTAAAGCCCCAGGTGGCAGATTCTCAACAGCCTATGCAATGTGTGGCATGCATAAAAATACATGTAATAGGAACTGTGTATCTTGGAGTGATATGCCAAACATGTAGGCCTTTTGAGAATCTGGTTTCATGTGTCAAAATTCAATCTCTTTTAATCTATCCTTAAAAAATTGTTGGATGCCTAAAATTAGACTTAGAAGCTTCTGATTTCTGGCTGAAGAGGCAGCAGTATTCTACCAGCAATTGAGTCAATTCTCATTAAGAGTCATGACTGTTTGCATAAACAGAAATGACAGTTTATAGGTAAATCCTACCCCAGTGTGGAGTCCATTCATTTTAAATGCTATGCTCAAAAGGCCACAGCAGCATAATAATGTGAAGGCAGGCATGAAGACTCCAATAAAACTGCACCCACTGGGTCAGTGCCACTGCATAGCATGCTCTGGATATTTACAGAATGATTATACACTAGGTGGTCAATCAAAGCTCAGTCTGTCATAAATATTAGACCTGAAGGCCACAAGTGTGGATTTTGCAGAACTGTTTCTTGTCTCCACTCTCATAGGGTATAATACTTATGTACCTTTATAAAGAATTTGCTCTCATTCATTCAAGGCTTTCTTAAAGTGACTCTTCTGTACACTGCATCTATTATGTTTGTTTAATAAGGGTACTCCCCTGATGCTCGTACCTCCTGGCAGAACTGTGCTGTCATTTTTTTCATCACTCCTGTAGTCATGCAGACAATGAAACTAGGAGCTTTGCTGCTTACATTTTTCAACTTACGCTGTCTTATCAGTTGATGGCAGATGGTTTGGGGGAATCTCAGAGAGAAAAGAGCCATCGCTAATGTCACCTCTGTATCTTGAACTTTAGTCTTTCCCACTGCATGGTATTTGTAAGCAAAATATGGACACCAGAGCAACAGAGCAGCCTGTCTGAACTGTGAGAACAGCCTTTCTCACCAAGAGACAAGCCACAAATAACTCTGTGCTGTATATCAAATGGAAAAAAACCCCAACAACTCAGAAACACTCCATTAGGCTAATTTTGCAAATGTCACGTTTTTTAAATGCTTTGTGGCATGCAAAAAGCAGTAACAGACTTTCATCATAAAATAATGGTTTTACAGAAAGCAGTCATAAAAATTATTTTTAAAGGGAGGGTAGAAATATCTGCAGACGTGTCCAGGTGTGTCTGTGGTTGGTTGGTTTTGTTTGTTCCATTGTTTGGTTTTGGTTCATTGTTTTTGTGACACAAAGTAACATCTTAAGCAGAAACATTAACAGCAAGGAACTGCCTCAAACTATGTATCTCATCTGTTCTAGAAAAACTTGAGGTCAGTTACAAAATTCCAATTCCATCCTAATGGTTTAGGATAGTTCAATAATGCTGAAGGCATCATAAACGTTCGCGTGTGGTTTGCATTATTCTTAGAGCACACTTAGGTCACATCTAAAGCAAGCAAAGTCATACTTCAATATGTTGGAGTACAGCTGAATTTCACTGGCATGTCAGCAGAAAACTTGAGAGAGACACCAGCAACATCACTATTAAGCTAAAGATCTCTGCTATGTATTTAATTCGATTTTGTAAACACAGACTGCTCCTCTCAGGATTATTTTAGCCCAGACAAAATGCTATTCACAACAACTGATGGCTTCATATTTTAAGTGGATGCACTATTTGTAGCATTCCTCTGTATTATGTAGGGCTTTCAATTATTTCCTTTGGATCCTGGGAGAACTTGTCCTGATTGGAGTTGAATGAACTAGATGGTGGTTGTGTAGAATAATAATACATTTTAGCTTTCAAATTCTCTCGACCCAGTCACCCAAAAAATGTCATAGCATTGTGGTTCAGGCAGGAGGGGATTTAGCAACGTTTAGATTTGCTGAAAGGCCTGCCAAAAAACATGCCCAGACAACTCTAACTGTTTTCTAGGTGGCAATGAAAGATTGCAAAGACTGTTCATATTCCAGGGGTAGGACACAAGCACCAGTCTATGTGCTCATTTTCCTATGTAAGGACTGCAACTGATTTTTTCCTTGTGACATTCAGGCTGCAAATCATAGCCTTTATGCTTTTTGTAATGGAACAAAGAATTATTTTCATCCAGATTTAGCCAATTGTCAAGTTTTAGGAAGAGGTGTGGGGGAGATTTTTTTTTACATGATCAGGAGGAGATTATTATTGCAAGTCAAATATTTCATGAGATCATGAAACAATGCATCATCAATATTTAATATGAGTAAAAATATTGCTGTTTTATACTAAAATTCACATACAAATTAGCACTAAAGGAGACTGTTCTGCCTCCTGAAGGATTTTAAAAATGCAGTTATCAGAGTACTAGTCTCTTCTGCTGAGAGCTTTAGAATTGGAAGTAAATATTTATTGCAGAATACTAATCATCTGTTTACAAATGGAAAGTGTTTCAAAGGACTGCCAGATACTTCTCTTTCCAGAGAAGGCAGCATTTTCTCTCCGTACATAAAGATGCAAAAGGTATTGCCAAAATTAGGTGTGCACTGCTACAACTGAAGGCTGAGGATATTACTGTTAAAAATGGCACAAATCTTACATTCCTGCCATACAAATATCACTCACAGAAGTGAAAGCATGCCTGTTTGCCAGGTCTTAAATCTTCTCCAGGCCACCAGAGGCACTGGCAGGAGCACTGGAGGCAGCATGAGCTTACAGCCATCACAGGTGAATAGGACACTGATGCCTGCATAAAGAAGAATGCTGAAGCCAGAGATGACGATGAATTTGTTCATCTCCTATGAAGTGTTGGGGATCTTCCAGATACAGAAAGTTCACTGTCTGTCAAAACCACAAGGGGTTTTGTCTGGCCCACCACTAGTCTGGGCCAGAGAAGGGCAAAAAGGATGGCATTCTGAATTTCTTCTCTGACAGGAATAGTGTCAGATGTTCTCTCCTTTTTCCTGTTTTTCCATTATGTCATGAGATAGTTAGAAGATAAAACAAGTCTGCAACAAATGTGATTTTAGTTTTTGTGGTGTAGCCAAGACAACATGGCACAAAGTCCTACTTCTGCTGTCAAAGACCGTGTAGGATGCTACCATTGCTATTATATCCTTTGTCAGCAGCAAGAAAAAGTTTTTAATCCAGATATCTCCTGACATCACCTGAAAGCATGGATTACAGGTTTTTGATAGAAATGGAAAGATCCCATCATGGCCATTTTCTTAGGGACTCCAACCTACAAAGTTCCCAAATTCATAATTTTTACTATGAACCTGTGCATTTCAGTATCCCACTGAAATAAAGCACATATGCAAAAACTACCCTCTCTCTATTTCCATGATACCTACAGTAGCCTCTTTCATTTGTCCCACTAAGACTAGTCCCACTATTAAAAGAATAGTTCATTTTTTCCTACTGATATTCTTCAGCTATTGATTCACTTTGGAAGTAAAAATTTTACCAGAAAATGCTACTCTCTTACTCGGCTGACACTCAAGATGAAACATAGAACACAAAAAAAGATCTTGTCAATGTACTTATGAACATATATATACATCAGCAGAGGGTATCAGTAGTGCTTTACAATGCATCCCTATAGCACCAGTTATAGCTTTATTTGTCAACTTTTAATGAGTTATTCTTACAGCTTGGAGCAGCTGTCACACAAGGAGGTGCAAGGCTTGCTTAGCCTTAGGATTGCTTAGCCTGGAGAAGAGAGAGTTCAGGGGGCATCTTACCAATATGTATAAATAAATGATAGGAGAGAGTAAGGAAAATGGAACGAGACTTCTCCCAGTGGTTGCAAGTGAGAGGACAAGGATGGTCCAACACTGGAACAGGTTGCCCAGAGGGGCTACAGTGTCTTGGAGCTGGTCAGAACACGAGTGGCCGCAGCCTGCTGCTGCTCATTAACCCTGTTTTGAGAAGGGAGAGATGAGCAAGCGATCTCCAGAGCTCCCTTCCAAATTCAACTATTGTGTGATTTTGTAATAATGAGAACAAGAGACTCTTTTACTTTCCTGTAGTTTCTGGAAAACAAAATATTAATTCTACTCTACATGCTTATGACATTTGTGTATTTTTCTTTTCAAACAGAATGAAAATACATCCTCACTCTAATGTAAACTCTAATGAAAGTAATATGTCCCATACGACATTTTTGTTTATTAGCTTCCAGTACGAAACTTTTTGACTGGAAATAGTTCAGCCTGTTCTTAAAGCCTGATTAAGGTCACTCATTTTCAAACTGGTACTCCTAACATATCACTGATGTCACTAATATACAAGCATGTAGCATGTACACCAAGAGGCCCAATCTGAAGCATAGGAAGATTGCTGTGCAGGGCAATGGTCTTTAAACCCTCTCCACATTCTGTGAGAATTTCTCTTTTTACTGCCGCTTTGCGGGTTCCTTTTTTATTTTGTTTCTTTTTCTTGTGTTTTGTTTTTTACATATGAGACATACTTCCTCTTACAAAAAAAACAAAATAAACAATGAAAGAGAGGAGAAATTGCTAGCAGAAGCAAAATAAAATGGGTAGCAAAGCACATAGCATAGGTCTCCTAGGTAAGTATGATTTCTTAACTGATTTTTTTTTTCTCTGCAGCTTCTAGCACAAAGGGAAAGAACTCTGAGCTGGTTTTACAACAGCAGAACATTGTCTGGCTGAAGCATTATGACAGAAAGGTTTGTTGCAAGCTGCCAAATTAGGGACCACAATAATTACCTGTACCAAAGACTCTGAAGAATAGCTTCTGGGTAATGGAATTTGATAATACATGCTGTTCCTTTCATGCTGTGTGATACGGTATTGTCCTAGAACTGCTGGAACAATGGTAACAACTCCATGAAGCTTTCCTTCCATGTGCGTATCAGCCATGCCAGCATGCAGAGCAGTGCCCATTCAGTGCATGCTTTCCTTTCCTTTTCTGTTATAGAATTTCTTGCTTCAAATTGCCTGCAGTAAAGCTTGGTTTTATCTGTCTTTCTCAATAATCATAAGACCACTGCATGTAATAATCCTTTTACATTTTATTTAATTAGGTTATAAAATGTGACCAGTTCCTTTCTGAAATGTATATTTATCTAATTAAGAAATATATAACTACTAGTATTTATCCTTAATTATTTCATAGATACAAGGTAAGCATTTGCATTTTATTATGTGCCATCAGTAAGTCAAGAAAACGTGGAGTCAAGTTCGGAGTTCAGCTTCCTGCAATTACAGAAGTTTCACCTAGCCTAAAATTTGTCTCACTCATGCTAGGCACCCACAATCAAATAAATGTATTCTGGCCATGTTAAACGGTACTGCCAGACTGTTAAGAAAAATCCCCAAATACATAATGCCACTGTGACACTAATGGTCACATACAATAATGGTCATTTCGCATTTCAACCTGAAGTGTGATCTCTCACTTCTGGGATCATAGATAGAACAAAGCTATACATTTACTTTTTCCATTAACAATATCAACAAGGGGTGTTTCTGTGGTAGCAAGTGCCCTGGGATAGACATGGTTACACTGAGAAAAAACATGTCTTCTTTCATTAAGGAAAGTAGTATCAGCAATTCTGATAAAAGCACTTTGTCTTTTGTCAGAATTTACTTTATAAGTTGTGCTCATAGCAGAAGGATTTTCAAATAGAGCAGCCCTTCTCCTTGGTTAATGTCTGAGTGACTGGGATTCAATGAATTCACTCTTCTGTTGTAAGGTGGGGAAAGAAATGTTTTTGCCTAACAACAAGATGTTATGACTCCAAAGAGATCGAAAGAGGTGCCATGGAACTGATACAAAATAAATTCCTGCTTGCAGAATAGAAGACCTTCGTTTTTGAGTAACATCAGGAGATATACTGGTAACAAATCAGTTCTGAGGTATGAATGATAGCCAGAGGGGAAGGTGAGAGGTTATCCCAGCACACCATAATAAGCAAAAACTAAACAAGTATAGTAGGAGAACAAAGAGGGATTAACCAAGCAGTAAACAGGGGTGGCACAACTGCTAAGGGAATTAGAAAAGTTGAATAGGTTGTAAACCCTGGAGTATTCAACCAGTGAGACAAAAGGGGAGGGAACTGGTGCTGGGAAGTAGGAAATATGAGCTGTTGCACCTCTCCAAGCCTGTGCACCTGGTTCTTAAGGAGCCCACTCTTACAAAAGTATGAAATAAATTGTGATTCATAGAGAATTCTGCCTATGCCTGAACTATGGAACATGAGGATTTCTCTCATTTAGTCATCATGACATCATACAGTTTTCCAATAAGGACAGGGAACACAATAAAATCATGTCAAGTCATTTTATTTCTTTCCTCCACCCTAGAGGGGGAGTGCTCTACCACTACAACAGGAAACCTTTGCTACAAGGCCTACGTAACAGGACTCAATAAACACAAAGCAAGACCTTTCCTAGACACAACAGTTCAATTTAATTATATCATAAGAGTTATAAATAAAAATTTTTATGCTATGGTATACTCTCATAAGTAATATGCTCAGCCTACTGGTTTAAGGCATCTTCACAGTGGTGTAACTAAAAATATACTAAATAGAAATTTGTGCAATTACTTTGTGTAAGTGGATCACCAACTTAAGTTCTTACAGGAGAAGTTTACCAGATAAATTAAACAGGGAAGAAAAGTGTCTCCTGTAAGAGATTGTGCAGATGGACAAAAAAAAATTTTTTTTTTTTTTAATTTCTTAGAGTGAGGTGTAATTAGGAGACCAGTTACCCCAACACATGGAAGCTAACCTAGTGTTTATTTCCTGAACAAGAGTACCACTGGCAGTGCATTCTCTCGCTTTGAAAACAGACACATCCCAAAAAAGCACAAGAATATTCACATATTGTTTCTTGGAAAGTAATGAAACAGTTCAGCAGCACACTGTTTAGGCTCATATACTAAGCAGTGTCAGTCAGGGCTGTCTTAAACTCAGATTCTTAATAAATATAGACAAGGAGAGAAGAGGAGGTTTGGCAAGGTAACTAAATCTGCTGTAGCTTGCAAGATAACTTAATAGAAGACAGAATATGTAATGTTGTCTTACTGTAATTTAGTGAAACAGGCTGTGCAGTTTGCTGAGAAGTTCAGTCAAGAGCCAGATGACGATAATAAAACTGTAACACAGTCAGTAGAAATCTTTTGTCTCTTTTCAAATTGCTCATTAAAAACACTTCACATCAAGAACATGGTTAATCAATCTCTTTCAGAAAAAAATACAGCCAAATCCACAGGGCAAGCAGACTGTCACCAAACATGAAGTTGTATATGCAGATCTGAACCCAGTCATCCTGCTGAGGCACAAAATCATGAGATTTCATGCTTAGATTCAGGGAAATCAGAAGTGGAACCCAACACTACCCCTTTCTCTCTTAACTATGACATTTACTATATCATAAAACAGCATGAAAATTAATAGAAACAGTGTTTGACTTTATGGCTGTTTACCAATAACATTAATCACAGACATCAGCCTGAAGACAAGACAGTTATTTGATGTAAGCATATTCATTTATGCTGGATAAGACTGCACTTGTCAGATATTTGCTTTTGCTGTGATATTAACAGTGCTCTTGTAAGACTGTATTTGACAACGTGTTCCTAGAGTCCATAGCATGATAAAAGTATTGAATAACTCCTCAACTCAGTCCTCAAGGAGGACTCCCTGCAGTCTTGCCATTTTACACCAACTGAGGAACAAATTTTTACCCTAGGCAATGAAAAGTGTGTTTTCCAATGTGTCATCTACACTTCAGATGCAAACAAGGATCTACAGTCACTAATGATTAGCAGTTAATCCTTCCTGTACACATCAGTAGAAATGATGGCAGGTAAACTAAAGAATGAAGCTCTATGTCATCACCTGGACAACTGTGGTGGGATCTCACATTATTGGACAATTTCAGTGAATTTCTAACTGCAGTGGGTATTTAGCAATAGGATCCCACTGCACTAGTAAACAATATTCATGGACTATTCAGCATCATGATGCTTTCAAAAAATTATTACACACTTTGCTTTTATTAATTGCATCACTATGATGTGGCATTAGATCTAATGTTTAGCAACATGGATTCAATTAAAAAAAAAAGTATCCAATCTGAATAGAATAATGCAGTGCTAGGAAACTGTGTCACAATGACAATGCAGGAAACGTACAGAAATGCTTTGAAGAGGGAAACGAATCTCAAAATGCTACTAAACTAGTTTTAGAGAATGACAGGATTTGGTTAGAGATTAAAAAAAAAAAAAAAAAAAGAATTTAAAAAAACCCTTGAAAAAATCCCAAATAAAAAAATACAAATATTCTCCTAAGACTTTGGAAAATGTGGTTTCAGCGATTAATGATGATAAATGCTGAGTGGAATGGTAAAAGGCAGGCACTTACTGTGCTGCCTTATGAGAACATCAGTACTTGTAATTTACTTTTGAAAGGAAACTACATCAATATTTTCAAGCCACTTTCTACACAGGATTCCATTTCTTGCTTGCAACTTAGATTAAGTTTTAGTCTCTTTGCAAAACTTGTAATCCACAATTCTGGGTTCATTTCTTACTGAAAGAAACCAAAAACCACACACCTCTTTCTGAGCATGTACCTTGGGAAAAGAAATACTGCCATGACCGTACCTCCATACACCTTTGCCTTTACAATGAATCTTCAAAACAAAGTCTCAAAATGTCTCAGGAGAACAAAGAGGCTTGATTTCTTCTCCTGAACAGTATGGAAGTTACTCTCTTCTGAGAGCCAGTGTCAGCTTTAGGTGCAGTTTTTGGTGTGTAGATTTCTACTTTGACTCCTACAGTGTGAAATAAGGAGATGTAAACACTCAACATAAATACAATTAAAAAAAAAAAAAATCAGCAGGAATAGCAGCAGCCACCTACATCTGAAAGATATCTAAAATACAGAAGATAGCATTCTGGCCTTCTTGATGGTGCATGTACACAGTATAATATTCCAGTATGGGAGAATGCCTTACAGCCTTTGCAATTCTCTGAATTAGACATTAATTTCTGCTTGTGTATTTGGAAACTCCAATTAATTAAGCATAACATATGCACACTTAGCATGATGTGCTTCCTGAAGATGGAAGCCACAAAGCAGCCAGAACTTAAAAAGAGTCATAAAAAACATTATTACACTGCTCATTGACTGAGGTACTGGAAAGCGTTGGTATTCTTTTATCCATTTTAGTAAACCCAAGTACACCAGATTACTGACTAGCTTTGCTTTCCTGGCTGCACTGTTCTCCAAGTTCAAATGCACTACTGTAGACTCTGGTAGTTGCTATTTTGTAGGTGTGTTATTTTATCACTCTCTTCCCCCCACATCTCCCTAACTCGACCATTTACCAATGCTCTTAAGTGCATAACTGAATCTCAGGACCTGCAGCTTAGAGCTAGATGTTCAAGGACTGAGAGCAAAGGTTAGACAGAGGGCACAAGAGAAGCAGCTTTTTCAGCCTTATCCACACCTCCAGTGTGCAGTATGTCCGAAATGCATTCCCAGCCATCAATCTTTTTTCTCCTGATACAGAATTTAATCATCTGAATTTATCTGTGAATTATATCCTAATTTATAAATGATCTAGCCCAGGCATCACAGTGAAATTTCCTTTTTTAGTCAGATGACACCTAAAACACAAACTTTAAGGGACACACGCTGCAGGTGCCCATCTTTCACCAGACTCATGCTACCTTCAGATGGCTTGGGTTGATAGTGTTCTCAACACCAACAAAATCAAAAGTAGGGACAATAAAGACCTCAATAGATTTGGATCTTGGGCTAGTCAGCACTGAAAGATCAAAACTCAGTAATTATCATATTTTGGTTCTACACACAGCTACCTCAACAGCCATCAGAGATATGTCAAAAAAAAAAAAAAAAAAAAAAAAAGAAAAAAACAGAAAAAGAAAAAGAAACATTTTAAGTTGCTTTGGTACATCTGAAAGCATACATTAAACATATGCAATCAGTGGATACATTTATTTTCTTAGTTTTTACTATTTTAAGGATAGTAATGAAGCTGTTAAGAGTTTGCTCTCTTCTGTACCTAAAGTAAGAAATTGCCAGTGACTTTATACCTTTCATTAACTTTACATAATTATTTTTAACCATTTTAGTATCTAGTGACTACATTTCCATGAATAAATGACGGAGCAGACAGAGATGCTGGCACATCCCTGATGAGACCAGTGATGTCAAACTTACACCATAAGAAAATACTTGCAGGGCTTTCTATTCTCAAGTTTATCCAACAAACACTTCTGTGTATTTCACCACTCTTACTGAATTTAACTCTATTCCACTTTGGAATAAACTTTTAATTTTTAATGACCTGTGTGTACTATTAATCAAGAAGAGTGGGCATAACAGTAAGAATTACACAGAGGAAAGTATGCTAAAATATGTCAAGAGTATTTCTGTATACAATCGTCTAAGAATTGAAGACTATGACACCACTTGTCAAATGAGCAACAGCTTAGGTCTGTTTATACTGAGAAGAGAAATCTCTGATATCTATGATAACAGAGTTTGAGGTTCTGAAAAGGATAGTGGTGCCGGTAGAGTAGACGGTGATCTTCCTTCTCAGTCATATCTATATCAGTGTTATATGGGTTTTAACATAGGTATCAGAAGCAAAGTACTTCAGTGAAGAGATCTTTTGGCAGACAGCCAAAATCTTGTAAGTGCTATTCTTAGAAGTGCATTATATCAATGTGTGCTTTTAGGCCAATCACTAACCCAAACCACGTTATGTTCCTTATTTGCAAAACTGGGAAATAACAACACTTTTTGCAGAGATCATTGAAATCCGTGCCTTGAAAAGTGCTTCAGAACATTTGATATTAATTATTACTACCATTATTTACATTGCAAGCAAACTGAGAGTAGTCACTAATTAATATTTAAAAAACAGTAAAAATTGTGTTCATCTTCAAGATAGGAGTTCAAGGTGTCTTTGATCTTCTCTTGACACTCGACACTTGTTAAGGAGAATATTACAAATAAAATATGAAAGATTGTACTTGTGTCCTGGACATTTGCCAAGAGAAACACTTTGTTTACTTAAATTTCATTAGATACTCCAAATTATTGTAATGTTACTAAAAAATGCCTACAATTGTAACCCCTAATATTACTTGATATTATTTGATAGTAGTGACTGGTCAAATTTTAATTTTTGTACCCATACACACCCAAGAATATCAGTGGAGTTTCCTGGTTGTAATCAAAGTCACAATTTGTTAAATTGAAAGTGAACTTGGTGATCTTCCCAGAAGGAAACAGGATACATAAGAGGTGGGAACACCATCTTGAAGCATGGCCATGGGAGGCTAAGCTGTGACCCTGAGGCCTTTCTGACATGCCTCTTGCAAAACACTACAGAACTGAAGCATTTTGAAAACTTCAGCTGGGCCTTCATCAGAAGTTGATACTGGACTCAGATACAAATAGGCATTGCTTAGAGCAGAAATTTGAGAAGCAAAGATACAGCAGCCTTAGTTTTATGACAACCTCCTGTGAGTTCAGCTCACAAGTGATGGGTGCCAGTTATGGAACAGATACAGTTTTTGTTCTTGTCACGACTGGCTTACAGACAGGTAGTTACATTGTGGACAAGCCCTAATAAATTAGCATGCAATCTGCTGACAAGTGAGCTTATGTAGGTAGGGGCAACAAACACTGCTTGGGTGCATATTACTGTATCATGACTTTTCTTCTTCCAAAAAAACCAAAACAAAACAAAAGAAATATCGTCTCACCATCTTTGAAAACTATGACTTTAGTAATAACATCATATACTACCTTTAAAAGGGAATGTTCCGGAGATAAGCAGAGTTTATTGACTTATTCTGCCCTTGCTGTGTAGAGAATGCAATGGAAGCAATATAAGGTGCAGAGTGATGCGTTTTATCACACAGGAATCCATCAAAGAACTCTTCTAGAAGAAGAGCCCATATGTGGAGTAAGACAGCATGATATATGAATCCCATCGCTGAAATCAACTCTTGGATTCAACAGTGCCATTTGAACGGACAAAACCATTATTTTCTTTAGCCATTCGAGCAAGGGAAACATACTAACTCAATTGCCAGCATAGCTACCAGAAGGAAATTGTGCATTCTTTTTAGTATTCAAGACCTTGCTCTATTGCCTTACTCATATGAAATTCAGCATCTCTTTTGAAAACAGCAAAACAATGACTTTGCCTCCATTCTAATTTGGAAGGAGTCCAAATTAAGCTATTATGAGAGATAAATGATATAATGAGAATTGTTTGCGATTTACTGAAGAAAAAAGATGAACAAGCAAAATGACCTCTCAACTGTTTGCATTTTTCTTTTTTGAACTTACTGAAATTTTAATGTTCTAGGTAGAGAAGTCAAGTTTCATATTCAGCTTTCCTGCTAATGTTAACATGGACATGACAGTTTCCAACTAAGCAGAAAAATAGGACATTAGGATGCCAACCTAGCGTTCCGTTATTATCAAGAATAAATGAACTCAACTTAAACAGAGTTTCTATATTAACTATTTCCAGAATACACTCCTATGCACAGCACTGTCTCGTAGGAATTTGACTGGCAAATATTAGATATTCTGGAACTGAAAAGAAACTCTGAGAACCTTTGTTACTGAGGCTGTAGTGGTGAACAAAAATAGACTGCAAGCACTGGTGAAAACATGGGCTACAGGACCCTGTGATCACAAGCCTTTTGAGCAGGAAAGTCTGCCTGCTCGTAGAAAAGGTCATCTTCAGTTTTGCAGCTCTAGGCTTTTAATCCTAAGTAAGCCAATCAGATCTGAATTAAGTGATGAACGTATTATGTTAATGAGCATAATTAGCTAATGAACATTCCTTCAAGGAATCTTCATTCTTGATTCATTAGTGAGATGTTACCATCTGAAACCAATGGAAAATGTTTTGAAAAACTTGATTAACCCCTCCGGGGTAATCTTAAGACCTTAACAGACTGTCTTTCAGTGTTACCTCTGTTATTTATTCCCAGATTTGTCTGTAGTCATCATTTCACTCAGAGTCCTTTGCCTTTTTCAACTTACTTTTTTCCTGACAGTTACTTCAACCCTGCCTGAAAAACAAACCAAACCAAAACAAAAATCTATAATCATGTTTTATTACTGCATTGCAGGCTCTGCTGACTATCCCAGCAGTATCACCTTCTGAACAAGCATAGGAAAATGCTAAAACAGCAAAAAAGTTGTCAGAGTCTGCCTGCACTACTGACTAACCAGAGACTAACTTGGGACTGGCACTATCCAGCCAGCAAATATAGGCAGTACATTGTGTACTTCTTAGGGATGGCACTTACTGTTTGGTGCCAGTGTGCTCCCATGTGACATTCCTGGCCCCACACAGTTACATGTGTATCTAAGGTTACTTACACTCCCTGCTTGCACTACAGACCATGGTAAGCTCTTAACAGGACATGTTTACACAGGGCAGCCTATTTGTTCAGATGAATTCAAGGCATTTAAAAGTTATTCCATCCATGTCTGGTATTAAGAGCATCCACATGTGTAACATTTGTATCAGTGGACATAAATCAGCATCACTCCATTAAATTCAAAACCACATCATTTCAGCTCAGTAGCTGACACTACAGGCTTACAAAAGAAACATTTAAAATACACTTTTTAATGATGAAATATGAGAATATGTCTATTGATGGTTACATGTTCTCTATGAGAAGCCTCTCTGAGCCTTAAGGTTTACTTTCCATAATCAACAGTGCTTCCCCAGTGGGCTTTTAATATGTTTTATCAGCTTAAAGTTCCTGAACATTACACTTGCATGTGGAAAGGCCAGAGAATTGCCAGCTCTGGATCAGCTGCAGTGAAAGCACAGCTTTGTAGTCCCAAAGCCCTGACTGTACCTGAGAGTGCATACATGGCATCTGATTGAAGTTACAGGTCTTGTAACTCTCCTCTTGCCACTGTGTCATTATTTCACTCCATCAAAAGAGAAAAATAAAACATGTGAAGCACTCTGCAGTGACCTGCTTAGTCCCACAGAGGTCACAGTAGAGACTGATTTATGATGACTGACAACTACCTATGATTATAGGTAGCCAGGATAGCATATATTACTGATGCCTGCTGAATAGGGCACAGACAAATCATTTTCCCTTTTAGTATTCCTAAAGGTTTACCGTTCTTAGCTTTATTCAAAGAAACTTAAGACCCGAGGAAAAAAATGCTGCATAAATAAACAAGGTAAACACTATGCTGTTATTTAGAAATGTCAGCCTGATACTTGATGTAAGGTTCTGACTTAATATGTAAGGCAAAACAAATGAGTTTCAAAATCTCTGTTTAGTGGTTTAGAAAATGGGATCTGAGATTGCTTTAAAGAAGGTCATAAAGACCTCTCAACCTCTCCTTTTATTTATGTTTTCTCAAATATATCGACTGGCTGGACGGTGCACCGCAGACAAATATCTACATGCTTCACATAATGAAACAGTGTCATTACTTTATTTGGACAAACTCCCAGTGTAATTGCAACCAAAGTAAAACAGTTCTGAGACTGCAAAGAAGTGTCAAAACAGGAAATAGAATAGCATAGACCTGAGATGTTTTCCATTTGCAGACTTTCATATAGGTGTCTTTTTTCATACTTTTAGCCCTATATTGGAAAGCATAATTTGATGATAGACGTGAAACTGTGTATTAGTTTTTATTTTGACAAATTCATTAGACATCACATAGCTTGAAAAATGAACCAGGAGGCACTAAGTCAGCCTGAGAAGATTGTACTTCATAAACTGAATTGCTCACATGGGCAACATTTTGGTGGAAGTTATAGATTTTCTAGCATATCCCTGATAGATAGCACTAATATAACTTCAATAAAAACTCCGGATATGTCAATATAAAATTTTTTCAAGCATCAAAAGATGTGAGATACTTCAGCTAATAAATTGGAAGATTCCCTATTCCTCAAGGTACACTAACTTACACATCAGATTATAAAGAGTATTGAAACCATGTAGAGTACAACAGGCAGCTGTAGGTTTGCTGCTTTTAGAAGCTGCACTAAATTAAATTATCAATATATGAAAGTATTAATTGGAAATTAAGATCCAGATGAGCCTTTTTGTAAAAGTGTTAGCATTCTTCAATTTTTAACTTAGATGATAGACAATTTTTCATAGCTGACATGAATGATAGACTGTATTTGATGCAAATAATTCAAATACTTGATGTTCCTTCTCTTTCTTCCCAATGCATGATTTTTTACTTACTTCCCTAAGATTAATTTTTTAAAACATTGTTACCACTTCCAGGTTGATATAGTACTGGAAACCCAAAATGGTTATCTTCTTCTAAAAAAAGCCTCACAGAACCTGATGTAAGACTTCATTGGTTACAACTGTATGGGACAGGACAGTGTGTATATACATATTTATATTTGTGAGTGTTTGTGTATGCACATAAACATAAATACACAGATTTTCTTTAAGGTATACAATTATTTCTGCATCTTAGAGTGACCTACCACTCACAAAATGTAACTGAAAGTAGCTGCATGATTATTTGTACACATTCAACTACCAGTGACTGTAAATAAATAGAAGATATGGAAATGCACTAACATTTGAATAATGACAGCTTTTAAAACAGAAAGAAGGTGACTTGGAAGAAAGTTACAGTTTCAAGTAGAATGCTGGCAGGAATTTGAGACACTGCTTGGACTTGTCTTAGAAAATACTTCAGTACAAAAATGTATTGTGGACAAGATGAAATCTAGAATATCTACCATACTTTGCCTACTATTTGATACTTTCACAAGGTTTGAGAGAGACTTTCTGGACAACGGTAACAAACAAATGATACAGACTTTGCAGTTTTATAATATTTTCCAAACATTACTGCACTAGAAACTAAAAAAAAAAACATGTTCAGATGGGTCAAAAGAAATCATTGCTCTAATGCTCTATTGACACAACATAGGCAAACATTCAAAAGTCAGGCATCTGAACACTGTATAAGCAGTATGATGAACTTGTACAAAATTGTATGACTTTGGGTTAAAAAAAAAAGTACTCTTCTAAAGGCCCCAAACTCCACAATGTACCTCACTGAAAAAGCTCTTCTCTTTGCTGGCTCCCATATTCTTGACTTGAGATTCCTATATTTTAATTATAAGTATGTAGATAACTAAGAGCAGGGATAAATATATTACATCTCTTCAACTGATGAAAACAGCAGATTTTCACTGATCTGCAGGCAGCTGTTCTGTGTTTAGTGGAGACAGATGCCCATCCTGTTCATTTTTATATGAAAAATGTTTCTTGGAAAACTCATTATTCCTATTCAGGAGCCTTAATATAAAATCAAATTGGTCAAAAGGATCTGAAGATATATGAACACCTAATATGAATATACAGTTCTGTCATTCTCGTATGGAACTTCTGGCATAAAACAAAAGTGAGAAGGATCACTATTAGCAATGGCTAACTTCAGCTAAGCACTTCAAAATGCACAGATCTAAGCAGTGAATACATGCAGCTTTGTAGTGGTCTGACTGCTAGGGAAATCATTTTATGTCTTCAGTAGCATTTCTTTAGAAGAATGCATTGTTACTCCCTATATGTGCTGTAGTAGAAAAGGATGAAATTCCTTAACTTTTGTTTTTGAGACTCTGGTTTGGTTGCTGGTCAAGCACAACAGAAGGGGAAGAGGGAATTACATCTACATTGTTGAATAAATAAAAAGCACTGATAAGTACTGGAGTAAGATTTTCCCCTTTGTAAGAAAATGCAATTGTTTCCATAATATATTAATTAAATATTAATTAAATGTAGAAATATAAAGGGTGCATATTCTTTTATGCATTCCCATTTGACAATAAATAACTGATTAATATCTGTACTACATATTCTTCCAGAACTTCCAGAATAATCATTTCCTCCTGGATGAACTCAGAAAACAAGTCAGTGGATGATACTATGGCTGTTTCCAGAAAAATATTTGTGGTGAGAGCATAATTTCTATGCTTCAGATTAAGAGAAAAATTTAAACTTATTTTTACTGAAAATCCAGTAGAAATTTTCTTTGTGAGAAGGTCAGATTAGAGGAAATACAATTCCTGTATAGAAATATTGTATAGAAATCATTTTGAAGCTAAAAGCTCTTCTATGACCAAAGCATTTGTCAAAATCAGGGGAATGCAGTCAGAAATGTTTAGAAGAAAGTTGCTAACGACACACATCAGCTTGCCATATTTTGTATTTGACAGATCTCTCTTTTCTTATGTCAGTCTTGCTTTGTTTCTGATAGCAACACCATTAACTAATGGTCCAACCAAGGCACAATGTACAGGAACATCAGATAATAGAAGAGGTTAATAAAATTTGAAATGCTTGGAGATTGGGCCAGGCAGAAAAAAAGCTCTTTGAGTTCACAAATCTCCTTCTTTTGCTTTTATATTGTAGCAGAGCATTCCCAACCTGTTAAAAGGAAGAAATTACGGTAGAGGAACAAACTGCATAGATGACCTGAACCTTGTTCACAACAGATGAGAAAAAAATGACATTTTCCTCCTTTCTGAAAGACTTTTAGAGTTTGTGAAAAGGAAACTTCAAAGAAGGTGGAAAGACTGAAGGCTGGACTGGTATATATGGGAGGTACAGACTGTGAGACCTTAAAAGTGCCAACAATAGGACTCACTGTATTAGCACAACTGAAAAGCCAAAAATGTCAAATTGAGATATTTGTGTACTATTAAATACATATATGCATATGTGTATATACATAAATATATATAAAAATCATATAACTCATGTTGATAGAAAAGTAGTTGATATTCTATCATGTTGATAGAAAAGTCACTTGTATGTGAGCATGCATGCACTGGCAAAGCTGTATTTGACAAAACAGGCACACGTTTTTTGGGGTACCATTTAGTACCATTTAGTAGGCAAAAACTTAATCTGTTACATCATGAATGAAGTTGCCACCAATTTAGAATTTAATCTCAAACTGATTCAAAAATAATCCAATTAAGACTTTAAGGGCGGTACTCAGAAATTGCATTTATGGGCTGTCTTGCTTAAGCATATTATGAGTGAAAATATTTCCCTGCTGTAAAATCTATACAAATTCTTTTGGACATCACAACCATTAAAAATTTGTGCAGGCATAGAAAACGAATAATGTTGCTGAACGTTTCATGCTATTCGTTTCCAGTAATTCCTATAAGTAATCAGGAATGACGTGTTCCTTGCCATGAGTATGACCAGCCAGTTTCTTCATTCTAATTTCTCATTTCTGTGTGTTCCTCTCACAAACCTTCACATCTGCCTTAGTTTTGCTGCCCATTAGCATATGGTGCAGTTGTGTCTAAACATTCTAGTTCAAAACAAGAATAAAGCGTATTTTTGCCTTTGATGAATTTTGTTCATCAAAACTGAAAGCTCTTCCTTTTCTATTGTACTACACCTGTAATGATCTCAGAACATATCAGTTGTCTTAAGGTTTTTCCTTCTTGATTTAGTTATGTTGTGATATCTCTTATCTCCTATTCTAATCACACTAAAATTATCTAAGAGCAGTATATCAAAAGGCAATTTCAGTTTTCTTGTACACTGAAAATATTTCTAGGCCTCTGTGAACCAGTCTTGTCAATATCATCCATGGACTGATTTACCATAATAACTTAAGAAAGATTCCAAGTATCTTTACTTACACAGTTACGTAAATGGAATTTCATTTTCAAATTCAATGCAAAATAGATATATCTGAAACTTAATCCTATTTCTACCTATTTAGAGCTATAGGAAAACAAGACTATATAATGGGGTATAAATGGGGTTTTTCCATTATGTTTTAATGCCTGCTCAATCACTCATAATAATGATCAACATGTTGATTCTGACTAAATGAAGCTGAAAATCAGATTTTCCCAATATATCACATCAGCATACACATCTGCTGATCAGTGTTAATTAGTCTTGTATTTTCCAATTTGTAATCCGTGGATGTTTTATGGGGATGTAAATAGTAACATATTAGCATTTATAATCTTTCTTTGGAAAGCTTCCGGTGAGCAAGTGACCAATAAATTGCAGTTAATGTAAACATTAATCAAATTGAATGCCAGTATGAAAAGTCTCAAGTTTAGAGGGAAAAATCAACTTTCTGTCATGTTTCTTATTCCTGAAATGCAATTAAGTAAGATCACGATCTTCTCTGAATATTCAGTGACAAATAAATGTATTTGTTTTAAGATCTGTATGCCATCCTGAAGAGCTAATCACTTGTCCATTAGAGTGAATGCAGGCCACTCAATCCACAATGGTGAATTAAATTTCCAGTGGTTGGATGAAAGAATAAAAAAAGATAGAGGAAAAAATGCATAAATTAGTATGAAATGTTTTAATATGAGAAGTCAGCATAAAAAGCCACAAAGTGATGAGTACTTCACAGAAATGTAATGACCTACATTTGGCCTAAACAAGCTATTTTAGGACCATAAATGTTCCTTTATTTTGAACAAATGAGGATTACAGTTAGAGTAGGTAAACAATAATAAATATATAACACACAATCTGTTGTCATGAGCAGAGAAAGTATTTAAATATCAGTGCTGCTGTGCACTGCAATAACTTTATATATGTGTGTGTGTGTGCATGTGTGTGTGTGTGTGTATATTATTCACCCTCCAAAATTTCTCTTGCTCTTATGGGATATGCTTTTCCTAAAAACAAAACCAAACAAAAAAAACCAAATAAACAACCATAAACTACTGAAAGAAGTGAAGCTAAAACAGAATATTTTTATGGATTTCCCAGAGTGCACATGTACAAACCAGACTGAATGTTCCTACAGAAGGAATGTTTATCTTACAGTTTGGCCAAGAAAATGAAGAACTGGAGAATGGTTCACAGAAAGATCAGTTTGAATAGTGGAATTTCTCAAATAAGGTGCAAATGTAGATAGAATAGATTATCTAAAATATGAAAAAGCATTAAGTAAAAGTATGCTAAAGAAGTGAGAGGACTTAAAATTTAGTCATCTACGAACTTATGTATATTTATTCTTTAACTATATCTAACAACCATATTACAGTGAAGTGTATGCAAAAATCTACTCATTTAGATACACCCTCCCAAAGCCAAGTAGAATATGAATACTTTCAATAGAATGCTTCTACTTAATAATTAGAGGAACACAGGGCACAAAATAGAAACAATCATCCTGAGAAAACCTAGGCACTTGATGCTGTGCCAAAGGAGATAGCAAATTAATTGTTGGAATGAGGAGAGGCAGGAAGGATTTCTAGACTAGGCATGGTAGGATCACATAAGTGTTGAGGGGATGAACCCTGGTGCTCCACCAACTACTGCTGACTGCTGGAAAGGCAATGCACATTGACTGAACTCACAAAGTCAGTGTGCCATAGCATCCTATCTTTGGAAAACAAGACTAAGAAGATAGAAAGGGCAGAAATAGCAGTTGAGTTTAGGCAGACTTGAAAAGTACCAGAACTGAGGTTGTACAAAAAGGCAGATTACGTGTTAGAGCCTGGAAGTTTATCCTACCAGGCCAAGCAATATTCAACAAAGAAGAACGAGAAATAGGAACTTTGTGGTTCGTTTTTCATCCTTTTCCTTTCTTGTTTTTTTCTAAATAAAATTGACATTTCTAGAAAACTGAAAGCCAGGCAGGCTGGGCAGTGAGAAGTATTCTGCTGTGTTACATTTATTTTATTAGAAAGTACTGTTGCTCAGGCAGATCCTATACTACAAAAACATGCAAAGTGTTTGCAAAAACACACAAAGATATGTTGCAGCTTTTCTCACAATCACGAGTGAAGGAGGGACATTATGAGGAGATTAATGCTAATAAAGTATGGCTGCCTTTCGCAAAAAAAAAAAAAAAAAAAAAAGAGCTGTTTAATTCCTGAACTTTCTACTATCTACTTTCTAAGTAGGTTGGTCTCTTGATTGGACACAGCAATGACTGCATGCACACTGTGTGTGCTCATGAATAGCAAACAAATATGAAGTTGTGGAGGTAGTAAGGAGGAAGCAAACTGGTTCAACAGTAGGCCTGAATAAATGAAGAGATCACTGTGATGTCTGAGACAGATAGGAAGGACGTCTTAATAATGAGGCAGACAGGTGTTTGTGAAAGTCCTAACAGTGTTTTGTTTTGTTTTCTTGCTTTTTTTTCTTCTCTTTTTACAGCAGAAACTATAAGCTCATTAAGAAATGATAATCATTCTGTTCCTCTCACATAACATGGAGAATTGTACAAAATGGAAGGATATCAAAAGCTACCACAGAGCACTATACTCTAATGAGGAAAGCTTATGCTTCAATTTCCTGAGTTTGACCTATGAAAAGGCACTGAAACTCTAGGAATCAAGGTGGTTTTTTTCTTTCCTTCTGTGTATAGAGGACTTTATTTGTTCAATGGGGCTAATATAACCTCTGTACCTTCTGAGAATAGAAATTAAAGACTGACTCAATGTTATGGTAATGGAAACCACTTTGGAAGCAAGACCAAAAAAAATCTCCGAAGACCAGTTACAGCCAGAATAAGGTAGGTCTCTTTCAAACATAGCAAAAACTTTCCAAAACAGAGTATATAATAAAATGAGCATTTCCTTTTCCTCTCATTTTAATCTGCAACAATGAAAAATGTTCACTGTGTTTCTTTTCACTATCATTCCTTTCCTCCTTTGTTTTTCCTTATTCTTTCCCACTCTCATTCCATTCTCTACTTTTACAATTCCTTTGCTAATAAACAAACAGTTTACTCATCTAATTCCTTGACTTCAGTGTGCTACAGATTGGGGCTGCAGAATTTGATAAACGCGAGACAGAATGGAAGCAGAAGAGAAAGCAAGATACTAAGGGGCAAACAGCTCTGCAGTACTGAGAGTAGTCTACTCAGTAGGCTGAATACTACAGTCCTGATAAGCAATAGTAGCCTACTCAGTAGGCTAAATACTACACTCCTGATAAGCAATAGTAGCCTACTCAGTAGGCTAAATACTACAGTCCTGATAAGCAATCTCCAAAGGTACACATGCACAATGCTGACAACAGTCTGAAACACTATTGCTATATTTACACTAGGACACAGTAGAGGATGGGGTGACAAAAGCAGCTGTTACTTGAAGACTTGACATTCACATTATGCATGTTTTGGTAGATTTATCCTGGACTATCTTTAGGGAGGTTCTGTGGATGAGCATTCTGTGATATTCAAAAAGATCTGTTGCTTGAGGTTAAACAGAATTGGAATCAAGCTCACGTGCTTGATATAAGTGCATCCTATGCCATTTACAATTCTCTCGACTTCACAGGTATGCCATGTAATTTTCCTAAACAATTTTTGGGAAACGGACCTTAATTAAAATTGATTTTTAAAGAAAAATCGTAATAGGAAATTGTAATTTATTGTAATATATATTGTGTAATTGCAATATATATATATTATAATATGTTAAATATATATATATTATATATATTGTAATATATAGATTGTATAATTGAAATATATATTGTAATAGGAGTTTCTTATGTTTTGTTCAGACTATCTGGATAGAAAAGAAGAATGTGCATGTAGGAAAGATTACAGTCCGCAACACCTATAAAGGTTACAAAAGTGTACAAAAATATCTCTTGAAATTTAAAATATTGTTGATGAAAGGAATGCTCTTAAACTTTTTTGAGGAACTATGAATGACATTTTACCCTTTAAAGAAGGGAAGGTAAGAAGAACTTTTTTCCCCAAAATGTGGAGCACGCTCAGGTGAAGCTGAAACTGAATTTCCAGTTAGATCTCTGCTGCAGCTTGCAAAGCTACCTAAATCGAAGTGACAGTCCAGCCAGGAACTGAGAAATATGTCACAACAAATTCTTCTTCAATATAAAATAATTTCACATGCTCTGCAGACCATTACCATTTTGTAATTTTAAAGAGAGATGAAGACAGTCCTTGCACAAGGATATTTCAGGTGTTCTTTACCCATATATCCATTTTTGGTGATTACAACTTTTTTATTGTATGGCTATGTTTACTGAAAATATACTTTATGTAAAACCTCTTAAGGAAATCATCCTTTACGTTGTATGATTTGTATTTGTCATTATGTTTTACTATGACTAACCTCTGTAATTCATTCCATGAAAGATTTGAAAAAAAGAAAAAAGAAAAAGAAATTAGAACCTACTTTTTGGATCATTAAGTAGTGCATAATCTTCAAATGGGACATTAAAAACTGTAATCAGTGACATCACCATGACAACCGATTAAGAAGTGTCTAGAGAAGCCTCTGAAAATGCATTTTTTTAACATAATACATTTAAATGAGTTCATCAGAACAAAGCACTCTTAAGTAGATTTATTATGAACTGAACATCTAGAAATAATTTGGATATACAATGAATACTGAATTTTTTTCACTATGACTTCAATAGATAGGGGGTGGTGTCAAAATTCTTACTTGAGTTTGATAGACTTAGCAGGGCAGGGAATATCAAAGAAAAAATCAGATTTCTTGCGCTAGCAGACTGGATTTCATTAACTGGTTTTGGAGCAAGCTTCTTCCTATGTTATTTAGTCTCCTAACTTGTAGCTACAGTTTACACCAGGTGAGGGCCTCTAAGAATTAGGCATTGCTTAAATTCCCCTTATGCTTTAGCCTGGTGGTGTTACAAGAAGCTATGCCCGCTGTCCTGCTCACTCTAATGAGTGAAACTGGAAGCAGCAGAAACATCATTCTGTCACGTATCAACAGTAAAATATAAATAAAACATCACACCATGCCTACCTGCAGTAAATTGTGTTACATACCTTTATAAAGGATATGTTTAGTAGTTGAGGAAGAAATACTTATGGGATTAAAGGCCAATCAAAATAATACTTTTATCTGTATCACACAAGCTTTAAGGAAAAATATATATATATGTGTATGTGTGTATATATATATATATATAAAACAGATAATCTGTTTGAAAAGATTAGCTACACTTAACAAGAGTAAATTACCCAGCTTGCATGAGCCCTGGCTCATCCTCAGAACAGCTAAAAGAATACAGGAATCTCTTCCTCATGTCTCCCAGTGTCCAAGTTGTCTCTTTAAGTTACAGCTTGTTCTTGTCTTTTATGGTTATGTCTTCTTCTTCTGCCATCTGTATTTTTTATGCCCTTTTCTAGAACTTGTACTGGTGACGTTTGTTGCAAGCAGATTGCATGTTTAGAACAAAGCCTTTCCACAAAGCTGCATTGTGTAAGTGCTATTGTTGCAGAATGGGGAGGAGGTTTAAGCTTCCACATAACAGTAGCTCTCACTTAGAACGATACAGTGTTTTTCTACTCCAAAAAGTTCACAACAGGGAGAGTATGCCAGTCACTGTAATCTGCCACTGCTCTACGTGTCTGGGTCCAGGATATTTTATATCAGCTGCAATTCTGCCTCTTAAAAGCATGCTGGTCCATTCTAATACACTATGAAACCAGAAATGTTTTAGTCAAGGACTGTGTCTCAGGCTGAAATGACAGTCTGTCTTCGGCAAGCTCACCCTCCAAAAACTTTAAAGCAGCTGCAGAAAAATGTTCTTAATGCCTTCAGAAATCTGACTGGTTTGAATTGATATCAAAACTAGAGGCATTCCCAAATCACCAATCCCTTTTGAAAACCCAGGCTATTATACTTACAAAACACTGACTCTCCATTAAACTCCTTGTTATTCTTTTACTAATGAGACACTTTACCAGCCTGTCATCACCCGCTGTGATTAATTCTCTACTTGTAAAATTTTAGCTCTCTCTCTGCTGCTGCTGTTAATGTGCTTTGTACCAAATAAAAATGAAGTTGATGTTTACAAATCCTGTCTGGAGGTTGCTTTAAAAAAGCCCTTCTTTGCTTTACATTAATGAGGCCAAGTACACCAATTTTTGTTCAAAATTATTCTAGATAATTAAACACTGTAACAGACTACCATGGAAGGTGTAAAACTCACTACTGCTTAAATGGCTGTAAAATATAATATCTTTCAAAATATATGCCTACCTGTCCATGGTCCTCATACAGACGAATTCAGATTCAAAGCACATGCATTCTTCTCATCTAATGTTTGTGAATCTAGGAATAAGAAAAACTTTTTTGAAAAAAAAAAAAAACAACCAAAAAACCCAGGATTTACTAACATAGTTATCTTCAAGTTATCTTCAGTAAAAACTGATAAAAAAACTGCACAGTACAGAATCTTGTACTGTTGAGTGCACTCAGGACAGTGCAAAATTTATCTCAGGCAGATTAGGAAACAAGCATCATAGCAATAGAAACCTGTAATTCTGTGCTGTATGGTTCTCTGGAAAATGGCTTCCACTAGGGTTTATCTAAAATTACAAGTGAAAAAGTACTTGCTGACTGGTGTAGTGATGAGCACAGAAACATTACGTATTGACTCTGCCTCAACCCTCTCCAGTTCTGCATGTTTGGAAGCCAGTCCAACTCACAATCAAAGACTGTGCAATACTTTTCACAATGCACAATGTTGAAGACTGATTTGAATTGAAAATAGATCTTTACAATATTCTAAAACCTTGATAGACAATATAGAAGTGAAAGATGGGGCTGAGTCAAGCTTTCATTGCTACAAAGTAATGCTATTGGAATACCAGAGTGTATGCCTGCTCATCCTTCTGCACTAGAAGAACTTCAGAAGTTATTGTATCTCACGGTTTTTAAGGAATAAAGACAACATCTTATTCATCCAATAAGCACAGTAGCAGTGTTCAGATTGCTGGCCTCTCGGGAGCTAATGCATTTACAAAGCTTTTATGCTGGAGACAGTTAGCTTTCTCCCTTCCTCATACTAAATAAATTTCATTAAATTAATTAGGATGAAGCCATCTGCTTTCTTTAAACGTTTTAATCTTAAAATCTTTTAATGCCTTACAAATCTCAGATGTCAAAATTTCATAGAGTAGATATGTCTTGCAAGAATGCTCATTTCTAGTTGCAATCAATTGTCCATTTATTTTAAACGCATATCTAAAAAAAACAAAAAAACAACAAAAAAAAACAACAAATAAACAAACAAACAAAAAAAACCCCACAGAACTTTGTATTCTAGTGCTGTGATCATACACATTTGCTTCTACTGTTTTCCCAGAGCCTGTGGAGGATTCCCATTGCCATCTTGGGAAAATGCTTCACTGTACAAATTTTCAAAAATCACTAAAAAGGAACAAATAGATGAAACTTTATTAAGAAACTAAAGAAAATGCAACAGAGAAAAACCTCTACCAAACAACAAACAGGTGTGTGTAAATTACCAACAATTCACTGAAAGAGAGACAGTGGAAACTAGATTGTAATGAAGACAAAGAAGTCACAGTAAGAGGAAAATAGACAACGGAATCTCAAGGCCTGCATCTTTCTCCCCTTGAGGGAGACTTAAGGCCAACAGAATCTCAAATCATCTCCTTCCACTTGAAATCTGACAGTTCTCAACATCAGAGAACTGAAAAGCAGTATTTCAAAAGCTGTGCTGTTAGAAGATTCCTTCATCAAAAGCTCAAGAACTAATTGAAAGATATGCACATTTTTTTCTAACAGAACAATCTCTTAAAATCATTATTTCATCCACAAGAGTTTTTAGGACAGCTTTTAAATATAATCTAATATGCCAGATGAATTTTATATGTTACAGTGAAATATATACACCTTTAAAAATGAAGGATATACATCATAATTGCTTCTTTGTCCTGCTGTATCAATTTGAGTACAAGATGTGATAGTTCTGGTATTAATGGACACCTGTCCAGGGGAAACTAAACCAAACAGAGCAGTTCATAGAAACACATGCATTTTCCTTATTTCTTTCCTGGTAGATCTAAGCTGAAAATCTAGGGTGTAGACAAGCACGAGCTCTCTCTGCCAGCTCTCAGCTGTATGAATTCAAATGATTTCCACTCAAAATGTCATGTAGGTTTGTTAGTGCTTAGTCAAGCTAAAAACAGTCTACCTTGTGGCATGATACAGATAAACCTTTCAAAGTGCAAAGTCCTGAGTCCCACTGTGCTGCTACCTTGCCAGCTCATTTTAAAAGTATCAGTTTAAGGATGCATCATTTGGAGACATATCTGGAATGCATTTATTATTATGTTTTCCTGTTACAACTATAGCTCAGATCTGAAATGAGTACAGAGAAGCATCATTATGTATCATCACTGAATCCCGTACTGTGAGTCTGGAACAGCACACACCATCAATCACAGTGCTACTTAAGTTATCTGCAATTGTCCTGAGTACATCAGCAGACAGCAGTTATTGGACTGACCATATTCCATGTGAAGTCAGTTTAAAAGCACCCATTAACTTCAATGAGAAAATTGAGATATTAAAATACCAGTTGTTCAGTTCTGTTTCCTTATTTTCCTGTCACTGTACTTTCATTAAACTTATTTATTTTTCTGTACTAGAAACTTGCCACTTGATACTAATGAATAATCACTACGATTACTATACCAGTGGCTTTCTAAGGTGCACTTTAAAAAGGAAGCTGGATGGTTCTATGTTATTTTGACACTTAAAGACAAAAATAGTATTTACTACAAGGTCAGGTTTTAAATAATTTGGATACTCAACAAACAGTTACAAATCTACAATAAAGAAGCAAGCACTCTAGGAAAGCATTGAACTCTGAGATTTTGCTCCTTTTAATGCATTTAGAACCATGTATTTTATGACCAAAAAAAAAAAAAAAAACCCAACCAAAAAAAACAAAACCAAAAACAAAAACAGAGAGATAGGAGCACAGCGATCAAATTCATGAAGCAGCATTATCTGCATTCACTGTGAAATGCTGGAAGTTGAGCTTTGTATTTTAATTCCTTCCGGGACACCACATCTTTTCAGGCCAGCTCTATGCTCCCACTGGGGCTGGGGGCCCCAAATGGGTGCAACAAGCTCATATACTGTCTGCAGGATTAACTCAGAGCTGCTCTCCTTCCCATTGCACTTATCCAGACAGTGATTAAGTAAACAATATCAATGTTTTAAAAAGGTAAATAGTAAGTACCAGCATCAGCATAAACTAAGATGACAATTTTGGACACATGGATAATGAGCATACGCATTGCTTCCTCAAGAAAATTATTGCAAGGCACACTAGTGGATAACATATGAGAGAGACATGTATAAATAATATTAAAATACATTACTAGAAGATGCTATCCATTTTTTCATAGCACTTATACACCGTAGCGTGCATTAGCTCTTACTGTCCTACTCAACACTGCCTTAAATAACTACAGGGGAGGATGTCTATTAATCATTTACTGATTACTAGTAAATTATTTATAAGTGGACATAAATTAAATGTGTCATTTTTACAACAAAAATATATTATTTAGGGCACAGACTTGATGAAATTAATGTGGATTCAATGTATTTGTTTAACAAAACTTTATATGGTTTAAGGTTAAGAATGTGGGAGAACTTGCAAGATTGGAAATGATAAATTCTAATGCAGTGCTAGTGCCCTAGAAAAAACTGTACAACACACTGTGCTATGCTATCCATGCACAAAGCAACTGCAACTTTCTCCATAGTCTTGGTTGCATTTGAAAACGGATATCACAGAAAAGTCAGTAAGACTTTTAACACTGATGTCATGGGAACACAACCAGGTCTTTGATGCAGGGATCCTTAGCTGGCACAAATCAAGCCATCTTGGTTCGGACTGTATAGAACCAAGGGTGATTATTCCAGCTGTGCCTCACAGGACAAGGTGGGAGCACTGCTTATACCCAGGAAAAGACTGGTTCTCCAGACCAACAAACACAGAAGCAAATCTCTCTAATTGCTTAACCAGTGTAATCAGTTTCTACTGGGGAAGGAACTGTATAAATTTTGTCATTCATTAGCACAGTATCAGTGTTGCTTGCCTCCAAAGCAGCCCACAACTTGGCAGAGAACAGCTTTAAATTAGAACTTCTGCTGGACTTGGCTTCAACACGCAATGATGCCTTAATGGAAGGCTCCCAGTAACAGTGACTAACTGCACTGTTTGAAAATTGTGCATTCTAGCAGCCAAGTTTGGCTTCGACCCTTCCTGAATTAATTCCATGCTGGTAAAACTCAGTTTACCATAAGAAGTATGAATTTTAATACAACTGAAGCTGATGGTGTGTCCAACACTGTCTCAAATTGCACATCTGTGCATTCCCACACCTGTCCTTACAGTTTGTTCTGACAGCTGCATGTACCCCTCAGAATGAGTGAACGAGTCAATGTTAATTCAAAAGTTTGTAATTCAAAGAACAATTAAAAGACGAGTTTTATTTCCCTCCCATCATTTACCCATCTCCAAAATAAAAATCTCATTCATGTCAATGGAGAAAGATTTCAAATTTTTTCAGCCACAGCTTGTTGGGCCATGTGACACAACTGAAAATGTATTGTGTGGCAATGCTTTCTCTCTTGCTAAAGACACAAGCAGGAATAAAATATTCTAGAAACAGTATAAATGTCAGAAACGTCAACAGAATTCAGAGATTTCTAAGATATCCAGAATAGTTTTGGAGCATCTTTAATGACAGACAAAATGTCGAACTTATCTGAGGAACAAGAGCATCACCAGTGATTCACCTGCATGTTTTAAGAGGAAAGATGGATTCCTCCAACAATAGAATCAAAGCAGAAACCTGGCTAAGAGTTGCCCCATAGTCTCTGTGTACTCCTGGTATGTAAGAAATGATCTAAGTGTTCCATTTGGGGCATTGAGGTACTCTGCCCTTTCCAAGCTTTCTTGCGCTGAGGGCAACAGTGTCAGAGACCAACCCACACTGTGGCTGTGTGCGTGGGACAGACTTGCATCTGACATCTGCCCTAGGAACTGCAGCAGTCAGCATGCAGCAGCTGCAAACCTTGCCTTCTGTCTATGAAACAGATTGTCCATACGTAATTGGATGCTGACATAAAATAAGTCTGAGTTCTGGAAACTGTTATTTTTAAAAATAACTGTTCACTGCAGCAATTTGGAGAAAGACAGTGCAACCACCATCAAAATGATGGCAATGGGCAGTATTTTTATCAACAGCAGAAACAGAGATGCGATCCTTTTTGTATCCCCTCCAAAATACTACGGATGTCCTGAAGCACATGTGCAACTACCTTATAAAGTAAATGATGCTCTGAAGCATTTCTTCTTCAGCCAGAGTTCTCATGTGAGTTTGAAGTTTTGACTGAGCATTTTCACACTCTATTCCCAAAGCCTTGCCAGTGAAAACTGTGCATATATATCATTAACTTTCTCTTCATGTATGGAAGTCACAGGATACAACCAAAAAAAGTCAAACATCTCGATAAGATATCAACTTTTTTTTTTCTTTAAGCTCAAAATGATTATTAGACAAAAGCACCCTCAGCATCTGTTCCACATACTAGTTTGGTTAAATATTGCCTGGTAACTAATGAAGCACATATGTTTTCCACAGGTTTTTCTTGAAGCAAGCTTTGCTTTTCTTATTATTTTGAATTGTCTAAGGGAGCATTCTGGAAGAAAGAAGACAGCAAACAATCTATATCACATCCCAGTGGTCTGTAAGGCTTATCACAACTAAAAATCTTGCTCTCCCTGTTATTTCAATCTATTAGTAGATAGCTGAATTATGTAGCAGCAATACTTTTTTACAATTTTTTAAATCATATCTAACCAAGCATTACTATCCTCAGTTACTAGGAAGGGAAACTGAGGTAGGAAGAAAGACAGCTTTGCTGACTGCGCCCCAAGCTCCTTTCACACTTTTTCATGATTTCAAAACCCTGTGTTGGTGGGGAAAGCAATGTTAGAACTCAGAATGAGGACAGGTACCTGTCCCTTGTTTAGCAACACAAACCAAACGTGCAGCAGTAGCAGATGGTATGCAGTTTTCTATACTCAAGTAAATCCTTCTGTAGTCTTATTTGCGTGCCCCACAGATCCTATCTCCTACTGGTAGAAAGCTACTGAAAACAATAAAGACCTCATACATGAAAAGAAACCTGTTAAAAAACATGAACAAGTTTCTCAAGTAAGTGAAGGGACTGTGTGGCTCAAGGGAATGGTTATTGAATTTTAGAAAGCTTTAAATCTGAGAGGCCTTTTTGAATCCATCCCAGATTCACTGCGAATGAAAGCCATTACCATCGTATAAGTGCTGAAGTATGTGAGATGAATTTGGTGTCTCAATCCAGTGTCTTTTGGGCAGTCATTCGGATCACAAAGTCACTATGACATCTTTCAGTAACTGGCATTCTTATTGATGGAATCAACAGGATTTAATGGCCATGGAGACTGAACTACCTCCACTGACACTTCAGGCATATTGATGAGGCAGAGGATGTTTGTGCTGTCATTGACTATACTACTGCTGCCTGAAGATAAACAGTGGGATTTCAGTTTTCAAGGCTGTCAATCTGGCATTTTCTACAAGGTAGAAATTCACTGAAAACAAGGACAGAAATTCAGTGAAAACAAAGGGAAGGAATGTTCTATCTCCAAACAGTACTAATAATGAGGAACAGCTTGTGAGACCAGTGTTAATAACTGGTTTATTTAAAATAAGACATAGAACATGTAGAACATATAGAACATAAGTTCATTTAAAATAAGACACATGAAAAATTTTGTGTGTCCTGGTTCTCAGTCCTTTTTAAAAGCACCAGATGTATGTGGAGAGAGGGAAAAGACAGCACAACTGTATACCACAGCACAGTGTCGAAAAGATACTATACTGAAATGATACAAATTCAGCATATAGTAGTTGGAAATCCAAACGTAACATATTTCTTCTGTATGTCAAGCAGTTCAGGCAGAACAACAAAACTAACCAGAATGCATGATGGCTAAAATTATTTCTGTATAGTGATAGCTTCCCCCCCCCCTTTTTTTTTTTTTCTTGACAGCGAGATTTCTAATTTGACAAGTTTATCCAAAAGCCTGGTGAGATTTATGTGACATTTCATAGTAACTCATAGAATCATAGAATGGCCTGGGTTGAAAAGGACCACAATGATCATCTAGTTTCAATTCCCCTGCTGCGTGCAAGATCACCAACCACTAGAACAGGCTGCCCAGCCTGGCTTTGAATGCCTTCAGGGATGGGGCATCCACAGCCTCCTTGGGCAACCTGTTCCAATGCGTCACCACCCTCTGTGAAAAACTGCCTCCTAATATCCAACCTAAACCTCCCCAGTCTCAGTTTAAAACCATTCCCCCCCTTGTCCTGTCACTATCTACCGTCATAAATAGCTGTTCCCATTCTTTTATATGCTCCTCCTCCCCTTATATGCTCCCTTCAAGATCTGGAAGGCCATAATGAGTTCTCCCTGCAGCCTTCTCTTCTTCAAGCTAAAAAAGTCCAGTTCCCTCAACCTTTCCTCACAGGAGAGGTGCTCCAGCCCTCTGATCATCTTAGTGGCCCTCCTCTGGACCCACTCCAAGAGCTCCATGCCCTTCCTGTACTGGGGGCCCCAGGCCAGGACACAGTACTCCATTTGAGTTTATAGGAAAAATTCAAATGGCTGCCAAGATTTTTTGGAAAGAATGAAAAAAGTATAAGAACAGTTGCTGGGTGAATCTCAGAGTTTGGAGCCTTCTACTCTTCCGTTGAAAAAGTATGTGAAAGTGAGAGGCTTACTTTGAAGGGGTGAGAACATAGGCTGACTACTTTGATAACTGAAATGGAAGACTATTCTTTAACTGCTTTTTGGCAAGAAAACATTTAAGATTTTTCTTGAATCAAAAAAAGAGCAGATTAATCACTGATCTTTAATTTCTTGCAAGTAAAAAAACTTGCAAGAAAACTGCCTTTGCCTCAGGAACCAAGTTGAAACAAGTGCTAGGGATTTCACAGAAAGTTACTAAGATGAAAGAGAAAAGAGCCACCCAACCACTCTGTTAGGACAACTGTTGCAAACAACGATGCCTAAGTCTTCCAAGGGAACTTTTTTCTTCTGAGTACTGGCCTGGTCAGAAGTTAATGTACCAGAAATCTTAAAGACAGACATTTTTCAATATGACAATCCTATTTCTGCTATGTATCTAATTTGGGTGAGTTTACAATTGTGTGTGAAACTGAATGAATTGCTGAAACTTTTGGTATGTCCCCAGCTTTTCAAAGGAAGCCTTTCTTCCTTCAGTTACTTCATCTCTGGGCTTGCAACGCCGCAGATAACTATATATGTCACCTGTGCCTGACAAATCCATAGCCTAAAGTAAGAAGACATATGGTTTATATCACAACTAATATGTATCTTAGCAGTCAATCAATGTGTTACATATCTGTAAAGATATACAGGACAATTTGTCAGTTGGATGACCTTTCTGTCACCCACTCATTGAGCCACTGAATTTATCAGCCTGGAGGCTACACACTGGAGACTGCTACAATTCTTTCATTGCAAAAAGAGAAGTCGCTTTTCATAAGCCAAATGATGAAACACTATTGTAACTGAAACACATGTGAACACATTTGCTTGCCAATCTCATATTTCAAAATGCTCAGGCTTTAAGTTGTTTTTGCTTCTTTGTTTTCCTGGAGTTTATTTTTCATTGTTTCTTTGTTATAATTATTATTTTTAATCTCTACCGTTCATTTCAGTCACTGCTGTAGCTTATCAGATCATATCTGTAGGAAACACTAATTATGAAATAGAATATTCTCCAATTTACATTTGAATCATAGATTATATAAACATAGCTAGCAAAATCTGCTTCCTTCATGCATTTTGTTTAGCACTACAAAAAACAGCAAAAACAGAAGTTTGCCCTTATAAGTGGAAATTATTAGCCTGTGCGATTTACAGGACTAAATTTCACAGAGTTTTCACAGTGCTGTAAAGGATAAAAAGACATTAGTAGAAATCAATATAAACTATAGCACCAAAGTATGCACTTTTTAAAAGGTCATTTTAGGGTAGGGAGTAAAATCTGGATTTCATCACTTAGTTATTCTCTGATAAATGTCTTCCTTCTGGAGCAGATAAGATGCACTGTGCTGTTATCCAAGGAAAACAAACAGGAATAAGCTCACAGTTATCAATGACCGTAAGACCATTGATAGCACAGGCTGAAAGCTTAGATTTTGATTCAACTTCACTCCTTGAATTCAAAGTGCTGACAGTAACTATGGACTAGTCTTGGGTCCACACTAGTGAGGAAACTCTCACCTTTACTGGTATTATTTTATAAGGCATTATGTTTACCTATAGAATTTGTATATGCTAAATGTATATACGTATGTAAGTGTATAAGCATACATATTTGTTTATATACACACTCCTCACTGCTCCATTGCTGTTCAGTGGCTATTGTTAAAAGACAGCCTTTACCAAAAATCCTTACTTCTACACAGTGTATCCTACCAATTTATCTCTTCCTCAATTACCTTAATCTCTCCAACATTCCTTAAATCCAGTATGCAGTTTGAAACCGGACTGACCAGTTGATAATGCACAATTAAAATATTAACAAAGAGGCTTACAAGCAATCCTTTTGTTTGTTTGTTTGTTTTTTCCCCAGAGACAAATTAGTAATATATGAAGCAAGAACACAAATCTTGTATTTCAGTAATCTGTCTTCAGAAACTGCTTCAGTAATTGCATGTAAGTAAATGAGAGTTTATAATGTAAACAATAATAAGGTCTATATCATGTTCGTGCACAAAGTGCAGTAAAAGAGCACAGTATCTACCTTTCCAGATTGCTTGTATTAAAAAGATTGCAATATGTTTCTCTGCTTGATTGTTCCCTAGAGATAAAGTTAAAAAATTATTTTTTTAATATCGCAGAAAGTAGAAAATATTTCTATTTAATGATAACTATCTATACATTCTTTTCTGAATAAAGCAAAAAACCTAAACCAGTATCCATACAAGTACAGTATCCATGAAGATTAAGAGTAGCTGTACACTTAAGAGATTTCAAGGAGCACTACTGTCTAAATCATGGTGGCTTGTCGAGAATCAGTGAAGAGATTCAAGTCTGTGCGTACCAAGACAAGAGCCACTGTTTCTGACTTTCTGAAACTTTCCTAAGTTTTTTAGCATGTTACTAAAATTTTGATGGCATGGCTGAGCTTTTAATTAGCGCATAACTAGTGATCACATTAATTACTAGAAGGCTGTTTATGTGGACATGTATAGCAAGGTCCAAAGTCTTCGACCTGTACTGCAAGATTATGAAATGTAGCCCAGAGCAACACTATGTCAAATAAGTAAATCCAAATACACACTAGGTGTCTGAACAGCTGGGCACAATCATCGTGCACAACACTACATAATACAGATACCTGGTTTCTTTCTTACAGCTGCCTTACATACACTACATTGGGAAAAAAGGAAAGGAACTAGAATCTTTTGCACAGTTTTATGAAAATCATGACTTTTAAATACCACAGCACACAACTGAGCACAACATTCACAAGCAGATCACCATACCTGCCTGCATAGAAAACTCTTCAAAAGGATTGCACTAAAAATAAGAGATCAGGTCACAGGAAGAAAAAAAGTCAATCTTATCTGTTCAATGACATTTAGCAGAGAATAAAACACAAGACATCCTTTAATTTACTGTACACTATTTACTAAACTCTAGTGATTACTTCAACTCAGTATGAATAAACACACAAGTTTGTAGCTAATCAAGAAAACTATATATAAGATACAAGAAGCATACTGTACTTGGGTAATCTCTGCTACGTTTCACTTTTAAAGGTCATAGGATTAAGTGCTTTTATCTCACTTTTACTGGCTCTTTAGTTTTGTATTTTACCTTACTAGAAACATCATGCAGTAAGGCACTAGATGTCAGAAGTAATGCTACTACACGTGTGGTGCCATACAATTAAAGTCATTCACCAATTAGAAGAAACTTTATTATTCTGCATGCACTTTTGCCTAATTTTAGAACATACTCTATGTTAAAACTACATCTAAATATACAGAATGTATGTCTTCAGTATTTATCTGCCACAACATGATCTTTGGTCTGCCATAAGTTCTAGATTCATAACTTATGGAACACTAAAGGATAAAAGGTAGGGAATAAGAAGCTGCAGTTTTGAAAGGGGAAATAATTGCATAATGACACTACTGTGTATGAGACTAGGCACTGTATTTTATTCTTTTTGACTGCACCTTTTTTTTTTTTTGTCCCAACTCTAAAAAAAAAAAAAGAAAAAAAAAAAAGAAAACACTGAAGGTACTAGCATGTTTCATTCAGTAAGGCCATACATTACACACATAGGTAATAAGACACATAGTAGAATAGTTTGGCTTGCATTGTTGAACTGCTGGATTGCATATCTCCCACCAAACCACCTCCTCATTGCTTTGAATTCAGCCATCAGGCTGGCAGAAGGGCTAAATTAACACAAAGGAGCAGTCCTAAATGCATGTGAACTAACATACATTACCTACTAACATATATTATCTAATGCTGGACTGAATTTAACTACCTGGGGGACTTGCTTTGGAATGGCTATGTCATGCAAAGACAAGCTTAGCACATTTTGCAAGATTAGGTCAGTTGTCCTGAGCTTGGTATTTAACACATATCTAAGTAAATGCATTCATTTCTGTTTGCTTGCTTTTGTGCAACAAAACACTGAAAATGGGAATCTCGAGGGGGAAAAAAGCAAACCTTTCATTTATGTAAACTGGGAAATGATCTGGATTAAACAGACATGTTTTTTCTTTATAGTTGCTAACATTCTACATGTCTGAAAACTTTATGCTTGAAGGGGTTTATCATAAACAGACTTTTATGAAAGTCCCTCAAGGCAGATGAGTGCACTTCTAGAAAATTAGACACAGCTTTGTTTGAAAGCATCCTAAATTTCTTTAATTTCAATGAGAGAAAAATTGTCAAGTAACACGTAGCGTCAATTTGGCACCAATCATCTGTAATGAAGTTTGTCAGTAATATCCATTCTTAATTCCAAGTATACTCATTTTATTTTCCTTTTTTTTTTTAAAAAAAATAATAGAACTTCCACTGACATTTTCTGCTAAACAGACTGTAAAATAAATACAAAACAGGTGACTCTCTTTATCTACACACAATCATATAGTCTTGGAAAATGATTTTGATAACTGTCCCAATAGACAGCTGTCTCCAACACAAAGTCAAATCGCAATATTTAAGACTACAGGTTAGAAGGATTCTTCATCTACAATAAATTAAACATCTCCTCTATCCCAGCCGTTAGCTTTCTGTAGTTTAAGTGCTACGTTTAAAGCCTTTGTCTATTTGATTACCTCTGCAAAGAAATAAATTGAATTATACTTTCTAAACTCTCACATTTATGTAGATACTTGAAAGCAGCTCCCAGGGAAATGTCTGCTCTCACACCAGTACAAACTGCAGTTGCTGTACTGACATAACTGAAGATACTCCAGAAATTTGTCAGTGTAGCATAGGTCAGATAGTGGTCCCTGTGCTCTGTAAGCTGTTGACCTATTCAGAGAAAGGTCAGTTTGTTGCAGAAGACAGTTTATAAGTGGAAAAGAACGTAACACATCCTGATGCTAAGCACTTATGATCTGACCAGAGTATGGAATCGTTTGCACATGCATTAACTAACAGAAACACAGACATGTTGAAGTACATAAGAGTTGATCTGGTGTGAGAGATTCTGCAACCTCAGACACACATCATTAATATAATTTAATTTAGCCTCCTCTTCGTGACACTTGGGCAGAAACTTTATTAGCACGCAAAGCAGAGATTGCCACTCCCTAATGTGTATGTTCTTAGACACCACAATGGCTTACAGAGTTTCAGTGAATTTTGCAGCATGAGCTCCTAATGTACAGATCTTACTTCTATAAGAACAACAAAAAGAAAACACAAAGAAGCAGGAAAGAAATGAAAAATGATTAAAAAATATATACTTTTTCCCTGTTGTTTTTATTAATGTTCGTTAACTGTTTTTTTGGTTTTTTGTTCTTTTTTTTTTTTGTTGGTTTGTTTTTTTACACACCAAGTGCTATCCATGAAGTATTTTCCGAGGTCCTAAGCTCTGTTCTTTTCATCATCCTTCATCAATTTCATATGCAAAATTAGTCACTGAGATTCCTTCTGCTTTAGATAAGCCACTGTGAATTTGGATATTTATTTCACATTTTTATGAACCTGAACTGAACAAACTGCTAGCATAACTCACACTATATTGATTCAGTGCCAGTGCTAGTTAACAGAGAAGCCAATTCTCGCTGAATGTATGACCTACTGATATCCCAAGGTAGTTTTTGTTTCAAATACCTCTAAACACACTGAATTATTTAGAGTGCAAAAATGTTACAAATACTTGCCAAAACCACAGTATCTATGCCCATATATACAGGTATACATTCATTTTGGTGCTTTTGTAAACATAGGTATGAACTGAAATTTGGCTGGATGTACCACAGCTACATCACTTTAATAATAAACTGAAGATAGAATGAACTATGTAAGAACATAACAATATTGAGATAATTTAGGTATTTAGCCATGTACAGTCTATAAGAAAGACACAGATGTATAAGCACATTTTATGCCTGCATTGTAAAGTCCATTTGATTACACACTATCAAGAAATTATCTGAAATCTCATTGGGCCAAATTATTTAAACTGTAATTTGATTAATTATGATGGTGTTACACCAGCAACAAATTCAGTCAGTGCAAATCTATTGCCCTAAGGTAGCAATTTACTGATCCTTTTTATGTCATTAACCACTGTTTTCAAAGGACTACACTATGGTATAGAGCACTTCTTGGCAGATAAGCACTCTAGATCCTTTTTTTTTCTTTTTTTTTAAAGTATAAAGCCCAAGTCTGCCTCAGATGTTCAAATAAATATCTAAAAGCTTTGACCAGGACAATTTTCATAAATATTTTCCAGCTTCCTCATGGGTATTTACACATACATGTTTCAACATTAAGAAATGATAAGAGACTTAATAACAGATAGACTACAAGAGAAGATTTACTTAAATTCTTTATTCAATCAGGTGTGAAACAGTATAATATCTTAAGGGGACACCTTTGGTAGCATGAAAGACAAGTGCAGTGAGGCTTGAGCTTACTAAATTCATTGCATTCTTCAACCTCAAAGCTGCAAGTAGATTATTTTTTAACCTATCAAGAGAATAACAGGTATTCTGCAAGCAACTGGCATTGTGAAGCAATTTAAATCTTCTGTTTGTTAGCACGTTTAGTGGTTGCTAAACTGCATGGTTTTCTTTATTTTTTTTAAACAGGCTTTGTTTTTATCATTTCATTCAATAACTACTAGGTTAATAGCTTGCATTTCCAAGCCCAACACAGACAATGCATCCACCACTCAAAACAAATTTGAAAGTATGGCTTTAGGAGGCTTCTGCTCTGAAGCAGTTTCCCAGGTAGGTTAAAAAGTGTCTGTGGTAAAATAGAGACATAGTTTTACTTCGTGAACTTCAGACCTGCCAAACTACCCTGAAATCATTTACTAAGTCTCTGAGAAATTACTGCAGTTACCCAACCAAGTCCTTCCGAGGCTGATAGGCAATACAATATCTTTTGTCTCTTTCCTGTGTTTTCCTGATTGTATGGAGCAGGAAGAGCTAGAAGTGTTTTTTCTTTATTTTCACTCATAGGTTTCTATTAATTACCTTTATGAAATGGATTTCACTTATTTTGAAAATTATATAAACTTTTACTATCTCATCCTGGCAACACTTTACTATCAAAGTTACCAAAATTTGCTGACATCCTAAACTTTGCCTGCATTGTTAATTGATGTGTATCACTTATCTTTCTTTGAAACTTGCAGTTAGTACATGGACAGATGGATGCACTGATGTATAACATTAATCAAAAAGAAATCCAAAAATATACTCAAGCATACAGGCATCTTAGGCCAGCTACATACTTGAGATTGCATTTCCTACCTGAGCAGAAAGTTAGGATTCCCCTCGGTTTTGCATTGAAAACTACGTGCGTTCTCATGCAGACAGAACATTTTACTTGGTTTTTATTAACAAAGAAGCATTCATCGTCTAGTCCACAAATGTGGTTTGTTCTGTTAGCACAGCTTCTGATGTCTAAAAGGCTGTTGCTTCCATATGGTCACTTGTAACTGCCATGACAAAAATCGCTGCTATGAACAGACTGAAAGGGAGCACAGTATCAAATTTCACACCTCAGGAGAAGCAAAGCTGTGACTCTATCAATGAAAGCCAGCTCAGAAGGTTGCTGTTTGACAGTGGCAACCAATCTTTGGCTCTGGTAAATCAAATGGGAATTATAAAAATGCAAACATATATGATGCAGCATGTTCTATGGCATACTATTCGGTATGTTTTTCCTGACATACTAGGAAGTTCTTAGTACTGCTTGAAGTGAAATTCTTCCCATAGTTTCCTTCTCCATTAAAGTACGAAGAAAATACAAAGCAGGTACTGAATATGTGTAATTAAACTAAAGCACATGAAAACATATTTATATACATATGCATTTTCTTTTACACCATATCAATGCGATTTACCTTGACCAATAAATATGGCATAAAAATAAAATTATTAATTTACACTTTGTGAGTATACTATATTTAAAATGCTACTGCTTGCTATGTGGCTCTGTGACTCAACTTGTCACTGACTACACCCATCTCTTCAGTGCTCCTCAGCTGGACATCAGGTCTAGTCAATAACTTCTTGGTAGCTGTAACGGTAGTTGTTACTAAGCGAAATTTTCACCTCACAAACTAGGAAGTTACTTTAATTATGAGCCCTCTGAAATTGTAAGGCATATGAAATTCAAGTGAACTCTATTGTTAATGGGAATATTTTAAAGGAAGAGAAGGACTGATGGGTAGCAGTCAGGGACTGAATCACAAACAGAATGGTATCAGACATTATCAGAAACCAAAAAGTGTTAGAAATCACTTTTACCCCACAGTGAAGGGTCCCCATTATATTTTGGTAACCTGAAGATGAATACAGAAAATTAAATCCTTTCCTATTACTGTTCACCAGGTAGAGAGATTACAGATAATGGACCTGGCAGTGCCACACTGAAACAAAATCAACGTGGGCTTCTTCACACATTGTTCTTTCAGGACTGCCTTCAAGATATGCTCAGTCAGAAGTGTTCTGAAAGTTGCGTGTGTAAGCATGCTATTTGTTTCAGTTTATTATTATGTGTGACCAAGATTTTTTTAAATGCAGATTTCTCTGAAAGCATGAACTGAGAAAGATTCCAGCATTCACTTCTTTCAGTCTAGTTTCAGGCTTTCCTTGCACTTGATTTGTATTTTGTGTCTTAGTGGATAATATAATCTTTGTATATGAGTGATGAATTCTATGCAGCTTTTTTTCACTCAGAACTCCATGTTCAAAATCAAAGTTACATATAAACATTTGCCAGAGCAATCCAATGACTGTACAAATAATAACTAAAAATGATATTTTCAAGAGCATAAGACAAATTAATATAAAGCATCTTATAAAGCATTTTGAAGCACAACAAAAGGAGCCATGGTTAAAATTTTAACAAGTAGAATCATTAACTAAACAAAATCTGACAGCACAGCCTAGCACTTCCAGTCACACATGCTCAGAACAAAGGCTTGGTATGTGAAGCAACTTTAATAGGTCCCTCTGCATATGACTAATATTTCCTCAAACAGTCATTTTTTATTTCATATTTTATTCTAGATCTTGAAATGTCATATTCTATTAATATGTGTCACTCGTAAGGATTGCTATAAGAGCAGACTACCACTGAAAGAAGTTCATCTTATCATCATCATGTGTGATGAAAATATTACAAATATACAAATACTACAGAAATAATAGCTATTAAAATTCAAACCAGCTATTCTATAATCTGTTTTTCTCTAAACTACATTCCAAAGAAAATGACAATGGCATGAATTTGTCCAAAAGAGTCCTGGTTTGCACTCACAGCCACAATAGACAAGAAAAGGGGATGTGCTCACTGCCATCAGCGACAGTACAGCTCAGCTAATCTCACTGAAGAACTGAAGGTGAGGAAGCAGAGCATTCATCTTTTTTTGCTTTTAGGCCTCTCTCCCCGATGGTGTGAAACACAGTCGTATCCTATTGAAAATATTTTTCTTGTATTTAGTAGAACTGGGCAAAAGCAAAAACAATACATTTTGAATGAAGTGATTCTTTGGATAATGGTGACTGTGGAAACCTATAAGCAGTCTCAAAATGCCACTGCAGAATTGAACACAACTGAATCTTTATGAAAGTACAGTAAGCAGTCAGCACAGAAAGGGGTTTGAAAAAGATGTTGATCAGGTTTATCTGAGCACAGAAGACTATTCCTGATTTCATACATATACATCAAAATTCTTGTAATGGTGCTTACCACACATTTAAAATACATGTCCTTTTTTCTGTAATTGCAACATGTAACTGTAAATGAATCTAGTATACTTCAATGTAAAGCCATCTAGACAATAAAACTGCCAACACTGAAACATTTACCTGACAGACTGTCCAAATTCAGTTACAAACACAACCCAAAGAAGAAATCAAACCAAACAAACAGGTATCTGGTGTAAAAGAAACATACTTAACAATTCCTAATTTGAAAGAGCTTTATGGATAATGATCTCGGCTAATGACCCACACTTACACCGCAGCTTTCCTGACTGTGCTTTGCAGAATTGTCTGTTTCTAATTTCCAGCTTTACTTCCTGAATTTTGAGGATCTATCTGAAATAGTATGATTCAATAAGACAAATTCTATTCCTCTCACTCACTGTAGAGGTGTAGATGAGCACTGAAAATGCCACTGACAACTACCTTTAAGATTCACTTAAATTAGGAGTCTTTCCAACTGTTTTCTAATTCAATACGATATGAATGCTGGCCCTGAATGCAGATGCTTTGAGGTTGAATGTTTCAAGACAGTAACATAGCAGAAAATTATCTGATTTTATGAATCAAAATAGCAATAAGATGATGATACAAACAGATCAAATACATACTTGTAATGAAAATAAACTAAGCCTAAGTCATTCAGCATGGTAGTGTATGGTTGTCTTTTACAATGCTATTGCTTCCTATGATGCTTAACTTAAACTCATTTTTAAGTGTCTGTAGGTAAGAGAAGCTGGAAGACACTGAGTTCCCCCAAGTACTCTATTATACAGAGATCCAGTGAAGCATCCCTTTTCCCTCTGACCCCCTCCCTCCGCCAAATTACTCAGTGCAATCTGCAGTCAAGAAAGGGATAACCTGTTACCTGTGGACTACTACAGAATCAGACAGAACTTGGACCATCTGTTCTTTTTTCTTTCATCCTGAAAAACAGATCAGAAAGCAGCTGAAAGCAGCCAGTGGAGTCTATCCTACATTGAAGGAAGGTGACAACAGGAAGAGTGTCTTTTTAGTATAACACCCAACCCCAACGCTTACAAAGAATTATTCACACCTATGTCCTACACACCACACCTACCTTTAAAATTATAGTACATAGACTTGCACAGCTCTCATATAGCAAAGAATTCACTAAATATTTCAACATGGTTAACATAAGAGGTGTATTTGACTCTAACTCTGCTAACAAAATTTGCACAAATCAAACATGCAATTATATTTAAGTGATCCTTACTCGTGATCCATTATTCCATCAATCTGATTCTGGAAGAAGGATTTCCCAGACACAAATCTGACTATACAGTTTCTGAGTATACCATACATAAGAAGTCTCTCAGAAAGAAGGTATTATGACAGATATAAAAAGCTATGAAGACAACCAAAGGCAAATTCTTTGAAGCCTATGATTTAACCCAGAATTAGAAATACAGAATATCTTAAGCTCAAGCTGTATTTGGATTTGGTGGGCATTCAGCTGCAGTCCCTCTGATGTTTCTTTCTTTGCAGACCTGAAGATTTATTTCCATTTATTAGTATAGATTTTTTAAAATTAAATTCTCTGAAAAGTAAGATTTTAAATTAAAGTTCAGTCTTCTTGCTATCACCTTGGAGGCTTTACTTAACTCTGCTTCTTCCTTTTCATTTGATTTAGTGTGCTTTCTCAACACTCTTCATCTATAGAGCTCCAAAGGCAATTTAAGATGATCAAGAGCTCACTTCTGCCAAAACCACTTCCATGCTCTCACCTTCCCCTTCTTTCAATGAAAACACTTGAGGAACTAGTTCACCAGGACTACTAGTTCACCAGGACTACTAGTTCACCAGGACTACTAGTTCACCAGGACTACTAGTTCACCAGGACTACTAGTTCACCAGGACTACTAGTTCACCAGGACTACTAGTTCACCAGGACTACTAGTTCACCAGGACTACTAGTTCACCACTACATTCAACCTTGTGGCCTTCTACGATGGAGTGACGGCATTGGTGGACGAAGGGAAAGCAACCAATATCATTTACCTGGACCTGAGCAAGGCCTGAGACATGGTCCCCCACCACATCCCTATCTCCAAATTGGAGGGAAGTGGATTTGATGGGTGGACGACCCGATGGATAAGCAATTGGTTGAAAGGCTGCAGACAGAGGGTGGTGGTCAATGGCTCTATGTCCAGGTGGAGGCCGGTAACAAGTGGTGTCCCCCAAGGGTCTGTCTTGGGACCGGTGCTCTTTAACATCTTTATTAGCGACATCGATGAGGGAATTGAGTGCACCCTCAGCAAGTTTGCTGACGACACCAAGCTGAGTGGTGCAGTTGATACGGTGGAAGGAAGGGATGCCATTCAGAGGGACCTCGACAGGCTGGAAAGCTGGGCTCGGGCGAACCTAATGAGGTTCAACATGGCAAAGTGCAAGGTTTTGCATTTGGGCCGAAAGAACCCCAGGCACCCGTACAGGCTGGGAGGAGTGGTCCTTGAGAGCAGCTCGGCAGAGAAGGACCTCGGGGTCCTGATGGACGAGAGACTTAACATGAGCCAGCAGTGCGCTCTGGCAGCTCGAAAGGCAAATGGGATCCTGGGCTCCATCAGGAGAGGGGTGGTCAGCAGGGACAGGGAGGTGATTGTCCCTCTCTACTCGGCTCTTGTGAGGCCCCATCTGGAGTACTGTGTCCAGGTGTGGAGCCCTCAGTACAAGAAAGACAGAGAGATCTTGGAAAGGGTCCAGAGGAGGGCGACTAAGATGATCAGGGGGCTGGAGCACCTCCCCTATGAGGACAGGCTGAGGGAGTTGGGCTTGTTCAGCCTGGAGAAGAGAAGGCTGCGGGGTGACCTCATTGCAGCCTATCAATACCTGAAGGGAACCTACACCCAGGAGGGGAGTAAACTCTTCAAAAGGGCTGACAACAGCAGGACTAGGGGAAATGGATCCAAGTTGAAGGAGGGAAGATTTAGGTTGGATGTTAGGGGGAAGTTCTTCACAAGGAGAGCAGTTAGGCCCTGGAACGGGCTACCCAGGGAGGTTGTGGATGCCCCGTCCTTGGACGTGTTCAAGGCCAGGTTGGACAGGGTCCTGGGCAACCTGATCTGAATGTGTGTGTTTGGTGGCCCTGCTAGGCAGGGGGGTTGGAACTACATGATCCTTGAGGTCCCTTCCAACCCGGGTGATTCTGTGATTCTGAAGGCTCAGTTTCTTGCACTGCCTCTTTGGTTAATGCACAAGTTGTTCAGAATCCTTCATTTATCCATTTACCTCATTAAATCTTTTAGATTTAATCAAGCTAGGCATTGTTTTCATTCTTGCACACTCAAGCTGCTATGACTGGAGTAACATTTCCTGAGGGAAGTGATTTCTATTTCGCTTAATATTGTACAGTACTTTTAAAAACAACAAAAAGACAGGAACATATGATAAGTTACCAAGTTGCTCATATTCTGTAAAAGCTAATTTACATAGTTCTAAGAGAGACTAAGTAACTCTCAAGTAACAGTTCTTAAGTAAGACCAGAATTAAATCTTTGTGATTATTCTAGTACTGTTCACTATTGTGCCCATATTTTCAGAAGTTAAATGTAAGAATTCCTTATCAGAGAAAAGGAAAATGCAACATGAATGCATTAGCATTTCCAGGATTGAAAGATTGTTCTGAGACCTCCTGTTATCCAGAGATAGTGTACCACTGTGATTGAAACAAAGTCCCATAGATACCACTAACTGAAAGTAGACGCAACTTCCCTACCCAAGGCTCAGCGAGTAACCACACCTGATGAAACTTAAACTTCACAGGAATACCTGAAACATCTGGTGATTGGAATTTCTTGAAGGAACTCCATGGCATGAATTCTCAATGTTTTTAGGAAGCCTGACAATCAAAACCTGATGTTTACCATCTTACTCAGAATTAAATGCTGCTCCTCCGCTTTTTCATGAGAAATCTTTTCAAGCTGTTGCACCAAGTATCTGATGTAATTACATTTACACCATTTTTTCTACCCCATTTTCTCACTAGACAACTGTATGCCATGCAGCTTCAAGAGGCAAACAGAAAGAAAGGCTCTGCAACCTCTTTGACAGAGAATTCTTTTGGCAAACACTGCACTAACATCAAGTGTCAGGATATCAAAGACTCCCCAAGGAGTTCAGCAAGCATATCTAAAGAAATCCGAGGGAGTGATTATGAGTCCTTTTCAAGACTGCTAGACCCTTCTTCAAAAAAACCGAAGGCTAAGTAGTCAGTTGCTTATCCTGAATGACCTTCCTGAACAGGAAATAAAAGGGAATGATGGATAAAAAAATGTTGAAGTTAAAAATAATTCTGTACAATCTGTGATAACGTTTCCACACATAATTAGTATTTAAAAATAGAGTAGGCCTGCTAAGATATTTAGCTATTTCACATATATGTATTTATGAAACACAAATGTTCTTTCATTCACCAGGTATGTTTGTAGAGGAGAAATGTAAAACAAATTAAAAACTTGATATTTAGACTTCTCTACTGTGATAAATCTGAATGTTTTCAAATTCATATATATTTATTACTGAATATTTAAACAATACCTAACCTGTACATCTCTAACAGCTATAGGTTATCTGTTAATAACATAAAAAGAACAGAACCAGTTTAAGTAACACTTAAATTGATTTTACTTGTTTACTTTAGAGATCCTCCAGAACATACATTTTCATAGTTAATATAAGAGTGCTATCATCCACAGCGCTTTCTACTTTTCTAATCTAGCACAGAAATTGAAAGCAAGAAAATGTTTCTAATTAATATAACAAACAGAACTTCCACAGCAATTAGTAGATTCTTTCAAAATATTTACGTTTTTAGGAGCAGTTACATTTTCACCAGTGACTGTTCATGTGTATTATTTACATTCATAAGTTGGACTTAACAAAAAAAAAAAAAGATGGGAAATTAGTTCTATTATATGCCTCTCCAAGAATCCAGAAACCTGGCTATGTGCTGAATGACAATTACCCTGTTCCACCAGACAATTATTGTGTGATAGTCACATAAGAACTTGAAAACTAGATGCAGTTTACTAATTGGGCATATAGGAATTCTTTGTTTTAACTTAAGATACTGAAAACAAAATCTACTGAAGAATCATTTTAATCTCTCTTCCATCAGTAAAGAGCTATGATATAAATTACTGCCTTGGTTTGCGTTTAAAACAATGCTGAAAGAAAAAACTCTATAGTTTACACCTACCTATCTTGCCAACATCTTGACTTTTCCCTTCCACATTCAACATACGCTCCTTCCCGCATGCATTTTCTTTTCAGAAATCCCTCCTCACTGCCAAAGGCTAATGCTAGGCAAGTTTCTGTGGCCCCATGTTTACCTTTTATTCCCCATGACTTTTACTTTCCAGAAGATACGAGACTTTTCCCCAAGAGAAACCTGACATCTTTTACGATCTTAAAAAAAAACTTTGGTGGATTATTTCCAATTTATACGAAGGGTGCCAATTTTCATAGAAGCTAATTTTAGGTATGGGAGTTGATCCAAATTCACTCAGTAGAGAATCGAGTGCGTATCTACAATTAACATAACTTCAGGAAGCAAAACGATATAATTCACTCCACTCTGATGGAGTTATTAGAACTTCTCTTGGAATGAATTTAACTAGCACCCTTGAACCTATAGCCTTCCGCATGGTTGGATGGGGTAAACCAGAGACTGATACATTTTAGCCTCACAAATATTGACTTTTTTTCTTTTTAAATGAGCTGAGAAAGGCATTTTATTCTACTTTTCAATAACGAATGGTTAGACTAAGGAAAAAAAACTACTTTAAATTTGACCAATTATCAGCCAGTAACAGGAAAAAAAAAACTCTGAGTATTTTAACTATTAAAGAATGTGTCAATTAAACATACAGAGGAAAAAAAAAAAGAGCTCATCACTATATTCTGAGAGGAACAGAATTGCTGCCATCTCATTTAGCAAGCACAAGGGCACATCCTCAGCCTTTTATAATTACACATCATTCTGTGAGACTGTGCACAACCCAGCTTGTTCTTCTGTGACAGCAGTAAACATGGTTTGATGAAAACTGCTAATTTAGAAATTAGACACCAAAAATAGAATCTTAATCTGCCACTCCAGCAAATAGACAACATAAGGGATAGATTAATCTGAACTTTCCTACAGCAGACAATCTGGTCTCAACAAGGGGTGTGCGACAGGCAGGTTATGGATGGCGATCTTAATGAACCACCATTTCACTATGTAGTCCTAGTAGCATTCTTCATTTCCATTCTGTTTAAACCAACTTAAGTAAAAATTTTTAATGTCTGATGCATTTAAATTGACTGTTTCTCATCTTTTAGTGCAAATCTATTTCCTTTCTTTCCTGAAAGTCAGTGATAGCTATTACTATTATTAGCAACACAAATGAAACTTTGTGTGACAATTTATATTGCCCTACATCAGCAACAGAAGGAAAAAATACAAACACTGTCCATTCATTAACAAAGATTTAACGCTAAAAGAGTTGTAATTTTCAATTATTGCATTGCAAAGATTTTGACAGGAGTAGGGTCCTGTCCTTGGTGCACCAAGGTCCTGTCCTTGGTGCAGGACAGGACTGCACCAAGAATCATCTTTTGGTTGTACAAAAGCTGTACTGCAGTAACACCAGACAAAAAAGAGACATGAATGGAATGGGTACGATATGAAAGGTCAAATCCCTTTAACAAGGCTGCAAAGGTCAATCTGGGGAGCAAAGAGTAGTCAGCTAAGAGAATTGAAGACTGAGGAGTGGAAGCCAGCTAAGAAAAACAAAATACATGTGTCACTCAAACACAGTAAGGATACATAATGAATGAAGAGTGGGAGGTCATTCCATGGGAGAGAACACAGATAAAAGTGGAACTGAGATGACAATGAAAAGACATCAAGAGAGCTATGAAGCAGAAATCTCCCTCCCTCTTGCCAAACATCTAGAGGTGGACTGAATAATATTAGTAATTCAGCTTAAAGTTATACAAAGGCTCACCTGAGCAAAAGGAAAACTATCGATCAGGTACTGCAACATGGCAAAATGACACCACAGACAGCAGTGCCCTTGAAACTGCAGATGTATGTCTCAACTCACTGCTCTAGTTTGCAAATAGGCAGGGAATACGAAGAAGAAGTGACCTTAAAGCGTATGCATCCTTTCACTTAAATATGTCTATGTCTAGGTGAGATAACCTTTTGTTTTAGGGCCAGTGAATGCTAACATCAGGAAAACCACCAAATTACATATCTTCCTATAATAATAAATAATGTATAACTATATTAATTCTATTATTGAATTCATATTAAACTACTTCACATTGGAGGTACTGGTCAATAAAAATAAAGACTTGCATTGCTATTACTAACATAAGACTGTAAACAGTATTATATATAAATATATCTGTCAGTTTATATAGAAGATAATCATGCATACGAGTGAAGGGCATTTCAAAGTGACGATACTGTTATCAAATACCTTCTTAGATTTCTAAGGAAACACAAAGAAGTACTCTTCCTTTTCACCTAGTTATGAATAATTCGCTTCTTACTCCTTTGCAACTTCATATTGTTTCATCTCTATAGCACAGTAAGTTTGCATAGAAATGATTCTTCATGGTATGTGAGAGACACAGATTTCTAAGACACACTAAACTGATTCACAAGAAGGCACATTCATAGAGCATAAGTGACAATATCTTGTTTCTGCATACCCTGAGCCACAAACTATGACTACTGCAGACATCTAAAACAGGGATGAAACCCCAACTACATTTATCCCTCCAGCATAATCAAACAGGCTTATAAAAGTTAGAACAGAATTAACTGCAAGCCAACACTGCACAGTGTTTTTACTCCAAACTCTCTGCAAGTTTAGCCAAAATTCAATACGTTTCTACTGTAGGCTATGTTTACTGAAATAAAGCTACATTCAACTATGGGCAACCTGTCTTTGAACATATGCTGTAGGCAGCAATCTAGCAGAGAAATGGGCAACAAGCTGTGAGACTAAACTTTTATCATCGTCTCTATAAATCAAGATGAAAGCCATAGACTTCCTCCTGTGGACCTCATACTGCCTTGAGGAAAGAAAGAAAAGTTAAAATATTTAGATTGAAAGAATCAAAGAATACAAAGAGGAAAAGAACTGAAAATTAAAATCAGTTTAAGAATTTGTCCAGTATTGAACGCTGTTCGAGTTGCCAAGAGTTAGTATTTTTGTTTCTTTTTAGAAGTTATACTTTATAGCAATGAATAATTAGTAAGATTAATGACAACTGTAACATCCAGAAGTGTTCCTTCTTCTGTTCGTGTTGCTACAGCACAAACTACAGCTAAGAACGAATACCCACTAAATTCCAGAATGTCACAATAGCAACTTGCTTTAGTATACCAAGTGTGAGAGACCACCTGGTAATTTTCATCTGACAATTCATTAAGCAATTTACAGCATTGCATACAGGTAGGTAGTATCATGTGAAGTCTTCAAAAAGTGAAATCCGTACAGATTCCATTAAGATTCCAACATACATCAACTTACTGCAGAAAATGTGTTTTGTATTGATGTTCATATCACAATAACGAATTACAAAAACCACTGTTCTTTGTGCTTACTTTGGAGAATCTCAAAATTGTTCAATAGATGGTTAAAAGAGAATTTGTAACTACACCATGATTATGATTGCATTTTGAAGGGGGAATATTCAACTACAAAGATCTTTACTGCATGGTTGCTACAGATGCAGAGACCCAAAGATTTTGACAGATCTTTATATCTTCATTCTATTCCCCTTCACAATCTCTAAACACATCAGCTACATACCCATGTGTCTACTTAATGGATGATGTCTGGTTAAATTCACCAGTTTAAATAAATATGTGACCGACTGTTCGAGCTATATGCTTAGGTTTTTTTGTTTTGGGTTTCTTACTGTTATCAGAGAGAAACTAGAAATAATCTTTCACCAAACCCTAGCAGCAAGTGTAGAAGATACATGTAAAGATACAGACCACTTTCATTTTAAAAAAAAAAAAAAAAAAAAAAAAAACCAAAATATTTTAACGCTATTATTTTATACTTAGGGTAGAACTGTTCTCTGAAATCTGAAGAGCAGAGCACACCTCTAATGCACTCTTCTTATGCTGTATGCAGAAGTTCTATTGATCTCACTTGGTGATCCACTCAAAGTGAGAGCTGCTTATTAGAGTCGAGCTTCAACTCATACATCTGAGGGAAATTTTGTCCTTCGGTTAAAACTATGATCAAAACAAATTCAAAAAGAAACAGGAGCATGTGGACAACTACTGTACCAGCACAAGTGAGGCACTAATTGCACAACACAGCTAATGTGAGCACCTTGAAATGACCTCTGAATTGCTGCATAGTTAAACTACATAGAGACACAACATAAGGACAAAAGATACTCTGTTGTGTATAAAAGGCATATAGCAAATTATGAAAAGAATCTCATAAGAGCACCAATTGTGGCTATGGGATGAATGGGTGAGACTGCTTCTAACAGTGTTACTCTTAAAAGTCTAGGAATAGTGAAGAAACACAGTGAAATCCAAAGTTTTTTATTTAACTTGAATCATTCAAGCTGACAAGTGCAAATCCTTGAAAAGAATTGGAAATCTCTCATTTTTTTTAGGGCAAATCTCTGATATAGCACGAGACATACCAACAGCAAATCTTGGAATTAGCTAAACAGAAAAATGTAAATAGTAAGTGACATAGCAAAATGTCATCGTGAATCACTTTCAAGAAGACCTGTGGCTTTAGGATATCAGAAACCTCAGTCCTGTGTGTTCAGTATAATCTAAGGAACAGAAATAAAGCCTGATTTAACTGTAGATAAAGCAAAGTTAACACCTATTAGAGCCACAATTTCTCAAAAAGAATGATGATGCCTGCACTGTGGACAAAGAAACATTTGATTGTGCAGGTGTCATAATTGCTACAAATGCACAAGAATTACATAACTTGATTACAGCAGTTGGGAAATATTTAAAAACATACCGCCATATTTTCTTTTTAGAGTTATAGTTTTATATTTCTCCAGAACTTTTGAAATGGATGATTTATGAAACCAGAAGCTTCATTGTGCACTGCTCTTGGGAATCATATTTGTTCAGAGTATGTTACTCTGGCGGATGCTGATGAAACCCATGGGCTATTCTGAACTAGTTTCAGCAAAAGCAGGAAACTTTTTCTTTAATCCTTCATCTCCTCTACATGCAGTAGTGCTCATTTGCACCAACATCCACTGATGAACTATTTTCCCTATTCTACTCTTGACTCTCACTCCCAAGCCACAATGGCCATCATCACTTATCATCACAATAATTTCTTCTGCAGAAGACTACACTGTGGTTGCCACAGTAATTCTGAACAACTAATTATTGTATATTGTGATGTAATAAGCTACTTTCTACCAGATTATTGGTCTGATTTTTTACTCTGGTTTCTATTCCAGCTTTTTAGAATTTCAGTCTATGTGGTAGATGAAAGGTATAGCCCATTCATGCCGCAACCCCAGAGACCTGCATCACATGGGCTGTGAGGAAAGCGATATGTTGGAACTAGGTATTAAAAACCTGCTTCCAACACCTCTTCCTACTCACAGCAGCTACTGTGCTCCCCCGGGCCCTGACAGCCTGTCCATTCTTATACTCTGTGATGTCAGTCATTCTCACCAGTACTTCTGAGATGGGATTTATCCCCTCTTGAGAACATCCAGAATCTGAGTTCAATTTTCTTGCTACCTAAATGACACTAGAATGTTTCTTTCAGTAGTCATTAAATACAGTAAAGAGTAGCCAGGATGTTTACAAATTATATTTTTATTATATCCACAAATGTAAAGAGACAATGGCAGTCTCTCAAAGTACTACAAGTAACAAGCTTCTTAAAAAAATTAACTTCCTCTCTGCAAAGAGGAAAACACATTGCTCTACAAAAAACATCAGGAAAATCCCAAAAGGTGTGAAATACTTTAAAATCATATGTAGAGCCAACATGAATAATCCCCTGTGCACTGCAAAAATGAACTTAGAAGAACAAATACCACTACTTCCTGCATTAATTACACAAGGGAAAAGCATTCTTTTAATGATATAAAAATAGGTACATTAACCATATTTTCTAGGGATGTAAGTTGTACAGAAGGACTCTTCCTGTTAGTAATAGGAGTAAACAAGTACAGGTGCAAGATCTCTTGATGAGTAAGTGTATGACAAGGAGGCTACTATCAAATAGGACAGAACAGCATGATAAATAATATCCACAGCACATGTGACAGTTTAAAGACAGCAGGCACTGTTGCTCTTCACAGCCACCTTTCTGCAGCATAGAGTTCAGCACAGAATATACTGTTCCACTGAAATGCTGACACATTCCTGCACTGCAGGCATACCCAGGGTTAATTTATCTTTAAGAACTATCAGTCAAGAATAAGGATCAAAGTAATGGACACAACTACGCTCCTTCCTGCTGAGCATCATACCAACTTGCAGTTCTTTTCCTCTGCTGCTCAATTTTTCAGGGGAATAAAGCAATATACTTAAGCACACCAGTAATTTCATTCACTCTGAGCAGACTGCTAACACTCTCAAAACAGCTTTCAAGCACAAACTCATTCTTCCCCACAAATGACCAAATCATGAGCTATGGAAAATAGTTTTGACTACACTCTATAGTGTTCTTTTCTTCATGCTCAAATAACTTCCTGTGAAAACACTACAGTTATTACACCTTATCTCAGAAAAAAAGCCAACGTATCTACAGACAATCCTATTAGGGTTATTTTATTATATTCATATCTATGCTTTTTAAAACTACATGCAGCGCACAGGTCAGGCTCAGTAATGCCTTGGCTGCAGAGTAACAACAGCAAGCCCCTCACTGGAACTCTAATTGCTATCAGAACTACTCTGTTCTCTTATATATGTGCAACAAGTGCATGTTTTCTTGGTTAAATGCTGTCTTGCCTTTTGATCCTGTCCCTGCTGATGCAGCTGTGTGATAATGATTTGCCTGTCTGGCCTACTGATATATATATATATAAATGAATAGTACAGCTAAAGCCAGTTGGGAACTCTTATTTACTCTGACCTAAATTAATACAATGACAAATTTCAATGCAACTAAATGGCAAGAAACTATTACAGGTAGTTTTCAAAACGTCAATTAGCTTTCAAGCCTCAGAATCTTTTGAGAGAAACAGACTGCTTTCAAATAATACAATGCATTAGCTCATTTCCAAATAGCCTTTCCAGTTATACCAGTCACAGTGCTACCACAAAGTATGTATGCAAGCAGTACTGTCTTTCTCCCTGTGTATTTTGCAGAATTTGCCTTAGGTCAGTAATAAAAGTAACAAAGAAAAAATACTACACAGTTCATTGTTTTTCTGCTAATATTCTGTTCCCTCTTACTCAGACCTCTACTAGATGCTGAGTAGCCAACTGGAAGTCAGATAAAACACTGGACCCGTGCAACTGTAGAAAATAAAGTAACAGTCTCTGAGTTGCAGGAGTTAGAAAGGAGGATAAGAAAGGATGAGTCAGGAAAAAGTGGCAGAAAGGTCACTTTCACATTTGATTATATATTTTATTATATTCTTTATGCCTCTGGGAAGTTTTACATCAAGATTCAATTCTGCCACTCCTGCCCTGCTGCATATCAGTCCCTCAAGATAAATGGAGGCTTTGGAAGGACTGACATCATATTATAGGACATATTAGATCATCACACAACCTTTTAATCTGCAAATCAATTACAATAAACTCAGTAAATGTGATTACAGGAAATCCTAATAGCATCTAACTCTTTACAGCACATTATTATTTTAGTAATCACAAAATTCCTGATAAAATCAGTTTTGTACAAGTATAATCTACGTTGGCTTGAATGACAAGGGAAACAGTACAAGTTAAAAATCTTTGGGAGAAATTAATGCTAGCCTGGAGACTCTGATGTCAGTGAAAGGAAAGAGGTCTGTACAAATAGGGAGAACTTTAAGAACTTCCAATAAACAAGCAACAGGTAGCAATCTGGTAACTTAAGTTTCAATCTTAGAAATGACAGGAAACCAAAAAGACTATTATTTTGTTTGCAAGCCATCTTGATTTATGTACGAATTAGTGAAAACTGAAACTATTTAAATTCATATAATCACATCAGTTCATCAGGTAAAATATTCAATTGGTTTGAAGTTTGATGGTATTAGCTACAAAGATTGATATTACTACAATGGATTATCCTTTTCAGTGAGACTGCAGAAAGAAAAGCAATGCTGTAGAAGTATAATATCACATTTAATCAGAGTTCTTAGAAATAATAGTTCCATTATGTTAGCATTTAAGTAGCTCTTCAATGAAACAACAGGCAGTGTGTCTTCATCTTTTATTTTTAATCAGCTAATAAATCTGCTAGTTGCCAAAAACATGCCGAAATGTTGGCATGAATTCTCATTCATCATAATTTGACTTCAGTAATGTGCAGTCCACTTTATCACTCCTGCACACAATGTCTAGAGGAAATAAAAGCACATTTTTACAATTACCTTCCTGTAATTGGTCCATCAAGCTGCCACTCTAGTATTTTGTTTATTGATTGAATGTTGCAGTTCAGAGTCTTTTCTAGAATAAATCACAGTGGATGAATAACAATTGAAAGAACTGTGGCATGGTGGGATTTCCAAAGGCCAAAAAAGTGGGGAAGGAAGAAAAGGCATAGCTCCTCAAGTCTACCACAAAAGACACAGGAAAACTGCTGTTTAAATCCAAACAAAGCATTACTGAGTGAAGTATAGAAAAGATTAGGCTTTAGACTAAATATCTTTGGGTAATTCAGAGGCAAAATGAGCTGAAGATTCCAAATCATGCCAGGTGTACAAAGATTAATAAATTCATGCACCAGAAAGAGGGGAAAAAAATGCTTCAGAACTCAGGAAAAAGTTTATCAGGTCAAAATAAAGGTTCTTTCAGCCTTTTCTGATTCTTCCAACTGTTGTTGACAGGGACTACTCATAACAGAAGTGTATAAAGGTAGTTCTGCAGAATGCTCTCCCTTTAAAGGAACTATAGCTGTACTACTACTCAAGCCTGAGATTCTTCTCTACTTCAACCCTTCCCCACCTTGTTTGTCTTCCATGAATGTATATAGTTGCTTTTTAACCTATATGTACTCTAAACAACCAGAACCAATATATATTCTGGCAAGAGTTAAGCAAGGGCTTACTTACGTGGTTTTGACGGTTGTGTTTGTTTTGCTTTACTAAATAACTGCTCATTTAACCCTGCAGTTAGGTTCTCTTCTAGAAAAGACAAACATTTATAACTCGCTTTCTCTGTGCCTCTCACAATGGAACAGATCTCTTCTGTATTAACCTACAAGCATCTCTTTTCCAGTCTGTAAAGTCTTATTTGATTTCACGTTCCACACAAAGAACCTCTCCATATTTGATTATCCCTGGTGTGCTTCTTGGAAAAACCAAAACACTTTTAACACAGAGACATGTTACTACATAAAAACCTTAAGACAATACTATATCTGTCAACTAAATACACCTAAAAGCTAGACCTGAACTATTTTAAGTCAAATTAGTTGGATGTGGATAGCTGCATAGTCACAACAGCTTAGGAGGAACAAAACAAAAATGTGGTCAGAGCTGCCTAGACTAACTTTCTTGGAGTTTTTCAGAACACATGCCAAATGCCAAGTTGTTGTTCTCATAAGCTGTGTAGCAGATAAATCCTACAAGCTTAGCACAGAAAAAACAAACAAACACACACCCCAACATATCAGGAGCGCTAAGCTCCACTGCTGCATGAGTAACATTTTAAAAACAGAGTGCATAAACTATAATAGAGAGGTACTCTCTAATTGTGCCACAGTTAAATCCCAGAAGGCTGCCTGGCCAACATAACCCTTCAGAGACTTGTCTCTGAAGAATGATGTTTCCTGATTTAGGGACCCAGTTCAGCATAGGCATAGAGCTGCTCAAGCCAAGACGGTTCTGTGTGTGTGTGTGGAGAAAGCAGAATGGCAAGTCCTTAAGAGAAGAGAAAAAAAAAAAAAAACAAAAAAAAAAACCACTCAACTTTCTTTTCAACATGAACGTTGTTTGCAATATTCATTTTTTAAAGTGAAAACTAACTTTTGAGCTGCAGTTTCAGAATTTAAGCCATAGAGTAAATATACCTGGAAGCACAGGAGAATATTTTTGATGCTATCTCAGCTATTTAAAAAGCAATATGGGTGGAACCAGACAAATATTTCATGGGAGAGCATTACACAGCTGAAAACAGTTCTTTCCATTCAAGTAGAAATTTTCTGGTTTATGTGGAGTCCAAATCTTTTATCCATTTATTCCAATCTACCTGGTCCAGAATTAGGATGTCACCCTTTGCTAAAATCCCAACAAGAATAATCTTGCTAACAACTGTAAGAGCCCCTGTTAAAGTTAACACTTCTGCTTGTAGTCATGCTTTATGTTAATCCATGTTGTTCTTGCTTAGCCCTGGTTAGGGGCTCATTCTAATTTTCTTTACAGACTGAGTGGATGTGCTTGCCGCAGAGTATTCCAGGAAAAATTGTTCCAGATTCCTATTCCAGGCTACAGCTTCAGCAGTATTTTCTTCCTTTCTTACTGTGTTTGCAAATTATAGAAATAGCAGTCCTCCACTATTTCCATTATGTTTACTTTCTCTTTACTGTGTTTGCTGTTAGGTTTTGGGGTTTTTTTTTGTTTGTTTTTTTAAACTCATGAAGCTTTTGTCTTATTTCAAGAGTCAGAGTAGAGTAACAGAAAAGCAGTTAGACACCAGTATAGACATCACTCGATGAATTTACACATTACAAATGGAATATCTGTATGAAAGATACATTTATGCTGCTCATCCTAAAAAACATTTATATCAGTAGGAATATATTAAGCTTGTAGACAGTAATCAGTACTTAAGAGGAAAGGGACCTGGAAGAGAACAGATGACTCTGGTGTATTTCTAAGTGCTTGAACTGTGAACTAGAGGAATTTTGAAAAAAATTACTGATAACATACAGGAATGCAGTAACACTACTGCTAACTGAATGTTTATGAAGAAGGGAAAAAAAAAGTTTTTCCACAGAAAGGTCTTTGAGTATTGGAAGATAAAGCATAAACAAAGCAAAACAAAGCATAAACAAACCTTATCACAAGCAGGGAAGAGGAAAGAATGGAAGACAGAAGAAACTACAGCAAAAATATTGAAAAAAAAAAAAAAAAAGTTTGATGCCATTTCTCCCCTTATATCCTGCTCTATATGTCCAAACTATCATTTCAACAAGGATATCACTCTTTAGATACAGACTAGAAGGTACCATAAGTCAAAGTGAAATACTCAAGGAGAACAAACACTGAAAAATGCAATGGCTTTGCACAATGCATAGGCACAGTCAGCAATATGGTCTACCACTATCACATCGATTTTTAAACAAAAAAGTAAATAAATAAATAAATCTAGAATAGTTTACCTTACTCAAAATAAATAATACAAATAATACATGAAAGGAATAAGCTGCTACTGCAACTCTCACTGAAGAGCCAGAAATAATGAGGAAAGCCAAGGACTTTATTATAACCAGAATATAAAACACAGCATAAAACCAGGCCTCTGTGGATTGATGCCAGCAAACCTTTGTACTATGCAATGATCCAAGGCTCTGAGCAGTGAGACACATCACTCAGGCTGGGTTCCCAAAGACTTCCCGCATCTAAGTTACCTCTCAAAACAACATGGCAATTTGCAGATGCACAGAAGAGCCTCAGGGGCCACACACCAAGATTGAACACATATTCAGGGCTTAATTCTTTAGAAGGCTATGCTATCTAACTTCTAAGCTTGATCATGAAGGCTCAATCTACTACGGTCAATACAAATATTCTCACAGTCACTGAAAGTAAGACTTCGCATAAATACTCTGACAACTCATATAAAAAAAATACCATGCAAGACTGAGCTGTTACAAACTAGCTGCAGCTTTCTGCCTTCTCATGCCCATTGGCTTTGTGCACTGAGCAGACACTGCTCTTGTATGAAGACAGATTGCTTTTCCAATGCAACTGGAGGTTTAATTGCAGTGTGAAAACACATGCTCAAGTCACCTCCAATCCTGTAAACTTCAATATGTGTTTAGTTAAGAACAGTGAAATACTTCAGAAGAACGCAAGTTCCTGGCAGTGAGTCATGCAGTTTATGTTGATGAACAGGTGTGGCCCACACAGCTGCACATAGGTCACCCATTTGAAAACCAGATACACCTGGAACACAGTTCTACTGGATGTAGCCTTCATCTAGTGAATGTATACACTGGCAGCAGAGAGACTGGAGATCCAGGATTCAGCTAGAGCAGCTGTCTTGTAACCTGCACAGCTCTAGCCTTGACTTGCATTAGCAGCTCAGGCCAACTCAATCAAAGCTGACATACATATGCCTGTGCCTGCTGTGATCACACCAGCAGGGCAATGGAGACATCATTGCTTCACCTGCTGTTTCAAACCTGTTTTCCAAAGTGCACAGAGCAGACAGACTCTTTCTAGCTTATTTCTTTGTTAGCTAACATTTAAATAAAAGGAAGTTTGCTTTTTAAACAAGTTTTTTGCACCTTCCTAAAAACAGCAGCTTGTGAAGAAGACAGGGTAATTTCTCACCACGAGGCCCCACAACTGCAAGGAACACCCCAACAAAAACAGTTAAACAGTCCATAGAGAATTCTAAGCACTCATAATGGATGGAAACTACACTCTCAAGACAGAAGCAGGAATATATTTATAGGGATTTAACAATGCTTAATAAGACAGTAATTTACAAGATTCGAGATGGCAAGGTACAATTATTTACTTCAGAGAAGGTAAACACACTCATATGGGAGGCCCTCCCATCAAATCACAAGGCTCAGAGAGAGCCACCTTGCTTTCTAACCTCCTTGAACCACAGAGGTATGGGGCGTAGGTGCAGTTGGACCCACTCCTAGTCTCAGACTTGGCCAACAGTTTATGTCTGAGGGCACAATCAATCTAAGATATAATCTTAGCGAAGCTAAAACAAACAAAACAAAACAACCTTAAACAGTCACTTACCAAGGCTCTGTAGTAGCAAGGAATCTCTTGATTTCAAAGCATAAGAGATCTCTGCAGCAGGTATAACCACACAAGACATCCCTGCTCCCTAGGAGATCCTGCCATGCAGCCTGCTACCACACAGGTGGCTCTAGGGCTGCTCGCTATTTATGGGGTAAAATGGTTGACTCAGTCACAGTTTATGGCACATGCTCAGTTGGCTCTCAGCTGTTGAAACAGGTGTCTGCTATCACTTCTTTGAGCACCCATTTTGCAATCGTGCTGTGGTCATTACTGCCTTGGCTAGACAGCACCATCAGTTCTGTGCTCACTGTCTGCCTGAGCAAGATGTCAGGAGTAACAGCCAGGCTGCAAGAGGAAGCTGGCGAGGGAGCACACTGTCACAGCACCTTAAAAGACAAGCAACAAAGACATGCACTGTAAGCCATTAGCTCCTAAGCTGACCCTGGTGAGGTGCTCTGACAGTAGGTGGTGTGTATGTTTTAGTTCAAATGACACGTGAATTTTACATAACATGAATTCTAAGAATTTCACATAATTTCTCAGTAGTTTTATCAGTTTTGTTCATGCTGTTATATGCACGTGCTTTTGCTATTAGCACTACTGTGTGTCATGAGAGGTTTTGTTTCCAACATGTTTTCTTACAGTCTAAAGAAAACAACTGCAATAAAAAGTGACCTCTTTTTGCTTTCTACTCTTATTTCTTGATTTATATTAACACAACTGTACAAATATAACTCATGTCATGCAGTGCCAAGACCTAGAAGCCTCCCATTAGAAAAAAATCAAAATTAGAGTAATATTTCAACGAACCCAGAAGGCTATGGTTAATTTAAAAAAAGGTATTAATTATATATGAAACAGAATAAATAAGATGCTCAGAGCTGAACACATGCACCTGATATACAATTATATTGCTAATATGTGAAAAAAAAGCACATCATATTTTGCTAGAATGAACACATCATAAATAAAGTTGCTTTGATAAGTGTTAATATTCAATTTCCTTTCACTTACTAAAATTTCAGAAAACTACAAGATAGCAATTTTGTGTAAAAGGCATCCATTCTATAAAATAATATTCTCTCATACAAAGAAATCAGAAAATCATGTAGAGTATTGTTTCTTGAAATAGATACATTGACAATAATGGTTTTCTCATTTGCAGAGGAAAATGATCAATATATCTAAAAACTTAGAAATGTGTACATATGATTTCAAGTTTGAAAATAACAAAAAAAAAGTTTTAATAATCATTAGATGTTTTTATGCTATGGGTAACGAATGGGCTGTTCTTTCTATGTTGAAGCTCCATCACTGTTACCTGGAAAAACCCTTGTTAAAAGGATAATTCTTTTCTGTGTGGATTCTACCTTTCAGTTTTGGAAAAAACAGCTGAATGAAGAACTCAGAATGATAAGTTTTATGTGAACGCACAGCAATTTGACATGCATCACTGGATCATTTTTTTTCACGACTTCACTCTTCACACGCTGCTGTTGAAAGGAAGCAGCATAAAGCTGCTAGTACTATTTTTCAAAGTAAAGATCTGTGTAAATGCCAATTGTTGACCCTTACGGCCTCCTACTCACCAACACATGTTTTTTCTCACAGCCATTATTTGATTTGTTGAAGTCGACATGAGCCTGCTTGACAAGTCTAGGCATAATTGTGCAGCTGTGTAAAGCCATCATGTTCTTCAGAGCAGACTGCAGAACGCAGAGACAGCCTTACGCACTGCAGCCAGGTAAATGATCTAGCACTTAACAGTTTTATTTTTCTTGTTTAACAGAAATGATCCCTGACCAGTGGAGCATGAATAACCTTCCTGAGGATACTTTGAAAACATACTGTAATAAAATATGTATCCCACTGCAATGATTACAATGCCATCTATTCAATTTCTGCATGAACAGTCTAAATTGCAAGTTATTACAGTATTGCTTGCAATTCTCAATTTTGTTAAACTATGAAAGCGCACATGCTCATGGGGTAAACGCTGTAAAAGGCTGCAGAGGTCAGTTCAGATGAAACCGTGCATCAACTGCATTTTTAGCATATTCATATGACCACCATCTAGTTCTCCAGAAGACACTGTTTCATCAAATTTTTTTAAAGGAAACATTCTAATTCATTAAAATATTAAAGTTCAAATGTATGCTTAACATGTAATAACACATCCACTATAAAAAGTGATCTCAGATGAAAGATGCAGTGCTTTATTCAATATCTTTTAAAACAGGATACTATAAAGTACTGGAATATTTTTCTCTCCTGGATGACATTCTTTCAGAAAGTCTTGATCATCACCCTTTGTAATATTTGCATTGTCATCTCCAGCAGGGAACTAAGATGCCAGAGAGTTTCTAGAAGTTTGAACAGAATTCTGTCTGGGAGCAGGGAACTGAGACAGCTCCTCTCAGCACCACCTAATATCTATTCACATGGAACTGTCCTCTTGCTTCATTCTGCCTGCATCCTCTGACACGTCAGTCCTAGTCACGAAGTGTCCAAGAATTACACAGCTCCCTGCTGTGCAACCTTTTAACGGTTCACTGCCTAATAGCAGTGGATTTTTTTCACTGTTAGTGCTCACAATATTCCATGATGTGCAAACAAGCATGGAAGTGGGAGGAAGCACTTGATGAATGCATTCTCTTACAGCATGTATAGATGGATGGAAAGTAATCTTCAAAGCACATTTCAAAAATAATTGATGATGTTCAAAATTAGAGAATATCAAACTACAGAGAATATTGTTTAACCCTATTTTAGCCCATCTCCCTTTCCCTGCAGGACTTCCTACCTGAGCACACAGAAGTCAAAATTTAGTTTCATACTATACATCTATATATATATACACATCTATATATATATACATCTATACCTGGGTAGATGTACAGCAGCTTGTTCTAGGGATCTGGCACACTTTTTTATGTGTATCTAAACTGTGAATTTATGATGAAATGCACCACCATACATAAACAATGTAAACATACCTTGGGCTAACACCTGATAACCTCTCATTCTCCAATGAAACTATTAGGACAGTATTACTGAAGACAGCACCTTGCATAATAAAGCCCTGATAATACTTGCAGTTTAATATCATTGCACTGTAGATATGAAATTTCTTAAAGATAAATAAAAGAAAAAAAAGAAAAAGAATACTTCAGAGAATAATCATATTATTATTATTTCTATATTAGTGTTTTTATGATTGGCAGGTGATCCACATATCTTCCCAAAGCTCTGGCTATACAGTGATCACAAAGTAAGCATTAAAACTGTTTTTCAAGAGAACAGGGATATGGCACTCAGAAAGATAATATGTATTATTCTATACTGTTCTAGGACAATTGCTTTCTGAAAAACTCCAAGGTGAAAGGACCACAATGGCATAATGGTGTTCACTTCACAGTGCTTTCAGAAATTCAGCTAGAAAATTTCTATGCTGTTGTGTTTTTCAGCAGTGATAAGGAGTGTGAATATGAAACAATTAAATTCTAGGCTAGTGTATATTTCCTGGCAAGTCTGAATAGTTTTAAGATATCTCAACACAGTGTTTGCACTGTTTATGTTTTATTCTGAGGCTCTTGAACTGACCACGGATCACTTGTAAACGCCTTCTCACAGGTGATACAGTGAGTTGCTCACTAGCTGTGGTACAGCTACATCTCTATTGAATGTGGGTGTGTGACCCGTGAGCAAGTCAGCCTTCCCTTTGCAGTAGCTTTCCCTGAAGTGTTTCAGCAGCTCCATGGAAATGACCTGATGAGAGATCATGTTATTAACACTCAGGCAAGCGTGAATGATCAATAAGGCTTGAGGTAAAAAAAAAAATAGAGTGCGCCAAGGTGACCACAGAAAAACAGTGAGACAGAACTCAGATGGGAAAGATTTATTTACTATAAAGTATTTCAGCTATTTACACATTTAAAATTCACAAAATACATCCCAATAAGAATCACGCACTAAAAAGGTTAAATCCAGAAGGGAAATAAGAATTCAATTGCCTAAATAGCAAAAAAAAATCTGGCTCGTCCAGAAGAAGAACTGATTTCTTTCATGAAAAAAAAAAAAAAAAAAATTAGTCAGAAAGAAATAATGGTCACAGTGCCACAGTTATCAGCAAGTATTTAATGCAGAATACTCAAATAAGGTATGTAGTCTAGAGAAAAAAAAAAAAAAAAGAGAAAACACCAACATTATTAATTTCAGAAGTCTCGTTTTGCCTTAAATTCAGCCTGACTCATTGCCCTCAGCAGAACTAATTTGAACACTGAATTTGTGACCTACAGGGCAAAGGCCATTTCTTTACATACAGTTTCTAAAAAACACTGCATTAACCATAGAAATCCCTGTTTATTATTTCAAATGAGAGGCCTCATTAAGACGGATTCTTTCTTAACATTCACTTCACTTTAGACTAAAGACTTGAGAATTGAAAAGAAAAAAACGAGGAACTCATTCTGGAAACGAAAGCAGCACAGGCTCTAGTTCAGAGTGCCAACAAAGACCAGAAAGCTGAGATTTTTGAGCTGCTAAGTGCAGGAAATGCACCATGTTGTCAGAAGTGCTTTTACTCACAGGAGTGTGCTTATGATACACTTGTCCAGACAGATACCATTCAGTTTAAATCTTCATAGGCACTGAAGAAGGAAGCCAGACACTGAATGCCACTCAAAAGGTGGGGAATACGGAATCTATGGGAAGGTTTCACTTGGCAGTGAGATCTGACTGCAGTGTCCAAATCACAAGGTAGCATATAAACAAAGCAAAGATTAAAAAGTTTAAGAAAATGAAGAATCACTTTGGTTGGAAAATGAAACAGTTGTTCTGTATGAAAGCAACCAGAACCTTACTGTGTTAAATTCAATCCTTTGAGTCTCGGCACAAGGATGAACAGCAGAGCTGAATGAAGAGTGATGTAAAAAGTGATGGCAGGAGGATTCAATATGGTTACATAAGGGAGGATTGGTGAAGATATTCTTTTGAGAACTAAAGTCAAAAGCAAATGTACAACGGCAGAAAAAAGGCATATGACAAAACATATATAAAGAAACAGTGAAAAAAAATAAAGAAAATTTATGGTGCTGTAGTATGGACAACAAACAGAAAATGAAACAAACAAGGCAGACAAGCATTGTACAGATTCTCATCCCAAGAAGTATAAAGGAGAGAAATGTAATTATCAGCCATTCCAACTTGAACTGCTTCACAGAGTTTAGAAAAGAATGATTAAATAATCAATTGATTGTTTAATCACCTAAAGGATAATAAAGAGATGAAAATAGCCAACACACATTTCTCAAGAACAATCTGTGCCAAGCCAATTAAATTGTCTTTCTTTACAGGTAACTGATCTAACTGATAAAGTAGAAGCAGTAGATATAAAACACCTCCATTTTAATAAAGCCTTAGACACTGCTAACCATGGAATCTTGATAGGCAAGCTAAGGAAATATGACCTGAATGAAGGTAAATCCATAATTAATTTAAATTCCATGTTCAAGGAGGAATTTTAAATACTCTGGTTTTGAACTGAAAAGAGCATTTCAGATGAAGATTCACGGGAGCCCACCCAGGCAATATCTAAACTGTTTTCCAGTGAGACGGCTGGGGAAAAAGTACAAGTGAAAGAAGGCAGGAGGACACGCAAGCATTCTGGGTCTTTGTGATCCAAAATCACAGAATCACAAATGATATCTATAAATTGGAAACAAAGTTCTAAAAAATTAATAATCAAATCTCTATAATGAAATTTCATTAAAATAGTCAAAATACTGCATGTGAAAGAAAGCTGTGAAATGCACCAATATGAAATCAGGAAAAGGGCCCAGAAAGCAAAGCTGGAAGACAACAGAGGGCCTAGAATTCAAATGCTGACTGTGAAAGAAACTCACTCTTGGGTACTAGCAAGACTGCAAAATATGAAAGATAATTATTCTTGACACTGAAAGAATACGAGACAGTTTTGAGACACCAAAATAGATGCTTTTAAATTGCAGACTATAGAAGAAAAACTATAAAAACAATAGATTTTTAGAACATGACATATAAAGAAGAGTTGAAGTAACATGATCTGCTTGATTAAGGGAAAAATACCCACAAACATTAAAGAAAAATTCATGAGAGACTTATGATGCAAAAAACTTAAAAATGACAGTCGTATTCCTGGCAGGAAAGAACAAAAGACAAGCATTATAATTTGATTCAAAGACTTTCTTTAGATATTAGCAGAAGTTTTCTGACTAAAAAGGGTGATAAGCCTTCAGAGATTTCTAGAAAGGCTGCAGAAACCCTTTTGATTTATTGTTGCTCTAAACACGTTAGACAAACAGCTATTTTGATTTTGGAGCAAAGAAATGCGTAAGATAGTTTCTTATAGGGCTCATAAATTTCTGTAGTTTATGAATCTTTTTACAGCTGAGCAACTCCTGACCAACAAGTGTTGGTCAGGAGCAAACTTAATTAGAAATTTCTAGTTGTTGAAGGAAAAAGAGCCTCAACTGTTTTTAGTGAAAGTCACTAAAATGCACATAATGAAATGGATATTCAATTCTGAGAGTGATAAAAACTTATCAGAGTGTCAAATGCTGATAGCTAATAGCAGTATATTTTTACTGATTTTACTTTATTTAAAGAAAATCTATTTTCCAATAATAAATTGGGACTAGAGATAAGATCCATTATTGCCAAGGACAGCTGAGCTTATATTGTTATCTGGGGTTCAAATCTTGAATTCAAACACAAATTGCAATTAAGAAAAATGTGATAACTCAATACTTTTGGCAAAACAATTCTAAAAACAGCTCCTTTAGATGGAAAAGATGAGCCCCTTTGACATTCAGGACAAGAACTTAATGAACTGTAAACCATCACATATGGTGACAGCATCCCTGCTGTTGGAAGAGTGGGGACAGAAAAGTAAGAGGAAGAAAACCACCTTTTCTGTCAGATCATCAAATGGCTCTAAAAATGTGAATACGGTCAAAGTGAAAATTTTCACGTGGTAATAACACTTGGTCATTTACAGCATTTTTGAAACAAGAAATATAGCAATCTTTTTGTATAAACAACTTACCACCCAATTCAAAATGCTTTTTTCCAAGCATTAATGAGTTGGATTAGGCCTCAGGAGTGAGATTTTCAGTCCTATGGAGAGGATGCTTAGAACATATCTCATACAGTAAACCCATCTGTTTCTCTAACACAGCTTCACTGGATGATTTATTGGTGGCTGCCAAGAAATCACACTGCTCGTTTATTTTCAATGTCTTTTTTGACCTGTTGTTTTGTTTGTTTGTTTGTTTTAATGGATGTTTAATTAATATCTTTTATTTATGAAGAGAGCAAGTGATTTTGTAAATATGATCAAACCACCAAATTATCAATTTCAGGTTCAAGTAGTATGAAAAGTAGAATATTGGTATGAGAACAAAAATAACCTGAAAATCTGTGTAAAGTTCTCTTGGCTTCTAAAGTAAGGAAGCCGCACAACTGAAAATTGACCATTTATTTATAGGTGTTTGTGTTTTGTTTATCTTTCTCTTTTGCAGTCAATCAACTTTCTAGACTTTGGACACATTTTTGAATACACGTGAAATGAAGCTGGATTTTTCAGTAATAAATTACTCCAGTGTTGCTAATATCTGACAATGGGCTGACTGGTTGTGGGGCTGCGTTTGATAATGCTGAAGGCGTTTGCACTGAAACAAAACAAAACCAAATTATGTTGCGTCTTTTTGGCAGTAGGACTCACAGGCACACAACAAATAGGTAACATGATGAACATGCTACGTGGTAGTCCTATTTTTTGATAATTATCTTTTACACATCTGAATAAGCTTATGTTCCTGAAGGTGTAGATATGCCCTCGAGGAACAAAAGCAAGAATTAACACTCTAGTGCACATGTTAATTAGGATTTAATTAGGGAATATAAGAAATGCAGAGTGCATGTTTTCAGCAAGTGCATAATTATGAACTTATTGCTTGCAGGGTTTTTTTTTTCATCATATTTTTCATTGCAAATATTATAATTGTTATTCAGGTAAAATTCAGGAAACTCAAATTCTGTTTCAGTTTTCATGAAGAATCATTTCTCCTCTGGCACATTTTCATCCGACAAATTTTTTTAACATTCGTTTTCCAATTTATACTATTTTTTTTTTTACATTACTAAGTCAGAATGAAAGACATTAAACTGTTTTTCTTCATGCTTTTACAGTGATCCCTGCTAACTGTACCATAACACTTTTCCTTTGGACTCTGCTGTTAATCTGAGTAGCAGTTATGAACCATGGGTCAATGTAACTAGCTCCCTCATGTAAAGTGCACACCTTTTTATAATGATTTTTATTCCAAGAAAGAGAATATCACGGAAATGCCAAGCTATATTTCAACATCACAGTACTCCCCCAACACCTCCTTCCCATTCCCACCTTTGTGTACTAACTAGATTTTCCACCTCATTCAGAGACTGACGGAATTGTGACATCATCAGTGAATGTGGGACCTGATCTAAAACTGCATTATGCTAATAGAGAATCTTCCAGTCACTCCCATGGATCTGGGAGTTCCCTAAGACTGCTCACCTGAAAATCCATGTGAGACAGACCTTCAGTAAAGGTAGTTATGAAGATTGATCTGACTGGGCTTTGGTCAGAACTTTTGATTAGGGACTTTCTAATGGATGTGAATTAAGAAGATGATTAAAGCTTTAAGAAAATGCAAATTGAATCAGCGTTTTATTTCTTTCCAAACAGGTTCTTTAAACATAAGATAATCTTGTCAAATACAAATCTTGTCTTTATTTCTTAATTATTAGTGCTAATTGCTGTTCTTCATTGTTTTCTTTTCTAAATCAAAACTGTTTCAACAAGCTTCCTTTGCAATTTCTTTATTTCTTTATTCACAGTTCTCAGTAAACTTGCAGATGATGCAAAGCATATAATTTCCTGAAATTATATGGAGGATCATCCCAGGAATCTGCCCCTGAGACTTTCCTCTTTTCCACTTTTCTCTTTGGACATCTTTAAAATGCACTAATCAGACTCCTGCATGCTTAACATCCTTGCAAGTGACTGCATTCTTTCATTCACTCTGAATAAGTCCTTACAGAGAGAAAAAAAGTAAAAACTTTCTAAGAACTTCTTGGATAGAAAAATAGTAAAGGCATGGATAGAATAGCCTAACAGTTCAACCTTTCTAGAAAGCCATGGCACAATTCTATATGGCATGGAAAACACGTATGAAGCAACAATAAAATACTTGGGTTAGCAGTAGTGACAATTTCTGGAATAGTGATAAATCAACCTGAGAGTCTGGGGATTTGAATGTCCACATTTACTATTTTTGTTTCCATGTGATGCATTTTTATTAACTTGCTGAACTAAGATGGGAAAAAATGAAATGAAAACCAAGAAGAAAAAAAAAAGATCCTCCAATGAGACAGAATGCTGATGCTATGTTTAGTCGCATGAGTGATTTTTCCTGCTGTTATTTAAGCAGACAATTTGCGTTCTGCTTCACTGAAGCCACTAGGTTATTATTGGGGGAAAAAGAAAAGAGAGAGAGATAACAGCCCTTTGAACGCACAAGCATTCTTGGATTGGCCAGGAAGAAAACAGTACCTAGGATGTTAAATGAGAAATACTGTTGATACACATTTATGTTAAAAATTAATTCATGTAACTTCAGACAAAAATGTTGCATTAAAAAAAACCACCAACAACATGTTTTATTGCAGTATGTCTATGTTGTTAGAATATATAGATCTAACACACAGATTTGCTTAGAATCGTAGAATCACCAAGGTTGGAAAAGACCTCTAAGATCATCCAATCCAACCACTCACCTATCACCGGTATTTCCCACTATACCATATCCCTCAGTACAACATCTAAACATTTCATGAACACCTCCAGGTTTGGTGACTCCATCACCTTCCCTTCCAGTTCCTGACTTTCTTAGAGAAGTATTCCCTAGCATCCAATCTAAACCTTTCCTGGTGCAACTTGATGGAGATATCCAAACTATTTATATACACTGGATATTATGGATACTGATGCTTTCCTAACTGCAGCTGCAAACACAAATTTTCTCAGCTGAGGTCAATCCAGTTAGCCAAACTTGGCTCAAAAAATTGCTTTATCTAACCAAATCATTACCCCTAGGTGTCTCTGTGTTGCAGAATAACATAGAATCTGCCTCAAACAGCATGGAGCAGTAGGGCTAACTGCTAGGACCACTGCAAATCTTAGCATTTTCTGTTTGCACATTTCTGTCTCGCAACATTATCACACAACACATTTAACAAATTAATTCTTAGCCTATTCCCTTATTTAAAGTTCTGCAAATAGGTGAAGTGATTGATTTCACTGTATTTGAACATGGGATTCAATGAAATTCCAAGTTTTATAAGTAGCAGGTTAGATCTGCAGAACTAACTTCAGGGTTTTTATTTGATTTTATAAGTAAAGCTGTGAGCAATTATCCACAAGGGATGTTCTTAATATGAATGATGTTAAAAAAAAAAACAACCAAACACAAGTGTAATCTCAATACAGAAGATAGAAAGTTCCATATTCAGAATTCATTGAAAGCAGCGTGCTTTGTTTCAGTGACTTCAGATGCAGAACATGGTCTGCTCCAAGATGGTGCAAAGACAGTAGAAACACACTCTGAAACATGGGAGATTGGAGCTTCTGCGTTGGCAGAAGAGGAAAAGACAATGGTGAGACAAAGTTTAACGTCTGTGGAGGAAGCAGCAACAGCTAAGATCAGAAATTAAGAGGTTTTTCTTTCCTTTCCTCTGTGCTATGGGAGACTACAGACTACTTTTTATGTTATACATAAAAAGTAATTACTACTGGCAGTAACACCTCTCTCTCTTCTCTTTACTTTCTTCATCCTATTTTCTCAAAATAAGCTAAATAAACATAAGGTTGTATTCTTGCCATATTTTTAAACTAGAAATTCCACTTAAGCCAAGGTGCTAATATTCAGATACTTCTCTTAAACAAAATATATATAAATTCTTACTAAAAAGCTTTCAGCTCCTTCCAGAAAATTGGCCCATTCTATTTAATATTACTAAATTAACAAAATATAAGGTACAGCACTAAAACTGGAGCTAGTCATGCTGCGACGATGCAGTATTTGTGCTCTCTTGTACCTAGTACATCATCACTCTAACACGACACATACCAAGGAAAAAAAAGATGAAAAAATAGTTGGTAAGAGCTGAGAAATTTTTCTTTGTATTCTACATTTCTGCTGCCACAGCAGCTGTTTTGCTGTTTTCCAGCATCAATTATTCCTTTACTTTTTCAAGGCCTGCTATTCACTATATAGGATTTGTAGCTTTATATTTATTTTGGAAAAATCTCACAGATACTCTGGTCGCACACGTTCACAATTCTACATTTCCAGGATGCTTTGTGTATCCGAAATGTACACTGGGCTTCTAGCTCAAGACTGCTGGACCAAGAAAGAAAAAGGACTTGTCATGCTGTCCTGGGTCCAGCTGGACTTCTTTAGAGAATCTGAAAGATTGTTCACATCTTACTGCAGATGTCCCCAGAGCCTTCTGGGGAGGCATGCTTCTTTAGCTGTAAATAAACTTCTGTTGTATTGTGTGCTATTAGCATAGGAGCTTATCAGAAAAAGATAGGGAATGATCTCTAAGGCTTCAGAGTTTCCCTTCCCTCTGGAAGGGGATTGCCGCAGTTAGAAGAAGCCAGATTACTTGTAATGACTAAGAAATACTCTGCTTAGTTAATGGAAAATCTGAGATGCAATTCACAAACAGAACCAAGTGAATGGCTTCTGCTGCAATTCACCTATTCCTGTGTTAGTTCAGGAGGGAGAAATTAGAAGCGCAACTGTTTTATTCACATACCTCATACTTAAACAGCAAAGATGAGAATCCCAACAAAGTTGAAGTCCTTAACTCACAGTGCATCCTAATAAGAACTCATAACTATTTTAAATAATTCATTCAGTAGGCTTTTAAAATCAATGTTTTTCCTCATCACAGCTTCCTCCATTCCTTCTTTCTTTCTTACTCCACAATTAAGTCATAAAGCCGAACTTGGGATATCAACATCCTATCTTTCCAAAACATAAACCCCACTGAACAGAATAGTTTTCCCACTTAAGAAGCATTAATGCATAATGTGGCTTTCACCAAAGGTGCAGATAAAGGCACATTTCTCTCCATGGGTTTTGATATGTTACTATAACATTATAACACAGTCATGGACTGCCAACAAATCACCTTAGAATGGAATTTCAGTTTGCCTGCAGATTCAAAAAGAAGTGCCTATCAGTGTTGGTGGGACAAAAAAGAACTAAAAAAAAAAACCAAAACAAAACAAAAAAGAATGTTGTATGAAAAATATTCTGGTTCTTCTTTTCTTCTTCAGTGTTATTCTTATGTATTTTCTTATGCATTTGGTCATGATCTGTCTGCAGTTTCAGGCACAAAACATGCAACTTTACAGCTACAACATGGCCTACCTTAATATATATCAAGCCCTAGCCACCACACTACTAGAAAACCAAGATGTAGTTGCCATCACTGAAAACTGGTGGGATGATGCCTGCAACTGGAGCGTGACTATCAGCAACTGCAAGCTGTATAGGTGAGGAAGGAGAGGAGGAGGCATTTCCTTCTACATCAAGAAAGGATTAAAGTCAGGAGATGTCCCTGAAGAATGGCCCCAAGTAAGTCCAAAGCTTATGGGTGAGAACTAGAGACCAAAGCAACAAAGGGAGCCTTTGTGTTTGGTGTCTACTACAGGCTACCCAATCAAGCAGAGTCTGTTCATGAAGCCTTCTTACACCAGCTACAAAAGGCATTGCAATTTCAGGTTCCCATCCTGCTAGGGGACTTCAACCACCCCAAAAACCACCCCCACCCTGCTGGAAAAGTATCCCAATGAGCTGCTGGCAATCCAGAAAGCTCCTCCATTGAATACAACTTCTTGAAACAAGTAATAGACAGCCTCACCAGGAATGATGTAATAATGGACCTCTTGCTCACCAGTGTAAGCAAACTGATTGGTGATGTGAGGATTGGAGGCTACCTGGGCTGTAGTGATCATGTAATAGTGCAGTTCATACTCCTGAGGGATGCAAGACAGATAAAGTAAAACTAGGATGCGATATTTTAGAAAAGTCAACTTCTAGCTCTTCACAGAGTTAGTCAACAAAACCCCCTGAGAAACCATCTTCAAGGATTAACAAGCAGAAAAGAACTAGCAGATTTTGGAGGAAGCTTTGCTTAGTGCTCAAAAGTTTTCCAAATGTAGGAAAGTAAGGAAGGGACTGGGACCTGCTAGACAAAATGGAGAGCAAGAAGAAAACGCAAACACAGTGAAAGCAGGGACAGGTAATCTGAGAGGAGCATAGGGATGCTGCTAGGCTTGCAGGGATGAGGTCGAGAAGGTCAGGGCCCAATAGGAACTGGACTAGTCAAGAAGTGCAAAAAAGAATAAGAAATGCTCTCACAAGTACATCTACCGGAAAAGGGAAGTCCAAGAAGGTGTCCTCTCCCTAGTGAGCAATGCAAGTAGGCTGTTAACAACAGATAAGGAGAAGGTTGAATACTTGACTTTTTTTTTTTTTTTTTTTGCTTCAGTCATAACTATTTGAAAAAATTTGTTAGACTTTTCAAATAAAAAATCTGTTAAAAATAGCAATCTTTTCTGTGTTTGCACTTATTTCCCCCCTCTAATTTCGCTTTCAAAAAGGGAGTTTGTCTCGTTTGATTTCATATCAAGTGGTCATTCAAAAGAAAAGTGAGTAGTACAGAGGAAAAGCCTTGAGGATCTGCAAGTTAATTATACAATACTTATAATACTCAACATTAATTATAATAATGAAGAAAAATAGTAATAATAACAAATACCAAGTTTTTGTCTTAAAAAACACCACTAAAGCAAAAACCAAAAAAACAACACAAAAATTGTCTCTAAACAATGTCTTATTATTTGCAAGAGCCAAATATGCAAGAAATACTATGCTTGTTACAAGTTAAGGGTGATATTTAGGCAGTCACAGAAGATCCATACCTTCCATTCTTTACTCTTAAATTTTAATGGTCTTAGGGTGCTTTCACAGTTTCCTAGAATGAACTAGTTCCATAAGTTACTAGACCTTAAGCTTTTAAAAAGGCTTTAAGAGTACCTAGTTTGCAGTATGTTATGTAACCACTGAGATGGGATAGCATATGGGTTACTAACACCTGCGAAAATCGGCACTACTCGCTCTTATTTCCTCATTTCTGCCTAACCACCACTAGAAACTGATGTGACAGCAGCTTTGCATTGCCTCTAACCACCAGATATACTTTCTAGATAATTAGAATCAAAACAATTATGCTTTTAAGTGCTGTGATAGTCTGCCCAAGATTTGAAATAACTTAAAACTGAAAATGTGAAAATCTGCTGAGATGCTGCAAATGTTATTCTGTGCTTTTAGCCTAAGATGGACTTTCAAAGAAGTTGTGCCTCTCACAGGTATACCAGAAGTACAGAGAGACACAGGGAGATTCAGGGAAGGGCAACAATTCTGAAATACTACTAGATCTCATGATCTAACAGAGTATTTAAGCCTTTAGTGCAAGAACTGAAGATAACTAAAGGCAATAGTAGGAAGCTTTTCACACGTACATTAGCACACAAGGAGGTGATTACTTTTGGAGCTCAGTCTGACCAGAGACTTTATGCATTTGCCAGAACAAATAATGATGCACATAACAGAATTTCTGGTCAGGATTAGCCACTGCACACCTGATTTGTACTGAAGAGAAGCTGGTTGAGATGACAGGCAATTTTCTCTGATTCAAGCATGACTACAGCTCACTTGAAGACATGATCCTTTATAAGTTTTTCCAGTCTGGAATACCTCAAGGTCCTCACCACACGTACCAACCTGAAGCAGAATAACTGACAGAGAGATAAGTTCTCTTGCTCCCATGAGATTTTACTTTCACTTTTTATTCCCTGTAAATGTGGTAATAAGGATTTTAGATCTTTACTGAAGTTAAAGTTAATATTCCTCTTACCTAGTTTGAATACCATAGTGCACAGCTTTGAAACATGTTCAGTCTATAATTTATATTACACTGAAACATTACTTTGTTAAGTCTACAATTTAGACATGCTTTTGAGGATCATTACATTCTTTTCTCCATCACTGTTTCCAGCTTTTTGAGATTTCCTGCATCCACGAACTGCAGTCTTTCAAATCTGCACAGCTTTCCCAAGCACAGCCAGTGCTCTGAGCATATCTCCGTACAAATGTATGTATTCTTTCCCTCATCACCCATCTTCCCATTCCCTTTGAAGACATTTAGCAAGCAACCAAACTGAGAGTGTTTCACACTGGAATACTAACACGGCTTTATACAATTGGAGGCAGGGATCTTGCAGTTCAAACAGGTTAGTATCCCTGTGAACTTACTTATTCTTTCAAAATGAATGATACTAAAGACTCTGTAAAAAAAAAGAAAGGAAGGTGCAGCTGACAAGCTATTAGGTCAAGAGAAAGGTGAAAGGCTCGAGAGATTCATAAAAAAGTAAAGAGGCTTTGCATGCTTCTAATGGTATTTCTTCTAGTGCACTAGGGAGGAAAAGAAGGCCACTGCAAGGTGATGTGAAGGGTGGGGAGAATTTCTGTTATAGGAAGAGGAAAAAAGGAAGTCAAATCCCACAAGAACACCTCAGAGAGCCACAGAGCTGCTGTGTAAGAACAAAATAGAATACTGAGAAGAATTTTTAGTGAATGAGAAGTTTAAAAACTGATAAGGACATATAGCATTCTACTGGGATTACAGAAACCAAACTAAAATACAACTACTTATGCTACTCAAAATCAAAATCTACCAAAGGGGTTATAGGCTAGCTGGTGGTCCAGGGGTTGGATCTTGTCATCTAGCATTCCTTCATCTTAGCTTCTGCCTTTCGCTGGAGAGGCTGAAAAACACTCAAGTCTGGGCATTGAATATTTGTCCTGGAGTAAGTGACCCTTTTTTGGCCAGGAAAAGCTGCTGTTGCTGCCACCTAATAAGAGAAGACCAATCCATAGGCACATATCTCAGCAAAATATGGTCCAACACAGAATGAGCAGTAATCATTGCAAATGCAGTTCAAAGGTTGGTTCAAACAGCCATAGCTTCTGAACTGGCATCACTGTCAAAAAGAACTGAGATTATTACCTCCAGATACACTTTTTAACAACAGTTCCACAAGTGTCTATTGCTGAGTTAATCTGACAAGCAGTAGAACACATAGCAGCATATTTGAAGAAGGACAGGCTAATTAAAATGACTTTGCACTATTCTGAAAGTATTTGTTGAATCAGACTGAGTACTGGGAAGGTAATAAATGGCTACCAGAGAAAACTCAGGCTATGTAAGAACAAAGAAATACTAGTAATACATTCCATCACATTCTTCCTTTAGGTTGCAATTTTCTGCAGAAGCAAGAGCCTTTTTGTCCTTTACCAGTGACCTATATTCATTTGTCAGTTCAAAAAAGAGCCTCAGCAAAGCTTCTCAGTCAAAGCTTTCTGAAGTCAATGGTAGCAATCAAATCTTCCTTGGGTAAATTCAAATAAAAATCCTTTTTTTTTTTTTTTCCTTTAATTAAAAATTATTGGCTGGTTTAAATTATGTTCGACACTACCACTCACAGGTGCCATACATAAATCTGTGTGTCTATTCCTTCCAGATTGCTAAGCAGTTTATAGAATTTTGTTAGATTATGTATGGATGACTTGTTCACGTTAGCAGTGGCCAAAATTTGTTTCTGCTTTTAGATGCATATAAGTGAGCTGCACTTGCAATACGTAGCTCTACTTCTTATGAAATTATAGGTGCGCCTCATGATGGATTTATTGCAGATAAATGCCTACTCAATTTGCAAGTTAAAATCTAACACAGTTTTCCTTAACACTGTAAAATTTTGAAAACAAACAGATCATGGGAAGTACCAACTCATCTCATTTTAACTGACACATTCACACCTTTGCTGATAGCATCTTTAGGTTAGAAAGAGCTTTTTGCAAGGTTGAGTTAACAATGCACCAGAGCTTATGTTTACACATTGATAGCTGTATCTTGGAAACTGAAAAAGACAGATTCTTGAGAAATATAAGAACACAATTTAACATTGTACGATTTAGTTCCTTTCTCTTCTTGTGCCTAATGCTCCTTCTGATACCTAAAGAGTGATCACTGGAAAAGTTTATGGAAGTTCCATTGAGTGACCTATAAACTAAGTAATAATAGACTAAATATAATAAAATATAATAAAAGACTAATAAACTAACAGAAGTAATCTGAAAGAATAAGGTTTGCTTTAACCAACAGTGGGAAAAAAAAAAAAATCAACTGAATTCATAAGTAAGCAAGATGAGGCTTAAAGTGTAACTGGCAAAATGTTATCCAAATCTGTTTCAAATTCAGGGACAGTCACAAATGCATCTCTGCTAGAACAAAATTGAAGAGAACAGTCACTACATACCAGGTTTTTCATTAAGTTTCACTATAAAGTCATTAGCTATCCTCAAAAGCAAATTGAAAAATTGATCCTTTTTTTTTTTTTTTTTAGTTTGCTGAGAAACTCTCTCACAAAATTATCCATGTACATAGTTTTATATTTTCAAGTACAGAAACTATTCTTTCCCCTAGTCCAGCAAATTTTATTTTGTGCCTACGTATAAACAATAGCAACAATTAATTTTCAAAATTTTCAAGAAGCAAATTAAAGAACTGTCTCCATTTTATAATTCTCATATTTTATTTAACTGCAGTGAGCTTGCATTAATTCAGACTTCTCACAACCATATGCTATATTTTATTGATCAAAAAGAAGCAAGCAACCTAAACATAGACACCTACTGATTTCATCACATCTCTTGATGAATGCAACATATTCTCTCCTTTGTTGATGCAAAAAAAAAGAAGTAAAAAGAAAGCAATCATTTAGCACTGTAGTAACTAGATCTATACAGAACTGCTATTCAACAAACAGCACTATCAGTACTGTCAGGTCTCAAATAGTCAAATTGGGTCATTAGAAAAGGCTAGTTCATTGAAAAAATGCCAAAACTAATCTCAAAACTATTTGGCCATTGTGAGAAAAAATTATAAAAAGCATTTAAAATTGCATACTGAAATACACACAAATCAGCCTGGCCATCAGCTGTTAATGGTTTCATCCTCTTGGCTGACAGACTTGGGAAAGGAAACATTATATATTATTAATACGGCTGGCTAATTTCTAATTAGGAACCCATTAGCAGTCCTAACAACTGTATATTTTGATGGACTTGTAGGCTACATGGCAAAACAAAACACTTATGAGGTGGCCTCCTGCATGGGATTCCTCCATTGTCATTCAGTGCCATTCAAAATTGGATTAAAAATGGAAAAAACACACTTCTGATTTCCTAGGTACTTAGTGTTCTGTTATCTTCTCCTGGGGGCTTTTGCACAGAGGACTGTTTTTGTATCTCTTCATTCACTTAGATTTTTCTTAATTAAGAATTTCCTAGCATAATTAAGTATTTCCAAGCAAACTAGAGTTTATACATCTAAGTTACAAATTCAAAGTGTAGCCTAACAACAACAACAGCAAAAAACATGCACTGAAAGGCACATAGTCTTAAATAAATCTTAATTGATTTGTTCATATCATATTTGTTCATACAAATTCAATATAGGTGGTAGTTTCTTCTCAGGGAGGACTAGTATGAAATTCCATTTTGTAGTAGAATTAAGTATATGTGGGAAGGATTCTGACTTTCAGACAAGAAGACACAGAATCACAGATTGGAAGAGATCACCTAGTCCAGCCTCCCTGCTAGAGTAAGTTCCTAGAGTACATTACACAGAAATGTCCAGGTGAGTTTTGAGTATCTCTAGAGTTGGAGATTCCACAACTTCTCTGGGCAAGTTGTCCCAGTGTTCTGTCACCCTCAAGAAATTTTTGCTCATCTTCCTATGGAATTTCCAGTGTTCCAGTTTGTGTCCATTGTCCCTTGTTCTGTTGCTGCATACAGAAAAGAGCCTGGCCCTATCCACTTGACTCCCATTCTTCAGATATTTTTAAGCATCAAGAACATCACCCCTCAGTTTCTCTTCTGCAGTCCAAACAGTTCCAGGTCTTTCAACCTTGCCTCATAAGGGAGATAATCCAGGCCCCTAATCATAATAATATATATACTATATATATATATATATATATATATATATATATATATATGTATATACATATGTACACATGCAAAAGACTCATCATTGACTTATGTCTCCCAAAGACACATATGCAATATACTGCAAACTATAATGGCAAAGAATAACAACATACCAAAACTGGTTTAGTGCTTTTTGAGTCAAATCTGATGATATTCTCTGGAATAAAAGGGACTGAGAGGCAGCACAGTATTCAGATAGGTCAAAGATGGCTTTTTGTAGATTATAATTGGATGCCAAGTCACTGAAAAAAGACATGTTTTAATTAAGAAGAAAGTTTCTCATGTGATTTCAATTCTGAAATTAAGCAAGAAGCTCATGTATTCTCCTATGCTGGCAAATTGTACTCCGTGAACATGTAGTCTCACTCAAAGTAACAAAGGAATGTCTCTTACATGCTTTTTTGTTGTTGTTGTTTTTTGGTTTTTTCGTTATACACAAATTCCATTTTCTCCCCCTTCTCTCTCAAAATACCAAAATCAATTGTTTTTTTTTTTTTTTTTTTGTGCTGTTTTTTTTTCTTTTGTTTTTTTTAAATGATGAAACATAAACCAGAACAAAACAAACTAAAACTATCAAGAACTAATATTAATTATTATTGAAAAGCTTGTAATTATACCAATATTAAGACAATCTGATTTTATTATGTAATATACTAATAGAAATATTTAGTTCATGTTTTACCCACTATTCTACAGTAAAGCTCTAAAGTAATGCATACTTTACAAAGCACTAAAGATAGCTAAATTCTCCTAGATCCCTAAGATCTTCTTCTGGGCATCCCTGCTTCCAGAACTACAAAATGCTGAGTTTTATCACTGCTTCTTATGAAGACACAGGCTATCAATGAAAAGCAGAAAAGTGCTCACTTAAGACTAAGTTCAAACCCCCTATAAATGTATATCTCTCCAAAACATTTAGATCATCTTTGGGAATGATGAGAAAATGTTAAATATGTCTGTGAACAAAGAGACAACTGAAAACTGCAAAAGACAAAATTGGATTGCGATTCAAAATTACTCTATGTTGCACTGCCTTGCTTTCCAGAGGGCAAGCTTACATACTTCAGTCCCCAGGAATGGTCTGGTATTGAGAACATGGTAACGAATGACAGGATAAGTGACAATGGATAATGTTCTTTCCTTTAAAGAGATTGAGTTCTACCGTAATCACTATTTTAACAGATTATTATTATTTTTTACCTTAAGCATTCATACACAGGAGTGGTATGAGAGCACATGGAAAAAGCTTTTCAGCTATTTTTGCCAAATCATTGTCCATAAGAACAATATGCATTCAGACACTACAGGAGAATAGAAGCTTCAGAAAAAGAATTAAAAGCCAGCCACGATTTAATTTTTGTCCCAAGCAATGTGGAGGAGCCTTGGTAAAACCAACAATAGAAGAAGGGAAAAAAGACCTTAAAGTAGACAAGTGGAGTAGTATGAAGTTTTTCACTGTTGAAAAATCAATTGCTAGAAAGCTGAAAAGCCAGCAGATTGATTAAAGAAAGGAAAATTAGTATCTCATCGATACAGAATAGTGTTCTCGTTGGCAGCTCATTTCTCACCTAAAGATGATGAAGTTGGGGTAGATAACATGTATTTTGAAAATATTTTTCTCCCTTTTACCTCAACTTACCTAACTCAAATAATTCACACTGGCCTACAAATTTACATTGTTCTTTGAATTTAAGGATGAGGGAGATGTCATCTAGAAATCCACTGCTGCCACTTACAGACTAATTCCTTTCTCCCTCTGAAACTGAAGCTGCTGTATTGAGTTGCAACAATCCCATAAGCAATCAGGAGATATTCGGAACCTATTCAGGGCAGAGACTAGCATTGTTGGAGAGCCAGCAGACTCTTTCATGTCACCATAAAGGTTATATGCATCTTCATATGTGCATATACACAGCTTTTTAACAGTATGACCTAAAAAATTAGTAAGACAACATAACTTAAAGTTCAGTTTCCAAATGAAAGAGTGTTTTTACTGTACTAGTTACCCAAAGAACTAAGACAACAGCATCCTATATATTTTTCTAGTTTTACTTCACCTTAAAAGAATTAACTACAAGACAGACCACAAAGGAATACAATAAGCTGTTGCAACACTCATTTATAAATATTATACTTTGCCTCTTATTTATGAAGAAATATTTGCCCACCTCTCAAATCATCATTACACATTTAAGGAAGGTTTACACACATTCTTGGCCTTAACAATAAATAATCTTCTGCTTTCTCTGGTGAATTATAGCAAGAAAAATGCATTTATGCTTTCAAGGTCACAAGCACAGAGAGGAGGAAAATAGCTGAAGAAAACACTACCTTCATTTTGCCCAAATCACAGCTTGTTTACATGTGAGGTTTGTGCAAATTCTGGCTCAAGTGTATGATTCTGGCTAATTGTATGATGCTGTAGGATTCATTACGTATGTGGAAAAATCAAATTTAAGCCATTCTTATGCTATGAGGAACAACCTCAGAGGTAGGTACATATGTATAATATGATCTTAACCTTCAGTTCACCACTTCGGCTTCTCTCTGATCCTCAATTGGCCCTTTGCATTTTTATATATATTTATAGGTTTAAACTATATACATACATATATAATTTTATATGTATATAAATCAGCAAATATCATATCAACAGAAGGATTGCTGCCAACACTGTTGCTAATGATTAGAAGGATAAAGTTAAAAAGCCAGAAGCAATGAGGACAACTCTGTGAACTGCTGAATGGAATAACAGGATTATGCCTGTTATCTATGCCCTTTTTTTTTTTTCTTTAAAGCTCTGCATTTTCCACTTTTTCCCTGTGCTAGATTTTTTTTCACTAACGATATTGGTTTAAAAGACCAAAGGTACATTTAGGTAGCTGAAAGTAAAGCATCCTTTCATGCATCAGCATTTAATTATTATCTTGTATCCAAATAAAACCAGAAAATCTTCAGCATTCTGGAGGAGGAGAACAGGATGATTTCTGAGTAGGTTAAACAGGCTGCTAAAGTTCAGCTAAAAAAATCAAATCCAACAAGTGCGCTGGAACTTTGTTTATTTGATCTTGAGCTAACAAGATCGGTAGAGAACAGGATCTCTTTTTTTGTTGTTCCAGACATCTCTAAATATTTTTTGTTTTTTGATTTTTTTTTAATGTTTTAATTTATTTTTACGTGATATGTCAGATACGTGTTTCTGATTCACAGTGATGACATTATCAACAAAATCTGCTTAGGTTCCTGTAATTTGCATATGTTGTCAAGAGATTATATTCTAAAATATGAAATATTGAAAATAGACGTAAAAAAACCTGTTCCAACATCTACATAGCATGCTCCACATTTCCAATATATTTGTCTGAATACAGTATAGAACAAAGTTTGTTAGAATTACTACCTTTGCTCATGAGCAAATGTTCACTGAGTTTTTATTAAAAATACTCAAACAAGTATGGTTTCAAAGCTAAGCCCATACAATACATTTTTGTAGTTCTTTTGGGAAAGAATCCTCTTTTGATACAGAATTTCTAAAACACTACCATCCTAATGGCTTCTCTAATGCCAGCGTCTTCAAAGAGGTCAGTGCCTTATCAAACTAGCAGAATAATCTTCTCAGCTCCTTAGGGGTTAAGTAAAAAATTCATAGTCTTATCCCCATTCCTCCCCTAAAAACAATTTTTTTCTCTTGCTAGAACACAAAGAACAGTTTTCAGACCTAAAACTCATCTATGAGGAAAAAAAAATTATAAAAATGCCTCTCACCCTTTAAAAAAAACTGTGACAAAACAGCAACAGATGTGGGTCAGACTGGTAGGAGAAGAAAAAGCAGAACAGACCTTTCTGTACCTATTACTCTAAATTACAGCCTTACGACACAAGCTCTCAAGCACTAAGTGACAGTGATCATACTTCAAAGCATATGGGCTGTATTTTCTTGTACCTGCAGGTGTGCACACTGTATGCACAAAGGAAGGTACATCCTAACAGGAACAGTCTCACAAGAACTACTTCCCTGTGGTGGAGACTGCTTGTTTAGGAAGGCAGTGCCTTTTTTTATACAGCGCAAAGGAAATTTTAATATCAGTCCATGTATATGAGTGAGTATATAAAATGTAATACAATAAGATACCAAATTAATTCAGATACATAAAAGGAAGGTTTCCATAAGCAAAGTGTTAAAATTCTATGCAATTCTAAAATTCTAAAATTTTACCACTAAACAATGTTCAACTAGTACATTACTATAAGGCAATACATTGATTCTGAACCTGATCTATGGGAAGGAAAAGCTCCAGTGAAGCTCATGGTCACATAAATACTGCACTGTTTGCTAAGTACAAGAACAAATCAGTGTATTCATTACATCTTCTTCAAGACATAAAGCAGCTGTGATAATTGAGTCACTGTCAAACCTCTGGGATGATCAACAGTAACTGCAAAGAGACCACAGTGAGAAAAGGAAGAAAAAAGTTTGGAATGAACATACAGCCCCAAAGCACTTGGATGATTCTTCTCTCAGAATTTATGTGTAAATCATGAATTTAGGATATGTACAATCTTCTTGCCAGCACAATGGCTCAGGGACAACATACTGATAATTTACATGGCATTAATAGGAAAAATCCAGGCTAAGTAAACCAGTGCTGTATGTAAATTCCTCCAACCCTATCAAATCTGAATGGTATGCTAATGAAGATATAATTTGCAAAAGTAGAAAGAAGCATGATTTCCAGATGAAAGGGAGGATACCTGGTGGTCAAAAAGTCTCTCTCGAGAACAGATGTATTATAATTGCTTAAGATCTGTATGAACATCCTACCTTGAAGCAAAAGAAGCTGTCATCACATTACCTTCTAAACCCATGTACAATATTCCACAGATCAGTACATGCTTTCCAACAGAGCTAACTGCAACAATAGCCTTGAAATTTCTATGTTTATTACCCTTTTCCCCCTGCATATCACTGATCTGCTGAGACTCAAAGCAGCCTGTGTTGGCAGTTTCCCCGTTTGCAGATGACCCTGAAACATACGTTCGAATGCTGTAAAGTCTTTTACTTTATTTGTTGGGAAGAAGCCGAGAAACACGATTCTGACAGTCCTTTCAGACTGCATTCCTCTTTTTCTATGCATAAGAAGGAGAAAAGTCCTTCTCTGTATTGAAGGAAAGAAGATCAGCAACCCATAAAAGGGGAACATCAGTCTTCCCATCCTCTACCATTTTTGCTGTTCAGCTGCTATTGCTCAGGTTTGCGATCAGTATAATTACAGAAGTTTCACACTTGCAATTTTGTCTAATGACAAAGAAGATGGCATTAATGCTATAAAATTACTGCTATCATGCAAGGTTGACTTCTGTACCTCTCTGGCGGAAGGAACTTCAATGTACTTCTTCCCCTTAAGCCACAGCTCATCTGTGAAGTTCTTATACAGAATTGGTTCACAGCACATTGTGTACATTCCAACCAATAATATTCAATACCACTTCTTGGTGAGGATTAGTATTTACACACGGCTTAGCAATTAGATTTGGTTGCAAACAGAACTGAGATAAAGAAGTACTCTGCTAGGACACTAAATACATAAAATTCACTGGCTTTAATTCAGTCAACCTGTATCAACATATGCTAGCATGCAGGATGCAAACAGGGGCCAACAAATCACTTTAAATCCCATGTACTGTTTAAAGATTTATGTTTAAGCAATCTACACTAGCTGCCTTGTACTGAATCACACTGAATCAAATGCAGTCTCCAGTACTCAGTGTACAGTTTCCAAACAGAATGGAACAATATTTGGTCCAACACAAGGAGCCATCAGCTTCAACAAAATGCAAGTCTCTGTAGTATACTGAACTATTTTCAAATTTTCTTTCATGGAAAGCTACAACCATTACCACAAAAACAAAAACAACAACAAAAAATCCTTTAAAACTCTGAAAACTTTGAGCAGAATTTTAAGAAAAATAAATACTCACTGTTGCACATTAGCATTTGAGTGCTGTATCAAACATGCATCACTTTCTCAACAGTTCAAATAAGAACATTTGTACTTCTATACACTTTCAGACAACACAGACCTTCTTTGTTTGATTGCCTTAGAACACATCAAAGATGACTGAAAGAGAAAGATAAGCCTCTCTTTTTTAGGTAAGATTTGTTCTATGTTCTACTGAGCAGGAAACTAAAATAGCCTGAAATGTTTCCCTTTACATTCCAATCACGAAATCAACAACACCAAGCAAATAAGTTTGGCTTTATCACCTATTTTAGTGTCTCCTTATGTACAAGCACCATTGCTATCTATTGGAAGCATTCTTTGAGTCTCAAAATATCATAACTCCACCAATATTTGATCTGCAAGTATAATTATAACAAAATATCAGAAGGCTGATACACTAGACAGGCAGAGAGGTAAATGAAAAAAAAAAAAAAAAAACCTGAAAGATGAGAAAATGTCAAAATTTATGCTTAATTCCAACCAATTAAATAATGTTACTATACTCTGTTTTGTGGAATTAGAAGTGTAATTTGTACATATATACAGCAGCACTTAACATCAAACAAGATTTTATTAACACTTGATATTGAGGAAGAGGTACCTTTGAATGTAACTTTAAGCAAGCTCTAATAAATACACATTCAATGTATCTAAGTATCTGAACAATATTAACTGCCATAAATATTTTAAAAAATAATTTTTCCAGTCTGAAAAATATCAGGTTATTTTCTAAGCAGACAAAGAGGTTGAGAAAATCTTTCCTACATCTGTGTGACAAGAGCAAGAGGCATTTCTTCATGCATTTTCCCAAAATACTACGTGCCTAAACACAATAGTTTAGAGGAAGAAAAAATACAAGTGACTTCTTTTCAAGAGGCTACATCTCTAATCCACTAAACACAATGAGAATTTCTCTGCTGAGATCAGAGGACTCTAAATCTAGCATAATAATGAGAACAAACCTCACGTACTTGGCTCTCTGCAAGAAGTGCCCAAAAAAAAAGTCTTTCAATTATTAGAAGTGAATATGCCTAGTTATTATCACACCAATAATACATTCTTTCTTTTATTTTGGACAAAGTAGACTTCAATAGGATCAAACAAAAAAAGCAGTACAGTCACTTTTCTGAAATACTACTTAAGTGTACAAAAGTATCAGCTATCACAAATCTTTCACAACTATCACAGGCACTTGCTGATATTAATGACAGAGATGCAAATGCATCAAAAAACTGGAATCCGATCTCAGGCAGGGAATCAGTCAAAGAAAGCTTTTACTGGGGCCTCCAAAAATGTAAAAGGAATCTGCAGTAAAATAAAGCATTTTCATTTCTTTCTGGGCTTCCACACTATATTGTTCTTTTTAACTCTATTGAATTCTAATACACGGTTTTTTCACAAGTGCACGCATCCTTTCTACTGTCCACTGCTGTGAGCTTTGTTCTATACATGCCATGATGCCTGAATGCTGAAAAGAAATTCTTCCTGACAAAAGCGAATCAGATGCTATGCACAGAAGATGCTTGACATGAAAGCGTAGGATTACACTTCTACTGAGAATTGTTTTGTTACGATGCTAGTGGCTTTTTTTTTGTTGTTGTTTATTGCCTGCCATATGCTTTTTATAGTTTAATTTTCAGCTTTGTATTGAGGTACAAATAACATTAAATATAGATGATTGCACTTATTGAAAGTACAATTCTCTAAACAGCTAGTTTAACAGCTTATTTTAGTTTGGCATTTTCTACACTATGATGTTTTGCAGAGAAAGGCTTTAGGGTCCAAATTAGTCTTTGAGAAATTGATCTATAGGCAACAGCAAATATAGTCTTGGCAAACATTTCCATAATTCATTTTTTAAAGATAAAATATTTGACCAGAAAGCTTTTTGTAACAATACTTAATTCTGCTCACATGCTCTGTTTTGTTTTTTTCCCCACGTGATGCCATGTGGCATGGAACATCCCTTTGGCCAGTTTAGGTCAGCTGTCCTGCTTCTATGCCCCAAGCCCTTGCTGGCAGGAGAGTCTAAGAAGCTGAGAAAGTGAAGTGCCCTTGTCTCCATACAGCACTGCTCAGCAACAACTAAAACATCCGTGTGTTATCACCATGGTTTTCCAGCTTGAGCCGAAACATAGCATTGTACCACGCACAGTAAAGAAAATCATCTCTCTCAGCTGAAAGCAGGACAGAGCTTCACATTCTAAAGACACCTGTCCTGAGCACTTGTTTAGAACAACCAACTTGTAATTGTTCCCATGTATTACATACATGTGCAGAAACACATGCATATATATTCACATGCAAAACATTAATGATACTCTTAGATCACGCACTGCCTTGTTTTTGCTATAGTTAATATTAATAAAAGTGTGCTTGCACAAACAATACCAATTTCCTCTATTTTTTAAGGATTTTTCTTTTTTACACATTGGGAAATTATTAAGAAATCACTTCTTGATTGTCTCGCTTTGTTTTATAAGTCTAAATGATCCACATTCCATCTGAAAGACACATGCTATCAGACTGCATCTCGTTTTGCAATATGTTTTGGCAATATTCTCCACTTAAATTCTTTCTTACACAGATCAGTAAGAGTAAGAATGGCTTGCCTTGAAGGCAATTCCAATTTTCTAGCTTGTTTCAGTATTCATATACTGTATATTCAGTATATACAGAAGTGATTCACTTTCCACAAAGGCAGAATGTACTGCAATTATAACTATTACATAATTTTACTCTTCTCTAACCTCTTCAGCAAGATGAGGAGTAGCCTATAATGCACCAACTCTTCAGTATCAGCTTTGTTTCTGATTTCAGCTGCCTATCCCAGTTAATTACTCCAGAGTAGAGAGTTGCCACCTGTTACCAGACATCAAACACAGAGCCCAGATATGACTCTCAAATACCCTCTTGAGTTCCCAAACTCTTTGAAATTTTATGGTGTCCCTTCATCTTGAAAATAAGAATCACAGAATCACTTACAGTGCTTTTTTTGCTTGAGCAAAAATGCATTAAAAGCACGAGTTGTTTGAAGACAAAACCCCTACTTGATTTCGGAATAACTTATTTACTCCGAACATTTCTGCTCTAATCAGTAGCATATCAGAAACCAACACTGGAATATAGAAAATATTTTATCCAATAGAAGGAAATTTCTTGGGGCAGCTCAAGACTGCAGAATAAATCTTGCAACAAACTAAGGACCTCCATAAATCTTAGCAGATTTCACTTAGATGCTTGGGAAACATCTGTTGATACTGCTACAAGCAACAAGTATGGGATTGTGTACACACATGTGCTTCTTGTGAAGGAGAAGTGCAAATGAGATTGTGTATATTTGTATTTCCAAAAGCATATCCCATATGAAAGAACAAATCGAAACAAATTAATGTGCCTGAACATGATTCTCTTCTAAAGAAGGAATGCTATCACAGCCGTGAATCGTTTTGCTTAATACACCAGTAACAAAAAAGGGACTATGCTAAGAATGTGAAGACTAACAGTGACCTTAACACTGTCCTCTCAAAAAAAACAGGAGATTAACCCTGCAGAGGCAGCTGGACCATGTGCTGTGTTACTGCTATCTGTGATAGAACAATTCTTGACTAAATAGAAGGTATCAGGCAGTAGAACTGAATCTGCAGCATTTCTCTTAGACACAACTCTTACTGTGCCACTTGGAATATAAAGTCTAGCTACAACACAATACTCCAGATGAAACCCCACGAGGGCAGAGCAGAAAGGGACAATCACCTCCCTTTCCCTGCTTGGAAGCAAATTATAAAACCTCAAACAAAGCACTAATTTCAAAATGCCTGCTAGTTTGAATGATGTGAAATCCTGGCTTGCATTATTTACTTACTTACAACAGTGTTTTGTTTTGTTTTTTTTCTTCAGTAACTGAGATCCACAAAACTGCTACTGTAAGAATGATCAAATCCTCAATTAGAAAACTGGGCTTTTCAACTGTTTGGAGTAGCCACGGTTCTGGCAGTGAATGATGATCAGGGCAGATGTTTAATGCATCTGTCTTAACAAAGAGCCAAGATAGTGAGATTATAACTTTTAAGGATGATGCCAAATAGCTTATTTATACACTTCCTACATACTTCCATCACTTTTATTTATGGCGGAGTAGCTTTTAATTTTTCTGAAACATGTTGCAAAAAAAAAAAAAAAAAAAAAGAACACTGAAGGTAGACTGAAAGATGCAGAGTAATACCAAAGAGATAAAGTGAAATAAAACAACAGCTTTAACACTTCCAGAGAACAAAGAGCTGAAGCACTGACTAGATGGGTTACCCAGAGATGTCACTGTCCAAATTAATTACGCTTTTGCATCAGCTTTGCAGCAGGATAACAAAGTCCTGGTTATGTTTATGCATCACGACTCCAAGACTTGAAACAAATAAAAAGATGAAGGAAATCATGAGCTCTGACATTTTTTTTCCTGCCACTAATGCAAGAGAAAAAAAGATGCTTATATGTTGTGACTGACATATGACTTAGACTTTATGGGAGTGTAAGAATTTATCCTTGTTTATAGCAAAACAGAAGAATAAGGAACTGTTTTCTGAAAGCAGAGGTAGAACTTTCATTACTAAACTTAGTTTTCTAAATACTGAAGCATTTATTTATATTTTAGAGTCATTCAGAAGGGAAAAAAGGACTTAATAAAATACTTGAAGAAATTAAGATTTAAATTAAATTAAGAAGATATATAATAACTGAGAGACAAAATTTAAGAAAAACAGTATTACACCACACATGTGGAGGACACAAGTTGTTAAAAAGCAGTCAGTATCTGCAGTATCTGAATCAGCTGTTGCACTTCTTTACCTCAAGTCTGTTCAGAGCCCAACAGTATGGCAGCCTGCTTCTTCACACTTCTGTGAAAATCAAGACACTAATTTTAGGAAAGGAAAGGTCCCATTACAATTCACCAATCCAAATTCAATTTCAGCAAGGCATTACCATTTGTCTTTCCAGAAAGACCTTATTTTGCATTTCCACTTTTGTCCTAAAGACCTTACTTGAGCAAGCCTGCTTTCAAACAGCTGCTGAAGTTCACTGCAGAGTTTCCTCTACTGATCAGGACATGAGCACAAATGAATTAATGAAGAGCTGATTTAAAGTTGGAGACCTTAAGCTTATTAACTGCTATTACAAGCAGAGATATTGCACTGAAAAGTATTTCCGTCAGAATGTTGCTAGCAGAGTTCTAAGTCAAGTAAATATATATAGCCAGGTTATATGTTAGGTTTTTCACTAAGTGGAGGAAGACACGTACAGAAGAGTTATGCCTGTGTGTGCACATGCTCTCTGTCGGGACAGGAAGGAGGATTAAAGCGCAGCAGAGCTTATGTTCCTGCTCTGAGAAAGGTCCAAATTCTGCCACTGTTCCAACACAGAAGGAACAACAGCTTCAAAGATTCCAAGGATACGTGCTGTATTTAAATATTACAGAATTTATTAGAATATTACTAGTTGTTCTCTACCACTTAGATATTTTATTAAAAAATAAATATGTATATATTCCATCATCTTTTCTTCAAATACAAACAGCGGACTGTATTTCCACCAGAAAGCAGGCATTTCTGCAGCAAGCCACAACTGCTGTGTTATCAGTTATTTATATTTGCATGACAAACAGTTACTGGCTCTTTGCCTAAAGCGTTGGTGTTCAAACAGTTGGTCCAAAAAGCGCGTCTGCCAACTAAGAACTGCGCTGAATCTGTCAGAAAGCGTTAGATAAGTGTGTCACCCTTGACAGCCTGCATGTGTATAACTTGCAATAAGTGCAAGTTATTGACCACAATGCATTCCATACCAGGGTCCCATACACTTCCTACGCAAACATAAATAGTGATTGCAGCTAGAGAACCATTCCTATTTTCTGACTGGGGCTGTTGTATTATTCCCACCACTTAAAAAATTAAGTAGATTCATGCATGCAATAGAAGTGGGCCAAGCCAGCCTCTACAGTGAAAAAAATCCACACAGAACCACAAACTAAATAAATAGGAGAAAAATACACACTCCTACTCTTGGGACTCAAAATCTTATGCACCCACTAGGCTATTAAATACAATAAGCAAGCTCTCAAACCACTTTACACTTAAGATGTTACCACAAAATACCTCTTCCCCCATCGACATTCAAAGTGAGCAGCTTGGGCAATCAAGTCCTACAATCAGTACAACGAGCCACCAGAGCTCTTACCAGTCGCTGTTTTGCATCTCTTTGCATCTCTCTCTCATTGCTGCACAATGCCAGATGTGCTCAGCTCCACTTGACCTGTGATTGCAATGGTAACTCAGAGGCAGAGGCTCCCAGCAGGGGCTATTCTAGGAAGTCAGTTCACTGTTCCACCCATACTCCAATCCCACTCCCTTTGAACTCAGTAGGAGCTGGTTTCAAAGAAAAGAGGAGCAAGCCCAAAGGTACCCATGCTATAGGCAGTATTAGGCAAAAACTATTCCACTGGAATTCCACTGCTATTAAGGAAAACTGATTTTTAGTGCACCAAAAAGTATTCTTTTAAAAAACAAGCAGAATGAATTGTAATAATTGAAAACAGCATGAGCGCTCATTGTTAATTTTGGAGAAGGGATCTTGAAAACCAAACAGTTAACCATCAGAAGCAAAGATAAAGAACTTAGCAGCAATTTGTATAAATACCAACTGAATGTAATATGAATTTAACTGAATGGCAGATGGAAAGGAAGAGTTGTCTGTGCTTTTGATGAACCGCTTACCGTAAATGAAGTCAGCAGGATATCTACTGAGTGACACTGTACTTAGATAATAAATACATCTCCCCTGGCAAAATGGGGACGTGAAAATCAGCACTGGCTTTGAGAGCTTAAAACATGTATGCAATATACAATCTTCATTTGTTCTGTGCTCTGTATTACTAAGAAGAATAAATGAAAATGAAAAAACAAACAAACAAACAATCTTTGTGTCTTTCTACTACATTACAAACACATTATTTGAATTTTTAACACTTTATCCCTCAACCTGAAACAAAAATGAAATATATTCTGCTCTTTTGTTCATTGGTTTTCTTCTGGGATGCTGAGCCTTTAATTCAAGAAAAACAAGTGGCTGTCCATATCAAGGTAGAAAACTTAACTTTGTTTAGATGTTTCTAAACCATCATTTCTACTTTAGATATGATCACTATTACTGTGAACTGCTTCAATAGCAGTCATTTACAACAAAACAATGCCTGTATATATTTTACCCTAATCTTCAACATAAACGTGCTTAAGCGTGGGAATTAACCTGCTAAGCTGTACTTAATTATATGCACCAGATGAAAAGGGTAACTCAGGGCCTGCTCAGAGTGCCAGCAGCAGTGTTCCAAAGCTCATGGGAGCTGAGGTCGGGCAGGGTGGGCCAGCCACACCAGTGGTTGTGTTGAGAGCTCGACGGGCTGTCAGCCACAGCACAGACTGCTCTGTGAAGGGGATAAGGACACAAGTTTTCTTTCAGACCCAGATATGACAGACAAAAAGCCTTTGCTGAGTTTCTTGTGACTGTTCCTGCTTTCTCCTTGCAAAGCTAGCTTTGTCAGTGACATTGTTACCTTCTTTCAGTCAGAATGAGCAAAAACGTTTCAGACAATTTCTGTAGTGAATCTCTTTGAATCCAGCTTTCTGACTGAAATGGGTCAGAGAGCTTTCAAAAGAGCAATTGCGCTGGTAGGGGAGAAGACCCTACAGGGCGAGCAGCAGGGAGCAGGCATCGCTTACAGATGATAATTGCTTCCATAGGCAAAACAAGATGCAGAAGAGGACATCTGTCGCTCGCCTGTGACTGCGTAGGAGCTCCAAGCGAAGCCCACACACAGCTGACTGAAGGCTGCAACTGCCACGGTCCCTCATTGCAGCCAAGGTAGCCACGCAGGCATGTGACACACAGTGTCCCTTCCTGTCCCACACCTGCCTAAAACTCAATTTATTTTTCACTGAGTCTGCCAGTGTGGATATCGGACTTCAGCAAGCCCATGGCAAAGAACTGTTAAATATCTTGCTGGTTTCTTTGCCCATACTTTATTTTATTTTCCATATAATTTTACAGTGCTTTTCTGTTAACTGTACAGGAAGACCAAGCTAGTCCACACTCAGATGGTTTGTAGATATTGAATAAGAAAGCATTTTTTTTCCTATTTGCCATTGTTTTATTTGTACAATATTTTTGAATAATAAGAAAATATTATGACTATCTGCAATAAAACTTGTTTTTCATATCTGAGATCGCAGGCAGTTTGAAACTGCATCATGCGCAGTGTCACACTAGTAAAATTACACTCTGCCTCTCAAACTAAGAAGTATTTCCATTAAACACAGCATTCTCAGAGCGATGTTTTCTCAGTAGTGAATGCTTTGATTGACAAAGGATTAAATTACTGCTGAGACATCCGTTATTTATAGTTCTTAACACCTGTTAGGTGTTAAATTCACCTTTTCACATCTCTGCTGTGCAAGGTATTTGCTCCCACTTCATTATTTTGTGTTTTACACCTGTGATGACATTTCAACACAGTGAAAAAAATGTTGCCATGTTGAATATAATGCTAAGGCATTTTCTCAAAGTCTGTACTTTTTCCCCCTCCGAATAGATTCAAAGAATTTCAAAAGAAAATTGGAGCACTTCTTGTTGTCCCCTGCAATCTGATAAGAAGAAACAAAGGTTTTCCTGGTGCCTACAGTCACTGGTGTCTATTTTAACAGGAATGGCAAGCAGAAATGGACGTAACACATAAATTCCTTGAATAGTCAAGAAAGGAAACCCTTAAGCACTACGAAAAACAAACGTCAGCTTAATGTAGTTACACAAATATAGCTTACAATTAAAGACAAAATGTATAATAATCATCAGAATTTTCTCTTATAATAAGGAAAATCATTATACTGTTGCAGCAGTACATAGATAAAAGCCATTGAGACTATCAGACTATAATAATGTATTTGTACAGACAAGAAGTGTTCAAATGTTTTAATGAGGTCCTATATAATAACAACTTCAGCATGCCCAAATTATAGAATCAATTTACAGTCCTTTTATAAAACTTAAAATTGATTTATTAGCATCTAATAATAAATTAACAGTACGAATTGATATAAATTGCACTGAGATTTACTTCAATTATGTTACTGTCCATAGTAGTAAAAAACAGACTTCTAACCTTTTACAGGCTGAAGGGCAATTTTCTTATAATAGGGGAATACTCAAAGGCAGAACAGCAACCCTTTTTACAGAATTCTCCTAAATCCCAAGACAATTACTACAGAAGCAGGTACACATATCTCGACAAAAGCAGTGCAGTGTGGCAGTGTAGCAGTGTGCTTTCTTGAGAGACCTTTTAATTAAGTAATTGTAAAGGAATAGGCAAATGAAAAATAAACAGTTTGTAAAGATTATCAGAGTTTGACTCATATAAAAGTAGCAGAAGATGGCTGAAACATTAACTGAGAGCTCAGGAGAAGCTAGTCACGTGATGTTCCCCAAAGGTCTGTATTGGGGCTGGTGCTCTTCCGTGCATTGCTCAGTGACATAGTGGGACAAAGCGTGCCCTCAGCAAGCTTGCTTATGACACCAAGCTGAGTGGTGCAGAAGGAAGGGATGTCATTCAGGGGAACCCGGGCAGGGTCAAAAAGCAGGCTTAGTGCAAACATAATGAAGTCAAACGTGGCAAGGTGCTGCACTTGCATAAGGGCATTCCCAGATATGTCCACAAACTGAGAGAAGAACTTGAGAGCAGCCCTGTGGATAAGCACTTGGGATTTGTAGTAGATCAAAAACCTGGAGAAGAGCCAGCAGCAAGAACTTGCAGCCCATAAGATCAAATGTACTCTGGGCTGCAACAAGAAGGGTGCCCAGCAGGGAGAGGGAGGGGATTGTCCTCCTCTACTCTACTTGTGGGGCCACATCTGGAGTACCATGACAAGGTCTGGGGTTCTCAGCACAAGAAGAACACAGAGCTGCTGGAGAGAGTCCAGAAGTGGACTATAAAGATGATCTGAGGGCTGGAGCACCTCTGTAACAAAGACAGGTCGGGGGAGGTAGGCTTGTTCAGCCTGGAGAAAAGGCAGCTCTGGGGAGATCTCCTTGCAGCCTTCCAGTACTTGAAGGAAGGCAGGAAGAGGACCAACCTTTCACATGTTCTCATAGTGATAGGACCAGGGAGAATGGCTTCAAACTAGAAGAAGGGAGATTTAGACTAGATGTAAGGCAGAATCTTTTAACTCAGAGCATGGTGAGGCACTGAATCAGGTTCCCCATAAAAGCTGTGGGTGTCCCATTTCTGAAGGATCTGAGCAGCCTGATTTAAGGGTTGTGATCCTATCCACAGCACAGGAGTTGGCACTAGATGACTTTTACAGTCCCTTCCAACATAAGTTTTTCAGTGATTCTATGACTCTATGAGTTTGGCTTGACAGAAGAGATCTCAGAGGCTTTTAGGAAGCACAAATCCATATGACTCTAAATCTGTTTGTACTCTTAAAAGCATTTAGCTCACATTGAGCACTTTCAGAGATGCAATACAATATGTATTCAGGTACTTGATCCCACATTAAATCAAAGTAATTTGCATTGATGTTTCCATATGTATTTAGAAGACAACAACTAAAATACAATGAAGAATAAGAATCCTTGGGAAGAGAATTCCTCAGAAAACTGAGCATCTTGTTGATTCAAGTCAGATGATTTGGAGTCAGAGAGGTATGGAATTTGGACAGATACCTGCCAGCAGTTTTTCATGTCACAGAATCACAGAATCACAGAATTGTAGGGGTTGGAAGGGACCTCCAGAGATCATCCAGTCCAACCCCCCTGCCAAAGCAGGTTCCCTACAGCAGGTCGCACAGGTCGGCATCCAGGCAGGTCTTGAACATCTCCAGAGAAGGAGACTCCACCACCTCCCTGGGCAGCCTGTTCCAGTGCTCCGTCACCTCACTGTAAAGAAGTCCTTGCGCACATTTGTGCGGAACTTCCTATGCTGCAGTTTCCAGCCGTTTCCCCTTGTCCTGTCTCCACTCACCACTGAAAACAGTCTGGCCTTGCCATTCTGCCCCCCACACCTTAGATATTTATAGACCTGGATCAGGTCCCCTCTCAGTCTCCTTTTCTCAAGGCTGAACAGACCCAGATCACTCAGCCTTTCCTCATAGGAGAGATGCTCCAGGCCCTTCACCATCTTTGTGGCCCTCCGCTGGACTCTTTCCAAGAGATCCTTGTCTTTTTTGTACTGGGGTGCCCAGAACTGGACACAGTACTCCAGATGAGGTCTTACCAGGGCAGAGTAGAGGGGGAGGATCACCTCCTTCGACCTGCTGGACACGCTCTTTTTAATGCACCCCAGTAAGCCATTGGCCTTTTTGGCCACAAGGGCACACTGCTGGCTCATGGCCAACCTGTCATCCACCAGGACACCCAGGTCTCTTTCCGCAGGGCTCCCCTCCAGCAGGTCATCCCCCAACCTGTACTGGTGCATGCAATTATTCCTCCCCAGATGCAAGACTCTACACTTGCTTTTGTTAAACCTCATCCGTTTTTTTTCTGTCATGTCATTCCAACCAGTCCTAAGTAGCCCCTCCACCACCATGTACAATTTATGAACTCATCCTCATAAAATTCCTACCACTACTTCTTGAAATCCTTTTGGGAGCACACTCTGAATTCTCACATTTGCAAAACCTTAATTGGAAACATCAAATGTGCCTTTCTAAATCTCAGCAGACAGGAGACTATGCAGATTCAAAATGAGATATACCCACCAGAAGCAAGATCTAAGTTGAATTTACGTGCTTGAATTCACAACATTGATGCTCAAAATTATCATCTACTCCCTGCAAACACATTTTCTCCAGCAATATTTCAAGTGTTACAGACATGCTTCTGCACATGCCCAGAAGGACAGCAGTCTTATCAGAGCTGAGCAGGTTGGTACCATCTTATACAAACTCCCTGCACAATCTTCAGCTTAGGTGCTCTCCTGCTATGTTCCCCAGAGGGAACATTTGGAAAGGTATGATGGCATAAAACACTGTGCCAGATGCTACTTTCAGTCAAAAACACAGCTAGGAGAGGAAAGAGACAGCGCAGAGCAGTGCTGCACTCCACATTTATCCATGAGCTGGTGAGAGCAGAACATGGCAAAGCTAGAACAAGCATGCCCTTTGGTTTGCTGCCCTTGGCAGCATTTGTTTTCAAAACTATTAGAACTAGAGAAACAAGTTCACTTTCTCCTTCAAATTCTCTGGTGAATATGTCTCATATTCTTCTTTTGGTCCAATTATATGGTACTAAATAAAGTTTACATGCTACTGTGGAGCTTATATCTTAATTCCTCCTTTCCATTCAGCCTTTCTCCTTCCTTAGTCTTTAGTGTGACAGGCTGGAGCATGTGCGATCCTTTGAAGAAGTGGATCAGAATAACAATTTGACTGGTTTTGTTTTGGCTCATTTGTTGCTTGATCAGTTCATTAAATGGGCTTGACAAGTGTTCAGCAAAGCACCAGAATTCCCACTGGAACAAGTGACCATACAACTAGTTGCAGAATCTCTGTATGGAAGTATGGGGTGCCCCACGATCTTCTCTCTTGGAAGACTCAGAGTGACAGGAAGGAGATCATATCTGGTTTTAACAAAAGTATTTAGGACCTATCAGAAACATGGTTGATGGGCTGTGAATCGTGGTGCATAGGCTTTCTGCCCCAAAGTCAGGAAGTAAACTCCTCTATGACATAAGCTGAGAAATAGTATTTTGGTAGTTCTGTTAATTGTGATATTAAACGTGTAGTAGTAAGTTCTTCTCTATGTTCTTAAGCCTCTAATACCAGCTTCACAGGTTTCTTCTTTATCTGAGTACCCTGGGGATATTCCAGTTCCAAACTCAACTAATCAATTCACCATTTACAAATAATGTTGACTAAATCTAACATGTTTGGACTGCTCAATACAAAATCAGATCAAAGATGTAAAAAGGAATAATTAGTTCCGTTCCCTGTTTTTTTTCTGTGATGAAAGATTTTATGAAGCAAAGATCAGAAAGCTACCTATTTCTTTTCTAAATATTACACTGTAAAAAAAATAGCATTTTGACATGTTCTCAAACAGAATGAAAATAGGAAATAATATTGTTAATAAAAACACCTAAACAGCCTAAGGTATTTGACCTTTCACAAAGTTCACTATAAATAACTTCCAATACTGTGACTTCCATTCTGCAACTGCAACAGATTGATAAGGAACAATGGCAATGGGAAGGGAGGAAAACAGATTATGAAATGCTATCCTCTATTTCAGATATTCTGATGTAGAACATTCCTGTTAATACACTGCAAATACCAAGGTTATGTGGTTGAATTTGGTGATGTCACAAACTGCTGAAAAGGATATCAGAAATGCAACAGGGTAAACAGGGAGGAACAAAAAGAGAAATCTCTAATTTCTGTTTGTTTTGAAATAACTTGTATCTTCTAACAATTTCCTAAGTAATCTGTAGCTCTGTGTTATACTATTTAAAACAATATCTTAAGTAATACAACTACCAGCCTAATGAGAAACAAGGATATTTGGAAAAGAGGAATACAATAAAGCAGAAGACAGGGTAGAATAATAATTCAAGAGAGTTATACTCTCCCAAAACACACTATTCCATATTGCTATGAAGCAATCTTTTGCATAGTAAATCTATCTTTAGAATGAATTTATTTTGACTGCCTGGGAAAAAGACGACATAATTCATAATTCAACATTCCAGTCTATTGGGAGGGTTTTTGTTTCTTACAAGCGACTATTTCCTTTCTCCTTCGTGCAAAAATAATGTGAAAAATACATTATAAACACAGGCAAAACAGTACTGGTATCTAGGTTAAGCCCTTTCCACACCTTAAAAATACTCCAAAAATTAATGCATCAAAATTAAACAATAGGATGTGGGTTTTTTTGTATTTTTTTTCTTTTACTTTAATATTTACCTAGTTACATGCCTTCTTGTTTGTGAAATCATTTGACACTCTGTAGTAACCCTAACAACAGATCTATTTATTAGCCAATAATCATTCACAGAGAGCGTTGAGGTGCACAGTTACCAGTCTTTCAATTCCACCATAAAACGTTTCCTATTGCAGTTGCACACAGAGTTCATCATCTTAATACAGAAGAGTATTCAAATGTCAATTTCTAGTAACAGGCAACACTATCATAAAAGTAATCGGTATCTGCTAAAATATTAATAGTGTTAAAGCTAACATTATTCCTTTATTTACTACTTCAGACCTCACAAATCTCATTACATACATGAGAATATCCGATTTTCTCATTCTGAAATACTTTTGAATACAATTTTTGGTACATTTTGTTTGAGACAAATTGAGACAAGTCTGGGCTAACTGCAAGTTGTAGATTGTAAAAGGAAGCAATCGACTGGACTGAGCTAAAAGGTTCCTCTATACAGGAATACAGAAAAAAATCTGAATGGAAATAATTAAACTTTTGTTTATAAATTCTTAGAAATAACACTTCCTTAGCTTTGTTAAGTTCAAGCACTGCTACACAGAAGTTAAAGTAGCTCTGCTATACATTCATACCTTCTCATTAATGTCATTAGTAAAAGACAACAGTCCACTAATACAAATCAAGTGTTAAGTTTCAAATATACTTCTGAAGCAACTTGAACATCAGAAGGAACTAAAACTTTCCTGGCACAATCCTTGCTTTGTCATTTAAAAAGTTAGTTGAGAGAAATACCTGATGCAAAGTAAGAAAACTGAAAACTTGTGATCTGAAAAATAACAGATGGACAATGGTAGAATCCAGGTCCCCATTCAACAAGCTTTCAGTATGGCATTTTGTTAAAAGTGTGCAATTCTCAATGACAGGTTTGTTTTGTAAGATTTTAATACTGTTACAGTATCTGTAGGGAAATGACTGCAAGAAAAAGCAAAATAATGTCTGTACATTTATTACTATCCCTTCAGGCACAAAATCAATCACAAAGACCAATAGCTGTACCCTTTTTACTGTTCATTATTTATACACACCTGTATAGTAGCCCCGAATTATCAGTAAATGATTTGGTTTTGTTTTAAATCTATTAACCCCAATCTTGTTCTCACAAACTCAATACATGCCCAGAACGAAGATAAACACATGGCCCTATGAAAAAGCTATTTCCATTAATAACAAGATCACTTTCACTGCCACTAAAAGTGTTGCAAGGATGGCAGGAAGAGGTTACATATTCCATTTGATAGATTGACATTGTTAGAAAATGAAGACAAGTTGCCAACTGCAAGAACTCTTTCTTTGGGCCTGAAACAAAAAACTTTCCTCCTCTTGTCATTTGAAACAGCTTTAAAATCTTTTCTAAGAAAATACATGTTTTTGGGTTTGTTTAGTATTTGCTTCTTTTCTATTGAGAAAGAGGAAATGAAGGAAAATGATGCTCAGACGGAACTTGAATAATAAATTATCTCATTCATGCAGGAGAAAGAAACACAGAAGTGACGAAGCTTATACGCAAAAACTCTCTGTAGATTATATAAAAATAATAAAATAGGCATATAACAGCAAGCAACACCACTATGATCACTAAAGCAGCTAAAGCTTTAAGACATGTTTAACAAGCATTTAACTTCACAGACTCATGTTATGTTGATTGTGTTTAACTAGGGAAAAGTAGGATGATGCATCTTTGTATGATATGGGATTTCAAAAAAAAAGCACAGTCCCATTGTCTGTACACTGTCACAACCTTGCTCTACTCGTATAGGAGAAGCCCTAGAGGCCTGTATTTAAATACATGGCTAGCTATAAACTCTCATGTTGCCAAATTGACTTGAACAGGATTAGTCATTTATTCAATTCAGATTCATTCATATGCTGAAACACCAATAGGGCACTAAACATCTTTTACTTATGCCAGTACAAATTCTTAAAGAAAACTTGCTTTGCATCAGTATGAGACAGGAATGCAAAATTTAACACCTATTATAAACCAGCTCTTCCTTTAGCTGTTACCAAACAACAAGGTATTATTTGTTGTTTTGTGGGTATCTTGGTGATTAATGAAGTTTAAGAAGGGCACCTTCACTAATAATATGTGCTTCACATTGATCATGTTTCCAACAATCATTAGTATTCATTAGCACCAGTCAACTTCTTAATTCCTTTTTGCTTAAGTCCAAATTATTTTAAGTTATTTACAACACCCTGTAGCAAAGAACAAGTTCCTCACAAATCTTAATGGCTTATTCCCAGATCTTCATATACCAGCACTTCTGGGAAATACATGCAGACTGCAAAAATATTCTAGCTGCTAGTCCACAGAATTAACTGCACATAAAATTCTTCACACAGAATAAGCAGAAGATAAGACTGCACAAGGAAGGGAGAGTGCATGGCAGAAATATGAGATACAGGAAGGTAAAATAACTTCCTCTTTCACATCTCACACCCTCTTGTAAATTCTGTTTTGTAGCGTTCTTCCCCTCCAATCCACCTGATGCAATTTCTTTGGACAGTAAATATTTTCTTACAAGATAATTTTATCATACCATTCATCAGTGTAATTGTAAGTTCCAAAGGCACTTTCATATGACAAGCTTGTCTGAAATGTCTACCAGTTTATAACACAAAGAGTAACCTATTGTTTTTCTGCCCCCCTAATCACATCCACCTCTGCTACCTTTCCTTTCACCACTGCACCAGGTATCCATGGGAAGGCACTGGGTCTTCAGGGCAGCCCCTGTGAGTGGAGCCACAGCCAGTCCTCCTCCCATCTCTGCCATAGCCCCAGCTGAGTCTGTCACAGATATCAGTGGCACAACTGTGAAAGTGTATTTATGAAAGGCACTGCACTGTAAAGAGTTTACTTCATTCGTCCTAAGGTAGACTGGTCATATTGTAAGAAAACTAAAACAAAATCACCGTCAGAGGTTTACTAAATCAGCATGCAAACACTTATTCTCTTGCTTTTTGTACTACCTCATCACTTTTGCCCAGTGGAGCTTTCCAGAGCCATCTCTTTTGTAACTCAAAGTTCCCTACCAGCCAAGGACTCTTACTCAATCATTCTGGGCTCTGTTCAATATTTTCATACCAGTTACCACACTAATGTGGACTAGTCTGGTTTTTCTGCCTGAGAAAAGAGTAGGCAACCTCAGAGCTGTCCATATGAATGACCATGGAGATATCTGTCATTCAAAGGCCTGATTTCATCCATGAGTTAACTGCATGGATTTGCCTGTGTGAGTTGGTAAATAACCTTACCTAGCCAAATGTTTAAGCAGCTAAGACATTCATTTTCCAACAGCTTTCTTTGTAGCAAAGAAACAACTAAATAAATTATAAAGCAGATTTTAGAGAAAAGCTTGAAAAATTAATGGAAATCTGAGTGATCAAGCCTGGAAATACCTGATGTGAAGCTAGCTGCATAGCTCTGATCAAATCAAAATAGTCAGGGAACTGTTTCACATCAATGCAGCCATCGCTGGGAATACTTTCATAGTGACACCACTTCAGCACACTTTATTAAACTTGTTAAGATACATTATAATCACATCTGACAAATGAATAAGCTTGAGTCTGTTCCAAAATGAATCTACATATCTTCATAGTTAATTTACATGCTGGCTTAAAAATATGAAATTATGCAGTAGAGATAATTGCCTCCTAAAAGGTGAAGTATAAAAGAAAAATAAATCAACCAATAAAATTGATTTTCTTCTCTGATGATATAATTCTTAAACCTCTTCTGAGCTCCAGCAAAACAACATAGCTCATAATAAAGGAAAGGAGCTGAGCAATTCCTCCTCACTTGTTCTATAGCTAGGTTATGAAAACTCGTGTGAATTAATAGAAATTATAGCAGAAAGCTTTATTCTCACTGGTACTTAAAATACACAAAATACTATCATGATTATTTGGTGCTGTTATTCAGGGAGTTACAGGTAGCACAGAATACTAACACTGCAGCATCGCTCTTATTTTAACACCCTGCTTTTTCTGGCTCAAACTTTACCCATTTATGTTGACATCTTCTATGAGTCTTTCTTTCACTTGGCTTGAGCTTTTTTTTTTCTTTCTTTTTTTTTTTTTTGCTTTTTTGATGCTTTCATCCTGATCAGCTCAGCCATTTCTGACACTGCCAGTGGGAGAGAAGAAGTTTGCACATGTAAACTAGTTCCCAGACTTTTTGTTTTGAAGCCTGCTACCATTTCCACACTTCCCACACATGTAAGCAGGCATTCAAGAGATTAACAAGGAAAGGAATCTGCTCTCAGTGACTGAGCTGGAGCTGTTTGTGGCTCAAACTGTTTGATTCTGCTGACCAAATTTACTGGCATTGTACCTCCACTGAAAAGCAGGAATTAAATTTTATTTGCAACTCAACTGCAAAATACCTTAAAGTGAGTAAGCATGTCCTGTTCTTCAATAGTAAGTGTGAGAAAGGATTTCAGTAACTGCTGTTAGAGGACATATTAAAATTAAAAGCAGAGGTCTTCTGTCTTCTTGCACTCTATTGGCCTTCTAGCATCATCAAGGAGAAACCTAGTTGAATTATAAGTTAACAAAAAAGAAAGTGATCAGTCAAACTGCAAAAAAAAAAAAAAAAGCCAAAATGTTGGTTGGTCAAGAAACGTGGAAACTGACGGTTTGGAAGAAAACTGCTAGTAGTTATGCAGGAGAAAGAGCTGAATTTTCTAAGGGCGGAAACAATCAGGAACTAATTAAGGAAACATAGATTTTGCTGCAGAACAGTGTGTAATCATAATGTGCATGAAAGGAACTCAATGACAACACTCTGCCATTAAATTATAAAGACAAGTATAATGTTGTTACACTAACATTTTATTTTGCCAGGTGTACGATTGGTGGAACATAGACACTGACAGGTAATTAAGAAATGCAATTTCTATTTTTCTTGAAAATAATTTTTTTTCAGAAACTGAAGTATGAATAGGGAAAAAAACACAAAAACTTTTAAATCTGTACTTTGCAGAAATATGACATTTCTAGAATGAAATATCCATATTCTGACTATAGAATTCAATTTCAGAAGTTGTGGCAGGTGCAGACGATCACCGCTTGTTAGAGATCTCTCACAGTCAAGAAATCTGGAGATCAGATGCCAATTGGTTTAACCAGCCTGGAGATCTAGTCTAGAAAATACAGCTTATGGAAAGCTCATAGCAAGCAAACCCAAATACACAACAATCCCAAGAAGCCCTGGGACCCTGGCAATCCATTTGAAATCATAAGTAGCTAGATGAACAATTAAGAGAATTTATAAGCTAAAAAAAAAAAAAAAAAAAGGAAATCACTTATGTGAAATATTTCCAATCAGACAATCTGGCAAAATCAGCAATTGGTAAAGTCCTAAAATACATGATCCGTGACCAGAAAAATCATCTGGTAAGTAAATACAAGAGAAGTCTTGTTGTGTTATTCTTTATTTCTAGATCATATATTTTTAAATCCCTGAAAATTCTGTCCAAAGAACATAAGCATCAGTTTTTTCTTGTAAGACACTTCATATTGTAAAGGCAGAACTTAATATAATTTATAGTTTGTTATCATGACATATCATGCACATATAACACAACATTACTGAAACATATGTACCGCCAGTGTTACAGTTTTTTTAAATTGAACAAAACATATATTTGCTGAGAAGAAAACAAGGAGCTCTAACAACACATACTTGCTGGAGAGGATAGAGAAAATCATATAACATATTTCACTCTGGGACTTAGGAGTAAATGCTTCAAATGGAACGTACTTTCTGGATGATGAAGAACACAGAGACGAAAGCCACACAGAAAACTAACGACACCAGAATACAATTACAATTACAACTGATCCAAAGACTGCTCTCCTAAAGTAAACATTTTTTAGAACTGCTTTGGGACCTATGTGGCAATTTAAGGTGGCTTCTTTAATGATGGAACTCTTACAACAATGGGAAAAGCTCTGTGCCATAAACTTGAAAAATGGTTACTTCTCCTTTCCCATATAACACACAAGCATTTTGATTACTACTCCACACTAAAAGGATGTTTCAATTTAAAGCTCTTCAATAGGCTGCCAGGAATGCTCCGTTCAATGATAACTCTATTGAACAAGACAAGCGAGGAGAACATTACCTTTCTAAGTGGCCAGGAAAGTATGTTATTTACAGCCAAGTGACAAAACAAAAAAACATGGAAAATGTCAAGGAGAAAATCCAAGACTCCAAGCATTAACGGTCTGAAAAGCACACCATTTTTTTCCCTTCCTTCTCCCTACCCCATACACATTGGTCTTTATGTACAATGAAGTTTAAAAGCGATATACAATCTTCTAATGGAAGACTCAGAGCAAAAGTGTCTAAAGATGATGGCAAGGCAATGATGACCAACAAATAAACTAATTCAGGAGAATACTGAGGAGGATATCTAAAAAAGTAATTGAAATCTAATATATTTTGTTTTGTAACATTTTTACTAGAATTATTAAGGTTGTTGGGTTTTTTTTGTACATTTTATGTTAATGTACTTGTTTTGCTATTATGTGGGATACAGCTGTTAAAATTTTAAGTACAAAATTAAATGCCAAGGTACTGACTTTTTGATGTTGGCACAGAAAGTAGTCTGAAACAGAACTATCTCCTTGTCATTGTGGAATTTAAAACAACATGATGTTATGTGAAACGACATTATTGTTAAATGAAAAAAAAATATCTTTACCAAAAGGCTGGTTAAATTGGGAACGGCTTTTGAACAAGTTCATCAATGGTAACCATAGCCTGAAGAGAGGTAGAGGCATGGGGACAGTGAGAAAATGCATCTCAGGAACTGGAATTCTTTGGAGGTAGTGCTTGCTCATACATTTCTAACAATTTACCATTGGCAACAGATTACAAGTCTAAAATTCACCATACACACGCATGTGTATCTATGTATATATACATATTTTATGAAATAGTAGTATCCTATTTTTATTGTGATACTCTGACACACACATCAGGATTCTAGCTGAAGGCCTGTAAAATGTCTCTAGATTACTTTAATGTCTTCATTGGCAATTGGATCAGACTCAAATCAGGTATGGTAACAGAAAATTGACTAATATCTCAACACAAATACTGAAAAAATGTATATATTTTAAATATTATAAATTATAAATTAATCATTATAAGAATGTCTTACTGTACTTTCTTCAGGCTTTACACATAGTGGTAGAACTCTCTGGAGTGCTGAAGAGACATAGAAGTTTAGGCATAATCTGGGAAAAAAAAAGAAAAAGAAATGATGTATTTTTTTACAATACATATTAGCTAGTAAATTAAAAATAGAAATGGGTTCCCTGGGAGATGAATGCCATCCACTTTTTTGTATGCCCTAGAAAATGTGGCCTTGATACTCATTAATGCTATGTTCACGATGATTACGCGCATCAAAAATCATGAGTAGGTAGTTTGACTTAAAGCCATTATTAATGTTACTAACGTCATGTATCCTGAGTATTTCCTAATCCAAAGAGCTTCCTTCTTTAAAAACAAAACAAAGACAAAACAAAACAAAAAAACAACCGCAAAAAACCCACAAACCAAGCCAATCCAGACCAGACAGGAAAACAAAAACATTAACAACCCCAGAGACATCTTTAAAATAATTATAATAAAATGGTTAAGACAATTGCCACTTCTCAGGCATACCCACAGTTACACAAAGCAGACCCGACCTACAATAGAATTCTCTTTAAAATATGTTATCTTTCAGTTTCAAGCAGTTTTCCAGGTTCCTCCTTTGGAGTACTTTAGAAAAAAAAATAATATATAAAAAATCTTACTCTGTACAAACAAACCATATTTAATTTCTTTTTAGGATCACAGTTAATAACACAATAAAGAATATGTATAACCCATAAACATATAGGAGACTAAAAATTCCTACCAAAAACAAAGATATGATTATCTATGATATATTTCATTCACTACAAAATTTGTAAATGAAATTTGTATTCCAATCAGCAATGCTTGTATGAAGGTATGTTTTACAAATTGAAGTAGTAAGATGACTCCCCACAAGTAATAGAAATATTTAAATTTGAATTTATTTAGAGCATTTTACTTTCTAAATAGAGGCTTGCTGTGTTCTGGTAAGGTACAATCATTCATAGATGATAGTAGTGCACGTGAAGTGTTTGTGCTTGTTAATTTGCCTATTAAAAAATGAACATGTAGCCAGCTGAAAATATTGCGAAGGTAAAAATTAAAAAATAAAATAAAATACCAATAAGGAGCTCCTCATTTCTCAGACTGAATTGACAATATGAGGAATCATTCAATGTCTTCTGTGCTTGGCTGGCAAGCAAAACTTCATGTCAATAGATGTTCAGTCAGAAAAATGAATATAAATTCATAAAAAAAGATCTGTAGTGTAGATAATAGAGTTGTAGTGAGGACTGGAGAAGAAAATTTTGCCTCAAGGATGGCACAGAATAGAAAATATATGTCAAGTTGAGAACAGATGTTAGAAAGCTTATCAGGAGATTAAGCTGATGAAATGGCCCTGAAACACAATGTATTCCTACATCTAGTAACATGCTTAACAGGATGTATCAATACTAACTCAGCACATGCAAGGAGGAAGAGGAAATTTTTCTGGTTGTTTCAATTTTCTACATATTCTTTAACCCATCCAGAATCTGATCTACCTTTTCTTTATAAAGACATTGCCTCTCAGAGCCTATCAACCAGCTTTATATCTCCCCCACCCCTCATGTAATTCTGTCTTTCTAGGGAAAGCAGCACTTTAACAGAAGTTGGAGATTTTCCTCTCCTCAGTAGCAAATGAGCCAAGCTTGTATTACACTACTTTATTTTCTGCAAGATTCCTACAGAAGACAGGAAGGTCCAGGTGAGCTTTATAGCAGTCAGAAAGAACAGAGCAAAGAACATACCGCGAGAGGCAGAAACCCATAAGAGAAGTTTGCAGCTATGTGTAAAGGCAGATTGCTCGCAGGTCCAAAAAGCTGCAGGAGGAAAAAAATTACTTCTTTCAATTCTTTTTTTTTTTTTTTCTTTTTAATGCTGTAAGTAGAATTTGGACATTCACCTGAAGACAACTTTCAGGCATACATCATTTTAACACTAATTGCCATTCCAACTTTATTAAACTGTCATCAGTCAGTTCAATTTCTCAGCTCTAGTAACCTAAGAAAAGCTACTGATTAGGCCAGATCATTCCAAGTAGTGTATACATTTTGCTTAACGTATGGTTATTTTAAAATTGCATATTAAAAAGTATACTTAAAAATATCTTCATTCTATATTCAATTTGAAGTTTCTGCATTGTATTTTCAACTTTTGCTTTGGGTTTTTTTCACATCTCACCCATCACTTCCATGGTTGCTCAAGAATAATAGAAATGTAAAGATTTGGAGAACAGATTCTCTAATTAAGTCTGAATAAATTAGACAAAACAATGTGGAGACTATCTTTTGAAGTCTAAGAATCATAATTCACATAAATGAATGCATAAAGTAGAAGTGATTAATATCCAATTCTGTGTTTTTCTAAAGTTTAATAATAAGTAACTTCTGTTATAATATTGTAGATACTTTAGGGTATTATTAAATCAGCTATTAAGTAATCCCATCCTACAACACAGCTTGTTTTTCCCCAAATGATATTAAAATACATTTTCTTACTGTACATTGATATTCTTGTATATCTGCAGTTGTATTATTCTCTCTAGTCTACAACAAAAGTAACAGAATTTCTATCAAGTGACGAAGAAGTAAAAACCTTTTATTATGTTTATGTTCTCTTTTAATTATTATTTTTTTTTAACATCCAGATTATTTGAATTATTTTTCCGCTTTTGAAGATCAGATGGTGAAGTCAGCTCAGAAGCTCTGTTAGCTCCATGGCTAAAGCCAGCTCTGTGTTTAACATACTTCAGTACCGCACTAGTTATGGTAACACTGCTTGGATTTAGAGCTGATTCTTAGAATCACAGAATAACCAAGGTTCAATGTGACCTACTGCCAGTAATCTACTCAGACCCAAAGTCACTTTATCAATCATCAGAAATTCTGTAGTCTTCACTTCCTTTTTATACTAGATTCATAGGATTTCGTTATTAGAAACTAATAAAGGATGACTTTGCCTAGCAACCTCTTATTATACAGTACCTTTTACACAGTGTGTCACAAACATCAATGCAAATGACAAGAGTCAAAGCAAGCTGTACCGTTACTTTCAGTACTCTTCCTTAAAATATTTCTCCCTCATCTTGCAACCATGCAAAGAACACCAAAAAGAGACAGTGAGAGGCTGAAGCAGCATGCTGAGGCAGCCCAAGCAACTGACAAGCATTTTGTCTGGGTTCTAAGTGGCACATTCAACTGATTCATCACCAGTCTCAAATCTTTCTTCCTTTGCCCTCACAATCCATTGCTTTTGGTTTTATTCCTCCACACTTACCCTCCCTTGTCTACCTCATTCTGCTCTCCTATTTCCCGTAAGTTAAACTGTAATCCTTCACACAGCAATTTCTACTTCCCTGAAAAACACAATAGTTGAAGGAAAAATGTAAAATCTTACCTTAACATTATTTGTTCCCAGATACTATGTTTCTTTCACTTTTGTTTTTTATCATCTTAATTGTAAACTCTGACAAAAGGATTGCCTATTGCTTTCTGGACTTCTAGTATCTGTTTCCTAGGCATTAACATACTTTGCAGACACTAATAAAAAATTCCATGCAATGTTGGTCTAAATCCCATCTCCAGAGTTAGATCTTAGAGGTGCTCTGCTAGACATAACTATTTTCTGCCATCTGGTACAAATCTAAAGCTCATTTTTAAAATCCTTTCAGTAATATACATCAATGCTATCCTATCTGCCTTATTTTAATGGATGCTACTTATAAGAACATCATACTCATACATCTCACAAGAAGTAGAATTCTTACCTACGCTCAGAAATCAAAGTAAGAAAATGTGTCTTATGTTGTTGAAATGCCTTCATGGAATCTTAAATTTTTTCTGTGAAATAAAGCAGTTCCTATGTAAACCTGTAGGCCACTCTGCTTAATAATTGACATTTTCTATTCAGTTTGTTGAAAACTCATATTTTGGATACCAAAGAACACAGTTTTGAATGAAAACAGGATCCCTGGAGAATTTAATAGCATACTTCCCATAGTTCAGAATTTCTGAACAAGTCATCTTTTATCAGCTGTAATTGAAGTTGCCAAATTCAAGAACAGAACTGATGTGGCTACACACTGTGAAGCCATTTAGTGACAGCACAAATACAGTGCACTGTAATTAGCTAGCTCTGGTTACGAAAAGAATTGTGCAGTGTACTGCCTCCTCTACATAAATTCCAAAGAAGTGCTTATGTTGTGCATTATTTGTAGGGTCACCAAAATTAAGTGCTGTGGTTTGCCCAGATATAATTTTAATTAACTGATTCAGAACTATTTGTAACTGAACAAAGTTATCTGAAATGTACTGAAATGTATTAAAAAAAAACAAAAACAGTTATTGAAAAATCATTACTAATATCTGGAAAAATAACATCATTTGAAATTTTAGATTCTTAATTAATCCAAGTAGTGAAAAAAATCTGGAAGGACTATCCAAAGTATTTTTAAAGCAATTTTAGTTTCCATCAAACACAGATTGTTGCTTGCCTTAAGCTACCTTAGAGTCATTCCCTGAGATTTAGAAGAGGTCCTCCATGGTGCAACTTCACAGCTGGCAAGAAGTAAAAACTATGAGACTACCGAAGAGAAGGAAAAACTCACCAAAAAGAAGCACACGAATATACGTTTCTGACTTTCGATTTGCATTTTCTATATACAGCTGACATAAGCTTTGGTCTGACTCTTTCCTCACCCATAAAACCCAAAATATGCAGAAAGAACTCACACAGACAGACAAGCATTACACATACAACTTTTTTTCCCCCTGCTTCAAAAATTTACCTCTGAGAACAAAGTAGTTTATTGCTTTTTATATAGCAGTGTTGCTCAAACTTTTAATCTTTACCAGTCTAAATCAATATAATACAATGCCCATTATGTCTTTCATCAATTTTCATTAGCCAAAAATTTTAAAATATAGCAGAAAAGTTTATATATCAAGAACACTTACAGGAAAAAAAGAAATGGTGGGGATTTTCTTCTGATACAGTTCTACATTTATACCTATTATTTAACATTTCAATTGGTTTGTTTGATAAATTTAAATGTACTTATTTAAAAAGAAAGATAGGCAGTTCATAGTATACAAATTCAGACATCTTGTCTAGTATTTTCTTTGACCAGTTCTTTCCATTTCTCACTAGCACTCATATCAAATCGCAATTCAATCATCTCATCAGTTTGAGGATTGCCATTTGTTCCTGTTACAAGAACAATTTAAAGGTATTTGTTATTTTCTGGTCACAATCACTAACTTTCAAAATCAGATTCTCCTCCTACATCAGGAAAAAAACAGTAAGACACAATATCTTTGCTCATCTCTCCAAGTTTCTCCTCCATCAGCTCCCAATGCTAAAGCTCTCCTAAGTTTTCCTCTGGACCACACTTCATGGAATTTTTCAGATGGGTGCTGAAGTTTCATAAAGACCCCCATTCCCTAAGAATTCTTGGACTCCTGTTTGTATCTTGCTTCCATAAGCATGACAATCTTCAAAAGAATTAAACAATTCTTAAAAGTACTGCATACTTGTGCCTTATCTTGGCCTAAAGACTTACTCTATTTTCAGCTCTATGCTTCTGTGACACAGCTGAAATACTCTTTAAAATATCTGAATTGAATGGCAGCAATTACATTCAATCCACAACAGAATCTTAGTTCTTTTTCCCTGAGACCACAAGGTATTTCAAAGCCTGAATTCAGAGAGACCCTGGGAGGAATGCAGTTGATCTGAAATTATTTCAGAGAGAGCTCTTGGTTAGAGCTAAGTATAACACAGTTCTTAACATTCCTTAAAATAAAAGGAAATAAAACATGTACATTCCTATGAACCAAAAGCAACAGAGTAATGAGTCATAGAGAATAACTGGCTTCGGAAGAGGAGGAGGGTGTTGAAACCTCAGAGGCTTTTCACCAATTCTGCACAAAGACTGAGGTTGGTGCCAGAAATTCTTGCCAAATATCATCCTACAAATTAACCTCTCTCACACTGCACATCTTTCCCAACACTCTCTGTTGGGCATAGTTTGCCTTTCTTTCCTGGTAACTACTGTTTAACACTAGCTCTCCCTGCTTATAAATAACTGCAGAACAGTTCCCCTTAGCAATGCTTTGCTCTCTTCTCTGTCCCCCAGCCAGCAGTCCTTTCCAAGCCCCTGGCCATGCTACACACTTGGAGAGCTCCCCATACTCTCTCTTCATAGCTCTCTTGCAGGGCTCAGAAACTGCAATTAAGTTGCAGCACATTCAGAAATCTATTATTGTGCACATAAAATCAGATGTCTCCCAGGTAAATTTGGGATCTGAGTAAGCATGCAATTTTTCCACTGGGAACAATTAGCAGCAGTACTCCTTTGATCTCTGTGCCCAAAACTAAGTGAGTTTCAATCTGCCCTAACATTAGTGGGCAAGTCTTCATCTGTTTCTGAATTTAGCTCTACCTCACAAAGAGAGCTTAAAGACATTAGAATTAAAAAACAAAATCATTACATGCCCATTGTGAAAATGTGAGAGAAGATGTGATTACTTAGGGAATTGGGGTTTAGTCATTTGCCTTTCTGCCTTCAGAAGTTTTCATGTAAACAGAGAGAGAGGGTGTCTGTGTGTTTTCATCTTTTAAGGCTTTAAAAACGTCTAAAGTGTGTTTTGAGCCAGACAGAAAACTTAGCTCCTAAAGACAGAAGAAACAGATCTGTAAATTTCATTTACATAAAACAACTTACTGATATTAAAAACAATGTAATTTTAGGGCTGAAATCCTTCTAATCTATAGGCTGCAGCCACATCTGTACCGAAGGACAGAAGCATGTGGATGTCATACTCCTGTCCAGAGACTATGGATGTGACTGTAACATGCATGTTGGCAGAATGCATATGTCAAAATGGACTTTGGAATGCCTCAAAACTTAATGATCTTAATGCACATAGGTAGACTCTGCATGCAACAGCTGCTTATGCCAGGTTCCTGGGTGTCCAGCAGAGCTCAAACACAACTGGCTGGAACCTAATCAAAGGAACAAATATGGCATGGAAGGAAGGACACAAAGAATGGATGAATTTAATAAGTAGCTTCATAGTTGAAACGGATCGAGTTGTCATTTGTAAGCTTTGTTATGACATTCAAGCCTGAATACCAGTAGAGGTTCTACTAAAACCTTTCTATCAGTTCAAATTAATATTTTTAAAGTAGTCATGTTGATTGAAGAAGTTTGGTGGGAAAGCATACACATTCCTATACGTAGTTTTGAACAAACACCTTCAAAACTAGAAATCTATATTCAGTGCATAGTTGTAAAAAAATTCACAGTGATTAATTATGATTGTAGTTTAAAAAAAAAAGAAAACCTCGCTAACAAGATTCCACATCACTTTGAATCATTTCTGGTTCCAAAGACCAAACACATTTTTAAAAAGAAAGAATGTTTAACCTTTTCTTCATCTTTCCTACACAATACATATGTAGTAACATTGTTCAGTACTGACCTGAACAAAGTCTATTAAAAAACGTAATTACATTACCTTAAAAATGTAATTTCAAATGGCCAGATTTTCAAGACACCTCTTTTTTTCTGCAGGTTCCAGCTCAATTTTTGTAGTGTAGAAAAAAATTATCCATATATAAACAGTGCTCATTTACTCTGAAGAATAAACAAGCAAAACCCTATACTTATTTGAGGCGTGTTTCTTAGACATATGTATACATGTTTTGCTAAACAACCTGAAGTATTTAGAAATGCAGTTGGTAAATGGCATTATAGTGTGCTAACTGTACAAACTAAAATGTAGCCAGTTAACTTCACATGATTGCCTGTATTTATTGCAATGGTTTAGCTTATAGAGGAACAGATGGTTCCCATGTGCTCCCAATCAAATACTCTCAACTGCTTATTTGATCATCTGCACTAGGTTTTTTGATTTATATAATTGAGCCTTAGCATTCCGTACTTCTTAAACGTGACCTGCTTCTTGCAGCTCTTTCAACTTGTGGCAATTGCTGTTGGCTGATGGCCAGAGCCTTTTCTGCAGACTTTTGAGTATAGTTAATTCAGTAGTGAGTTAAAAACAGACGCTCTGTATTACTTAGGACAACGCAGTCTAAATTCCATTCTCCCAATAGATGCAAGTAAATACAATTAATAATTCAACCATTAACCACAAATGAAAGGTTTGTTTAATGTTGTTCAACACTTTATGTTGTTATGACACATACATGAGTGGCTAAGAGTAACCTATAGTTTATATAACTTTCTCTTGTCCATTTGTTTAAGAGCCAAGGGTCAATGTAAAATCAGTCTCCTTTGCTCCAGATCTTAGATTGTGTAATTGAAGCAAAAATATGTGTGCTACTGAGTTCTTCAACTATTATTCATTGGAAAGTAGTAGTATGCAGTTTGATTTTGAGGTTTAGTTTGCTTCTAGCATGGAATTTGGATGTTTTAGCAAGGTATATAAATTCATTGCTTCACAAACGTAAGAAAGTGAGCATGCTACTTTTGTCTCGTTATTGAATGACATGAATGTGTTTTACCTACCTCCTCCCACCTCCACCCTATTTGGCACATGCACACTGTTTGAGAGTTTTGCTTTAAATAAAAGGGTTAAACATCAACATAATCTTTAGAGTTAATTTACACATTACAGTCTATCTACTTGATATGAGGAAAACAGCATGCGAAGGATAGAGGCCAAGAACAAAAAACAATATTATTAACATACATATTTGTTCTGAAAACTGAGGCCTGAAGAAGATTATTTTATGTTAGACCACCAACTGGCTATATAACTTCTAAACTTTCCTATACCTAAATCACATAAATTAATTTCTTAAAACAGAATACTACATTTTTGTGTGCATTTTTTTAAAACCAAAATACAAAAAAAATGCAGATAATGGTAGGAAGGACCATTGAGTTTTTCATTGTTTCCATCCTCAAACAGTTAAAATAGTCTAGAATTTGCCTATGTGTGATAGCAGAATTTATTTAGAGAAAAGCAAGTAAGGTTTAAAAAAAAAAAAAAAAGGATTTTGAAGTGCTTCCAAATGTAAAAATAAATCTCAATTTTGGCACAAGGGAAAATGGCAGGGTAGGGAAGAAGGATAGGAAAACAGAGATATAAACACATTGGGAAATAATGTATTCAGACAAAAAATGGAGGTAGTCTAAGTCACATGTTCTGGATTCAGGTGTTTAGAGTGGATGGTAACAGCAGAAGGAGTTTCTAGGAGGGGAAGAGTAACAGTAATAAAAAAGGGAGTACTACCGTTACTGCCAAAAACAACAGCACAGTCATGGAGGAGAGGTTTGGAGAGGTTTCCTTTGCCTTGAGCACTGTGTCTTCCAAGCTTTTGCATTTCCCTAGAGAAGGCCACTGATTTCTCTAAGTCTTTAAGACATGAAAAGTACAAAATAATATGGATAATGTAACTAATATTCAGTGGTTCCAATTTGATACAGAGAGGACCTTCAATCTGTTCCTAAGATGCTTTGGGAAGAACACACACCTCCAATTTTTTGCCTAGGACTAGAAAGAAGTACAGGCAACCTTTTCACTAATACTTAAGACAAGGGAGCACAGATATTCCAGCTGATTTGTAAGCACCTCAAAACAAACAACATTAATTCAACAAAAACCAAAATAAGCTGAGGAGTGTGGAAGTGAAGTTCAATGAAAGGTGAGCTATAGAAAGACCACTGGTTAAAAGTAGAGGGTAAAGAGCTTAGCTGCTTGCTGAAGAATCAAAGGGGGCTTGCAGATCTTCTGGGTTTTATTTTTCACGTTAGTTAAAATACTTTGGCTGCGTAAAAATCCCCTACTAGCTTCTAAAACATGTATATATTCCAAGCATTTTGCAAGACGAAAACCTGATATGATGAAAATAAACACCTTTCTCTTTACCAGAAGGAATTTGTCTATTCAGCGTTGCTTAATTTCATAAATACCTAATCATAATTAAAGTCACTGGATGGATTTTTAAAAGTAGTTAAGATGATTGGCAGCTTCCCTTGCTGTTGACAACCCCTAATGATACATTGCAGGATAGAAAGCTACATTAAGAAATCCAAAAATATCTCTTCTGAACTCACAACCTGAGATAATTCCAAGATTTTCTTTCCATGTTTTGTTGGTACTTAGCACTTCAGAAAGGCTGATGGTTGTCAAAGACCCTCTAAAGATGTTTTTCAGATCATTTATTCTAAGTTTTCTTCAAAATATTTTTTTCTTTTTCTCTTTTTAGAAAATAATAATAATAATCCACTAACCTCTATAGCTCCAACAAACATAATCTGCCTCCTAAATTACTTCACAAATTCATTGATTTATACCTGTCATTAATGATGAAATAGAATTACTACCCACAGCATTTAAACTCAAGTCTTAGATTACATTAAACTATAGGTACATGGCAAACAGACTTCACTTGTCTCTGCTGCAGGCAGAACATCTACCAGGTTGGTGAAGAGGCCAAAAAGTGCTCAGAAAAATGGGGTCATCCTGACATAACAGTTATGTATAGATAAGTTTGTTTCAAAATAAAATTTACATAGCTATCACTCAAAATTGTGAAGACTGAAGTTATTATTTACAACTCAGGACAGTCATGCTACATGTTTGTAGCAAGTCCAAAGAAGGACACGGACACAGCATCCAGCATCTAAATCTCACAATTGTTTTGGCTTCTCTTACCAGTGCTTCTGCTTTGATCCTACAAAATTGACCACATGTATTTAATCTTTATTTTTTATTAATGTTAAATAGAGGCTTTTCATTGCATTTAATTATGCATATTTTGTATGATAATCACAGTAACCATAATTAATCCTTAATAATAAAAAAGAGGATGTAAGATTTTGTCTAGATTTCTGAGTCTTATTTTCCTTTTGCTCTGTAACATTGCTGTTCAGTTTTCCTTCCTTACAAAGGAAAGGAAAAAATAAATAATTTGCAAAGTTGACTATCAATGTTTGTTATTTCTCCTGGAAGGCTCTCATTAATTCTAATGAGGACTTTGCTTTAAGTTATACATAATTTAGTATTTTTTACTCTGCACAAATATAGCATAGCAACAGAACAAAACAGTTACTGGATAAAAGTTTTAAGCCTTTTTTTTTCTGGGTTTTTAAAGAAGTGTCTGATTTCTGTGAAGGTTGAGTAGCTGAACAGATACCCACACAGGATCTCAGACATGAAGAATGAAGTCTTCTGCAAAATACCCAAATTAACCACTGCCATCCTCGGTAATGTGCCAAAAAAACAGATCACATGTACAAAAAACCAGTATACTTGATGCCGCTGTTAATTCATACTGAGCAATAATAAAAAAAAGGCTGATCTCTAATAAAAGACATAAATATTCCTATTCTTATCACAACTTTTTAAACTATGCTTAGAGAAGACCTGCCCCTTGTTCTTAAAATAAACAAAGTATTTTGCTTTTTCTGTAACCTCTGACAGTACAAAGTAGAATGATTCATTAAATGACTACTTTATGGTTATTTATGAGATGCTAACTAGGTGTATGATGTGCTAATTATTAAGAAAGCACACATTTGGAACATCTCCAGGTGTCTTTCCGAATCTTTTTCCCCAGGTGCACTTGTTTTTCAATTTCTTTCTGTTTGAATGAACATTACAGAATACACAATTTCTTTACTTTTATTGTTTCAAACTGAAAAAAAATGCAGAGCACCTGATCACCAGCCACTCTATATGGGCTCTTTTACACCAAATATGCAAGTACTTTTTTAACAACAAAAAAATGTACTGTATTTTTGAAATTAAAGCATACAAAATATAAGACTAAGAAGCTGCTAATATTTGAAACCACTGCAGTGGCAGTGAAGAAAATACTTGAAAGTCTCCCATGTGCAAAAATTTAAAAATTCTCCCAAAATTCATCTCTGTTTAGCCTCATAAAACATTTCATTCCTAATGCAAAGCAGAGAGTTGGGTTGAGCTCCAATCATATGCTGTGTAAGCACTTTGAAAATAATTACTAGGCCAGTGCCTAACTTAATTCTATGCCTCATTTCCTAGGCTGCCCAAACTGGTATGCTACAAAACAACTAAAGAACAGAACTGGGGTTTGGGGTTTGTGGTGCTGTGCTCAGCTCTGGATGCACACAGAGTATCAGGGGCATAGCATGCACTAAAGCAAGAAAGAGGAGCCCAAAGGAGTAAATCTTATTCTGAAGTTAAATGACTTGGCAGATCTTACTACACTAGAACACACAATTTGAGGAGATCAATACACATACCATTTCATGGACTATTTGACAATCTGACAATATGACTGTATCAAGGTGAAATGAAAATATATTTTAAAAGGATTCATTTACATGGACATCACTGCCACTGATTACACTGATGGGGACATGCCTGGAAAGATGTTTAAGTAGCAGCAGAATTCAGAATTAATCAATTTTGACACATGTTCAAGCAAAAAATACATGGATTTATAAAGCAAAACTGGGAAAATAAAGAGAATCATTAGGCACTGATATTATCTATGTAGCCCAATATAAAATCTTCACTATCTCAGTCCCAGTGCTTTCCATTGGATTTTATTAAGAGGATTTTCACATTACATTGGATGTTTACACACAGCATGACCATATTTATCTGCTTCAAACAAGCACCAACAAAAACCGCAATTTGAGTTATGGCAAACTGAAGAATGGAAAAGAAAGATAATTTTCTGACAACTAATTGGAAATTAAAACAACAATAACAACAGGTAGCTTGTGCACCAACACACACACAGATAAGGCATAAAATATTCGGTGTGTTCCCAATAATACCTTATGGATGAATAGCAATAACTACTGATTTAGTTGGAAACATTGGTGGTAGGGGATGATGGGACTGGGTGATCTTGGAGATCTTTTTCTATCTTGTATTTCCTAATTTAAGAAATATTTCTACATTTTACGTAGCCTCAGCTTAGAGTTTTAATCAGATGGACATTATTTTCTCTTTCCTTTCCTGCCTATAGTAAGCTCTTCAACCAACTTTGCTGAGCCTATCTCCACCAAAATTTCACAAACCATTTAAGATCACTACAGCTACCCAGACTGCTCACATCTTATCTGTCATTTAACATTTCACTTCCGATATAGAAATCCAGACTCCTCACAGAATCATTTTAGTCAGAATTAGACACCTGAATCATTTCAGTTCTTTTTCAAAGGAAGCACAAAGTAAGTCTAGATTTGTATCCAAGCAATGGCTCCAGTATTTGCATGGCTCATTCAAAGCCCAGTTCGAGTTTCCCAAAGCCTCAAACAGGCAGTCACATTACAAGATTCACTTAGATCCATGGTTAGTCCTAAACAGGCTTGAAAAGAATTCTTTCAAATCTTGCAAAGGCAGCTTAAGTAACTAAGATGTAGGCATTTTGCTACTAAGAACAATAACAAAAATCCAAACAAAATACCACAGTTTTCATAAAGTCTTTGTATATTGGAATAAGTATATTGATATAAGTCTAAAATCTAGAATCTAATAAGGAAAAATCTAATAAGGAAATTGATTTTATTTTACTTAACATAAATATAACAATATTTCTAAATGTTTGCTTTGTTACTTCAGATTTTCTTTCTTAAAGTTAACAAGATTTGCAACAATCTATTCAAGAGTGAAGAAATGTTCAAATTTTACAAAACAAACTGGGAATTGAGATGATTGAGCAAAACTAGCTCTAACATGCTTCTGAATTCTTTGCTTCTAAAATAATTAGAAAGAGGCCAGCCTGGGTAAGAATAACCAGAATCTAGATACGGGACTATTTCAGTGCAGTATAACAGAAAAGGCTTTAAGGAAACGTGAAGTCTTATTACAATGTCTCATTCTACTGGGAATTTTCATTAATATGAAAAATAAAAAGGCACATTACTATGACAGTGATATGGTGGGAGCAATTTTACTGAAGTAGAAAGCTAAGAATGATAATATGCAATAATTATTTTATTGATGCATAGGAAATGAATTATTCATACTTACAAAGTATCTGTGGATAATTCTAATTACCTGCTTTTAAAGTATATGAGAGCCGCAGAAAATACATTAACAACTTTGATTGAACACCTGCTATCCCGTGGACAATAACAAGTACCAGGTTCCAAATTTTTCTGACTCTGAAGTCAATGGCATGAGGCTTTCCAAGTCTGTACTACTAAAAGATTATGGAGAATTTTGTTCTCACTCTGTAGTGATGATATGACCGTTTTTGACATAACCAGAAAAACAGTAATGGCTTAATTTCATGCCTTGTTTCCTATTTTCTGTTCTATATGTTTTGTATTTTATTTTATATATTTTTTTCTAATGTGAAGTGTGCAACAATGAATACTGTGCTTCATGATAAACTTACTGTTTAAACTCTCAAATATTTGTATGTCTTAATGCAGATTTTTAGTGATATATAATTTTGTGTCTCTAGACATGAAATCATCTCAGTAATTGTTTGGTGTATCTGGTCCTCTATAGTGCAGTTTTTGGTATTTGAATAAGCTAATTTAAAACTTTTAAATTCCTGTAGATCAAATTCTGTCATTTCATAACAATTTCATAATTAATTCTGACATTTCAAATTTCACCTTTGGACTAACAAAAGTTCAGTACTTCTGCTATTACTTGCTCAACAAGAACGTAAGCAAAACAGGGAAGAGAGTAACTTCAGTAAGATAAAAACAATTGACTTCCTCACATCAGCTGACATTCCAAGAGTGGTTTGAAACATTATTCCTACTAAGTTCATAGAATCATCACAGAACCATAGAATGGCCAGAGTTGAAAAGGACATCAAAAGTTCATCTAGTTTCAACCCCCCCTGCCATGGGCAGGGTCGCCAACCACTATAATTACCTCTAAATTACCTATTTTGTGTTTCTAAAACAGACAGAAAGCTCAGAGACTATTGACTACTCTCTACGGAAGAATGAAATCTAAGCAATCAGATGCATGACAAGAAATTTCAACTGCCCTTTCATCAGACAAACTGTGGTTTGTGCAACAGTCTAGGAATGATCTATTAATTAATAGTTAATCTGGACCCAGACTGCAGTAGACTCAGCATTTACCTGTTGTTTTAGAGTTTTTAAAGTTGATTTTAGAAGCATGAAGCACAGTCCCATATGATTCTGTGATTTTTAAAGATTCCTTTGTTATACATTCTGCTGAACTATAACAAATACTGCAGAAGAAAACATACAGTCTTCCTAAGCATCCTATTAGGAAATCATTTGTTTCCTGGATATTTTGTCCCTTCCATTGTGGGGCTCCACACTGTAGACAATACATCTAAATGCATTAGGCTTGTGCTAAGTCAGGCTATGCAATAGTTATTGTTCATACAGTGTGTTCAGTCTCTGCTAAACCAAATCAATTTAGTTTTACAAGCAGTCATTCCATTGTTAGCTTTATATTGTCTGACTAAATGTTGACTTTGCTTGTAAAACTCCTTATAAATGTGCTTGCTAGGGCACATATAATAGCTCAAAATAAAGGAAATGTCAAGAGAAACTAAAGTGTTGGAACTGAAGGTCAGCTAATCTTTTCCTATGTATATTTGTTAGGCTTGATAATTATTTACTTTCTCTCATTTACTTATATGTTTAATCGAGCAGATGTATCAGAATTATGAAAGAAGAGTAAATACATCACAATCAAATTAATACAGATTTCACAATATCAGAAGGTTTGTTGTAGGAATTACTGAAACCAATCTGGTGTCTGCAACTGCCAGTGACATTCCAGAAACAAATCAGTAGGCCTCTGCTACTTAGCTATGACAACACAAATACATAGCAGTAGACAAAGAGACAGAGAAATGTTTCCATACTCTCATACTAAGGTCAGTGCATTCTATGCAGTCTGTAAGTCCTATTAGTACAGAGATAGCTGAAAGACTGCAGAGCTGATTTGTTCATTCTGCACATTTGTGTTTAGGGGTTAAAAGACAAAGGAGCAATATATTTACTACTGATAACCAGGATTTATAACAAACATGTAAAAGAAAGTTGTTTCCTTTAATTGAGTAAAAGATGATGAAAAAGCATATCTTCCCACATCAGAGCCTTAAGTTACTAATGGTTAAGTGAGCTGATAAATATAACTTTGTGCATTTTACAATATTCACTGTCTCACATGACTGAAATCCCTACCAAACATTCACAGAGCATAGTATGTTAAGAGAGAGAGAAATTAATTGCTTTGCTGAAAAAAAATTAGACTTCTCTTTGGATCATTGTCTAAAACATATGCAGAACCAAATGGGGCAGATATAGAAAACTATGCCTGTACCAGTAAAAGGGTTATGATTCTTGATTTATTTCATGGAAGTGAAAGGAAATTAAATTCTAGAAAGTATAGAGCTTAGATATGACAATTAGTCTATGGCAGTGAGTTGCACCAAGGTGTAACTCACTGAAAATTAGATTAAAATAGCACATAGCGTCAGAGAATAAATTTCTTACCCTACTCCAGTACTTCTTTTTCATTGGCTCTTAGCTGCAAACTGTGTTTCTAAATACACTGTTATCTTCTATAAAATTCAGTGCAGTTCATCTAAAAATATAAACATTTATTCACTTATATGCCTCAGAATCAAACAAGCTTAAAAATGTAAAAATGTATGAACATTACAGAGGAAGGAGCACATCTTGAAATGAGTGATCAAAGCAACAGGAAAAAGAGTACAGCCTACCCTTGAAGTCGTATTCAAATACTTTCTTTTGCTTTCCTTTAAAAATGATGCCATGCAAGATGTAAGGTGCAGTGAATAGTTCTTGCTGATTCCATCTAAGTCATCCACATTTTGATTGATTCAGATCTATTTATTTGTTATTAAAAATGGTGATTTAATTTTAAACTTTTTACCGTTGAAGTGAGAACAGAAGTGTTTGTCAATAGTAGCAAAGGTATAGCTTTCCAGGGAAATAACAAGCTAGATCACTTTCTGCCTGTGAATTAAAAATAATGTCAGAGCTGAACTGTAACCAGTGAGAAAATATAAAGCAATTTCATATGTCAAAGTTCAAATGGCAAAGATATCCTTAGTAAGGAAAATAAACTGCTTTCATTTTTCTGAAGAGATAGCTGATCCATATGAATGGGCCTGGGCCTGCTAGTTACATTAACAATGAATATTTACTGTTTTAAGACATGCTGAGTATTGGCAGATCAATCATCTAAGGTTTAATTTGTTTTTATTTTTCAGTATTATACCAACACAACCTCTAACTGCAATGAAATTGTTCAACTCTTCCTGGAACATTCTAAAAATGACAAGAATTTTCTCTTGGGGAAAAAACCATCTCTTGAAATTGTAAAACAGTTCCTTCTCAGATTAAACTCTGGAAAGAAACACAAATGAAGCAGTAAAATGCAACATGTACTGCTCAACAAAGCTGAATTAACAGAGCAATATTATTAATGTGTTCCTCCTTAAGATACTTTAGGTTTTAAATAGAGTTCAGACGGTAAAAGGTAACAATGCCAAAATTAACAGATAAAAAGAACAATGCCAACAAGCTGATACTCTTCCCACCACTGAAGTTGATATGAAACTTCCCATCATGTCAACTACACAAACAAAAGGAAAAAAAAAAATAAAATAAAGGCCAGATTGAGCTATTTATTGACATTATTGTCAGTTTCCTAGAGTCTGGGGTTTGATATCAGCTTTGTTATTTCATGCCCCAAAAATTGCTTCATTATTAGCCAGCAGATTTATCTTTCAGCTTGCGTCTGACAGAGTTTTCCATATTCTTGGGGGAGATATTTATCTTTCCTATAATAATGCATAATAATTACTATTTTAACAAAAAAACCGACACATTCTTACCATTAAGAAAAACCTGATTATCAGAAGATAAATGTATGTTTCTAATACATTATATATTATTAACCAAATTCACTCTTACCCTTTGTATAAGCCTGAAGATGATATACAACCTTATCCCTTTTAATGTACCATATTCAATTAATATATGTTAGTAAAAAAATTTCTCTGCATGAAATATGTATAAATTTCTTCACACAGCTCACAGGTCTGTGGCATTCTTGCATATGTATCACAATTTTTTAAATGACATAAGAGTTTAACTTATGTCAAAGCCACTAAGGCATCTTCGTACAAATTATATGCATACAAACATATTTACAAATGGTAGATGACCTTCAGGAGGTATTAAAAAAGAGTCACAGCAAAATGCAGATTAAGTCCTTTTAAGAAAAAACACCAGTCATTTTAAGATGAAGTTATTTTTTCCTGAAGCTTCATGTTTTTGTTAAAGATAACAGCAAGGAAGCATCTAATACAGTCTGAACAACCACTGAGAATGAGCAAAGTCTATAGAGACCTTTTCAGTTAGTTAATCAAAATGGAATTTGAACTATGGTCAGGAACAGCTCTATTCGGGGACAAGAGTTTCATATGTGTCCTAGAAACAACAGCAGTGCAACAAAACCAGAAAACCCTAAGCATCACAAAGGAAACAAAGGGCAGAATCCTGAAATCAGCGTTCTGTTTCAGTGACAAAACATGACAAATGATTTAGCACCTAACAAATATCCAGAACCACAGCAATTATTTTTATTATTAGACTCCTTCATAATTATTTTACTCAACTGCTGGTATTAAAATCTCCTCCTAGAAAGAAACGTTGTCTCATGCCCTATCACTGACTGCCATTGTGAGCCAACAGTTTCCAGGGAGTGCTCTGGATCCATTGTCTGCCATCAGATTGACCCACGTTAAGCAGAGTAATGCTCCTTCCAGAGTGCCTCACCTCTAGGTAAAAAGAACTAGCTAGTGAATCACACTACCTTGACTGGAAAACCCTGTACACAAAGGAAATTACTACATCGTAGGTGAATTATACATTTACAAAAGGTTTCTCAATTCACAGACTCATATATAATTAAAGAAAAAATATTCTATGTGTTTTCACTGTTACTTCGAAGGTAAGGTATACAAATATGGAAATTAAAATTTTACTCAAGAAAAATACCATTTTTAATAAGCCCCATGTTTTTTTTTTAATGTATGTTTTAAATACATACATTTATGTAATATAGACATGTAAATATATATAAAAAATCAGAAAGCGGAATAGCATTTTTCAAAAGCAGAATTTTTAATTCGCTCTGAAGAATGCATGGCTCTTTCATTTTAGAGAATTAACTAAATTTTACAGAAGCAGATTTAGAACCCATTATGGAATTGCCTTCCTGGACAAGGTTTTATGTTTGTTTGTTTGTTTTTCTCCATATTTGCATGTTTTGTTAAAAGCATTACCTATTATTGCTTTCAGAAAACTTTCCAAATAGGTAATATTATTGAACACATAGAAGGTAAAAGCATGAATTAGTTTAAATGAATTGAAAACTATTTACACACAATGAAAAGACACTCTAAATCCCACTTTGAAGATCCCTGTCAGGAAATTTTTGAACAACTGCACGATGGCTGCACCTAATGGTTTTCAAAATATGAGTTTCTATGAAACTACAAATAGACAATTTAATTCCATATACCTTTATACTTTTCCTGTACAATACATGCCTTAAGTTGAGCTGCCAGTTTCAGTTATTAATATATTGTTTTACATTACATCGTTCCAAAAACTACCATCTTTTAGAAAGGGACTATGAGAAAACAGATGTTTTAATCCAAGAAACAGCAAGAATTTATCTCAGTAACCGTTGGAACTGTTCCACATTTTCATCAACCTGTGTCATGGCAGTGCAACGCTTCTTCCCTCCCTGTCTCTTCCCTGTGACTCCCAATCCGCACACACACACCAACCGCACGGATAATTCTCACACAATAGGCATCTAACAATTCACACACTGTTAAGCCCATCCACTGTGTACAAAACACTCCAGCAACACGTGAGGATAACTAGGACAGCTTACCAGTCGAAAGAAGATTAAAGACACCCTGGTAGATTGCACCGGTGAAAAAATAAATAAATGAGGACAAGTAGGAAGGAAATCCCATTTTTGCCCAAGCTGTTTCTGGCATTGTCACCCAAATTACTGGGGTTAAGGTTATATGCAATTTTCAAAAGTCTCTACAGTTCAGTTCCTCTGACTTTTTCAGCCAGACTTCAGGCAAATATGAATATTTCCAATCAGCTGTGCACTCACAGCTTTACTATTGCTGTTACAAAGCTCCTCAATTTTTGGTGTGGGTTCCTATGAATAAGGTAATAAGCTATCTTCTTCTTTCAGAACCTCAATTTTCAGAGGTGTATGTGATGCATTTTTAAAAAATATACATTTGTATTCAAGAATAACCAAGCTATTTATTTGTGCTCCTATTTGCTATATAAATCCTTAGTCACGCTGAAAGAAAAATATATAGCCCTTGCAAGCAATGCCATCAGAAAATGTCTTATCATAATCATGATAGATTATTTTGTTTAAAAGATGATACTGAGAATTATTATTAGGCTGGTGGATCAGCGTCTAGCAATAACTCATTTCTTTCAGTACCAATTATAACTGAAATTGAAGAAGCATGGAACTCTTTTTTTAATTATAATTTTTTGTTTATTGCTCATGAATATATATTTATCAAGCTTATATTTTGTATGCAGATAGTTTGAATGTTAATCTATTATTTGTGATACTATTACAGTACCAATATTCCCATTAAGAAAGTAAAGAAACAGTCATTTGCATTTAGTACCTTTCAATGTATTTTCTGAGATAATTGCATTTTGTTATTGAAAATCATTAATATCCATCTTAAATCAGTAGATAGATTATCAATTTTCTCATTGGATTTCATTCAATTCTAATAATTCTCAACTAAATCTCAGTTAAGCCTGATTTTTTCCCCATTAATTTAATTACTTCTGATCCCTATCAATATACTTTGTTACTTTCAATTACTTTCAATAAACGTTCAATAAAATCATTTTATCTCTAACTCATTTCCATAAATTTGTTTCTTTTGAATTCATTCAATGGCTTTAAAACCAGTGGCACCCAACACTAGAGGTGCAATGTCTGACAGATTTTTCACTTGAAGCATTATAGAGTTCAGCTCAGAGAGTCGTACAAGGTACATATTTTGGCAGAAACTAACAAAATAAAAGGTTTGTATTAATTTTCTAAGTTTCCAGTTACCTACAGAATTTGATATTGAGAACCGATTAAGCAGTGAAACCTCTCAGCTTTTTGACCCATCAGTGTCAATTTCTCACATTGGCCCTACGACATACTGTTCTAAAGCATCCTCTTTTGATATGAAAGTCTTTGCAAGGACATCTTGTAAGATTCTGCTTTCAGAGATTCACGTCAGGAATGAACCAGGACCGGGGGTTGACAAACAGACAACTATTTTTGGATTAAATAAACATTATTCTGCTCCATCTCTGCTTCTATGACGAAAAGAAGCACTTCACATACACCACTGTGGTGGCAGCCACCTGTCAACAACTGTCACAGCCTGGTAGACGTACGAGCCCAGCTATCAGGCTGCAGCATGCAGAACAGAGAAATGGAGAGCTAGATTTAGGTCAGAATGAGAAGTACAGAGAGAAACATGCTACCAGGGAAGTGCTGCTGTTCTAATACAACAAAATTAACAGCAAATGACTTCCTGATCACTTTTAATTTGGAGCAAGGCACTGTGGTTTTCCAAGCCCAGTTCCGGTGTTATTCCCTCATCAGATAGATCTCTCTAAAGCATGAGAGAGAATTTAAAGATGCTTGATGACGATAGAGGCCAAAGCCTTTTAAAGACAGGAGCTGACAACTGTATGGTCTGCTTTCTCTTAACTCCAGAACCTGTGCAAATCCCTCCAACCAAGACCATTGCCTTCATGCCTCAGCAAGGGTCTCCTACTCAGCTAGGTGCCCACCTCACCAAGGCAAAGCACAAAAGCACATTCAGCAGGGGGAGGGGGACATTTTCTTCCCTCTACATCAGCCACATTTCAACTTGAATCAGAACATCAATATTCCCATCTCCCTTACCCTCTTTCACCAAGCAATGAATCTTACTACTAAATCTGGCTGAATGCCACAAAAGCCCTGTCAGAAAATATACATTTCCTATTAAATATAACAGTCGAGAAGAAGGAAATTTATCTCCTTCAAATCACTGTGGAACACACATACACACAGCTCCAGAAAACATCGGAAGTCAAGGTCCATAAACATATTTTTCTTTAAGGAAATACACATAGTGTACCCATTTTCCTGCACCAACCTCCCTCTCCCACCCTTCCCACCCCTGGTGTACTTCTGTTAGGTACTTCAGTGTACTTTCTGGAGAGAAAAAAAAAATGCATCTCACACTTTCTACAGAAATATAACAAATACTGATATAAGCTTAGCTTTTTACTACAGAACAGTAACAGAAAAATAAATACACTAAACTTCTAGAAAGAGGTCTTCATTCTAAAAGAAAATGTGAATGTTTTAAGGCCATTTCTGTATTAATCCTAGCGTTTCCCGTCATTAAAGAGAGCACAGTAAGCACTCTCAGTGCTTAGAGTTGCTGATAATTAGCCCATGAGGGATTGTTTCCATAGTGGGTTGGATCAGAACCGGAGTGCCTTAAGGCCAAACTCCATCTTGCTGAACGTAGGCAGCTGGAACAAAGCGTGGCTGGTTTGTTTTCTTAAAACAATTTTTAAGGTTTTCTTTGTTTAACATGAGATCTGGTTAGTTGTTTTTTTCAAGCCTCTTTGCAACTTAATACAGAATAACTCAACAAAACATTCAGAATCTGAAGGGGGAAAAAAAAAAGAAAATTGGAAGTGTAAGCACCAAAGGACTTTATTTTCTTTCCTCTTCAAATTTTTCTCAGTTAAGTATTGATAAAAAAGGGAAATGAAAACAAAAGTGCCAAACAACATCCCACAACTGGACAGAAAATATTCCTGAGAATTTTAAAATATTTTTATAGTGTTCAGCTTATTTCTTCACTACACATTTCAACAGAACCTCCTCTATTTACGAGAACTTTTATTACTTAGCTAAATGTTAATAAAACATATTCAGATTTCTGAGAACTAGCGTGAAGGTTTAACTTACTTATTAGGCCATCCCCTTCTGTTAAAGTAGACCCAAGTCAAATTTCTTCAGTCACACAGGAGTAATAAATCGTAATTTACAAACATTTCTGTATTTTAAGCTTCTGAAAGATAAAGAAGGAATCTACTCACCAGAAATATCCCACACAGTAATCACTAATCTGCAGAAGCAGTTTCTTGAATGCCAAATTATGGTTACAAAAAATAAAACATGAAAAAAAAATAACTAGAGATAACAACAGGATAAACTCATCACAACTTAAGATATAAAAGAGATATCAAAAAAGTACAAAGGATCCATTCTGTATGTATGAAATAGCCATTATGGTTATCTCTAATGAGAGTGAAGCATAATTGTCTTCAGGCAAAAATTTTTCAACTGCTTATCATGGTAACATATATATATATATATATATATATATATATATATTTAAACTCCATTGCTTCACAGGAACCTTATTAGAAAATATTTGAATGGCTGCAGAGGTTCAAATGCAGTTTTACTGCAATTACACTGCCTGTAGCAGGCACAGAGAGGACAGCTCAGTGTTTTCATCAGCTGTAAGACACTGAGCTTAACTGAGGACTTCAAAATTCAGTCTTTATTCTTAGTCTCCCTCTCCTTCATTGTCCAAACCTCATAATGATACGTCAGCAATTAGTTCCTCACTGTTCTCACTGCAACATACTTCAGATTTTGTCAGCAGTTCTACTTAATGTTATATTATTGCTTCATGCTTTACTTTGAGATTTTTAAGCAGTTTGAAAATGTCTTACCAATAGAAGTATCTTTGTATAAATATGTCTATTTCTATTTCTATGCTTATGATTAATAAGATAATATTCTATGCAACTAGAGAAAAATGCATGTTGTAATTAAAACAATGATTATTTAGGACTTACGTGTGTTATACCTAAACTGAATTTCCTAGTATCTTTGTATCTGCATATTAGAAAATAATTATATAATTTTTTGTTCACATGAATTCTGTGACCATAACATTTATCTGTTTTAGAACCTTAGTGAAAGGAACTTCATAATCAGTTTTTAAACTGCTTTCATTTTTCGAGATACTGTTAGCTCAAAAATAAATACTGAAAAATCACAGCAGAATGTTAGCAGATATGTGAAGGAAGGGGTAAAGTTAAGGAAAACCACTGATGCTTACCATATATCCTTCTACATTCCCAACAACGTAAGTAACTCAGGCCTCTTCAGAATACTTGTCAAGGGGTACAAAAAGCTGTAAGTTTACAAGTGCCCAAAATTGTAAGGCAGGGCGTAGAATCACAAGTCTGATACCCCCAGAAGTCATCTTTTTGCCTGATAACAATTCAAATATTTTCCATTACCACAAAAAATGAATTCATATTGATCTACATCCTCTCTAGAGCATCTTTGCAGAAGTGATATATATGTATAAACGAGGCACTGTTCACTTCAGTACCATAACGATTGGTTTCAAGTGAAAAATGAGGACAGCAACTTATTATACAGTTCACATGGGGCAATGTCTTTGTTTCCTTTTATATTTTTTTTTTTCCTAGAGTAAATGTTCTTATTTGAGTCTTCTCTCCAAAGCTAAACTAAACTACAGTATGAGACAGCCTTGTTACATTCAGACATATGACTATGAAAAGGTAAATACCTGGGAAGCAAAGGGAGGGAGGCATTGAACATGGCATACATCAGTGGAATATGATCTATTATCATTTTATCTTTTTCTATGATCACTGTAACATGTGCTTCAAAACCACTGATGAGAGTAGCTAAATGACCTCAGTGAAGTCATTAAATAGGATTTTGCAATTAAAAGCAAAACAAAACTTGGGTGCAGAGACAAGTACCCTGGCATTTTCTGGCAAGCTCTTCCACCTACATCTTGGAGTACACACCTGGGCTTTCTCACAACGTGCCGTCAGCAAAAGCTACAGCAGATGTACAAGGAGCTTGAACTTAACTAGCTCAGATACAAGACAGACGCTTAAGTTTATGGACCTACTAAATTAACTTGCTTTAAGCATTTGTGTTACTATCCCTAAACATGACAACTGGCAGAAGCAGTACTCAGAGCTGCTGCTGCCTGAAGTGTGCTACACCTATGACACAACTCCTGGAGGAGGACAGGAGCATCCCATCAATATTTACCCTTCTGGGCTCCTCTTAGGCACTAAAAAAGTTCTACAAGCATTAAAAAGACTCTGTTTTACATACTCCGGCTTATTTACTACTTAAGATCAGCAAAATACAGCTGAAACAAATAAAAGGATATTTATATCTACTTTTTGTAGAAAGATATTTCTCAGATTTATTTCCCAACAGAGAACTTCTTGAATGTCCAGTCCTAAAGTAACTGCATGTCAGAAGGATCCAATAATTTCAAAAGAAGATAAACACAAAGGATATCCAGATGAGCTGCAGTATTGCCAGAGATTTGGTACTCACATGTTTGTGGAAACCCAATAAACATAACATTTAATCCAACCAATCGCAGAAACTCACTGCTAACAGCATGATAAGTCCACATCCAGACATGCACTACTGTATTTTAAATATGCTGTAACTCCTGTAGACTTTTAAAACAAAGTAGAATAATTTATGAGGAGCATAGGAGGAGTTAAGCAAGGTGAAGGAAAATCTCAGCAAAGATGTTCTGGATGAAAAGCTACAAAAAATGTATCTGTGTAATCAGTAAAATGTTTCATTTGCCTTGAGTGTTTGGGTTTCTTTTCAATCACAAGCACCAAAGTCAAAGTGGAACTCTGATCACCCCGCTGAAGTTTACCAATCAGGATTATATGCCAATGTGTAATGAAGCGGAACTACACGATGTGGCAAAATCTGACGTGACAGGTAAATTTTACAGGAGAAACCACTAATTTGGAATGAGTAATTGCTACAATTCAAAAAGCTCCATTTCTTATATACTGAATTTTCAAAGCTGGATTTGTGGCATATTTTTAACTGGATTAAGTATCAACTTCAGCTGAGAATTAGCATTTTAAAAAAATATTTCTCATCAACAGAGTTCTATTTATCACCTGGCAGGTAATAATTTCTTATTCCTGCGTTTAGTACCGCTGAATATTTTCTCTCAAATAATATACTCAATCAAAAGAACACAACATTTTATGCTAATGTAATCTTTGTACAGCTTTAGCTAAAATCTCAAGTACTGATAATTACAAGAAGATCCTGTGATGGGATTCCAGAAAACTGGCATTTTATTTCTTTATCTTTAGGGGGGACAAAATTTGATCCTCAGAAAATTCATGAAGAAAATTCAGCAGCACAAACTGCAGGTATTATGTGCATATCTTGTGTTACTAGTATAGGTATTGGAAATCTCTGCAAGTTGGCACTCACTGCAAAGCCTCTGAAGACCTTCACCATCTACAAACAACTTCATATCTACGTATACTACTTTGAGAGGCCAAAATTTCAACATTCCATTTTGTCAGTTTGTTAGTTAAGACAACTCCAGGTCCTGCACAGAACAGCACTCTTGCACAGTCTGACAGTAGCAGATTTTAGTATCACCAAAATTACTCTGCAGAAGTTAGCAAACTTAGCACCACCACCATGCTCCCTTAGCCTGGAGAATTTGAACAACATGGAGGCATTTATTAAAAAAAAATAATAACTCATGTAGCATAAAACATGATAGTAGTTTTAAATACAAGATCACAAAATGAAGAATGGCAGGGAAGACTGTAAATATGTATAGCACAATTCTTCACTATCCCAGCTAAACTTGCTGAACCACTGTTCAGTACGCAGCAAGTACTTTGATGGACAACCTTCACACACAAACTATGAAAGCTGCAGATATTTCTCCCAAAATAATGTCAAATCACAGCTGATATCACTAACAATGAGTACATCATTTCACTAGGAATAGAAAACATTGGAAAAATTAAAATTGTCTATTTTTACACAAAGGATGTATCTATGTTCACAAGATGTAACAAAAATTAGGTCTTCCTCTTGACAATACTTTTAGAGCTAAGTGATAGCAATATTAATTTCACAGTTAAGAAATCTGATGTTTGAAAGGGGAGTCTCCTTAACAAAAGCTCTGTATCATAGATAGGATTGTTTTTGTTTGTAGCACAATGCATTGCACATCTGTTACAAATCAAGCCTACACATCGAATCAACTGAATTCCAAGTAGACAGAATTCTATTTAAATCTTCAGTTGAAAATCTTCTAACTAGGAAATGAAAACTTTGATTTTTTTAAATTCATATGTCCATTCGTTAAAAAAAAATCACAATAAATTAATAACAATTAATACTTAAGTCCTTAAATACCACCCAGTCTAGCTACCCTGCCATGCACAGAATCACAGAATTGTAGCAGTTGGAAGGGATCTCTAGAGATCACAGAGACTTCTTTTACTACAGGTTGCTTGAAGGCAGCCTGTTCCACCAGCTCATTAACCTCATTGTAAAGAAATTCTTGTCTATAGTTGCCAAAATGAACAAACATTTATACCCAAGATAAGGGATAAAACCAGTTATTTTACACTTGAAGTGTCACTGATTTATGAAGATGTTTTGATGATTATGAAGATAGGCAGCATTAGAACAGATATTTCTTTGTTCATCTCTCCAACTGCTAAGTTATTTGCTTTTACTAAACTTATGTTAATAACTTAAAATTGGAGGTGGAAGGAAAGAGAGATTTAGGCTCCTAAAACAGGTTTACTGATCAAATCATGCAGTTGCTAAAATGTTGTTTCTGAAAGGATAACTGTAGCAAAAGAACTGATGTGCATGTTTGTTTTGACCACTAGTAACAGACCTCTGTATTTTCCTATGTGTACCCCTACTCTGCAAGTTTAATTAATATTAGAAAATTTCAGCACACTTATGTTCAGTGGTCATTAATATACAAAGGTGATACGGCACATGTTCATGCAAGAGCACATTTATATTTCAGTACATGGGACTTAAGCATACTGTACAGCTGAAAGTTTCCACATATCAGCCTACGTGCACAGCAAGTTGCCCATTTCATGTTGCTTGTATTTTTTTACTGTTTAGCATGTTTTTCTTACACCTTAAATGGTTTTCTCCTGTGAGGTTTCATAAAGGATTCAGCCACAGTTCAAGCTTCTGCACAACTTAAGTATCCTTAACATCAATACCAAAAGACTCTGAATAGTAAATAGAAGGAACTTTCAGTGTGTGCAATTGACTTGGAACACATTTAAAGCTAGCAAAATACTAAAAATCCTCAGCTCTCTCCCATCAACACGGCTGCATGTTATCAGCTCTATTTTCCAGAAAACCATAAAAATATCTCATTTCTTTGGATGATGTACTAACGTTATCATGTATTAAACAGTTCCGTGAAGTACATAATCATTTCTAATCTCATAGTTTTATCATAGTCAATACTCAGGTTTGCATCAATATTAATTGCAGAAATATCAGGCAGGATTAAGTGGCACATCAGGAAAATAATAATAATAATAAAAATTCAGAGAAGCCAGAAGGAAAAGTTTTCTTAAGCTCTTTTAGCAGCTTAGAAAGTAAATCATAAAATGTCAAGCTACAAAAATTGACTCTGATAAATATGATTTTTCCTGAATTAGTTCACTAAGCTGTTAGCCTTCCTAAACAGTTTTAAATCAATCCTAAATGCACTGCTTGCCTTAATATTTAAGTCATTCTACCACACATACAAAAGATTCAGTGTACAAGTTATTCTCGAAATGAAAGAGTTGCTCTTCATTTATATAAGGACAATAAGGAATCTGTTTGCCACTAAAAGGAAAAACATTATTAAGATAATTGTTAGGTATTTTTCTTACACGTAGCATTTTTCAACAATAATTTATGTCTTAAATTACTACTGGATACATCAATTCAAAATGTCATTTTTCAGCAATCACCACCATTAGGTAGGCATTTTTGCCAGCGATGAACAAGAGCTCTCGTAAATTTTTGCACCCCCTATCACTACTGCTGAAACGCACCACCCGCCATCTCACTGTGCTCATATGCACTGTTTGGTGTCCATAAACGTTCAGCAAGTGTCAATGAATTTCAGTGAGCACAATTTTTTCCTCATGGAGAAATCCAATGTCACAGCTTCGCTTTATATGCATTCCATGTCAGACACCATTTTGTCAGGCTGCCCCTCTGCTGCCATCTGTCACAAGAAAATGTAATGGAATATTGGTGGGAAGGTTCAAGCTCTACTGCCACACCACCAGCATCTACCTCTGACGTTGGCGGCCACATCCCACAGTTGATTATCAATGCTGAAAACACACTTGTTTACTCTTATTCTTTAAGAACATATTTGTCATCTGTGTCAATTGTAATTCCAATCTCTCTGTAATAATCTACTAAATCAGTACCGTTTTATACTGGAAATATACTGAGATTTGTTACAAAAAAAACAAAAACAAAAACAAAAAAACGTGCATGTGAAAATTCCCCCAATGCAATGTATGAGTAAGTGACAAAAACAGCAATGTAACCTTAAATTGCAACCAGAGAATGAGATCAGTGATGAAGCAATACAAAATAGGTTCTTTGCTACATACTCCAGAAACTAACAAACACGTTAATAATGAAGGGAAAATATTTTTTCAGATACATCAGTATTTAAGGAACATCTTCCTCCTGATCATCTTGATATTTAGAAAAAAAGTAACTTTTTTATATCACACAAAATTAGACAGTTTGTGGTTAACAAGGCAGAAATACCTGCCTAAGAAGGACAACCATGATCATGCCTGTAATAATCAGAGCTTGATGACAACTAAGACTACAAGGTGAAGCTGTTGGTAAGAAGGTGAACTGTAACTAAATCTGTGATGGAATAAGGCAAGTAAAGTGAAATACTAATATTTGTTTTCTTTTCCTTTACTTAGCACATTTCAGTCACAGGAGTGCCATAAACAGCAACTGTGTTCTGATCCAATTCATGGCCAACCCAGTGGAAGTATTTTACGTAGGCATTAGGCTAGATAAATTTATTCCTATTCGACTTCTAATTTTTAATTATATCCTTGTTTCACGGTTTCCCTAAACACAGGAAGCTATTTCAACTTTTTTTTCTTCAGAAAATTTCTTAGGAAGGATATTGCATTTATGTATTCCTGAATTCTCAATGTGTAATGAAAAAAAAAAAAAAAGATAAAATAAAATTGAAATGTCACTGAAAAGACTACAAGAAATGATTTATACATATTTTTATTCTGCATAACAATTCATAATGTCCTTCAAATATCATCCTAATCTCTTTACTATTGAACTTTTTTCAGACTATTATATATAAAATAAAATAGCAGCTTCACTTTTGAAGCACAACCAATTAAGGGATCCAAAGTACTGGGTAATTGATTGCATTTTGACCTTTGAGTACTAATCTAGGGAATAAAATGGCAGATCATTAACAGCTCAAGAAAAACAATTCTTCTCTACAAGTTCTGTTAATCCTTCATACAATACAAGGATAAAAATGTATATGTAATTTACTTAACAGCATTTGCTCACTTCCTATATGTTTTATATTCCAAAAGCTAAAATCTAACTTCTATGTGTATTCTTATCTCAAGATCACTCTCTACAATGCTCAGCATGACGTAAGTAGCTTTAATCAGTTTAAATTATCTGCCTAATATGCACAGAGCATATTTAAGGACTTGGGCCAAAGCACAGAAATGCCATACAGTTTGTATTTGGTCTGGAAGTGATCCTTCAGGTATGTTAAATATCCAAGTGACTATTAACATAGGCTCAATTCAAATGCTTGTATCATCCTCTGTCAAGACCTAATCTATCTTAAACTGAACTATATAAGCAGTAAAGTTTAAACTTCTTGCTTAGCTGAATACTGACTATCCATACTCTTTACCATTGGTTCCACATTATTTTGGACTATCACAACTTCAGCAGTCACTTAATGCAAAGGAAACTAAATTTTAGTGAAGATGAAATGCAAGATGTTCTTAAAACAGACTAAAATACTTCATAAACTTAATATTTGACTGTGCAGCAGTACCAAAAATATAGTTAATAGAATTAAAATACAGTTATACTTTCTAAGAAATTGAAATAAAAAACCTAGAGTTAATCCAGTATGTAAGCCTAAGTTTTTCCGTACTGAGAGAGATGGGCTGTCAAACTGATAACACAGCTTCACTGACTTGCCTGACATGACTGAAATCAGAGGCTATGTCAACATATATAGAACAGTAATGCAGTTTTCAGAATCTGAAAACTTTCATAGAGAGCAAGAAAAAAGGGTTAATTTCAGACATGGCTAGTATGAATACTATGAACACACCATTATACCTAGCATACTGGACCACCCAGTATTTGACATTTACTTTTTGTTGCTTGTAACTCTCCACATGCACAACTAACAAAATCAATAATGCCACGTTGTACCTGGAGGAACTATCATAAGCGTATACAAAAAGAAGAAAAATGTTCTGTCACATATTCAAATGTAAACACAGTTGGTTTACAGTGTGAGGATGTACAGTAGCTGCCATTGAACCTGAAATGACGGGGTTTTTATTAAGAATCATATCCACTTCCATCAGCTAATTGTTTAATAGAGCAATGCCAGTTTAATAGAAATTCAGTGTTTATGTGTTAAATGCAGCAATTCACACAATGAGCTGTTAATCAAGTTGCTAGCTCTACCTGTTACAACAAGGCCATAAGTTGAAGGCTGCTTTAATTAACACACCCACACACTCACCTTATCTCACAAGTAAAGATTAACTTGCTCACTTTTAGAAGTCATTCCTTTCAATTCTAAATAGTCCCTAATCTCTTTTGCTTTGAGAATGTAACCAAACTTTTTGTTGTCTCACTTACGGATTGTGGACAACCAATGACTGATGGCATGATGTGAACTAAACTGTGCCTAACTGCTAGACAGAGTACGAAAGAAGATAGACAGTAAAACACTTCCCCACTAATACGCGATTCTTTTTCCCCCCACAGAAAAATGAAAGAGGAAAAGTTTTTAAAACTATACCTTACACATGCCAGAAGTACTTTTGTTTGCAATCTTGGAAACTGAAGATTTTTAAACTGGTAAGAGAAAAATACTGTCAGCTACTTAAACACAACAAAGCTAAAATAATATAAATGCGACTTTTTCACATCAAACCTATATATTCTAAACTAATTTATTTCTGATTTAAAGGTGTTTTAAAAGGTTTAAAATTAAGGAAGAAGCAATCGCTTCTCTTAACAAATAAATATTAAGAATATTTATACATTTAACATATCCATTAGACTCTACATGATTTTCTGCAAAATGAACCTATTATCAACAATCGCTTCCTCCCATAAGACACGGAAAATCTATGCTCAAAATTGATTAAATATAATAATGCTAAAAAAATGATTTGTGGCTATTTCCTGAGGACCAAACGATACACGCAAAAATAAATAATGCTGTTTATAATTCATTGCCTTCTAGGTGAATATTTTGTTTTTCTAGATGAGAACTTAAGTCAGATTTCTTCCTACCTTCCTGTATACCCAGATAAATCATACTTGTTAGATATTTTTTCCTCTCATATGTAAGGAAGACCACACAAAATATAACATTACACAATCCTACACCTCACCATAGTCAATGAAATTTATAATGAGCTTGAAAGCTGCTCATGAGGTCTTGCTAATTTTTTCTGCTTTAAGCCTGCTCTCAAGAATTATCCCCAGAATTTGCTGGCCCCTCAAATACAAAACTTCACCATACATCCCTTCATATAGTTCTCAGAAACCTTTATTTTCTCTTCTCTCTCTAACTATTCCCCACAAAATACAACATACTACCCTTTACTTCATTGATTTATGGCAGGTCAGCTTCTTCAGAGTTCAGAAGGTCATAACTGATCCATTAGTTTCCCCAGCAATATAAAAGTAGAGTTTTATATCCGGTGCTTTTCTTACACCATTTTTAAAAGCTAGAGAGGTAGCAGGGAACAAGTTTATAAACAGTATGTTAACCTCCTAGTGTACTTTCTATATTCCTAAAGCTGCTAACAAAATTCTGACGCGCTCAGAATTGCAGAAGTCATTTACGACTTGTCCTTTCAGTAAGTTACAAGTATTTTTTTGTATGACAGGTACCGTACCCATGGCTGATATTTTCAGATTGCTGTATGAATGATCTGTGTAACGTTACCTCATGTGCTCAGATTTACTGTGGTTGCTTCACAACACAGAGCTCTTTCAATTCAGTTCCCTGAAGCCTTGGGTTAAATTTCACATCAGCTAGTGCCTTGGCAATGCACCCAAGTACAGCAAACCAAATTACTGGCTGCTCTCTTAGCTTTCTCTGTTTTCATTGAGGAGAACTTCAAGGCTGCAAGATGACAGGATATCTTCTCAGCTGGGAGGAAACAATGTTCTCTCTTCTCAGACACTGAGCTCACAAGGGTATAAGAGCACCAGAAACTAATCTCTGTGGTTGTACATGGAGAACACAGCGAGTCCCTTTTTATTTTATTTTTTATCTTGAAGGTAGCTTAACTGTATGAGAACAGAGTCTTATTAATGTAAATGAAGCTCTAATGGCGTATTGCATGAAATTCTTTTTATTAAGCACTTCTTTGGAAAACAGCCTACAAACTGGATTAATCCAGTGCACTGTTTTCAGTAAGCACCTAACCAAAGTGCCTTTTAAAACAGATTGCTGACTAAACTTTAAAGTACTCAATATAGTACTTCCACTATAAAAAAAAAAAAAAAAAAAAAATTCATATGTAGTTAATTTCACACTTATTTGCACTGGAAAATTAAATTTTTACTTATCAACATACCACAGAAATACTGGGAAAAACTCTGCTCTGATGTTCTACACAGAATTTTTTGCCTCAAGCAAACCATAATAATATTAATTGATAATTAAGAAATTGACATTATAATCCCAGTAATACTGTCCAGTACTCCAATGATACTGTCCACACTGCTGGTCTGTTTCAGCAAAAATAACAAAAACACTACTATAACCCCTCAGAATGCACCTGAATTCCCTACAGCTTTACAAACAGAATTGAGGAACATTTATCATTTATGTACTTTCGAAAATAGTTCCTTAGGCCTGCCATTCCTAAGCATTCAAAATTCTCTTTGACTATAATGAAAAAGAAAGTAGAACTGAGTGTCTGTGACTGACAGTGACATCTTATACTGATTCACTACTCACTTAAAATGAGAAGAAATAGTGAAAATATTTTGTTGGCAAAAAGGAAGAAAAATGAATTTTCTTTCATTTAAAATAAAATACTCTGGATTTTATCTAGACTAAATTTAAGGAGCTTGCTCAGCAGACTGAAAAGCTGCTTTATTTTAAGATATCTTTTCAAGAGGCATTCTTAAATTTGTTTTTTAAATGTCATTTGTGTTTTGAGTTCTAAATATTACTGACAGATTTTTCTACTTCTTGCTCTCGGGCTCTTTTCATAAAATGTGTTACATCTAATACATTATAAATGAACTGTACCTGACAGAACTTGAGGATTATCCAGTAGATCAATTAAGATTTAAACATAGCTAACAATGATGTAAATTTAATTACTTGTTAACAGCCCATCAATAATTTCTTATACAGTTTTCTATTGTGAACTCTAATTATTGCAGACCCAAATTCCAACTAGATAAACCAAAGACGAGTAGAGGATTGCTCCAGTCTCCACCTGTCTAGAAATCACTAGATCAGAAATACACAGTCAATTTTCAACACACCAGAGAAAACCATCTCAAATTTCTAACAAGATCTTCACTCCTCTAAGACTCTTGCCCCTTTGCAAGCACCTCTAAATTCTATTATAAATTTTTTCACAGGTAAAGAAATCCTTTCCTGACTTGTAAAAAATGAATGACATGAGATCCAAATGTTTCTCCTGATACACTGTGTGAACAACTCTCTGTAGCTGCAGGTTCCAAAGTGACATATCCAGGCTTTGACTTCCCTACAGTTATCCATTCATTACAGTATTTTGCAACAGGACTCCTCTGAGAAGCCTTAGGTGTGGGACACAGCAGCTTTTCCCTGCCCACACTGAATCCAGAACATTCACAAGGATGCATACCCCCATTACTGAAAATTTAGTAGGCTAAGCACGCTGGACCTGAAAGTTTCAGGAATGCAAGTTGCAGACAGACTTTTATATATTATCTACTTTTAATAACTTGGAAAGAAAGAGTCAAAAGATTTATCAAGTGGTCCACAGCATCGTACAAACAGTTTTCAGTACTCCACATAAACAGTGAATATAAATATCATGAGTCACTGGCTGAGTCATTCTTCCTTATCTTGAAGTTAAAAGCCTGCTTTGTATATATCCAAGCCATCTCTTACTGGCTTTCATTGATGCCAAATGACTGAACAGAAAGATAATCTGGAAAAGCCCTCACAACTGTAAAAGGCGTAGAAGATCTGACCAACCCAGATACAAGAAGGTACATGTTTGTAGCAAGCCAGTTTTTTCCCTTACTTCCCTTATTTAATAATACTTGTAAACACAATTAATGGATTGATTGTGGAATATTCTCTTACATAAGACACTAATTGTCTTCTAACAGACCATGAGTATCTACGGAAAAGGTATGAAAAGTAATCAACTGTAACTAACATATAGATAACATAATCAGCTTGTTGCTCAACCAAAAAATGCTACTTATGTTATTCAAATAATTACGGTGACTTTGTGTTATTTTTTGTTTATTCCATCAGTGATGCTGATCCAATGAGATTGCTGTTTGGTTACTTTCAAATGTTGAAATGCCTATATTGAAACAAGTTTATATATGATCTTTCTACAAGAAAGACCTATACTGAAAAATGCCAGGAAATCTTCTCAAAAGGAAGAGTAATTTATGCTGACGTGGGAGTATAAGTAAATAAGGCATAGCTGGTGATTTCAGGTTTAAGCAACTGTGCTGCAAGTGAGGCCTAACAGTTTATGACCATGAATAGTAAGAGATCTGGAGGTGGAGGACAGTTTAAATACAAATAATTACAAATATTCACCATACAAATCAGTGGTGTCATGATTGCCTTATTTCCAATCATGTTTACAGGTCTGGCTGTTATGACTGTGAACATCCATGAATTGAATGACTATTTCTCTTCCTGAATGCCAGACATTTATTTTATCATTTTTTGTTCCTTTGAAAGAGTTCTACTTTGTTTAATTCATGTAAGCTGGAGTTTGCCTTTTTTCCTCAATCTTAGTTGTTTTGCCTCTTTCTCTGTCCCTCTTTTTCATAGGTATAAATCGTCAGTATTGTATAAATATTAATGGTGAAACTTTTAAGACTTGATACTGCCTGTATTGCCTCTTACTCTTCAGGCACAAGTATTCCTAACTACCTTTCTTTCTTTAGAAAGGTATCACTTACAAACATGGCTCTGAAACAGTGTGCCTTTGCTGGCACTATCAGAACATTTTATCCACATGAGAGAGCTCCAAGATTTGGTGAAGTCCATTAGTACATGCCTTTAATGATCCTTCCAGGTTCCACTCCCACACCCAATGCTCTAATTTCAAAAACCCTGTAGGAATACTCTGTATGAAAACCAGTTCTCCTTCCCTATTACAATCAATTCCTTAAGATTCTATAGCAACTTGTTCAGCTTTAAATTCGTTGGTGTGTCAGAAAACATTTTTATATCCTACATGTGCTGAGAAAAAAACTCAGCATGCAATAAAAGAAAAAATATAAATGTTTTCTGTCCATCTTCCATCTCTGTTTCCCCTCAGAAGATAGGGGGTGTGAAGATGAGTGAGAGTAGGAGGGGGATGGAGTAGAGGACTAGAAAGGCTATAAGTAAGAATCATTTATGGACTTCTCTCTTTTCCTCCTCCCTGGTTCTACTATCCTAAGCTGACCCGAGGGAAGAAAACAGACCAAAGACATGAGTAAGTGTAATGCAATTGCTATACATTATTCTAAGAAAGTCATCTGACTGGCAGACAAAAACAGACTTTGCTTTGAAAGTTTTAGAGCACGTCAGCATCAAAAGTGACACAAATAACTATTCATAAGTTTCACTTTTACTGAAAAATACCTTCGTCTTTGGAACTGGAGAAAGAGATCTGGAATTTTTGCTCAATGCTATATGTTTCTGCTTGCTCAAAGGTATCAGATGGACCTCAGATAAGATTCTATTTTCCCAATGAGCTAAACTAGTGGAGGTAGTGGAGGATAAACTCAACACCTCAGGCTTACAGGCTTCATAGGCTTCTTCAGAATTGCACCCATAGCTTACCAGCACATTGTCTTTTGTTACTCTCACAGGTTGTGAATTCTTGCCTTTAAGATGTCAGTGTTAAATATGTTCTTTCTCAATTAAAAGGTAATGCCTAATCTGGTTAAATGATAATAGGAACAAAACAAATAGATTAATAATATTTGCTTTGTCCAAACATGCATTTTAACATACTTTTTCTCCAAAATGCGAACTGAAGAATAATTCTTTCTATATATACATGTACAAAGCCTGCCTATACTGATAGGAAAACTGAACAAAATACCAGTTCAACTCTAACACAAACAAAAAATGTCAAGTAATTATATACAGAAGGGTTCGGTTGTTGGTTTTTTTTTTTTTTCCTGCATTAAGTAGTTTGTGATTTAATAAAAGGATCCCAAGATCACAGAAATCTGATGCTTTTCCTCTGAAAAACGTTCATATTTCCCATTTTTTCTTCTATCTGTATTTTACATTTTATAACTGTGCATTATGACAATATCTGCAGGACTTAATTGTGATCAGTTCTGCAATATTATGGACATTGAACTTCAGTCATAATTCTGAACTTCCAGGTCTGTAAGTGCTTGTTTTGTGTTGTTGTTAGTTGTTTCTATTTTTACTTTTTAAAAGAAAACATTTTTTCTCATTTTGACTAAAATCAATTATTGGATTGATGACAACCAGGGGAAAAATTCTGAAAAAGAAGAATCAGTTTCACTGATTCCTATTTCAGCTAAAATCCTCTTCCATTCCCATCATTCTATGACAAATAGCAGCAGATTCCACAGTGGCTAAATAGACATGTACATGGGAAAATCTGTGCCTGTAACTTAACTCAGGATGCAAAATCTCACCTAACTATGGTGCGCTGTCTATTAAGAACAGAGGTTAACCTTGTTAGAATCTCATTCAAATAGTGATATGATAACTGTATTTTAAGGAGCATGACCACTGTTCACCAAGTAGACCAGACCAGCTGAGATTCCAATACGTGATTTCAGTAGAGCTACATATTTCAGAGGTTCAGTTAACCATGTAATGATTTCCATTCATTTGCACTAAGAATTATTATTCTCTGACTCAACAACATCTTACTTGTGATTATATAAAAAAAATCAAAGAAGATTCATATAACTCTTAGCAATAAAAAAAAAAAATACAAGTACATGCTATGTATGTGCAATAGCAACAGAAATGAGGTAACTAATTAGGGAACTAGGCATATACTGTCGTGGAAATAAAATGACTGATTACATTCGGGGAGGTAATTTCTGTGGAAAAAGTAGAAATTCTTTGCATAGACTTCATATTACTCTGCACTAACGCAACTCTGGCAATAATATCAGAGTAAAAATTAATCGTTCTTACTGCATATTTTAAAATACTTATGCCTAATGGATTACACTGACCAGCAGACAAATGCATAAACCATAAACTTTTAAAATTGTATTTGTAAACAACTTGCCCCTATTTTTTAATTAACCCTCATTACAGTAACAAATAAAGATCTTCATCCTTCTTTAGAAACACAAAAGACATTTTAACGCTGTCTCTTCACAGAAGCTAGAAACGCTGAGTTAAGGCAACAATACCTTCTCCATTACCTTTTATTTACCTTGCAATTCACGGCACCTCACTGCTTGCCTTTTGGAGCCAAGTCCTCTAAACTCTACTAAAATACCAGCTCTTCTATGCCCCTAGCTGACCAAGCGGTTCTTTGTTTAAAAGGTGATTGATAGCAATTCCTCACATTCTTAATAAACAAATTAGGCACTATGGCCTAGTTTTAGCACATTAGGGGATATGGATGTTAAATTCTGATCTGCTCAGGTCTGTTGAAGCTGAGATACTCCAAAGTAAAATGCACCTAAAAAGACGCACATTGTACATCTTTTTTTGCAGGATTAGATAGAATCTTTATGTGATTTAGGATTCCAAATTTTATAGACTAAATTCAACTAAATTCTTCTCTTGACAGTCAATGAATTTGTACTCTTAAAATTCAAAAGGAGATGCTAAACTATGAATGCTTTCACAAGACTCTGAAGAATTGCGAGAACTCGGTTTTGTGTTGCATTAGGTATCAAGTTTCATATGGTGCATGTACAGTATATCTCCAACACAGTGCCAAGGGCTTCCTATGCATCTTTAGGATTACTTTTTTTTTTTTCCTTCTTTTTTTAGAGATGCATTTCTTAAGTGAACTGCAGAAGCTATCAACAGATTTAAGAGTAGAGTTGTACTGTGATTAATAGTAGTAGTAACATCACAGGCTTGTTATTAACCTGTTGGACAAGTGAGTAAATTGGAATAGTCTTCTTGTAGTGTTTCTCCAGGCTTACATTGCGTGATGTAATTTAAATTTAAACTGTTAATAGATAGAACGAAAGAAATATTTAGTGTTAGGTTGATGTGTACTGTCAAAATATCTGACTGGGTTGCAGTCTAATTGCAAGTATGATTTGGATCAGTGGTATCATTTAAGCATGCAAAAAGATAAATCATATACTGCTATACAATTTTGAATAATACACCAAATACAGTCACACAAAATAATATACATATCCTACAAAATTTTTCAGAAAAAATAATCTTAGTTTAAGTTTAGCATTGGGTCAGTAGATGCTGTCACACACATCCTTATGTTCTCTTCATTCTATGAAATGGAAAACAGGAGAACAAACAATTACAATCCAACACGTGTTATTCTTGAGGAAAAACTACAAAACACAGACCAACTGAATAATGTTTTACTTTCCACTTAAAGATGTGCATCTAACAAAAATTAGGTACCATTTTGCTTGTTCCACCTTCGCTTTGTTTTAAAAACTTATAAAATTGCCCAGCCTGTATTTCACTATCTGCCGTGGTTTTGTACATTGAATAGATTTTATAGATAGTTCTGTATACCAGTGTTTAAGTTTACTGAAGAAAAAAGTGAGCTGATGACAATAATAAACAACAGTGAGAGAAAATAAAGCAAAGGTTACTTCAGATATTTTAGCAAGGTCTAGGGTCTCAACTGCTCTCAGCAATTCAAACAGCAGTCATAACCTGAAATGTTTTTGTATTTAATTGCCTATGATGAATGTAATTCATTCTAATTTTTATTCCTTATTAATGCCTGCACAGTTGTCTACCAAGCCTTCAGCATGATTTTACTCCTTAGTATGTACTGAAATGCTGACGATTGCTCAAAATTTTTAACTTCTCTCCTAATCCATGCGGTTCCTCTTTAAAGTCCAGGATAAACATTCCCTATAAAAAAAAACATTCCCTATAAAAATAAAGCTATCGTCTAGAAAGTTAAGGAAGCCACCAAGCCACGTGCATCTTCCACTTGCGTTTTAAGTTAGTAAATATATTCATTTAGGCCTTATTGAATAAATTCAAAGAGGCTACATCTGTAATTGGAGTTGTTGGGGTTTTTTTTTTTTGTGTCACATGTTCTAAACCTAGTCATACTTTCATAGCTTGAGACAGAATATATATTTTTCTGGTCAAATAAAAAAATCGTGACAAGGTTGTAGAAAGTAAATTAAATGTCTTTTAAACGTATCATAATGACGTTTTCAACTAAATTATTATTTCAGCAAAAGACTGGCAGGACCAGGGTGGAGAAAAAAAATAAATCAAACTTCTATAGAAAGAGAAAGCAGAATTAAACTACGAATAAAAATGAAATAATTATGAATTTTACATGAATTAATAAAAGTAAAAATATATCTCAAAGAAGTTGCACCATCATAAACTCCTCCATATCAGAACATTAGAATTTTATTTGAAGCCTAAATCTATGTGCTTCCACAACTGTTTTTTGCTGTTCTGTTACAATGGAAAGCAAGACTATATTGCTAATGAGTTAATTTTCTCTCTATGTAATAGCAAACTGAGTTACTATATATGATAGATTAATGCCTATGCTTGTTCTTTTACTCAGGAAACAGCAGGTATTTTAATCTAAACAAAACAGCAAAACCTCAAGTAGTTTAACAAGCTCAACATGTTACAGTGGAGACAAGGGTTCAACTTAAGTCTTAACTGACCATCACACCCATATTCTCAGTGATGTTTTCAGATACAGTGCAGAATCTACTGCATTTTCCTCTGACGTAAACGCCTCCTACACAAGGCCTAAATGCATTTCACAAGGAAATTAAAGCAGAATGTTCAGAGACAGATTTAATGAGAAGGCATTTATGACAACAGGAATTGATAGTCTGTTACTATGAAACAGCTGACATTTTATACAGGAATTAGAACATGATATTTCAGTGCTTTCCAGCCCAAGGTTAGTACATAGAGATAGAAAACCATGAATAAAGACATTAAAGAAGAAAAATATAGTACATTGCTATGCTAAAAATGCAGCTGCACATGCAAAAATCCCTGACATACATAATGGCTGTTCTGTGTTCTCTTGAGAGAAAATGGCAGGCCCTGTTCATCTCATTATCAGGAAGATGTATGCACCAGAGAAGACATCACCATGCCTAGCACCAAAAGATAACCATCCTAAGCAGGAAACATAATGGCTAAGTAGAAAAATGTATCTGAAATTATTCTCTAGAAGATATTTTCTACTGATTAGAGTACAAGAAAGCTCCACTGTTTTCTTACTTCCATAGGCACAAGTAGGAGCAATGCATGTTCATTAAAAGAAAACAAAAACAACAAACAACAAAAAACAATTCAATCTTTATATCCAAATTGCATCTAGTCAAATTGTTGAGGCAAAAAACTGAAGACTTAAGCTTGCCCTTCTGACTCTGATAACAGTTTTAAGACACACAAATGATTTCTTTCCTTTTTTTTTAAATATCGCAAATGGTTCTGTAGTTCAGTTATTCCACAGGCTGTTACTTTTGTTAGGTAGGAAATTATACCACTGCATGTTTAAATCAGGTACATGAACATCACCAGTGTCTACCACCGTGGTTGTTTTGAAGCCTAATCCTGTTCACAGATTACACAGGCCTGAACTGTAGTGTGGCTCTGTACTGCCGGTACGTTTATGATTCTTTGCACTGAATGTTTGGCTTCTAAGTAAGAAGGTTGTCTAAATGCCATTTTTATCTTAAATAATTTTGAGATGTGAAGAGGGCTAGTTCAGATTTTCCAACTTGCATTTAAATGCTAAAATAATTGCCTTCTCAGTAGCAAAACAACAAATAAGGCAACATTAAAGAAACACTGAACTAAAAATTTGAGAAATTCTAATTATTAAGACTCCTGTAACTGCCATGATTTCTTTATAAAAGACTTTCTAATATTACAAAGTTTAGTGTGGTAGCTCTGCTTTAATCTGCAGAGCATCTAATTAAAAGGTCACCACCACTATCTGCAATCAGTTATCATGCGATGAGAGCCAAGACCAAACTGAAGAACTGATCTAGCAGGGAGATCAAGCTCAATGCAATAAGAAAGGTTAGTGACACAACAGAGAATTTCATTTTGTTGTGTGAAAAACACTGCTATTGAAATAAATGAAAGACTAGTTTCCTTTTCCTCTCATAGGGTATGTCAGAATTCAAGAGTAATAAATATGGCAATAGTTAATATGTATGTTCAAAAATCCTTGAAGCTATAACACCTGCAGAATAATTGATCCCCAGTTTTGTGTGTATGACTGTCAGAAGTATGTTGTGGCTGGTTATTATAGCCATAGGAAATGAGTACTTACATTTCCCCTACATTCTTCAAACAAAAACCTTGTAATGGTTCACTGTCAATGCTATCAAAGGTTAAATAATTTTATTATATATAGTAAAGGTACAGTTAGACTAAAGTTATATCTGGCTTAAGGAAATCTGTCACTTTTTCCAAAATACATATATAACATAGATTTTAAGTAACATTTTGCAAGATATTGCTTTATCTTTGCATCTTCTGAACTGCATCTTCTGAGTCCATTACCAGTATGCTTTATTTCCAGACAGTTTCAAAGTACAAAAAAAAAAAAAAAAAAAAGCAATATAAGCATGTTGAACTACTATAAAACAGTATTTCTTATCACATTTCTGCAGTTCACTTGCTTCTTACTGCCTTGCTTTTCTTCTCTTTTCTCCTGTGGTTACTTTTTTTTTTTTTTTTTTTAAATCTCCTTTTAACATTTTGAAATAAATGAAAAGAAAATAACAATCCCAAAAAACTCATGCCAGTTGGCAGGGAAATTAAAAATCACATATTCAAAAGTGCTTTCCCAGTTCATGAAAACATCTCTAATGAGACAGATGAAAATATGAATTGCTCCTAATGAGCTCAAAATTGCACATACTTCCCTTAGTTTAATTTTGTAAGCCTTCACAGATATTTTGTGTAATACTTTATTATAAAACAAGAAGTGGCCACAAGGCTGTGATAACCAATTTGTGAGATTAAAGTACTCAACTTGAATGGTTTCATTAACTTTTAAGTCGCAAGCCAATGTTAGCACAAAATACAATTCTTTTGCTATTCACAGAGGGTCTCAGTGACTTCCAGCCTTTTGGAGTTATTTGCAAATGGGAAGAATAACACTTTGACTTGCCATCACTTGCACAGTTACACAAGGGCAATTTACAGCAAAACAGCAAAGAATAAGGCCATCATGGATCTGGACCCTTGTTTTCATCTGTGACAGAGCAGAGTCAGTACAGCTCCTTTGTGGTACAGCACTATTAATCCACGTTCTCGATTAGCACATTCTATCCAGATTGGAATGAAATGAAAGAAAAACAGTAAAAACAAGTCTGCTAGCTTTCATGAAAAGACTTCAGGATAGCAAGAATGCAGTAGGTCGCATCAGAAACATGCATCATTACTCTGCTGAAAAAAAGTAGAAAGAAATTGCAAGACTTAATTTAGACAAAGAAAGGTGTCGATAGTTTTAAAACCTTCGCAGCTTCACTGAAGTTGCTTTTAAATATATCTACTTAGAGTGAAGGAAGCAGCCTAGGATGATACGTATTCAGCTTTGTTCTTTTTTTCTTTTTTTGCTTTTTTATTATTTTTTTTCCTTTTACTTTCTGCTTATTTTCCTTCATTGGTTTCAGAAAAACTATTGAACTAAATTATTGAATCATATAGAAAGTGTGTGTGGCCTTTAAAATCCTTGTAAATGAGTACTCTTGGCAGAACAATTAGCATTTAAAGGCTAGAATGACCTTAAATCTGTGCATCATTGTGATTAGTTTGGATTTTAATATCAAGTGCAGAACCAAGAAATACCTTAGTTGCCAAGATAAAGAAGCTCCTAGCACCAACAAAAGGACATTGGGTAATAGGGTGAAGCATGTGCAACGAAACATAAAGGACAAACTTGTATGATTATGTTTGATTTGTGTTGATTTAGCAACCAAGCAGAAGGGCCTTCCTGGGCAGTGAGCGTAGAAAAATAAGAGATCAAATCAACTGTTTCTGATGTAGCATGGATGAACGAAGCATGGGAGAACCAGCCTACATGAATTATCCCTCTACTGAATTTCAAGTTGCTGAAGATAATAAGCTGTGCATAAATTTTGTTTTCAAGGAATCACTGGATAATCATACTTCAATAGAAATGTTCTAAATGAAAGAGATGGAGCACTTTACGTACATATTTCATACACGTATTTTAATATATATAACTTGTATATACAAGAGGTCTCATTTTGAACGTTGAAAATAATTACACTAATTCACATAATACCTCTCAATTCTCAATTTGGATGACTTCTTGTATCTCTAGAAACGACACGTCTGGCTTGGGTGCAGGAGAGCGTGCTAGAGTTGCTGCTGCTGTTACAAAAATAAGTGAAGCCAAAAACTGAACATGTTTACTGGAATCCTGATGCTAATTTTCAGTACTCCAGATATGCTTAGCTGAGTCTGCAATTAAAACAATATAATGGACTATAGAAGTGTCCCCAGCCAGTGAAATTGTTTAATTTAAAGCACTATGGTTCAATTTTGTTCTAGCTCTCATTCTCATATTTCAAACTAATTTAAGATATATTTACTACACATAATTCTATGTAGTAAATATTACCATAAATATCTTATGTTGTAATAAATACAATTGAGTTCAATCTTTAGAACTGTATTAAGATAAATGGTATCCTGAACATCAATTACATGAATAATTCATAAGGATTCAATTTCCTCAAAGATAATCCTACATAACCAAGCAGTCAAGACATTAGTTATTACTGATACTAGTAATGTTGCTGATGTAGCACAGGAAAACCCATTGAGATCCAAAAATCGCAGTATACTGGTCTTCACAGAAACGCTGAGGTACTGCAGGGAGTGTTATTGTTCGGCAACACTGACGTTTGGTCCTCTGCTGTCCTTGCAAGGAGCAGGCAAACAGCATTTCAGAAGGTTTTCAACAGACTCCTTAATGCAGATTTGCTAACTTATGTTAAGTACATTATCTTGTCAGTTTTGCATCTTCCGTCTGGATTAAACCTGTGATGTACAGATTGCTGGAGAGGAGACTATTTAAAGTCAGATGTTAAAGCACATTAAGTAATTTATGCACTCATTCCAGGTGCTCTACACAGATATTTCAGATAGCAATTTTCTTAATATAGCTTACATAAATAGTTGGATGTTCTTTAAATTCTAAGTAACAGATTATCATTCAGGAGATGACAGTTCCATATAAATATACATTACCAATGTATGCAATTGTACACTGCTTCTGAACATATTTAATAATTCACAAGTAGATTAAGGGTCAAACCAGACTTCTGTTTGACATACACACTAATATTAAAGTCTTAACACTGTGTTATGTTCCTCTGTGAACAAACCAGAAAATTCAAACATATTACCAAATTCCTTCGTTCTACTGTAGACATTCTTTGTGCTGGGTTCTCAAAAATGCATCTACTTCATGAGGCTAGGTCAATCCTGTGTACTCTCTACTTCCTAAATACAAACAAGTGCAATTTTCAGCAAGTTCATACTTAAGTTTCATGACTCTCCAATGTTAGAAAAAGCACTCTAGTAAAAGATCAGTGAAGATAATAATATCCTAAGTTTCTCCTGTAGTCTAAAATTAGTTATTCAGAATTTCTTACAAAGACTGCACTGTAGATTTTACAATTAATTTCCTATGCCTGAAGATAGAACATTGATTCCTACAAAAAAATATTAAGTTCACAGAACTTAAGGTGAAGGATGCTAGCATCATGTTTTATTCATGTGTAGTATGGTTTATTTTATACAATTATGATCTTTATTTTCCACCTCAATTTCATTTTACACATTATTATAACAGCATTTAAAAAGTAAGGAATTTTCCTGCAATGTTTATCATTTGATGAGACTAGTGATGAGGATGAAGGGGAGGGAAATTATCAGCATATTGTGAACATTACCAGACTTCCAATCAGAACTGGAAGTTTGAAATCCATACATTTTGCAAAAATAGTCTCTGTTAAGAATTCTGAAGGAGCTCAAGGTGCCAAAAAGATTAAATCTGGTAGTAAGAACAAGAGTTTAGTAAGCAGAAAAAAATGAAACAGATAAGAGATGTAGAAAAAAGAGAGAGTAATATATGCATTGGTAAAATCAGGAGCACAGAAACACAGTTTAAGACATGATTGTGTCATGTAGTACTGTCAGTATCTAAATAAAATGCATTCGATAAGCAAGGAAATGAAGACATTTAAAATCAGAAACAAGTGTCCAGACAAGAAGTATATATGGCAAGAGAAGTGGAAAAAACCTCTTGAAATAAGCAGAAGGTCCTAACTGTATAACCTGGTATATAAGAAAAAATTATATGTATACATACCTTTAAATAAAAATGGCAACAATGCAAACTAGGATGAAATCTGGGAGATGAGAGGAAATCGCCCAAAGAATATTCAAGCTGTAAACAATATTATATTTTGGCCTGAATATAGAAAAAAAACAGGATGTTGTTGACTGTAAGTAAGCCTCTTCACTCCTACCAACTCTTGAAATCCTTTATTACAAAGTCCAAGTGTCCTTGAAGTATGGCTGGTCAAGCATGGCCATAAAGGACTGACTTAATGTATTTTTCCTGTAGTTAAGACAAGTGATTCCTCTATTACAGTTCAAAAGTCTCTCCCCTTCGTAATGGTTATCTGACTGAAACTACTGAGTAATGGGAAACAAACTACAACTCTTTATATGCTAGAATTGCAAGGCTCAGTCTGCATGCGATGAAATTCCATGGAAAGACAACAAAATAGTGGCATTAGATCTCATATTTATTTCTATTAATCTTCCCAAACTGCATTCAGAACAAAGAATACCTGAAGAAATTTCACATATACAATAAGCAACTGTTGGCTCAATGTTGTTTGGAGTACTTATGTTACAAAATGCAGCTCCATTCTACTCAATACTTTGGTACAGAAAGCCCCAAAGTCAAGCTTTCATTGTGAACCCTAAATGTTCTAACTTCGGTTAAAAAAGAAAAAAAGAATCACTTTTAATGTTGCATTCACTTAGCTTTCAAAATCCAATCTATATCATACTGTGTGTGCTAACACAAGCAGTGTGATAATCAATTCCATTTAACATGCTGAACCAATAGAAGTCATTTCATTACATACTAATATTGAAAAAGTACTGGGATGAAATTTTCCTTACAAAGGCCTTATGGTAAGACCTATTTTATTAGCAGTTAATACACTATACAGGTACCGTTAAAATTTGTTCTTCAAAATCTTAATCCAAATTCTTTAGTTATATGTGAATACCACCATTAAAAATAATTACGATATTTTGAAATTACAGTGAAATAACCAAATTAAAAAATACTGCAAACTGTTAAAAATGAGAGGATGCACTCAATTATGGTACAGATTCAATTCTTACCGATATATTTTCATTTATTGAGTAATATTCCTGATTTTTCAAAAGAATAAAGAAATATTTGTCTTTCAAAATGAGAATGAAAATAGTGTTAGAATGTACACCTGGATGTCTTAAAAAAAAAAATAATTCATAGGTCTTGGAAAGCTGTTAACTAGAAACAAATCTAATCCAAAGAACATTCCATCAAACACTGAGCACGCAGCCCACTGTGCAGGCATATAGGGATTTAATAAAATCTATGTAAAGAAGCCTTTAAAATGCTTGTACTGTTGATCATTTGTAAAATAAAATAATACTATATTCTGTGACTAAACCCTAAATTAGCACTCTGAAAGTTTGGACAGCTGCACCCAGAGCAGTGTCTTTGAAAGCACTCTTTCCTTCTTCCCATCCACCCCTTTCAGAGAATTCAACTTGACAGTGCCTGCACAAGATTAAAAAAAAAGCAACTCTTTCACTGTCAGGCAAACACGCTCTCTTAAAGAAACAGAGAATGTGTTTGCAAATGAACAAACAAAATCAGCCTAACAGCTTCCCTTTTAACACAAACTTGAAGAGCTT